>NC_138187.1:49351106-49951106 GCF_964194105.1 Spermophilus citellus | reverse complement strand
GGTTCCCCAAATTTCGTTCTTCTATGTTGAAGCGTTCATTTCCAGTAACACTTTGAATTTTTAGGTATCACTCTGTTTTCTCCTATATTGATACATGTACTTGGAACTCTAAATCCAACACGGTTTGTGCTAGCTTTTTGAAACTTGACACAGTAAAGTAGTTTCACGTTCTATCTCTATGTTTTGTTTCCTCTTGATGTAGCACTAAGCACTGACTGGCGAGAAACACTTTCATGGAAAGGGGTTGCCAAGCTTCCAAAAATTACGAATCTCCAAAAATCTCAGCAAATATTTTTTCACCCAAACTAGATGATACTTTCAGGTAATGATCAGTACACTAAGGCGACTTGGTTCCCCAAATTTCGTTCTTCTACGTTGAAGCGTTCATTTCCAGTAACAGTTTGAATTTTTAGGTTTCACTCTGTTTTCTCCTATATTGATAGATGTATTTGGAACTCTAAATCCAACACGGTTTGTGCTAGCTTCTTGAAACTTGACACAGTAAAGTAGTTTCACGTTCTATCTCTATGGTTTGTTTCCTCTTGATGTAGCCCTAAGCACTGACTGGCGAGAAACACTTTCATGGAAAGGGGTGCCAAGCTTCCAAAAATTACGAATCTTTAGAAATCTCAGCAAATATTTTTTCACCCAAACTGGATGATACTGTCAGGTAATGATCAGTACACTAAGGCGACTTGGTTCCCCAAATTTCGTTCTTCTATGTTGAAGCGTTCATTTCCAGTAACAGTTTGAATTTTTACGTTTCACTCTGTTTTCTCCTATATTGATAGATATATCTGGAACTCTAAATCCAACACGGTTTGTGCTAGCTTCTTGAAACTTGACACAGTAAAGTAGTTTCACGTTCTATCTCTATGTTTTGTTTCCTCTTGATGTAGCCCTAAGCAGTGACTGGCGAGAAACACTTTCATGGAAAGGGGTTGCCAAGCTTCCAAAAATTACGAATCTCCAGAAATCTCAGCAAATACTTTTTCACCCAAACTGGATGATACTGTCAGGTAATGATCAGTACACTAAGGCGACTTGGTTCCCCAAATTTCGTTCTTCTATGTTGAAGCGTTCATTTCCAGTAACAGTTTGAATTTTTAGGTATCACTCTGTTTTCTCCTATATTGATACATGTACTTGGAACTCTAAATCCGACACGGTTTGTGCTAGCTTCTTGAAACTTGAAACAGTAAAGTAGTTTCACGTTCTATCTCTATGTTTTGTTTCCTCTTGATATAGCCCTAATCAGTGACTGGCGAGAAAAACTTTCATGGAAAGGGGTTGCCAAGCTTCCAAAATTTACGAATCTCCAGAAATCTCAGCAAATATTTTTTCACCCAAACTGGATGATACTTTCAGGTAATGATCAGTACACTAAGGCGACTTGGTTTCCCAAATTTCGTTGTTCTATGTTGAAGCGTTCATTTCCAGTAACAGTTTGAATTTTTACGTTTCACTCTGTTTTCTCCTATATTGATAGATATATCTGGAACTCTAAATCCAACACGGTTTGTGCTAGCTTCTTGAAACTTGACACAGTAAAGTAGTTTCACGTTCTATCTCTATGTTTTGTTTCCTCTTGATATAGCCCTAATCAGTGACTGGCGAGAAAAACTTTCATGGAAAGGGGTTGCCAAGCTTCCAAAATTTACAAATCTCCAGAAATCTCAGCAAATATTTTTTCACCCAAACTGGATGATACTTTCAGGTAATGATCAGTACACTAAGGCGACTTGGTTTCCCAAATTTCGTTGTTCTATGTTGAAGCGTTCATTTCCAGTAAAACGTTGAATTCTTAGGTATCACTCTGTTTTCTCCTATATTGATAGATGTATTTGGAACTCTAAATCCAACACGGTTTGTGCTAGCTTCTTGAAACTTGACACAGTGAAGTAGTTTCACTTTCTATCTCTATGGTTTGTTTCCTCTTGATGTAGCCCTAAGCACTGACTGGCGAGAAACACTTTCATGGAAAGGGGTTGCCAAGCTTCCAAAAATTACGAATCTCCAGAAATCTCAGCCAATATTTTTTCACCCAAACTGGATGATACTTTCAGGTAATGATCAGTACACTAAGGCGACTTGGTTCCCCAAATTTCGTTCTTCTATGTTGAAGCGTTCATTTCCAGTAACAGTTTGAATTTTTAGGTTTCACTCTGTTTTCTCCTATATTGATACATGTACTTGGAACTCTAAATCCAACACGGTTTGTGCTAGCTTCTTGAAACTTGACACAGTAAAGTAGTTTCACGTTCTATCTCTATGTTTTGTTTCCTCTTGATATAGCCCTAATCAGTGACTGGCGAGAAAAACTTTCATGGAAAGGGGTTGCCAAGCTTCCAAAATTTACGAATCTCCAGAAATCTCAGCAAATATTTTTTCACCCAAACTGGATGATACTTTCAGGTAATGATCAGTACACTAAGGCGACTTGGTTTCCCAAATTTCGTTGTTCTATGTTGAAGCGTTCATTTCCAGTAAAACGTTGAATTTTTAGGTATCACTCTGTTTTCTCCTATATTGATAGATGTATTTGGAACTCTAAATCCAACACGGTTTGTGCTAGCTTCTTGAAACTTGACACAGTGAAGTAGTTTCACTTTCTATCTCTATGGTTTGTTTCCTCTTGATGTAGCCCTAAGCACTGACTGGCGAGAAACACTTTCATGGAAAGGGGTTGCCAAGCTTCCAAAAATTACGAATCTCCAGAAATCTCAGCCAATATTTTTTCACCCAAACTGGATGATACTTTCAGGTAATGATCAGTACACTAAGGCGACTTGGTTCCCCAAATTTCGTTCTTCTATGTTGAAGCGTTCATTTCCAGTAACACTTTGAATTTTTAGGTATCACTCTGTTTTCTCCTATATTGATAGATGTATTTGGAACTCTAAATCCAACACGGTTTGTGCTAGCTTCTTGAAACTTGACACAGTAAAGTAGTTTCACGTTCTATCTCTATATTTTGTTTCCTCTTGAGGTAGCCCTAAACAGTGACTGGCGAGAAACACTTTCATGGAAAGGGGTTTCCAAGCTTCCAAAAATTACGAATCTCCAGAAATCTCAGCCAATATTTTTTCACCCAAACTGGATGATACTTTCAGGTAATGATCAGGACACTAAGGCGACTTGGTTCCCCAAATTTCGTTCTTCTATGTTGAAGCGTTCATTTCCAGTAACACTTTGAATTTTTAGGTAACACTCTGTTTTCTCCTATATTGATACATGTACTTGGAACTCTAAATCCAACACGGTTTGTGCTAGCTTCTTGAAACTTGACACAGTAAAGTAGTTTCACGTTCTATCTCTATGGTTTGTTTCCTTTTGATGTAGCCCTAAGCACTGACTGGCAAGAAACACTTTCATGGAAAGGGGTTGCCAAGCTTCCTAAAATTACGAATCTCCAGAAATCTCAGCCAATATTTTTTCACCCAAACTGGATGATACTTTCAGGTAATGATCAGTACACTAAGGCGACTTGGTTCCCCAAATTTCGTTCTTCTATGTTGAAGCGTTCATTTCCAGTAACAGTTTGAATTTTTAGGTTTCACTCTGTTTTCTCCTATATTGATAGATGTATCTGGAACTCTAAATCCAACACGGTTTGTGCTAGCTTCTTGAAACTTGACACAGTAAAGTAGTTTCACGTTCTATCTCTATGTTTTGTTTCCTCTTGATGTAGCCCTAAGCAGTGACTGGCGAGAAACACTTTCATGGAAAGGGGTTGCCAAGCTTCCAAAAATTACGAATCTCCAGAAATCTCAGCAAATACTTTTTCACCCAAACTGGATGATACTTTCTGGTAATGATCAGTACACTAAGGCGACTTGGTTCCCCAAATTTCGTTCTTCTATGTTGAAGCGTTCATGTCCAGTAACAGTTTGAATTTTTAGGTATCACTCTGTTTTCTCCTATATTGATACATGTACTTGGAACTCTAAATCCAACACGGTTTGTGCTAGCTTCTTGAAACTTGACACAGTAAAGTAGTTTCACGTTCTATCTCTATGGTTTGTTTCCTCTTCATGAAGCCCTAAGCACTGACTGGCGAGAAACACTTTCATGGAAAGGGGTTGCCAAGCTTCCAAAAATTACGAATCTCCAGAAATCGCAGCCAATATTTTTTCACCCAAACTGGATGATACTTTCAGGTAATGACCAGTACACTAAGGCGACTTGGTTCCCCAAATTTCGTTCTTCTATGTTGAAGCGTTCATTTCCAGTAACACTTTGAATTTTTAGGTATCACTCTGTTTTCTCCTATATTGATACATGTACTTGGAACTCTAAATCCAACACGGTTTGTGCTAGCTTTTTGAAACTTGACACAGTAAAGTAGTTTCACGTTCTATCTCTATGTTTTGTTTCCTCTTGATGTAGCCCTAAGCACTGACTGGCGAGAAACACTTTCATGGAAAGGGGTTGCCAAGCTTCCAAAAATTACGAATCTCCAGAAATCTCAGCAAATATTTTTTCACCCAAACTAGATGATACTTTCAGGTAATGATCAGTACACTAAGGCGACTTGGTTCCCCAAATTTCGTTCTTCTACGTTGAAGCGTTCATTTCCAGTAACAGTTTGAATTTTTAGGTTTCACTCTGTTTTCTCCTATATTGATAGATGTATTTGGAACTCTAAATCCAACACGGTTTGTGCTAGCTTCTTGAAACTTGACACAGTAAAGTAGTTTCACGTTCTATCTCTATGGTTTGTTTCCTCTTGATGTAGCCCTAAGCACTGACTGGAGAGAAACACTTTCATGGAAAGGGGTTGCCAAGCTTCCAAAAATTACGAATCTCCAGAAATCTCAGCAAATATTTTTTCACCCAAACTGGATGATACTTTCAGGTAATGATCAGTACACGAAGGCGACTTGGTTCCCCAAATTTCGTTTTTCTATGCTGAAGCGTTCATTTCCAGTAACAGTTTGAATTTTTAGGTTTCACTCTGTTTTCTCCTATATTGATAGATGTATTTGGAACTCTAAATCCAACACGGTTTGTGCTAGCTTCTTGAAACTTGACACAGTAAAGTAGTTTCACGTTCTCTCTCTATGTTTTGTTTCCTCTTGATATAGCCCTAATCAGTGACTGGCGAGAAACACTTTCATGGAAAGGGGTTGCCAAGCTTCCAAAAATTACGAATCTCCAGAAATCTCAGCAAATATTTTTTCACCCAAACTGGATGATACTTTCAGGTAATGATCAGTACACTAAGGCGACTTGGTTCCCCAAATTTCGTTCTTCTATGTTGAAGCGTTCATTTCCAGTAAAACTTTGAATTTTTAGGTATCACTCTGTTTTCTCCTATATTGATAGATGTATTTGGAACTCTAAATCCAACACGGTTTGTGCTAGCTTCTTGAAACCTGACACAGTAAAGTAGTTTCACGTTCTATCTCTATGTTTTGTTTCCTCTTGATGTAGCCCTAAGCAGTGACTGGCGAGAAACACTTTCAGGGAAAGGGGTTTCCAAGCTTCCAAAAATTACGAATCTCCAGAAATCTCAGCAAATATTTTTTCACCCTAACTGGAAGATACTTTCAGGTAATGATCAGTACACTAAGGCGACTTGGTTCCCCAAATTTCGTTCTTCTATGTTGAAGCGTTCATTTCCAGTAACAGTTTGAATTTTTAGGTATCACTCTGTTTTCTCCTATATTGATACATGTACTTGGAACTCTAAATCCAACACGGTTTGTGCTAGCTTCTTGAAACTTGACACAGTAAAGTAGTTTCACGTTCTATCTCTATGGTTTGTTTCCTCTTGATGTAGCCCTAAGCACTGACTGGCGAGAAACACTTTCATTGAAAGGGGTGCCAAGCTTCCAAAAATTACGAATCTCCAGAAATCTCAGCAAATATTTTTTCACCCAAACTGGATGATACTGTCAGGTAATGATCAGTACACTAAGGCGACTTGGTTCCCCAAATTTCGTTCTTCTATGTTGAAGCGTTCATTTCCAGTAACAGTTTGAATTTTTAGGTTTCACTCTGTTTTCTCCTATATTGATAGATGTATCTGGAACTCTAAATCCAACACGGTTTGTGCTAGCTTCTTGAAACTTGACACAGTAAAGTAGTTTCACGTTCTATCTCTATGTTTTGTTTCCTCTTGATGTAGCCCTAAGCAGTGACTGGCGAGAAACACTTTCATGGAAAGGGGTTGCCAAGCTTCCAAAAATTACGAATCTCCAGAAATCTCAGCAAATACTTTTTCACCCAAACTGGATGATACTGTCAGGTAATGATCAGTACACTAAGGCGACTTCGTTCCCCAAATTTCGTTCTTCTATGTTGAAGCGTTCATTTCCAGTAACACTTTGAATTTTTAGGTATCACTCTGTTTTCTCCTATATTGATACATGTACTTGGAACTCTAAATCCGACACGGTTTGTGCTAGCTTCTTGAAACTTGACACAGTAGTTTCACTTTCTATATCTATGGTTTTTTTCCTCTTGTTGTAGCCCTAAGCACTGACTGGCGAGAAACACTTTCATGGAAAGGGGTTGCCAAGCTTCCAAAAATTACGAATCTCCAGAAATCTCAGCAAATATTTTTTCACCCAAACTGGATGATACTTTCAGGTAATGATCAGTACACGAAGTCGACTTGGTTCCCCAAATTTCGTTTTTCTATGCTGAAGCGTTCATTTCCAGTAACAGTTTGAATTTTTAGGTATCACTCTGTTTTCTCCTATATTGAGAGATGTATTTGGAACTCTAAATCGAACACGGTTTGTGCTAGCTTCTTGAAACTTGACACAGTAAAGTAGTTTCACGTTCTATCTCTATGTTTTGTTTCCTTTTGATGTAGCCCTAAGCACTGAGTGGCGAGAAACACTTTCAGGGAAAGGGGTTGCCAAGCTTCCAAAAATTACGAATCTCCAGAAATCTCAGCCAATATTTTTTCAACCAAACTGGATGATACTTTCAGGTAATGATCAGTATACGAAGGCGACTTGGTTCCCCAAACTTCGTTCTTCTATGTTGAAGCGTTCATTTCCAGTAACACTTTGAATTTTTAGGTATCACTCTGTTTTCTCCTATATTGATAGATGTATTTGGAACTCTAAATCCAACACGGTTTGTGCTAGCTTCTTGAAACTTGACACAGTAAAGTAGTTTCACGTTCTATCTCTATGGTTTGTTTCCTCTTGATGTAGCCCTAAGCACTGACTGGCGAGAAACACTTTCATGGAAAGGGGTTGCCAATCTTCCAAAAATTACGAATCTCCAGAAATCTCAGCAAATATTTTTTCACCCAAACTGGATGATACTTTCAGGTAATGATCAGTACACTAAGGCGACTTGGTTCCCCAAATTTCGTTCTTCTACGTTGAAGCGTTCATTTCCAGTAACAGTTTGAATTTTTAGGTTTCACTCTGTTTTCTCCTATATTGATAGATGTATTTGGAACTCTAAATCCAACACGGTTTGTGCTAGCTTCTTGAAACTTGACACAGTAAAGTAGTTTCACATTCTATCTCTATGGTTTGTTTCCTCTTGATGTAGCCCTAAGCACTGACTGGAGAGAAACACTTTCATGGAAAGGGGTTGCCAAGCTTCCAAAAATTACGAATCTCCAGAAATCTCAGCAAATACTTTTTCACCCAAACTGGATGATACTTTCTGGTAATGATCAGTACACTAAGGCGACTTGGTTCCCCAAATTTCGTTCTTCTATGTTGAAGCGTTCATGTCCAGTAACAGTTTGAATTTTTAGGTATCACTCTGTTTTCTCCTATATTGATACATGTACTTGGAACTCTAAATCCAACACGGTTTGTGCTAGCTTCTTGAAACTTGACACAGTAAAGTAGTTTCACGTTCTATCTCTATGGTTTGTTTCCTCTTCATGAAGCCCTAAGCACTGACTGGCGAGAAACACTTTCATGGAAAGGGGTTGCCAAGCTTCCAAAAATTACGAATCTCCAGAAATCGCAGCCAATATTTTTTCACCCAAACTGGATGATACTTTCAGGTAATGACCAGTACACTAAGGCGACTTGGTTCCCCAAATTTCGTTCTTCTATGTTGAAGCGTTCATTTCCAGTAACACTTTGAATTTTTAGGTATCACTCTGTTTTCTCCTATATTGATACATGTACTTGGAACTCTAAATCCAACACGGTTTGTGCTAGCTTTTTGAAACTTGACACAGTAAAGTAGTTTCACGTTCTATCTCTATGTTTTGTTTCCTCTTGATGTAGCCCTAAGCACTGACTGGCGAGAAACACTTTCATGGAAAGGGGTTGCCAAGCTTCCAAAAATTACGAATCTCCAGAAATCTCAGCAAATATTTTTTCACCCAAACTAGATGATACTTTCAGGTAATGATCAGTACACTAAGGCGACTTGGTTCCCCAAATTTCGTTCTTCTACGTTGAAGCGTTCATTTCCAGTAACAGTTTGAATTTTTAGGTTTCACTCTGTTTTCTCCTATATTGATAGATGTATTTGGAACTCTAAATCCAACACGGTTTGTGCTAGCTTCTTGAAACTTGACACAGTAAAGTAGTTTCACGTTCTATCTCTATGGTTTGTTTCCTCTTGATGTAGCCCTAAGCACTGACTGGAGAGAAACACTTTCATGGAAAGGGGTTGCCAAGCTTCCAAAAATTACGAATCTCCAGAAATCTCAGCAAATATTTTTTCACCCAAACTGGATGATACTTTCAGGTAATGATCAGTACACGAAGGCGACTTGGTTCCCCAAATTTCGTTTTTCTATGCTGAAGCGTTCATTTCCAGTAACAGTTTGAATTTTTAGGTTTCACTCTGTTTTCTCCTATATTGATAGATGTATTTGGAACTCTAAATCCAACACGGTTTGTGCTAGCTTCTTGAAACTTGACACAGTAAAGTAGTTTCACGTTCTCTCTCTACGTTTTGTTTCCTCTTGATATAGCCCTAATCAGTGACTGGCGAGAAACACTTTCATGGAAAGGGGTTGCCAAGCTTCCAAAAATTACGAATCTCCAGAAATCTCAGCAAATATTTTTTCACCCAAACTGGATGATACTTTCAGGTAATGATCAGTACACTAAGGCGACTTGGTTCCCCAAATTTCGTTCTTCTATGTTGAAGCGTTCATTTCCAGTAAAACTTTGAATTTTTAGGTATCACTCTGTTTTCTCCTATATTGATAGATGTATTTGGAACTCTAAATCCAACACGGTTTGTGCTAGCTTCTTGAAACCTGACACAGTAAAGTAGTTTCACGTTCTATCTCTATGTTTTGTTTCCTCTTGATGTAGCCCTAAGCAGTGACTGGCGAGAAACACTTTCAGGGAAAGGGGTTTCCAAGCTTCCAAAAATTACGAATCTCCAGAAATCTCAGCAAATATTTTTTCACCCTAACTGGAAGATACTTTCAGGTAATGATCAGTACACTAAGGCGACTTGGTTCCCCAAATTTCGTTCTTCTATGTTGAAGCGTTCATTTCCAGTAACAGTTTGAATTTTTAGGTATCACTCTGTTTTCTCCTATATTGATACATGTACTTGGAACTCTAAATCCAACACGGTTTGTGCTAGCTTCTTGAAACTTGACACAGTAAAGTAGTTTCACGTTCTATCTCTATGGTTTGTTTCCTCTTGATGTAGCCCTAAGCACTGACTGGCGAGAAACACTTTCATTGAAAGGGGTGCCAAGCTTCCAAAAATTACGAATCTCCAGAAATCTCAGCAAATATTTTTTCACCCAAACTGGATGATACTGTCAGGTAATGATCAGTACACTAAGGCGACTTGGTTCCCCAAATTTCGTTCTTCTATGTTGAAGCGTTCATTTCCAGTAACAGTTTGAATTTTTAGGTTTCACTCTGTTTTCTCCTATATTGATAGATGTATCTGGAACTCTAAATCCAACACGGTTTGTGCTAGCTTCTTGAAACTTGACACAGTAAAGTAGTTTCACGTTCTATCTCTATGTTTTGTTTCCTCTTGATGTAGCCCTAAGCAGTGACTGGCGAGAAACACTTTCATGGAAAGGGGTTGCCAAGCTTCCAAAAATTACGAATCTCCAGAAATCTCAGCAAATACTTTTTCACCCAAACTGGATGATACTGTCAGGTAATGATCAGTACACTAAGGCGACTTCGTTCCCCAAATTTCGTTCTTCTATGTTGAAGCGTTCATTTCCAGTAACACTTTGAATTTTTAGGTATCACTCTGTTTTCTCCTATATTGATACATGTACTTGGAACTCTAAATCCGACACGGTTTGTGCTAGCTTCTTGAAACTTGACACAGTAGTTTCACTTTCTATATCTATGGTTTTTTTCCTCTTGTTGTAGCCCTAAGCACTGACTGGCGAGAAACACTTTCATGGAAAGGGGTTGCCAAGCTTCCAAAAATTACGAATCTCCAGAAATCTCAGCAAATATTTTTTCACCCAAACTGGATGATACTTTCAGGTAATGATCAGTACACGAAGTCGACTTGGTTCCCCAAATTTCGTTTTTCTATGCTGAAGCGTTCATTTCCAGTAACAGTTTGAATTTTTAGGTATCACTCTGTTTTCTCCTATATTGAGAGATGTATTTGGAACTCTAAATCGAACACGGTTTGTGCTAGCTTCTTGAAACTTGACACAGTAAAGTAGTTTCACGTTCTATCTCTATGTTTTGTTTCCTTTTGATGTAGCCCTAAGCACTGAGTGGCGAGAAACACTTTCAGGGAAAGGGGTTGCCAAGCTTCCAAAAATTACGAATCTCCAGAAATCTCAGCCAATATTTTTTCAACCAAACTGGATGATACTTTCAGGTAATGATCAGTATACGAAGGCGACTTGGTTCCCCAAACTTCGTTCTTCTATGTTGAAGCGTTCATTTCCAGTAACACTTTGAATTTTTAGGTATCACTCTGTTTTCTCCTATATTGATAGATGTATTTGGAACTCTAAATCCAACACGGTTTGTGCTAGCTTCTTGAAACTTGACACAGTAAAGTAGTTTCACGTTCTATCTCTATGGTTTGTTTCCTCTTGATGTAGCCCTAAGCACTGACTGGCGAGAAACACTTTCATGGAAAGGGGTTGCCAATCTTCCAAAAATTACGAATCTCCAGAAATCTCAGCAAATATTTTTTCACCCAAACTGGATGATACTTTCAGGTAATGATCAGTACACTAAGGCGACTTGGTTCCCCAAATTTCGTTCTTCTACGTTGAAGCGTTCATTTCCAGTAACAGTTTGAATTTTTAGGTTTCACTCTGTTTTCTCCTATATTGATAGATGTATTTGGAACTCTAAATCCAACACGGTTTGTGCTAGCTTCTTGAAACTTGACACAGTAAAGTAGTTTCACGTTCTATCTCTATGGTTTGTTTCCTCTTGATGTAGCCCTAAGCACTGACTGGAGAGAAACACTTTCATGGAAAGGGGTTGCCAAGCTTCCAAAAATTACGAATCTCCAGAAATCTCAGCAAATATTTTTTCACCCAAACTGGATGATACTTTCAGGTAATGATCAGTACACGAAGGCGACTTGGTTCCCCAAATTTCGTTCTTCTATGTTGAAGCGTTCATTTCCAGTAACAGTTTGAATTTTTAGGTTTCACTCTGTTTTCTCCTATATTGATAGATGTATCTGGAACTCTAAATCCAACACGGTTTGTGCTAGCTTCTTGAAACTTGACACAGTAAAGTAGTTTCACGTTCTATCTCTATGTTTTGTTTCCTCTTGATGTAGCCCTAAGCAGTGACTGGCGAGAAACACTTTCATGGAAAGCGGTTGCCAAGCTTCCAAAAATTACGAATCTCCAGAAATCTCAGCAAATACTTTTTCACCCAAACTGGATGATACTGTCAGGTAATGATCAGTACACTAAGGCGACTTGGTTCCCCAAATTTCGTTCTTCTATGTTGAAGCGTTCATTTCCAGTAACAGTTTGAATTTTTAGGTATCACTCTGTTTTCTCCTATATTGATACATGTACTTGGAACTCTAAATCCAACACGGTTTGTGCTAGCTTCTTGAAACTTGACACAGTAAAGTAGTTTCACGTTCTATCTCTATGGTTTGTTTCCTCTTGATGTAGCCCTAAGCACTGACTGGCGAGAAACACTTTCATGGAAAGGGGTTGCCCAGCTTCCAAAAATTACGAATCTCCAGAAATCGCAGCCAATATTTTTTCACCCAAACTGGATGATACTGTCAGGTAATGACCAGTACACTAAGGCGACTTGGTTCCCCAAATTTTGTTCTTCTATGTTGAAGCGTTCATTTCCAGTAACACTTTGAATTTTTAGGTATCACTCTGTTTTCTCCTATATTGATACATGTACTTGGAACTCTAAATCCAACACGGTTTGTGCTAGCTTCTTGAAACTTGACACAGTAAAGTAGTTTCACGTTCTATCTCTATGTTTTGTTTCCTCTTGATGTAGCCCTAAGCAGTGACTGGCGAGAAACACTTTCATGGAACGGGGTTTCCAAGCTTCCAAAAATTACGAATCTCCAGAAATCTCAGCAAATATTTTTTCACCCAAACTGGATGATACTTTCAGGTAATGATCAGTACACTAAGGCGACTTGGTTCAGCAAATTTCGTTCTTCTACGTTGAAGCGTTCATTTCCAGTAACAGTTTGAATTTTTAGGTTTCACTCTGTTTTCTCCTATATTGATAGATGTATTTGGAACTCTAAATCCAACACGGTTTGTGCTAGCTTCTTGAAACTTGACACAGTAAAGTAGTTTCACGTTCTATCTCTATGGTTTGTTTCCTCTTGATGTAGCCCTAAGCACTGACTGGAGAGAAACACTTTCATGGAAAGGGGTTGCCAAGCTTCCAAAAATTACGAATCTCCAGAAATCTCAGCAAATATTTTTTCACCCAAATTGGATGATACTTTCAGGTAATGATCAGTACACGAAGGCGACTTGGTTCCCCAAATTTCGTTCTTCTATGTTGAAGCGTTCATTTCCAGTAACAGTTTGAATTTTTAGGTATCACTCTGTTTTCTCCTATATTGATACATGTACTTGGAACTCTAAATCCAACACGGTTTGTGCTAGCTTCTTGAAACTTGACACAGTAAAGTAGTTTCACGTTCTATCTCTATGGTTTGTTTCCTCTTGATGTAGCCCTAAGCACTGACTGGAGAGAAACACTTTCATGGAAAGGGGTTGCCAAGCTTCCAAAAATTACGAATCTCTAGAAATCGCAGCCAATATTTTTTCACCCAAACTGGATGATACTTTCAGGTAATGATCAGTACACTAAGGCGACTTGGTTCCCCAAATTTCGTTCTTCTATGTTGAAGCGTTCATTTCCAGTAACAGTTTGAATTTTTAGGTATCACTCTGTTTTCTCCTATATTGATACATGTACTTGGAACTCTAAATCCAACACGGTTTGTGCTAGCTTCTTGAAACTTGACACAGTAAAGTAGTTTCACGTTCTATCTCTATGGTTTGTTTCCTTTGATGTAGCCCTAAGCACTGACTGGCGAGAAACACTTTCATGGAAAGGGGTTGCCAAGCTTCCAAAAATTACGAATCTCCAGAAATCTCAGCAAATATTTTTTCACCCAAACTGGATGATACTGTCAGGTAATGATCAGTACACTAAGGCGACTTGGTTCCCCAAATTTCGTTCTTCTATGTTGAAGCGTTCATTTCCAGTAACAGTTTGAATTTTTAGGTATCACTCTGTTTTCTCCTATATTGATACATGTACTTGGAACTCTAAATCCAACACGGTTTGTGCTAGCTTCTTGAAACTTGACACAGTAAAGTAGTTTCACGTTCTATCTCTGTTTTGTTTCCTCTTGATGTAGCCCTAAGCACTGACTGGCGAGAAACACTTTCATGGAAAGGGGTTGCCAAGCTTCCAAAAATTACGAATCTCCAGAAATCTCAGCAAATATTTTTTCACCCAAACTGGATGATACTTTCAGGTAATGATCAGTACACTAAGGCGACTTGGTTCCCCAAATTTCGTTCTTCTACGTTGAAGCGTTCATTTCCAGTAACAGTTTGAATTTTTAGGTTTCACTCTGTTTTCTCCTATATTGATAGATGTATTTGGAACTCTAAATCCAACACGGTTTGTGCTAGCTTCTTGAAACTTGACACAGTAAACTAGTTTCACGTTCTATCTCTATGGTTTGTTTCCTCTTGATGTAGCCCTAAGCACTGACTGGAGAGAAACACTTTCATGGAAAGGGGTTGCCAAGCTTCCAAAAATTACGAATCTTTAGAAATCTCAGCAAATATTTTTTCACCCAAACTGGATGATACTGTCAGGTAATGATCAGTACACTAAGGCGACTTGGTTCCCCAAATTTCGTTCTTCTATGTTGAAGCGTTCATTTCCAGTAACAGTTTGAATTTTTAGGTTTCACTCTGTTTTCTTTTATATTGATAGATGTATCTGGAACTCTAAATCCAACACGGTTTGTGCTAGCTTCTTGAAACTTGACACAGTAAAGTAGTTTCACGTTCTATCTCTATGTTTTGTTTCCTCTTAATTTAGCCCTAAGCAGTGACTGGCGAGAAACACTTTCATGGAAAGGGGTTGCCAAGCTTCCAAAAATTACGAATCTCTAGAAATCGCAGAAATATTTTTTCACCCAAACTGGTTGATACTTTCAGGTAATGATCAGTACACTAAGGCGACTTGGTTCCCCAAATTTCGTTCTTCTATGTTGAAGCGTTCATTTCCAGTAACAGTTTGAATTTTTAGGTATCACTCTGTTTTCTCCTATATTGATACATGTACTTGGAACTCTAAATCCAACACGGTTTGTGCTAGCTTCTTGAAACTTGACACAGTAAAGTAGTTTCACGTTCTATCTCTATGGTTTGTTTCCTCTTGATGTAGCCCTAAGCACTGACTGGAGAGAAACACTTTCATGGAAAGGGGTTGCCAAGCTTCCAAAAATTACGAATCTCCAGAAATCTCAGCCAATATTTTTTCCCCCAAACTGGATGATACTTTCAGGTAATGATCAGTACACTAAGGCGACTTGGTTCCCCAAATTTTGTTCTTCTACGTTGAAGCGTTCATTTCCAGTAACAGTTTGAATTTTTAGGTTTCACTCTGTTTTCTCCTATATTGATAGATGTATTTGGAACTCTAAATCCAACACGGTTTGTGCTAGCTTCTTGAAACTTGACACAGTAAAGTAGTTTCACGTTCTATCTCTATGTTTTGTTTCCTCTTGATGTAGCCCTAAGCACTGACTGGAGAGAAACACTTTCATGGAAAGGGGTTGCCAAGCTTCCAAAAATTACGAATCTCCAGAAATCTCAGCAAATATTTTTTCATCCAAACTGGATGATACTTTCAGGTAATGATCAGTACACGAAGGCGACTTGGTTCCCCAAATTTCGTTCTTCTATGTTGAAGCGTTCATTTCCAGTAACAGTTTGAATTTTTAGGTTTCACTCTGTTTTCTCCTATATTGATAGATGTATCTGGAACTCTAAATCCAACACGGTTTGTGCTAGCTTCTTGAAACTTGACACAGTAAAGTAGTTTCACGTTCTATCTCTATGTTTTGTTTCCTCTTGATTTAGCCCTAAGCAGTGACTGGCGAGAAACACTTTCATGGAAAGGGGTTGCCAAGCTTCCAAAAATTACGAATCTCGAGAAATCGCAGCCAATATTTTTTCACCCAAACTGGATGATACTTTCAGGTAATGATCAGTACACTAAGGCGACTTGGTTCCCCAAATTTCGTTCTTCTATGTTGAAGCGTTCATTTCCAGTAACAGTTTGAATTTTTAGGTATCACTCTGTTTTCTCCTATATTGATACATGTACTTGGAACTCTAAATCCAACACGGTTTGTGCTAGCTTCTTGAAACTTGACACAGTAAAGTAGTTTCACGTTCTATCTCTATGGTTTGTTTCCTCTTGATGTAGCCTTAAGCACTGACTGGAGAGAAACACTTTCATGGAAAGGGGTTGCCAAGCTTCCAAAAATTACGAATCTCCAGAAATCTCAGCAAATATTTTTTCACCCAAACTGGATGATACTTTCAGGTAATGATCAGTACACTAAGGCGACTTGGTTCCCAAATTTCGTTCTTCTACGTTGAAGCGTTCATTTCCAGTAACAGTTTGAATTTTTAGGTTTCACTCTGTTTTCTCCTATATTGATAGATGTATTTGGAACTCTAAATCCAACACGGTTTGTGCTAGCTTCTTGAAACTTGACACAGTAAAGTAGTTTCACGTTCTATCTCTATGGTTTGTTTCCTCTTGATGTAGCCCTAAGCACTGACTGGAGAGAAACACTTTCATGGAAAGGGGTTGCCAAGCTTCCAAAAATTACGAATCTCCAGAAATCTCAGCAAATATTTTTTCACCCAAACTGGATGATACTTTCAGGTAATGATCAGTACACTAAGGCGACTTGGTTCCCCAAATTTCGTTCTTCTATGTTGAAGCGTTCATTTCCAGTAACACTTTGAATTTTTAGGTATCACTCTGTTTTCTCCTATATTGATACATGTACTTGGAACTCTAAATCCAACACGGTTTGTGCTAGCTTCTTGAAACTTGACACAGTAAAGTAGTTTCACGTTCTATCTCTATGGTTTGTTTCCTCTTGATGTAGCCCTAAGCACTGACTGGCGAGAAACACTTTCATGGAAAGGGGTTGCGAAGCTTCCAAAAATTACGAATCTCCAGAAATCTCAGCAAATATTTTTTCACCCAAACTGGATGATACTGTCAGGTAATGATCAGTACACTAAGGCGACTTGGTTCCCCAAATTTCGTTCTTCTACGTTGAAGCGTTCATTTCCAGTAACAGTTTGAATTTTTAGGTTTCACTCTGTTTTCTCCTATATTGATAGATGTATCTGGAACTCTAAATCCAACACGGTTTGTGCTAGCTTCTTGAAACTTGACACAGTAAAGTAGTTTCACGTTCTATCTCTATGGTTTGTTTCCTCTTGATGTAGCCCTAAGCACTGACTGGCGAGAAACACTTTCATGGAAAGGGGTTGCCAAGCTTCCAAAAATTACGAATCTCCAGAAATCTCAGCAAATATTTTTTCACCCAAACTGGATGATACTTTCAGGTAATGATCAGTACACGAAGGCGACTTGGTTCCCCAAATTTCGTTCTTCTATGTTGAAGCGTTCATTTCCAGTAACAGTTTGAATTTTTAGGTTTCACTCTGTTTTCTCCTATATTGATAGATGTATCTGGAACTCTAAATCCAACACGGTTTGTGCTAGCTTCTTGAAACTTGACACAGTAAAGTAGTTTCACGTTCTATCTCTATGTTTTGTTTCCTCTTGATGTAGCCCTAAGCAGTGACTGGCGAGAAACACTTTCATGGAAAGGGGTTGCCAAGCTTCCAAAAATTACGAATCTCCAGAAATCTCAGCAAATACTTTTTCACCCAAACTGGATGATACTGTCAGGTAATGATCAGTACACTAAGGCGACTTGGTTCCCCAAATTTCGTTCTTCTATGTTGAAGCGTTCATTTCCAGTAACACTTTGAATTTTTAGGTATCACTCTGTTTTCTCCTATATTGATACATGTACTTGGAACTCTAAATCCAACACGGTTTGTGCTAGCTTCTTGAAACTTGACACAGTAAAGTAGTTTCACGTTCTATCTCTATGTTTTGTTTCCTCTTGATGTAGCCCTAAGCAGTGACTGCCGAGAAACACTTTCATGGAAAGGGGTTGCCAAGCTTCCAAAAATTACGAATCTCCAGAAATCTCAGCAAATATTTTTTCACCCTAACTGGATGATACTTTCAGGTAATGATCAGTACACTAAGGCGACTTGGTTCCCCAAATTTCGTTCTTCTATGTTGAAGCGTTCATTTCCAGTAACAGTTTGAATTTTTAGGTATCACTCTGTTTTCTCCTATATTGATACATGTACTTGGAACTCTAAATCCGACACGGTTTGTGCTAGCTTCTTGAAACTTGACACAGTAAAGTAGTTTCACGTTCTATCTCTATGGTTTGTTTCCTCTTGTTGTAGCCCTAAGCACTGACTGGCGAGAAACACTTTCATGGAAAGGGGTTGCCAAGCTTCCAAAAATTACGAATCTCCAGAAATCTCAGCCAATATTTTTTCACCCAAACTGGATGATACTTTCAGGTAATGATCAGTACACGAAGGCGACTTGGTTCCCCAAATTTCGTTCTTCTATGTTGAAGCGTTCATTTCCAGTAACAGTTTGAATTTTTAGGTATCACTCTGTTTTCTCCTATATTGATACATGTACTTGGAACTCTAAATCCAACACGGTTTGTGCTAGCTTCTTGAAACTTGACACAGTAAAGTAGTTTCACGTTCTATCTCTATGGTATGTTTCCTCTTGATGTAGCCCTAAGCACTGACTGGAGAGAAACACTTTCATGGAAAGGGGTTGCCAAGCTTCCAAAAATTACGAATCTCCAGAAATCTCAGCAAATATTTTTTCACCCAAACTGGATGATACTGTCAGGTAATGATCAGTACACTAAGGCGACTTGGTTCCCCAAATTTCGTTCTTCTATGTTGAAGCGTTCATTTCCAGTAACAGTTTGAATTTTTAGGTATCACTCTGTTTTCTCCTATATTGATACATGTACTTGGAACTCTAAATCCAACACGGTTTGTGCTAGCTTCTTGAAACTTGACACAGTAAAGTAGTTTCACGTTCTATCTCTATGGTTTGTTTCCTCTTGATGTAGCCCAAAGCACTGACTGGAGAGAAACACTTTCATGGAAAGGGGTTGCCAAGCTTCCAAAAATTACGAATCTCCAGAAATCTCAGCCAATATTTTTTCACCCAAACTGGATGATACTTTCAGGTAATGATCAGTACACTAAGGCGACTTGGTTCAGCAAATTTCGTTCTTCTACGTTGAAGCGTTCATTTCCAGTAACAGTTTGAATTTTTAGGTTTCACTCTGTTTTCTCCTATATTGATAGATGTATTTGGAACTCTAAATCCAACACGGTTTGTGCTAGTTTCTTGAAACTTGACACAGTAAAGTAGTTTCACTTTCTATCTCTATGGTTTTTTTCCTCTTGATGTAGCCCTAAGCACTGACTGGAGAGAAACACTTTCATGGAAAGGGGTTGCCAAGCTTCCAAAAATTACGAATCTCCAGAAATCTCAGCAAATATTTTTTCACCCAAACTGGATGATACTTTCAGGTAATGATCAGTACACGAAGGCGACTTGGTTCCCCAAATTTCGTTCTTCTATGTTGAAGCGTTCATTTCCAGTAACAGTTTGAATTTTTAGGTTTCACTCTGTTTTCTCCTATATTGATAGATGTATCTGGAACTCTAAATCCAACACGGTTTGGGCTAGCTTCTTGAAACTTGACACAGTAAAGTAGTTTCACGTTCTATCTCTATGTTTTGTTTCCTCTTGATTTAGCCCTAAGCAGTGACTGGCGAGAAACACTTTCATGGAAAGGGGTTGCCAAGCTTCCAAAAATTACGAATCTCCAGAAATCTCAGCAAATATTTTTTCACCCAAACTGGATGATACTTTCAGGTAATGATCAGTACACGAAGGCGACTTGGTTCCCCAAATTTCGTTCTTCTATGTTGAAGCGTTCATTTCCAGTAACATTTTGAATTTTTAGGTATCACTCTGTTTTCTCCTATATTGATACATGTACTTGGAACTCTAAATCCGACACGGTTTGTGCTAGCTTCTTGAAACTTGACACAGTAAAGTAGTTTCACGTTCTATCTCTATGGTTTGTTTCCTCTTGTTGTAGCCCTAAGCACTGACTGGCGAGAAACACTTTCATGGAAAGGGGTTGCCAAGCTTCCAAAAATTACGAATCTCCAGAAATCTCAGCAAATATTTTTTCACCCAAACTGGATGATACTTTCAGGTAATGATCAGTACACGAAGGCGACTTGGTTCCCCAAATTTCGTTCTTCTATGTTGAAGCGTTCATTTCCAGTAACAGTTTGAATTTTTAGGTATCACTCTGTTTTCTCCTATATTGATACATGTACTTGGAACTCTAAATCCAACACGGTTTGTGCTAGCTTCTTGAAACTTGACACAGTAAAGTAGTTTCACGTTCTATCTCTATGGTTTGTTTCCTCTTGATGTAGCCCTAAGCACTGACTGGAGAGAAACACTTTCATGGAAAGGGGTTGCCAAGCTTCCAAAAATTACGAATCTCCAGAAATCTCAGCAAATATTTTTTCACCCAAACTGGATGATACTGTCAGGTAATGATCAGTACACTAAGGCGACTTGGTTCCCCAAATTTCGTTCTTCTATGTTGAAGCGTTCATTTCCAGTAACAGTTTGAATTTTTAGGTATCACTCTGTTTTCTCCTATATTGATACATGTACTTGGAACTCTAAATCCAACACGGTTTGTGCTAGCTTCTTGAAACTTGACACAGTAAAGTAGTTTCACGTTCTATCTCTATGTTTTGTTTCCTCTTGATGTAGCCCTAAGCACTGACTGGCGAGAAACACTTTCATGGAAAGGGGTTGCCAAGCTTCCAAAAATTACGAATCTCCAGAAATCTCAGCAAATATTTTTTCACCCAAACTGGATGATACTTTCAGGTAATGATCAGTACACTAAGGCGACTTGGTTCCCCAAATTTTGTTCTTCTACGTTGAAGCGTTCATTTCCAGTAACAGTTTGAATTTTTAGGTTTCACTCTGTTTTCTCCTATATTGATAGATGTATCTGGAACTCTAAATCCAACACGGTTTGTGCTAGCTTTTTGAAACTTGACACAGTAAAGTAGTTTCACGTTCTATCTCTATGGTTTGTTTCCTCTTGATGTAGCCCTAAGCACTGACTGGCGAGAAACACTTTCATGGAAAGGGGTTGCCAAGCTTCCAAAAATTACGAATCTCCAGAAATCTCAGCAAATATTTTTTCACCCAAACTGGATGATACTTTCCGGTAATGATCAGTACACGAAGGCGACTTGGTTCCCCAAATTTCGTTCTTCTATGTTGAAGCGTTCATTTCCAGTAACAGTTTGAATTTTTAGGTTTCACTCTGTTTTCTCCTATATTGATAGATGTATCTGGAACTCTAAATCCAACACGGTTTGTGCTAGCTTCTTGAAACTTGACACAGTAAAGTAGTTTCACGTTCTATCTCTATGTTTTGTTTCCTCTTGATGTAGCCCTAAGCAGTGACTGGCGAGAAACACTTTCATGGAAAGGGGTTGCCAAGCTTCCAAAAATTACGAATCTCCAGAAATCTCAGCAAATACTTTTTCACCCAAACTGGATGATACTGTCAGGTAATGATCAGTACACTAAGGCGACTTGGTTCCCCAAATTTCGTTCTTCTATGTTGAAGCGTTCATTTCCAGTAACACTTTGAATTTTTAGGTATCACTCTGTTTTCTCCTATATTGATACATGTACTTGGAACTCTAAATCCAACACGGTTTGTGCTAGCTTCTTGAAACTTGACACAGTAAAGTAGTTTCACGTTCTATCTCTATGGTTTGTTTCCTTTGATGTAGCCCTAAGCAGTGACTGGCGAGAAACACTTTCATGGAACGGGGTTTCCAAGCTTCCAAAAATTACGAATCTCCAGAAATCTCAGCAAATATTTTTTCACCCAAACTGGATGATACTTTCAGGTAATGATCAGTACACTAAGGCGACTTGGTTCCCCCAATTTCGTTCTTCTATGTTGAAGCGTTCATTTCCAGTAACATTTTGAATTTTTAGGTATCACTCTGTTTTCTCCTATATTGATACATGTACTTGGAACTCTAAATCCGACACGGTTTGTGCTAGCTTCTTGAAACTTGACACAGTAAAGTAGTTTCACGTTCTATCTCTATGGTTTGTTTCCTCTTGTTGTAGCCCTAAGCACTGACTGGCGAGAAACACTTTCATGGAAAGGGGTTTCCAAGCTTCCAAAAATTACGAATCTCCAGAAATCGCAGCAAATATTTTTTCACCCAAACTGGATGATACTTTCAGGTAATGATCAGTACACGAAGGCGACTTGGTTCCCCAAATTTCGTTCTTCTATGTTGAAGCGTTCATTTCCAGTAACAGTTTGAATTTTTAGGTGTCACTCTGTTTTCTCCTATATTGATACATGTACTTGGAACTCTAAATCCAACACGGTTTGTGCTAGCTTCTTGAAACTTGACACAGTAAAGTAGTTTCACGTTCTATCTCTATGGTATGTTTCCTCTTGATGTAGCCCTAAGCACTGACTGGAGAGAAACACTTTCATGGAAAGGGGTTGCCAAGCTTCCAAAAATTACGAATCTCCAGAAATCTCAGCAAATATTTTTTCACCCAAACTGGATGATACTGTCAGGTAATGATCAGTACACTAAGGCGACTTGGTTCCCCAAATTTCGTTATTCTATGTTGAAGCGTTCATTTCCAGTAACAGTTTGAATTTTTAGGTATCACTCTGTTTTCTCCTATATTGATACATGTACTTGGAACTCTAAATCCAACACGGTTTGTGCTAGCTTCTTGAAACTTGACACAGTAAAGTAGTTTCACGTTCTATCTCTATGGTTTGTTTCCTCTTGATGTAGCCCAAAGCACTGACTGGAGAGAAACACTTTCATGGAAAGGGGTTGCCAAGCTTCCAAAAATTACGAATCTCCAGAAATCTCAGCCAATATTTTTTCACCCAAACTGGATGATACTTTCAGGTAATGATCAGTACACTAAGGCGACTTGGTTCAGCAAATTTCGTTCTTCTACGTTGAAGCGTTCATTTCCAGTAACAGTTTGAATTTTTAGGTTTCACTCTGTTTTCTCCTATATTGATAGATGTATTTGGAACTCTAAATCCAACACGGTTTGTGCTAGTTTCTTGAAACTTGACACAGTAAAGTAGTTTCACGTTCTATCTCTATGGTTTTTTTCCTCTTGATGTAGCCCTAAGCACTGACTGGAGAGAAACACTTTCATGGAAAGGGGTTGCCAAGCTTCCAAAAATTACGAATCTCCAGAAATCTCAGCAAATATTTTTTCACCCAAACTGGATGATACTTTCAGGTAATGATCAGTACACGAAGGCGACTTGGTTCCCCAAATTTCGTTCTTCTATGTTGAAGCGTTCATTTCCAGTAACAGTTTGAATTTTTAGGTTTCACTCTGTTTTCTCCTATATTGATTGATGTATCTGGAACTCTAAATCCAACACGGTTTGTGCTAGCTTCTTGAAACTTGACACAGTAAAGTAGTTTCACGTTCTATCTCTATGTTTTGTTTCCTCTTGATTTAGCCCTAAGCAGTGACTGGCGAGAAACACTTTCATGGAAAGGGGTTGCCAAGCTTCCAAAAATTACGAATCTCCAGAAATCTCAGCAAATATTTTTTCACCCAAACTGGATGATACTTTCAGGTAATGATCAGTACACGAAGGCGACTTGGTTCCCCAAATTTCGTTCTTCTATGTTGAAGCGTTCATTTCCAGTAACATTTTGAATTTTTAGGTATCACTCTGTTTTCTCCTATATTGATACATGTACTTGGAACTCTAAATCCGACACGGTTTGTGCTAGCTTCTTGAAACTTGACACAGTAAAGTAGTTTCACGTTCTATCTCTATGGTTTGTTTCCTCTTGTTGTAGCCCTAAGAACTGACTGGCGAGAAACACTTTCATGGAAAGGGGTTGCCAAGCTTCCAAAAATTACGAATCTCCAGAAATCTCAGCAAATATTTTTTCACCCAAACTGGATGATACTTTCAGGTAATGATCAGTACACGAAGGCGACTTGGTTCCCCAAATTTCGTTCTTCTATGTTGAAGCGTTCATTTCCAGTAACAGTTTGAATTTTTAGGTATCACTCTGTTTTCTCCTATATTGATACATGTACTTGGAACTCTAAATCCAACACGGTTTGTGCTAGCTTCTTGAAACTTGACACAGTAAAGTAGTTTCACGTTCTATCTCTATGGTTTGTTTCCTCTTGATGTAGCCCTAAGCACTGACTGGAGAGAAACACTTTCATGGAAAGGGGTTGCCAAGCTTCCAAAAATTACGAATCTCCAGAAATCTCAGCAAATATTTTTTCACCCAAACTGGATGATACTGTCAGGTAATGATCAGTACACTAAGGCGACTTGGTTCCCCAAATTTCGTTCTTCTATGTTGAAGCGTTCATTTCCAGTAACAGTTTGAATTTTTAGGTATCACTCTGTTTTCTCCTATATTGATACATGTACTTGGAACTCTAAATCCAACACGGTTTGTGCTAGCTTCTTGAAACTTGACACAGTAAAGTAGTTTCACGTTCTATCTCTATGTTTTGTTTCCTCTTGATGTAGCCCTAAGCACTGACTGGCGAGAAACACTTTCATGG
Organism: Spermophilus citellus; assembly: GCF_964194105.1. Lineage (NCBI taxonomy): Eukaryota > Metazoa > Chordata > Mammalia > Rodentia > Sciuridae > Spermophilus > Spermophilus citellus. Next base: position 49,926,807 of record NC_138187.1, on the reverse strand, counting down.
AAAGGGGTTGCCAAGCTTCCAAAAATTACGAATCTCAAGAAATCTCAGCAAATATTTTTTCACCCAAACTGGATGATACTTTCAGGTAATGATCAGTACACTAAGGCGACTTGGTTCCCCAAATTTTGTTCTTCTACGTTGAAGCGTTCATTTCCAGTAACAGTTTGAATTTTTAGGTTTCACTCTGTTTTCTCCTATATTGATAGATGTATCTGGAACTCTAAATCCAACACGGTTTGTGCTAGCTTTTTGAAACTTGACACAGTAAAGTAGTTTCACGTTCTATCTCTATGGTTTGTTTCCTCTTGATGTAGCCCTAAGCACTGACTGGCGAGAAACACTTTCATGGAAAGGGGTTGCCAAGCTTCCAAAAATTACGAATCTCCAGAAATCTCAGCAAATATTTTTTCACCCAAACTGGATGATACTTTCCGGTAATGATCAGTACACGAAGGCGACTTGGTTCCCCAAATTTCGTTCTTCTATGTTGAAGCGTTCATTTCCAGTAACAGTTTGAATTTTTAGGTTTCACTCTGTTTTCTCCTATATTGATAGATGTATCTGGAACTCTAAATCCAACACGGTTTGTGCTAGCTTCTTGAAACTTGACACAGTAAAGTAGTTTCACGTTCTATCTCTATGTTTTGTTTCCTCTTGATGTAGCCCTAAGCAGTGACTGGCGAGAAACACTTTCATGGAAAGGGGTTGCCAAGCTTCCAAAAATTACGAATCTCCAGAAATCTCAGCAAATACTTTTTCACCCAAACTGGATGATACTGTCAGGTAATGATCAGTACACTAAGGCGACTTGGTTCCCCAAATTTCGTTCTTCTATGTTGAAGCGTTCATTTCCAGTAACACTTTGAATTTTTAGGTATCACTCTGTTTTCTCCTATATTGATACATGTACTTGGAACTCTAAATCCAACACGGTTTGTGCTAGCTTCTTGAAACTTGACACAGTAAAGTAGTTTCACGTTCTATCTCTATGTTTTGTTTCCTCTTGATGTAGCCCTAAGCAGTGACTGGCGAGAAACACTTTCATGGAACGGGGTTTCCAAGCTTCCAAAAATTACGAATCTCCAGAAATCTCAGCAAATATTTTTTCACCCAAACTGGATGATACTTTCAGGTAATGATCAGTACACTAAGGCGACTTGGTTCCCCCAATTTCGTTCTTCTATGTTGAAGCGTTCATTTCCAGTAACATTTTGAATTTTTAGGTATCACTCTGTTTTCTCCTATATTGATACATGTACTTGGAACTCTAAATCCGACACGGTTTGTGCTAGCTTCTTGAAACTTGACACAGTAAAGTAGTTTCACGTTCTATCTCTATGGTTTGTTTCCTCTTGTTGTAGCCCTAAGCACTGACTGGCGAGAAACACTTTCATGGAAAGGGGTTTCCAAGCTTCCAAAAATTACGAATCTCCAGAAATCTCAGCAAATATTTTTTCACCCAAACTGGATGATACTTTCAGGTAATGATCAGTACACGAAGGCGACTTGGTTCCCCAAATTTCGTTCTTCTATGTTGAAGCGTTCATTTCCAGTAACAGTTTGAATTTTTAGGTGTCACTCTGTTTTCTCCTATATTGATACATGTACTTGGAACTCTAAATCCAACACGGTTTGTGCTAGCTTCTTGAAACTTGACACAGTAAAGTAGTTTCACGTTCTATCTCTATGGTTTGTTTCCTCTTGATGTAGCCCTAAGCACGGACTGGAGAGAAACACTTTCATGGAAAGGGGTTGCCAAGCTTCCAAAAATTACGAATCTCCAGAAATCTCAGCAAATATTTTTTCACCCAAACTGGATGATACTGTCAGGTAATGATCAGTACACTAAGGCGACTTGGTTCCCCAAATTTCGTTCTTCTATGTTGAAGCGTTCATTTCCAGTAACAGTTTGATTTTTTAGGTATCACTCTGTTTTCTCCTATATTGATACATGTACTTGGAACTCTAAATCCAACACGGTTTGTGCTAGCTTCTTGAAACTTGACACAGTAAAGTAGTTTCACGTTCTATCTCTATGTTTTGTTTCCTCTTGATGTAGCCCTAAGCACTGACTGGCGAGAAACACTTTCATGGAAAGGGGTTGCCAAGCTTCCAAAAATTACGAATCTCAAGAAATCTCAGCAAATATTTTTTCACCCAAACTGGATGATACTTTCAGGTAATGATCAGTACACTAAGGCGACTTGGTTCCCCAAATTTCGTTCTTCTACGTTGAAGCGTTCATTTCCAGTAACAGTTTGAATTTTTAGGTTTCACTCTGTTTTCTCCTATATTGATAGATGTATCTGGAACTCTAAATCCAACACGGTTTGTGCTAGCTTCTTGAAACTTGACACAGTAAAGTAGTTTCACGTTCTATCTCTATGGTTTGTTTCCTCTTGATGTAGCCCTAAGCACTGACTGGAGAGAAACACTTTCATGGAAAGGGGTTGCCAAGCTTCCAAAAATTACGAATCTCCAGAAATCTCAGCAAATATTTTTTCACCCAAACTGGATGATACTTTCAGGTAATGATCAGTACACGAAGGCGACTTGGTTCCCCAAATTTCGTTCTTCTATGTTGAAGCGTTCATTTCCAGTAACAGTTTGAATTTTTAGGTTTCACTCTGTTTTCTCCTATATTGATAGATGTATCTGGAACTCTAAATCCAACACGGTTTGTGTTAGCTTCTTGAAACTTGACACAGTAAAGTAGTTTCACATTCTATCTCTATGTTTTGTTTCCTCTTGATGTAGCCCTAAGCAGTGACTGGCGAGAAACACTTTCATGGAAAGGGGTTGCCAAGCTTCCAAAAATTATGAATCTCCAGAAATCTCAGCAAATACTTTTTCACCCAAACTGGATGATACTGTCAGGTAATGATCAGTACACTAAGGCGACTTGGTTCCCCAAATTTCGTTCTTCTATGTTGAAGCGTTCATTTCCAGTAACACTTTGAATTTTTAGGTATCACTCTGTTTTCTCCTATATTGATACATGTACTTGGAACTCTAAATCCAACACGGTTTGTGCTAGCTTCTTGAAACTTGACACAGTAAAGTAGTTTCACGTTCTATCTCTATGTTTTGTTTCCTCTTGATGTAGCCCTAAGCAGTGACTGGCGAGAAACACTTTCATGGAAAGGGGTTTCCAAGCTTCCAAAAATTACGAATCTCCAGAAATCTCAGCAAATATTTTTTCACCCAAACTGGATGATACTTTCAGGTAATGATCAGTACACTAAGGCGACTTGGTTCCCCAAATTTCGTTCTTCTATGTTGAAGCGTTCATTTCCAGTAACATTTTAAATTTTTAGTTATCACTCTGTTTTCTCCTATATTGATACATGTACTTGGAACTCTAAATCCAACACGGTTTGTGCTAGCTTCTTGAAACTTGACACAGTAAAGTAGTTTCACGTTCTATCTCTATGTTTTGTTTCCTCTTGATGTAGCCCTAAGCACTGACTGGCGAGAAACACTTTCATGGAAAGGGGTTGCCAAGCTTCCAAAAATTACGAATCTCAAGAAATCTCAGCAAATATTTTTTCACCCAAACTGGATGATACTTTCAGGTAATGATCAGTACACTAAGGCGACTTGGTTCCCCAAATTTCGTTCTTCTACGTTGAAGCGTTCATTTCCAGTAACAGTTTGAATTTTTAGGTTTCACTCTGTTTTCTCCTATATTGATAGATGTACCTGGAACTCTAAATCCAACACGGTTTGTGCTAGCTTCTTGAAACTTGACACAGTAAAGTAGTTTCACATTCTATCTCTATGGTTTGTTTCCTCTTGATGTAGCCCTAAGCACTGACTGGAGAGAAACACTTTCATGGAAAGGGGTTGCCAAGCTTCCAAAAATTACGAATCTCCAGAAATCTCAGCAAATATTTTTTCACCCAAACTGGATGATACTTTCCGGTAATGATCAGTACACGAAGGTGACTTGGTTCCCCAAATTTCGTTCTTCTATGTTGAAGCGTTCATTTCCAGTAACAGTTTGAATTTTTAGGTTTCACTCTGTTTTCTCCTATATTGATAGATGTATCTGGAACTCTAAATCCAACACGGTTTGTGCTAGCTTCTTGAAACTTGACACAGTAAAGTAGTTTCACGTTCTATCTCTATGTTTTGTTTCCTCTTGATGTAGCCCTAAGCAGTGACTGGCGAGAAACACTTTCATGGAAAGGGGTTGCCAAGCTTCCAAAAATTACGAATCTCCAGAAATCTCAGCAAATACTTTTTCACCCAAACTGGATGATACTGTCAGGTAATGATCAGTACACTAAGGTGACTTGGTTCCCCAAATTTCGTTCTTCTATGTTGAAGCGTTCATGTCCAGTAACAGTTTGAATTTTTAGGTATCACTCTGTTTTCTCCTATATTGATACATGTACTTGGAACTCTAAATCCAACACGGTTTGTGCTAGCTTCTTGAAACTTGACACAGTGAAGTAGTTTCACGTTCTATCTCTATGGTTTCTTTCCTCCTGATGTAGCCCTAAGCACTGAGTGGCGAGAAACACTTTCATGGAAAGGGGTTGCCAAGCTTCCAAAAATTACGAATCTCCAGAAATCTCAGCCAATATTTTTTCACCCAAACTGGATGATACTTTCAGGTAATGATCAGTACACTAAGGCGACTTGGTTCCCCAAATTTCGTTCTTCTATGTTGAAGCGTTCATTTCCAGTAACAGTTTGAATTTTTAGGTGTCACTCTGTTTTCTCCTATATTGATACATGTACTTGGAACTCTAAATCCAACACGGTTTGTGCTAGCTTCTTGAAACTTGACACAGTAAAGTAGTTTCACGTTCTATCTCTATGGTTTGTTTCCTCTTGATGTAGCCCTAAGCACGGACTGGAGAGAAACACTTTCATGGAAAGGGGTTGCCAAGCTTCCAAAAATTACGAATCTCCAGAAATCTCAGCAAATATTTTTTCACCCAAACTGGATGATACTGTCAGGTAATGATCAGTACACTAAGGCGACTTGGTTCCCCAAATTTCGTTCTTCTATGTTGAAGCGTTCATTTCCAGTAACAGTTTGATTTTTTAGGTATCACTCTGTTTTCTCCTATATTGATACATGTACTTGGAACTCTAAATCCAACACGGTTTGTGCTAGCTTCTTGAAACTTGACACAGTAAAGTAGTTTCACGTTCTATCTCTATGTTTTGTTTCCTCCTGATGTAGCCCTAAGCACTGACTGGCGAGAAACACTTTCATGGAAAGGGGTTGCCAAGCTTCCAAAAATTACGAATCTCAAGAAATCTCAGCAAATATTTTTTCACCCAAACTGGATGATACTTTCAGGTAATGATCAGTACACTAAGGCGACTTGGTTCCCCAAATTTCGTTCTTCTATGTTGAAGCATTCATTTCCAGTAACACTTTGAATTTTTAGGTATCACTCTGTTTTCTCCTATATTGATAGATGTATTTGGAACTCTAAATCGAACACGGTTTGTGCTAGCTTCTTGAAACTTGACCCAGTAAAGTAGTTTCACGTTCTATCTCTATGTTTTGTTTCCTCTTGATGTAGCCCTAAGCAGTGACTGGCGAGAAACACTTTCATGGAAAGGGGTTTCCAACTTCCAAAAATTACGAATCTCCAGAAATCTCAGCCAATATTTTTTCACCCAAACGGGATGATACTTTCAGGTAATGATCAGTACACTAAGGCGACTTGGTTTCCCAAATTTCGTTCTTCTATGTTGAAGCGTTCATTTCCAGTAACACTTTGAATTTTTAGGTATCACTCTGTTTTCTCCTATATTGATACATGTACTTGGAACTCTAAATCCAACACGGTTTGTGCTAGCTTCTTGAAACTTGACACAGTAAAGTAGTTTCACGTTCTATCTCTATGGTTTGTTTCCTTTTGATGTAGCCCTAAGCACTGACTGGCGAGAAACACTTTCAGGGAAAGGGGTTGCCAAGCTTCCAAAAATTACGAATCTCCAGAAATCTCAGCCAATATTTTTTCAACCAAACTGGATGATACTTTCAGGTAATGATCAGTACACGAAGGCGACTTGGTTCACCAAATTTCGTTCTTCTATGTTGAAGCGTTCATTTCCAGTAACACTTTGAATTTTTAGGTATCACTCTGTTTTCTCCTATATTGATAGATGTATTTGGAACTCTAAATCCAACACGGTTTGTGCTAGCTTCTTGAAACTTGACACAGTAAAGTAGTTTCACGTTCTATCTCTATGTATTGTTTCCTCTTGATGTAGCCCTAAGCAGTGACTGGCGAGAAACACTTTCATGAAAAGGGGTTTCCAAGCTTCCAAAAATTACGAATCTCCAGAAATCTCAGCAAATATTTTTTCACCCAAACTGGATGATACTTTCAGGTAATGATCAGTACACTAAGGCGACTTGGTTCCCCAAATTTCGTTCTTCAATGTTGAAGCGTTCATTTCCAGTAACACTTTGAATTTTTAGGTATCACTCTGTTTTCTCCTATATTGATACATGTACTTGGAACTCTAAATCCAACACGGTTTGTGCTAGCTTCTTGAAACTTGACACAGTAAAGTAGTTTCACGTTCTATCTCTATGGTTTGTTTCCTCTTGATGTAGCCCTAAGCACTGACTGGCGAGAAACACTTTCATGGAAAGGGGTTGCCAATCTTCCAAAAATTACGAATCTCCAGAAATCTCAGCAAATATTTTTTCACCCAAACTGGATGATACTTTCAGGTAATGATCAGTACACTAAGGCGACTTGGTTCCCCAAATTTCGTTCTTCTACGTTGAAGCGTTCATTTCCAGTAACAGTTTGAATTTTTAGGTTTCACTCTGTTTTCTCCTATATTGATAGATGTATTTGGAACTCTAAATCCAACACGGTTTGTGCTAGCTTCTTGAAACTTGACACAGTAAAGTAGTTTCACGTTCTATCACTATGGTTTGTTTCCTCTTGATGTAGCCCTAAGCACTGACTGGAGAGAAACACTTTCATGGAAAGGGGTTGCCAAGCTTCCAAAAATTACGAATCTCCAGAAATCTCAGCAAATATTTTTTCACCCAAACTGGATGATACTTTCAGGTAATGATCAGTACACTAAGGCGACTTGGTTCACCAAATTTCGTTCTTCTATGTTGAAGCGTTCATTTCCAGTAAAACTTTGAATTTTTAGGTATCACTCTGTTTTCTCCTATATTGATAGATGTATTTGGAACTCTAAATCCAACACGGTTTGTGCTAGCTTCTTGAAACTTGACACAGTGAAGTAGTTTCACGTTCTATCTCTATGGTTTGTTTCCTCCTGATGTAGCCCTAAGCACTGAGTGGCGAGAAACACTTTCATGGAAAGGGGTTGCCAAGCTTCCAAAAATTACGAATCTCCAGAAATCTCAGCCAATATTTTTTCACCTAAACTGCATGATACTTTCAGGTAATGATCAGTACACTAAGGCGACTTGGTTCCCCAAATTTCGTTCTTCTATGTTGAAGCATTCATTTCCAGTAACACTTTGAATTTTTAGGTATCACTCTGTTTTCTCCTATATTGATAGATGTATTTGGAACTCTAAATCGAACACGGTTTGTGCTAGCTTCTTGAAACTTGACCCAGTAAAGTAGTTTCACGTTCTATCTCTATGTTTTGTTTCCTCTTGATGTAGCCCTAAGCAGTGACTGGCGAGAAACACTTTCATGGAAAGGGGTTGACAAGCTTCCAAAAATTACGAATCTCCAGAAATCTCAGCCAATATTTTTTCACCCAAACTGGATGATACTTTCAGGTAATGATCAGTACACTAAGGCGACTTGGTTTCCCAAATTTCGTTCTTCTATGTTGAAGCGTTCATTTCCAGTAACACTTTGAATTTTTAGGTATCACTCTGTTTTCTCCTATATTGATACATGTACTTGGAACTCTAAATCCAACACGGTTTGTGCTAGCTTCTTGAAACTTGACACAGTAAAGTAGTTTCACGTTCTATCTCTATGGTTTGTTTCCTTTTGATGTAGCCCTAAGCACTGACTGGCGAGAAACACTTTCATGAAAAGGGGTTTCCAAGCTTCCAAAAATTACGAATCTCCAGAAATCTCAGCAAATATTTTTTCACCCAAACTGGATGATACCTTCAGGTAATGATCAGTACACTAAGGCGACTTGGTTCCCCAAATTTCGTTCTTCTACGTTGAAGCGTTCATTTCCAGTAACAGTATGAATTTTTAGGTTTCACTCTGTTTTCTCCTATATTGATAGATGTATTTGGAACTCTAAATCCAACACGGTTTGTGCTAGCTTCTTGAAACTTGACACAGTAAAGTAGTTTCACGTTCTATCTCTATGGTTTGTTTCCTCTTGATGTAGCCCTAAGCACTGACTGGAGAGAAACACTTTCATGGAAAGGGGTTGCCAAGCTTCCAAAAATTACGAATCTCCAGAAATCTCAGCAAATATTTTTTCACCCAAACTGGATGATACTTTCAGGTAATGATCAGTACACTAAGGCGACTTGGTTCCCCAAATTTCGTTCTTCTATGTTGAAGCGTTCATTTCCAGTAACAGTTTGAATTTTTAGGTTTCACTCTGTTTTCTCCTATATTGATAGATGTATCTGGAACTCTAAATCCAACACGGTTTGTGCTAGCTTCTTGAAACGTGACACAGTAAAGTAGTTTCACGTTCTATCTCTATGTTTTGTTTCCTCTTGATGTAGCCCTAAGCAGTGACTGGCGAGAAACACTTTCATGGAAAGGGGTTGCCAAGCTTCCAAAAATTACGAATCTCCAGAAATCTCAGCAAATACTTTTTCACCCAAACTGGATGATACTTTCAGGTAATGATCAGTACACTAAGGCGACTTGGTTCCCCAAATTTCGTTCTTCTATGTTGAAGCGTTCATTTCCAGTAACAGTTTGAATTTTTAGGTATCACTCTGTTTTCTCCTATATTGATACATGTACTTGGAACTCTAAATCCAACACGGTTTGTGCTAGCTTCTTGAAACTTGACACAGTAAAGTAGTTTCACGTTCTATCTCTATGGTTTGTTTCCTCTTGATGTAGCCCTAAGCACTGACTGGCGAGAAACACTTTCATGGAAGGGGGTTGCCCAGCTTCCAAAAATTACGAATCTCCAGAAATCGCAGCCAATATTTTTTCACCCAAACTGGATGATACTGTCAGGTAATGACCAGTACACTTAGGCGACTTGGTTCCCCAAATTTCGTTCTTCTATGTTGAAGCGTTCATTTCCAGTAACACTTTGAATTTTTAGGTATCACTCTGTTTTCTCCTATATTGATACATGTACTTGGAACTCTAAATCCAACACGGTTTGTGCTAGCTTCTTGAAACTTGACACAGTGAAGTAGTTTCACGTTCTATCTCTATGGTTTGTTTCCTCCTGATGTAGCCCTAAGCACTGAGTGGCGAGAAACACTTTCATGGAAAGGGGTTGCCAAGCTTCCAAAAATTACGAATCTCCAGAAATCTCAGCCAATATTTTTTCACCCAAACTGGATGATACTTTCAGGTAATGATCAGTACACTAAGGCGACTTGGTTCCCCAAATTTCGTTCTTCTATGTTGAAGCATTCATTTCCAGTAACACTTTGAATTTTTAGGTATCACTCTGTTTTCTCCTATATTGATAGATGTATTTGGAACTCTAAATCGAACACGGTTTGTGCTAGCTTCTTGAAACTTGACCCAGTAAAGTAGTTTCACGTTCTATCTCTATGTTTTGTTTCCTCTTGATGTAGCCCTAAGCAGTGACTGGCGAGAAACACTTTCATGGAAAGGGGTTTCCAAGCTTCCAAAAATTACGAATCTCCAGAAATCTCAGCCAATATTTTTTCACCCAAACGGGATGATACTTTCAGGTAATGATCAGTACACTAAGGCGACTTGGTTTCCCAAATTTCGTTCTTCTATGTTGAAGCGTTCATTTCCAGTAACACTTTGAATTTTTAGGTATCACTATGTTTTCTCCTATATTGATACATGTACTTGGAACTCTAAATCCAACACGGTTTGTGCTAGCTTCTTGAAACTTGACACAGTAAAGTAGTTTCACGTTCTATCTCTATGGTTTGTTTCCTTTTGATGTAGCCCTAAGCACTGACTGGCGAGAAACACTTTCAGGGAAAGGGGTTGCCAAGCTTCCAAAAATTACGAATCTCCAGAAATCTCAGCCAATATTTTTTCAACCAAACTGGATGATACTTTCAGGTAATGATCAGTACACGAAGGCGACTTGGTTCACCAAATTTCGTTCTTCTATGTTGAAGCGTTCATTTCCAGTAACACTTTGAATTTTTAGGTATCACTCTGTTTTCTCCTATATTGATAGATGTATTTGGAACTCTAAATCCAACACGGTTTGTGCTAGCTTCTTGAAACTTGACACAGTAAAGTAGTTTCACGTTCTATCTCTATGTTTTGTTTCCTCTTGATGTAGCCCTAAGCAGTGACTGGCGAGAAACACTTTCATGAAAAGGGGTTTCCAAGCTTCCAAAAATTACGAATCTCCAGAAATCTCAGCAAATATTTTTTCACCCAAACTGGATGATACTTTCAGGTAATGATCAGTACACTAAGGCGACTTGGTTCCCCAAATTTCGTTCTTCAATGTTGAAGCGTTCATTTCCAGTAACACTTTGAATTTTTAGGTATCACTCTGTTTTCTCCTATATTGATACATGTACTTGGAACTCTAAATCCAACACGGTTTGTGCTAGCTTCTTGAAACTTGACACAGTAAAGTAGTTTCACGTTCTATCTCTATGGTTTGTTTCCTCTTGATGTAGCCCTAAGCACTGACTGGCGAGAAACACTTTCATGGAAAGGGGTTGCCAATCTTCCAAAAATTACGAATCTCCAGAAATCTCAGCAAATATTTTTTCACCCAAACTGGATGATACTTTCAGGTAATGATCAGTACACTAAGGCGACTTGGTTCCCCAAATTTCGTTCTTCTACGTTGAAGCGTTCATTTCCAGTAACAGTTTGAATTTTTAGGTTTCACTCTGTTTTCTCCTATATTGATAGATGTATTTGGAACTCTAAATCCAACACGGTTTGTGCTAGCTTCTTGAAACTTGACACAGTAAAGTAGTTTCACGTTCTATCACTATGGTTTGTTTCCTCTTGATGTAGCCCTAAGCACTGACTGGAGAGAAACACTTTCATGGAAAGGGGTTGCCAAGCTTCCAAAAATTACGAATCTCCAGAAATCTCAGCAAATATTTTTTCACCCAAACTGGATGATACTTTCAGGTAATGATCAGTACACTAAGGCGACTTGGTTCCCCAAATTTCGTTCTTCTATGTTGAAGCGTTCATTTCCAGTAAAACTTTGAATTTTTAGGTATCACTCTGTTTTCTCCTATATTGATAGATGTATTTGGAACTCTAAATCCAACACGGTTTGTGCTAGCTTCTTGAAACTTGACACAGTGAAGTAGTTTCACGTTCTATCTCTATGGTTTGTTTCCTCCTGATGTAGCCCTAAGCACTGAGTGGCGAGAAACACTTTCATGGAAAGGGGTTGCCAAGCTTCCAAAAATTACGAATCTCCAGAAATCTCAGCCAATATTTTTTCACCTAAACTGCATGATACTTTCAGGTAATGATCAGTACACTAAGGCGACTTGGTTCCCCAAATTTCGTTCTTCTATGTTGAAGCATTCATTTCCAGTAACACTTTGAATTTTTAGGTATCACTCTGTTTTCTCCTATATTGATAGATGTATTTGGAACTCTAAATCGAACACGGTTTGTGCTAGCTTCTTGAAACTTGACCCAGTAAAGTAGTTTCACGTTCTATCTCTATGTTTTGTTTCCTCTTGATGTAGCCCTAAGCAGTGACTGGCGAGAAACACTTTCATGGAAAGGGGTTGCCAAGCTTCCAAAAATTACGAATCTTCAGAAATCTCAGCCAATATTTTTTCACCCAAACTGGATGATACTTTCAGGTAATGATCAGTACACTAAGGCGACTTGGTTTCCCAAATTTCGTTCTTCTATGTTGAAGCGTTCATTTCCAGTAACACTTTGAATTTTTAGGTATCACTCTGTTTTCTCCTATATTGATACATGTACTTGGAACTCTAAATCCAACACGGTTTGTGCTAGCTTCTTGAAACTTGACACAGTAAAGTAGTTTCACGTTCTATCTCTATGGTTTGTTTCCTTTTGATGTAGCCCTAAGCACTGACTGGCGAGAAACACTTTCATGAAAAGGGGTTTCCAAGCTTCCAAAAATTACGAATCTCCAGAAATCTCAGCAAATATTTTTTCACCCAAACTGGATGATACTTTCAGGTAATGATCAGTACACTAAGGCGACTTGGTTCCCCAAATTTCGTTCTTCAATGTTGAAGCGTTCATTTCCAGTAACAGTTTGAATTTTTAGGTATCACTCTGTTTTCTCCTATATTGATACATGTACTTGGAACTCTAAATCCAACACGGTTTGTGCTAGCTTCTTGAAACTTGACACAGTAAAGTAGTTTCACGTTCTATCTCTATGGTTTGTTTCCTCTTGATGTAGCCCTAAGCACTGACTGGCGAGAAACACTTTCATGGAAAGGGGTTGCCAAGCTTCCAAAAATTACGAATCTCCAGAAATCTCAGCAAATATTTTTTCACCCAAACTGGATGATACTTTCAGGTAATGATCAGTACACTAAGGCGACTTGGTTCCCCAAATTTCGTTCTTCTACGTTGAAGCGTTCATTTCCAGTAACAGTTTGAATTTTTAGGTTTCACTCTGTTTTCTCCTATATTGATAGATGTATTTGGAACTCTAAATCCAACACGGTTTGTGCTAGCTTCTTGAAACTTGACACAGTAAAGTAGTTTCACGTTCTATCTCTATGGTTTGTTTCCTCTTGATGTAGCCCTAAGCACTGACTGGAGAGAAACACTTTCATGGAAAGGGGTTGCCAAGCTTCCAAAAATTACGAATCTCCAGAAATCTCAGCAAATATTTTTTCACCCAAACTGGATGATACTTTCAGGTAATGATCAGTACACTAAGGCGACTTGGTTCACCAAATTTCGTTCTTCTATGTTGAAGCGTTCATTTCCAGTAACAGTTTGAATTTTTAGGTTTCACTCTGTTTTCTCCTATATTGATAGATGTATCTGGAACTCTAAATCCAACACGGTTTGTGCTAGCTTCTTGAAACGTGACACAGTAAAGTAGTTTCACGTTCTATCTCTATGTTTTGTTTCCTCTTGATGTAGCCCTAAGCAGTGACTGGCGAGAAACACTTTCATGGAAAGGGGTTGCCAAGCTTCCAAAAATTACGAATCTCCAGAAATCTCAGCAAATACTTTTTCACCCAAACTGGATGATACTTTCAGGTAATGATCAGTACACTAAGGCGACTTGGTTCCCCAAATTTCGTTCTTCTATGTTGAAGCGTTCATTTCCAGTAACACTTTGAATTTTTAGGTATCACTCTGTTTTCTCCTATATTGATACATGTACTTGGAACTCTAAATCCAACACGGTTTGTGCTAGCTTCTTGAAACTTGACACAGTAAAGTAGTTTCACGTTCTATCTCTATGGTTTGTTTCCTCTTGATGTAGCCCTAAGCACTGACTGGCGAGAAACACTTTCATGGAAGGGGGTTGCCCAGCTTCCAAAAATTACGAATCTCCAGAAATCGCAGCCAATATTTTTTCACCCAAACTGGATGATACTGTCAGGTAATGACCAGTACACTTAGGCGACTTGGTTCCCCAAATTTCGTTCTATTATGTTGAAGCGTTCATTTCCAGTAACACTTTGAATTTTTAGGTATCACTCTGTTTTCTCCTATATTGATACATGTACTTGGAACTCTAAATCCAACACGGTTTGTGCTAGCTTCTTGAAACTTGACACAGTAAAGTAGTTTCACGTTCTATCTCTATGTTTTGTTTCCTCTTGATGTAGCCCTAAGCACTGACTGGCGAGAAACACTTTCATGGAAAGGGGTTGCCAAGCTTCCAAAAATTACGAATCTCCAGAAATCTCAGCAAATATTTTTTCACCCAAACTGGATGATACTTTCAGGTAATGATCAGTACACTAAGGCGACTTGGTTCCCCAAATTTCGTTCTTCTACGTTGAAGCGTTCATTTCCAGTAACAGTTTGAATTTTTAGGTTTCACTCTGTTTTCTCCTATATTGATAGATGTATTTGGAACTCTAAATCCAACACGGTTTGTGCTAGCTTCTTGAAACTTGACACAGTAAAGTAGTATCACGTTCTATCTCTATGGTTTGTTTCCTCTTGATGTAGCCCTAAGCACTGACTGGAGAGAAACACTTTCATGGAAAGGGGTTGCCAAGCTTCCAAAAATTACGAATCTCCAGAAATCTCAGCAAATATTTTTTCACCCAAACTGGATGATACTTTCAGGTAATGATCAGTACACTAAGGCGACTTGGTTCCCCAAATTTCGTTCTTCTACGTTGAAGCGTTCATTTCCAGTAACAGTTTGAATTTTTAGGTTTCACTCTGTTTTCTCCTATATTGATAGATGTATTTGGAACTCTAAATCCAACACCGTTTGTGCTAGCTTCTTGAAACTTGACACAGTAAAGTAGTTTCACGTTCTATCTCTATGGTTTGTTTCCTCTTGATGTAGCCCTAAGCACTGACTGGCGAGAAACACTTTCATGGAAAGGGGTTGCCAAGCTTCCAAAAATTACGAATCTCCAGAAATCTCAGCAAATATTTTTTCACCCAAACTGGATGATACTTTCAGGTAATGATCAGTACACGAAGGCGACTTGATTCCCCAAATTTCGTTCTTCTATGTTGAAGCGTTCATTTCCAGTAACAGTTTGAATTTTTAGGTTTCACTCTGTTTTCTCCTATATTGATAGATGTATCTGGAACTCTAAATCCAACACGGTTTGTGCTAGCTTCTTGCAACTTGACACAGTAAAGTAGTTTCACGTTCTATCTCTATGTTTTGTTTCCTCTTGATTTAGCCCTAAGCAGTGACTGGCGTGAAACACTTTCATGGAAAGGGGTTGCCAAGCTTCCAAAAATTACGAATCTCCAGAAATCTCAGCAAATACTTTTT
This sequence comes from Spermophilus citellus, assembly GCF_964194105.1. Classification (NCBI taxonomy): domain Eukaryota; kingdom Metazoa; phylum Chordata; class Mammalia; order Rodentia; family Sciuridae; genus Spermophilus; species Spermophilus citellus. The sequence continues at coordinate 49,911,741 of NC_138187.1, read as the reverse complement.
CACCCAAACTGGATGATACTTTCAGGTAATGATCAGTACACTAAGGCGACTTGGTTCCCCAAATTTCGTTCTTCTATGTTGAAGCGTTCATTTCCAGTAACAGTTTGAATTTTTAGGTATCACTCTGTTTTCTCCTATATTGATACATGTACTTGGAACTCTAAATCCAACACGGTTTGTGCTAGCTTCTTGAAACTTGACACAGTAAAGTAGTTTCACGTTCTATCTCTATGTTTTGTTTCCTCTTGATGTAGCCCTAAGCACTGACTGGCGAGAAACACTTTCATGGAAAGGGGTTGCCAAGCTTCCAAAAATTACGAATCTCCAGAAATCTCAGCAAATATTTTTTCCACCAAACTGGATGATACTTTCAAGTAATGATCAGTACACGAAGGCGACTTGGTTCCCCAAATTTCGTTCTTCTATGTTGAAGCGTTCATTTCCAGTAACAGTTTGAATTTTTAGGTTTCACTCTGTTTTCTCCTATATTGATAGATGTATCTGGAACTCTAAATCCAACACGGTTTGTGCTAGCTTCTTGAAACTTGACAGAGTAAAGTAGTTTCACGTTCTATCTCTATGTTTTGTTTCCTCTTGATGTAGCCCTAAGCAGTGACTGGCGAGAAACACTTTCATGGAAAGGGGTTGCCAAGCTTCCAAAAATTACGAATCTCCAGAAATCTCAGCAAATATTTTTTCACCCTAACTGGATGATACTTTCAGGTAATGATCAGTACACTAAGGCGACTTGGTTCCCCAAATTTCGTTCTTCTATGTTGAAGCGTTCATTTCCAGTAACAGTTTGAATTTTTAGGTATCACTCTGTTTTCTCCTATATTGATACATGTACTTGGAACTCTAAATCCAACACGGTTTGTGCTAGCTTCTTGAAACTTGACACAGTAAAGTAGTTTCACGTTCTATCTCTATGTTTTGTTTCCTCTTGATGTAGCCCTAAGCACTGACTGGCGAGAAACACTTTCATGGAAAGGGGTTGCCAAGCTTCCAAAAATTACGAATCTCCAGAAATCGCAGCAAATATTTTTTCACCCAAACTGGATGATACTTTCAGGTAATGATCAGTACACTAAGGCGACTTGGTTCCCCAAATTTCGTTCTTCTATGTTGAAGCGTTCATTTCCAGTAAAACTTTGAATTTTTAGGTATCACTCTGTTTTCTCCTATATTGATAGATGTATTTGGAACTCTAAATCGAACACGGTTTGTGCTAGCTTCTTGAAACTTGACCCAGTAAAGTAGTTTCACGTTCTATCTCTATGTTTTGTTTCCTCTTGATGTAGCCCTAAGCAGTGACTGGCGAGAAACACTTTCATGGAAAGGGGTTTCCAAGCTTCCAAAAATTACGAATCTCCAGAAATCTCAGCCAATATTTTTTCACCCAAACTGGATGATACTTTCAGGTAATGATCAGTACACTAAGGCGACTTGGTTTCCCAAATTTCGTTCTTCTATGTTGAAGCGTTCATTTCCAGTAACACGTTGAATTTTTAGGTATCACTCTGTTTTCTCCTATATTGATACATGTACTTGGAACTCTAAATCCAACACGGTTTGTTCTAGCTTCTTGAAACTTGACACAGTAAAGTAGTTTCACGTTCTATCTCTATGGTTTGTTTCCTTTTGATGTAGCCCTAAGCACTGACTGGCGAGAAACACTTTCATGGAAAGGGGTTGCCAAGCTTCCAAAAATTACGAATCTCCAGAAATCTCAGCCAATATTTTTTCAACCAAACTGGATGATACTTTCAGGTAATGATCAGTACACTAAGGCGACTTGGTTCCCCAAATTTCGTTCTTCTATGTTGAAGCGTTCATTTCCAGTAACACTTTGAATTTTTAGGTATCACTCTGTTTTCTCCTATATTGATAGATGTATTTGGAACTCTAAATCCAACATGGTTTGTGCTAGCTTCTTGAAACTTGACACAGTAAAGTAGTTTCACGTTCTATCTCTATGTTTTGTTTCCTCTTGATGTAGCCCTAAGCAGTGACTGGCGAGAAACACTTTCATGAAAAGGGGTTTCCAAGCTTCCAAAAATTACGAATCTCCAGAAATCTCAGCAAATATTTTTTCACCCAAACTGGATGATACTTTCAGGTAATGATCAGTACACTAAGGCGACTTGGTTCCCCAAATTTCGTGCTTCAATGTTGAAGCGTTCATTTCCAGTAACAGTTTGAATATTTAGGTATCACTCTGTTTTCTCCTATATTGATACATGTACTTGGAACTCTAAATCCAACACGGTTTGTGCTAGCTTCTTGAAACTTGACACAGTAAAGTAGTTTCACGTTCTATCTCTATGGTTTGTTTCCTCTTGATGTAGCCCTAAGCACTGACTGGAGAGAAACACTTTCATGGAAAGGGGTTGCCAAGCTTCCAAAAATTACGAATCTCCAGAAATCTCAGCAAATATTTTTTCACCCAAACTGGATGATACTTTCAGGTAATGATCAGTACACGAAGGCGACTTGGTTCCCCAAATTTCGTTCTTCTATGTTGAAGCGTTCATTTCCAGTAACAGTTTGAATTTTTAGGTTTCACTCTGTTTTCTCCTATATTGATAGATGTATCTGGAACTCTAAATCCAACACGGTTTGTGCTAGCTTCTTGAAACTTGACACAGTAAAGTAGTTTCACGTTCTATCTCTATGTTTTGTTTCCTCTTGATGTAGCCCTAAGCAGTGACTGGCGAGAAACACTTTCATGGAAAGGGGTTGCCAAGCTTCCAAAAATTACGAATCTCCAGAAATCTCAGCAAATACTTTTTCACCCAAACTGGATGATACTTTCAGGTAATGATCAGTACACTAAGGCGACTTGGTTCCCCAAATTTCGTTCTTCTATGTTGAAGCGTTCATTTCCAGTAACAGTTTGAATTTTTAGGTATCACTCTGTTTTCTCCTATATTGATAGATGTATTTGGAACACTAAATCCAACACGGTTTGTGCTAGCTTCTTGAAACTTGACACAGTAAAGTAGTTTCACGTTCTATCTCTATGGTTTGTTTCCTCTTGATGTAGCCCTAAGCACTGACTGGAGAGAAACACTTTCATGGAAAGGGGTTGCCAAGCTTCCAAAAATTGCGAATCTCCAGAAATCTCAGCAAATATTTTTTCACCCAAACTGGATGATACTTTCAGGTAATGATCAATACACGAAGGTGACTTGGTTCCCCAAATTTCGTTCTTCTATGTTGAAGCGTTCATTTCCAGTAACAGTTTGAATTTTTAGGTTTCACTCTGTTTTCTCCTATATTGATAGATGTATCTGGAACTCTAAATCCAACACGGTTTGTGCTAGCTTCTTGAAACTTGACACAGTAAAGTAGTTTCACGTTCTATCTCTATGTTTTGTTTCCTCTTGATGTAGCCCTAAGCAGTGACTGGCGAGAAACACTTTCATGGAAAGGGGTTGCCAAGCTTCCAAAAATTACGAATCTCCAGAAATCTCAGCAAATACTTTTTCACCCAAACTGGATGATACTTTCAGGTAATGATCAGTACACTAAGGCGACTTGGTTCCCCAAATTTCGTTCTTCTATGTTGAAGCGTTCATTTCCAGTAACAGTTTGAATTTTTAGGTATCACTCTGTTTTCTCCTATATTGATACATGTACTTGGAACTCTAAATCCAACACGGTTTGTGCTAGCTTCTTGAAACTTGACACAGTAAAGTAGTTTCACGTTCTATCTCTATGGTTTGTTTCCTCTTGATGTAGCCCTAAGCACTGACTGGCGAGAAACACTTTCATGGAAAGGGGTTGCCCAGCTTCCAAAAATTACGAATCTCCAGAAATCGCAGCCAATATTTTTTCACCCAAACTGGATGATACTGTCAGGTAATGACCAGTACACTTAGGCGACTTGGTTCCCCAAATTTCGTTCTTCTATGTTGAAGCGTTCATTTCCAGTAACACTTTGAATTTTTAGGTATCACTCTGTTTTCTCCTATATTGATACATGTACTTGGAACTCTAAATCCAACACGGTTTGTGCTAGCTTCTTGAAACTTGACACAGTAAAGTAGTTTCACGTTCTATCTCTATGTTTTGTTTCCTCTTGATGTAGCCCTAAGCACTGACTGGCGAGAAACACTTTCATGGAAAGGGGTTGCCAAGCTTCCAAAAATTACGAATCTCCAGAAATCTCAGCAAATATTTTTTCACCCAAACTGGATGATACTTTCAGGTAATGATCAGTACACGAAGGTGACTTGGTTCCCCAAATTTCGTTATTCTATGTTGAAGCGTTCATTTCCAGTAACAGTTTGAATTTTTAGGTTTCACTCTGTTTTCTCCTATATTGATAGATGTATCTGGAACTCTAAATCCAACACGGTTTGTGCTAGCTTCTTGAAACTTGACACAGTAAAGTAGTTTCACGTTCTATCTCTATGTTTTGTTTCCTCTTGATTTAGCCCTAAGCAGTGACTGGCGAGAAACACTTTCATGGAAAGGGGTTGCCAAGCTTCCAAAAATTACGAATCTCCAGAAATCTCAGCAAATACTTTTTCACCCAAACTGGATGATACTTTCAGGTAATGATCAGTACACTAAGGCGACTTGGTTCCCCAAATTTCGTTCTTCTATGTTGAAGCGTTCATTTCCAGTAACAGTTTGAATTTTTAGGTATCACTCTGTTTTCTCCTATATTGATACATGTACTTGGAACTCTAAATCCAACACGGTTTGTGCTAGCTTCTTGAAACTTGACACAGTAAAGTAGTTTCACGTTCTATCTCTATGTTTTGTTTCCTCTTGATGTAGCCCTAAGCACTGACTGGCGAGAAACACTTTCATGGAAAGGGGTTGCCAAGCTTCCAAAAATTACGAATCTCCAGAAATCTCAGCAAATATTTTTTCACCCAAACTGGATGATACTGTCAGGTAATGATCAGTACACTAAGGCGACTTGGTTCCCCAAATTTCGTTCTTCTATGTTGAAGCGTTCATTTCCAGTAACAGTTTGAATTTTTAGGTATCACTCTTTTTTCTCCTATATTGATACATGTACTTGGAACTCTAAATCCAACACGGTTTGTGCTAGCTTCTTGAAACTTGACACAGTAAAGTAGTTTCACGTTCTATCTCTATGTTTTGTTTCCTCTTGATGTAGCCCTAAGCACTGACTGGCGAGAAACACTTTCATGGAAAGGGGTTGCCAAGCTTCCAAAAATTACAAATCTCCAGAAATCTCAGCAAATATTTTTTCACCCAAACTGGATGATACTTTCAGGTAATGATCAGTACACTAAGGCGACTTGGTTCCCAAAATTTCGTTCTTCTACGTTGAAGCGTTCATTTCCAGTAACAGTTTGAATTTTTAGGTTTCACTCTGTTTTCTCCTATATTGATAGATGTATCTGGAACTCTAAATCCAACACGGTTTGTGCTAGCTTCTTGAAACTTGACACAGTAAAGTAGTTTCACGTTCTATCTCTATGGTTTGTTTCCTCTTGATGTAGCCCTAAGCACTGACTGGAGAGAAACACTTTCATGGAAAGGGGTTTCCAAGCTTCCAAAAATTACGAATCTCCAGAAATCTCAGCCAATATTTTTTCACCCAAACTGGATGATACTTTCAGGTAATGATCAGTACACTAAGGCGACTTGGTTTCCCAAATTTCGTTCTTCTATGTTGAAGCGTTCATTTCCAGTAACACGTTGAATTTTTAGGTATCACTCTGTTTTCTCCTATATTGATACATGTACTTGGAACTCTAAATCCAACACGGTTTGTGCTAGCTTCTTGAAACTTGACACAGTAAAGTAGTTTCACGTTCTATCTCTATGGTTTGTTTCCTTTTGATGTAGCCCTAAGCACTGACTGGCGAGAAACACTTTCAGGGAAAGGGGTTGCCAAGCTTCCAAAAATTACGAATCTCCAGAAATCTCAGCCAATATTTTTTCAACCAAACTGGATGATACTTTCAGGTAATGATCAGTACACTAAGGCGACTTGGTTCCCCAAATTTCGTTCTTCTATGTTGAAGCGTTCATTTCCAGTAACACTTTGAATTTTTAGGTATCACTCTGTTTTCTCCTATATTGATAGATGTATTTGGAACTCTAAATCCAACATGGTTTGTGCTAGCTTCTTGAAACTTGACACAGTAAAGTAGTTTCACGTTCTATCTCTATGTTTTGTTTCCTCTTGATGTAGCCCTAAGCAGTGACTGGCGAGAAACACTTTCATGAAAAGGGGTTTCCAAGCTTCCAAAAATTACGAATCTCCAGAAATCTCAGCAAATATTTTTTCACCCAAACTGGATGATACTTTCAGGTAATGATCAGTACACTAAGGCGACTTGGTTCCCCAAATTTCGTTCTTCAATGTTGAAGCGTTCATTTCCAGTAACAGTTTGAATATTTAGGTATCACTCTGTTTTCTCCTATATTGATACATGTACTTGGAACTCTAAATCCAACACGGTTTGTGCTAGCTTCTTGAAACTTGACACAGTAAAGTAGTTTCACGTTCTATCTCTATGGTTTGTTTCCTCTTGATGTAGCCCTAAGCACTGACTGGAGAGAAACACTTTCATGGAAAGGGGTTGCCAAGCTTCCAAAAATTACGAATCTCCAGAAATCTCAGCAAATATTTTTTCACCCAAACTGGATGATACTTTCAGGTAATGATCAGTACACGAAGGCGACTTGGTTCCCCAAATTTCGTTCTTCTATGTTGAAGCGTTCATTTCCAGTAACAGTTTGAATTTTTAGGTTTCACTCTGTTTTCTCCTATATTGATAGATGTATCTGGAACTCTAAATCCAACACGGTTTGTGCTAGCTTCTTGAAACTTGACACAGTAAAGTAGTTTCACGTTCTATCTCTATGTTTTGTTTCCTCTTGATGTAGCCCTAAGCAGTGACTGGCGAGAAACACTTTCATGGAAAGCGGTTGCTAAGCTTCCAAAAATTACGAATCTCCAGAAATCTCAGCAAATACTTTTTCACCCAAACTGGATGATACTGTCAGGTAATGATCAGTACACTAAGGCGACTTGGTTCCCCAAATTTCGTTCTTCTATGTTGAAGCGTTCATTTCCAGTAACAGTTTGAATTTTTAGGTATCACTCTGTTTTCTCCTATATTGATACATGTACTTGGAACTCTAAATCCAACACGGTTTGTGCTAGCTTCTTGAAACTTGACACAGTAAAGTAGTTTCACGTTCTATCTCTATGTTTTGTTTCCTCTTGATGTAGCCCTAAGCACTGACTGGCGAGAAACACTTTCATGTAAAGGGGTTGCCAAGCTTCCAAAAATTACAAATCTCCAGAAATCTCAGCAAATATTTTTTCACCCAAACTGGATGATACTTTCAGGTAATGATCAGTACACTAAGGCGACTTGGTTCCCAAAATTTCGTTCTTCTACGTTGAAGCGTTCATTTCCAGTAACAGTTTGAATTTTTAGGTTTCACTCTGTTTTCTCCTATATTGATAGATGTATCTGGAACTCTAAATCCAACACGGTTTGTGCTAGCTTCTTGAAACTTGACACAGTAAAGTAGTTTCACGTTCTATCTCTATGGTTTGTTTCCTCTTGATGTAGCCCTAAGCACTGACTGGAGAGAAACACTTTCATGGAAAGGGGTTTCCAAGCTTCCAAAAATTACGAATCTCCAGAAATCTCAGCCAATATTTTTTCACCCAAACTGGATGATACTTTCAGGTAATGATCAGTACACTAAGGCGACTTGGTTTCCCAAATTTCGTTCTTCTATGTTGAAGCGTTCATTTCCAGTAACACGTTGAATTTTTAGGTATCACTCTGTTTTCTCCTATATTGATACATGTACTTGGAACTCTAAATCCAACACGGTTTGTGCTAGCTTCTTGAAACTTGACACAGTAAAGTAGTTTCACGTTCTATCTCTATGTTTTGTTTCCTCTTGATGTAGCCCTAAGCACTGACTGGCGAGAAACACTTTCAGGGAAAGGGGTTGCCAAGCTTCCAAAAATTACGAATCTCCAGAAATCTCAGCCAATATTTTTTCAACCAAACTGGATGATACTTTCAGGTAATGATCAGTACACTAAGGCGACTTGGTTCCCCAAATTTCGTTCTTCTATGTTGAAGCGTTCATTTCCAGTAACACTTTGAATTTTTAGGTATCACTCTGTTTTCTCCTATATTGATAGATGTATTTGGAACTCTAAATCCAACATGGTTTGTGCTAGCTTCTTGAAACTTGACACAGTAAAGTAGTTTCACGTTCTATCTCTATGTTTTGTTTCCTCTTGATGTAGCCCTAAGCAGTGACTGGCGAGAAACACTTTCATGGAAAGTGGTTTCCAAGCTTCCAAAAATTACGAATCTCCAGAAATCTCAGCAAATATTTTTTCACCCAAACTGGATGATACTTTCAGGTAATGATCAGTACACTAAGGCGACTTGGTTCCCCAAATTTCGTTCTTCAATGTTGAAGCGTTCATTTCCAGTAACAGTTTGAATATTTAGGTATCACTCTGTTTTCTCCTATATTGATACATGTACTTGGAACTCTAAATCCAACACGGTTTGTGCTAGCTTCTTGAAACTTGACACAGTAAAGTAGTTTCACGTTCTATCTCTATGGTTTGTTTCCTCTTGATGTAGCCCTAAGCACTGACTGGAGAGAAACACTTTCATGGAAAGGGGTTGCCAAGCTTCCAAAAAATACGAATCTCCAGAAATCTCAGCAAATATTTTTTCACCCAAACTGGATGATACTTTCAGGTAATGATCAGTACACGAAGGCGACTTGGTTCCCCAAATTTCGTTCTTCTATGTTGAAGCGTTCATTTCCAGTAACAGTTTGAATTTTTAGGTTTCACTCTGTTTTCTCCTATATTGATAGATGTATCTGGAACTCTAAATCCAACACGGTTTGTGCTAGCTTCTTGAAACTTGACACAGTAAAGTAGTTTCACGTTCTATCTCTATGTTTTGTTTCCTCTTGATGTAGCCCTAAGCAGTGACTGGCGAGAAACACTTTAATGGAAAGGGGTTGCCAAGCTTCCAAAAATTACGAATCTCCAGAAATCTCAGCAAATACTTTTTCACCCAAACTGGATGATACTTTCAGGTAATGATCAGTACACTAAGGCGACTTGGTTCCCCAAATTTCGTTCTTCTATGTTGAAGCGTTCATTTCCAGTAACAGTTTGAATTTTTAGGTATCACTCTGTTTTCTCCTATATTGATACATGTACTTGGAACTCTAAATCCAACACGGTTTGTGCTAGCTTCTTGAAACTTGACACAGTAAAGTAGTTTCACGTTCTATCTCTATGTTTTGTTTCCTCTTGATGTAGCCCTAAGTACTGACTGGCGTGAAACCCTTTCATGGAAAGGGGTTGCCAAGCTTCCAAAAATTACGAATCTCCAGAAATCTCACCAAATATTTTTTCACCCAAACTGGATGATACTTTCAGGTAATGATCAGTACACTAAGGCGACTTGGTTCCCCAAATTTCATTCTTCTACGTTGAAGCGTTCATTTCCAGTAACAGTTTGAATTTTTAGGTTTCACTCTGTTTTCTCCTATATTGATAGATGTATTTGGAACTCTAAATCCAACACGGTTTGTGCTAGCTTCTTGAAACTTGACACAGTAAAGTAGTTTCACGTTCTATCTCTATGGTTTGTTTCCTCTTGATGTAGCCCTAAGCACTGACTGGAGAGAAACACTTTCATGGAAAGGGGTTGCCAAGCTTCCAAAAATTGCGAATCTCCAGAAATCTCAGCAAATATTTTTTCACCCAAACTGGATGATACTTTCAGGTAATGATCAATACACGAAGGCGACTTGGTTCCCCAAATTTCGTTCTTCTATGTTGAAGCGTTCATTTCCAGTAACAGTTTGAATTTTTAGGTTTCACTCTGTTTTCTCCTATATTGATAGATGTATCTGGAACTCTAAATCAAACACGGTTTGTGCTAGCTTCTTGAAACTTGACACAGTAAAGTAGTTTCACGTTCTATCTCTATGTTTTGTTTCCTCTTGATGTAGCCCTAAGCAGTGACTGGCGAGAAACACTTTCATGGAAAGGGGTTGCCAAGCTTCCAAAAATTACGAATCTCCAGAAATCTCAGCAAATACTTTTTCACCCAAACTGGATGATACTTTCAGGTAATGATCAGTACACTAAGGCGACTTGGTTCCCCAAATTTCGTTCTTCTATGTTGAAGCGTTCATTTCCAGTAACAGTTTGAATTTTTAGGTATCACTCTGTTTTCTCCTATATTGATACATGTACTTGGAACTCTAAATCCAACACGGTTTGTGCTAGCTTCTTGAAACTTGACACAGTAAAGTAGTTTCACGTTATATCTCTATGTTTTGTTTCCTCTTGATGTAGCCCTAAGCACTGACTGGCGAGAAACACTTTCATGGAAAGGGGTTGCCAAGCTTCCAAAAATTACGAATCTCCAGAAATCTCAGCAAATATTTTTTCACCCAAACTGGATGATACTGTCAGGTAATGATCAGTACACTAAGGCGACTTGGTGCCCCAAATTTCGTTCTTCTATGTTGAAGCGTTCATTTCCAGTAACAGTTTGAATTTTTAGGTATCACTCTGTTTTCTCCTATATTGATACATGTACTTGGAACTCTAAATCCAACACGGTTTGTGCTAGCTTCTTGAAACTTGACACAGTAAAGTAGTTTCACGTTCTATCTCTATGTTTTGTTTCCTCTTGATGTAGCCCTAAGCACTGACTGGCGAGAAACACTTTCATGGAAAGGGGTTGCCAAGCTTCCAAAAACTACAAATCTCCAGAAATCTCAGCAAATATTTTTTCACCCAAACTGGATGATACTTTCAGGTAATGATCAGTACACTAAGGCGACTTGGTTCCCAAAATTTCGTTCTTCTACGTTGAAGCGTTCATTTCCAGTAACAGTTTGAATTTTTAGGTTTCACTCTGTTTTCTCCTATATTGATAGATGTATCTGGAACTCTAAATCCAACACGGTTTGTGCTAGCTTCTTGAAACTTGACACAGTAAAGTAGTTTCACGTTCTATCTCTATGGTTTGTTTCCTCTTGATGTAGCCCTAAGCACTGACTGGAGAGAAACACTTTCATGGAAAGGGGTTGCCAAGCTTCCAAAAATTACGAATCTCCAGAAATCTCAGCAAATATTTTTTCACCCAAACTGGATGATACTTTCAGGTAATGATCAGTACACGAAGGCGACTTGGTTCCCCAAATTTCGTTCTTCTATGTTGAAGCGTTCATTTCCAGTAACAGTTTGAATTTTTAGGTATCACTCTGTTTTCTCCTATATTGATAGATGTATCTGGAACTCTAAATCAAACACGGTTTGTGCTAGCTTCTTGAAACTTGACACAGTAAAGTAGTTTCACGTTCTATCTCTATGTTTTGTTTCCTCTTGATGTAGCCCTAAGCAGTGACTGGCGAGAAACACTTTCATGGAAAGGGGTTGCCAAGCTTCCAAAAATTACGAATCTCCAGAAATCTCAGCAAATACTTTTTCACCCAAACTGGATGATACTGTCAGGTAATGATCAGTACACTAAGGCGACTTGGTTCCCCAAATTTCGTTCTTCTATGTTGAAGCGTTCATTTCCAGTAACACTTTGAATTTTTAGGTATCACTCTGTTTTCTCCTATATTGATACATGTACTTGGAACTCTAAATCCGACACGGTTTGTGCTAGCTTCTTGAAACTTGACACAGTAAAGTAGTTTCACGTTCTATCTCTATGGTTTGTTTCCTTTTGTTGTAGCCCTAAGCACTGACTGGCGAGAAACACTTTCATGGAAAGGGGTTGCCAAGCTTCCAAAAATTACGAATCTCCAGAAATCTCAGCAAATATTTTTTCACCCAAACTGGATGATACTTTCAGGTAATGATCAGTACACTAAGGCGACTTGGTTCCCCAAATTTCGTTCTTCTATGTTGAAGCGTTCATTTCCAGTAACAGTTTGAATTTTTAGGTATCACTCTGTTTTCTCCTATATTGATACATGTACTTGGAACTCTAAATCCAACAAGGTTTGTGCTAGCTTCTTGAAACTTGACACAGTAAAGTAGTTTCACGTTCTATCTCTATGTTTTGTTTCCTCTTGATGTAGCCCTAAGCACTGACTGGCGAGAAACACTTTTATGGTAGGGGTTGCCAAGCTTCTAAAAATTACGAATCTCCAGAAATCTCAGCAAATATTTTTTCACCCAAACTGGATGATACTTTCAGGTAATGATCAGTACACTAAGGCGACTTGGTTCCCCAAATTTCGTTCTTCAGGTAATGATCAGTACACTAAGGCGACTTGGTTCCCCAAATTTTGTTCTTCTACGTTGAAGCGTTCATTTCCAGTAACAGTTTGAATTTTTAGGTTTCACTCTGTTTTCTCGTATATTGATAGATGTATTTGGAACTCTAAATCCAACACGGTTTGTGCTAGCTTCTTGAAACTTGACACAGTAAAGTAGTTTCACGTTCTATCTCTATGGTTTGTTTCCTCTTGATGTAGCCCTAAGCACTGACTGGAGAGAAACACTTTCATGGAAAGGGGTTGCCAAGCTTCCAAAAATTACGAATCTCCAGAAATCTCAGCAAATATTTTTTCCCCCAAACTGGATGATACTTTCAGGTAATGATCAGTACACGAAGGCGACTTGGTTCCCCAAATTTCGTTCTTCTATGTTGAATCGTTCATTTCCAGTAACAGTTTGAATTTTTAGGTTTCACTCTGTTTTCTCCTATATTGATAGATGTATCTGGAACTCTAAATCCAACACGGTTTGTGCTAGCTTCTTGAAACTTGACACAGTAAAGTAGTTTCACGTTCTATCTCTATGGTTTGTTTCCTCTTGATGTAGCCCTAAGCAGTGACTGGAGAGAAACACTTTCATGGAAAGGGGTTGCCCAGCTTCCAAAAATTACGAATCTCCAGAAATCTCAGCAAATATTTTTTCACCCAAACTGGATGATACTTTCAGGTAATGATCAGTACACGAAGGCGACTTGGTTCCCCAAATTTCGTTCTTCTATGTTGAAGCGTTCATTTCCAGTAACAGTTTGAATTTTTAGGTATCACTCTGTTTTCTCCTATATTGATACATGTACTTGGAACACTAAATCCAACACGGTTTGTGCTAGCTTCTTGAAACTTGACACAGTAAAGTAGTTTCACGTTCTATCTCTATGTTTTGTTTCCTCTTGATGTAGCCCTAAGCAGTGACTGGCGAGAAACACTTTCATGAAACGGGGTTTCTAAGCTTCCAAAAATTACGAATCTCCAGAAATCTCAGCAAATATTTTTTCACCCAAACTGGATGATACTTTCAGGTAATGATCAGTACACTAAGGCGACTTGGTTCCCCAAATTTCGTTCTTCTATGTTGAAGCGTTCATTTCCAGTAACATTTTGAATTTTTAGGTATCACTCTGTTTTCTCCTATATTGATACATGTACTTGGAACTCTAAATCCGACACGGTTTGTGCTAGCTTCTTGAAACTTGACACAGTAAAGTAGTTTCACGTTCTATCTCTATGGTTTGTTTCCTCTTGTTGTAGCCCTAAGCCCTGACTGGCGAGAAACACTTTCATGGAAAGGGGTTGCCAAGCTTCCAAAAATTACGAATCTCCAGAAATCTCAGCAAATATTTTTTCACCCAAACTGGATGATACTTTCAGGTAATGATCAGTACACTAAGGCAACTTGGTTCCCCAAATTTCGTTCTTCTATGTTGAAGCGTTCATTTCCAGTAACAGTTTGAATTTTTAGGTATCACTCTGTTTTCTCCTATATTGATACATGTTCTTGGAACTCTAAATCCAACAAGGTTTGTGCTAGCTTCTTGAAACTTGACACAGTAAAGTAGTTTCACGTTCTATCTCTATGTTTTGTTTCCTCTTGATGTAGCCCTAAGCAGTGACTGGCGAGAAACACTTTCATGGAAAGGGTTTGCCAAGCTTCCAAAAATTACGAATCTCCAGAAATCTCAGCAAATATTTTTTCACCCAAACTGGATGATACTTTCAGGTAATGATCAGTACACTAAGGCGACTTGGTTCCCCAAATTTCGTTCTTCTATGTTGAAGCGTTCATTTCCAGTAACATTTTGAATTTTTAGGTATCACTCTGTTTTCTCCTATATTGATACATGTACTTGGAACTCTAAATCCGACACGGTTTGTGCTAGCTTCTTGAAACTTGACACAGTAAAGTAGTTTCACGTTCTATCTCTATGGTTTGTTTCCTCTTGTTGTAGCCCTAAGCCCTGACTGGCGAGAAACACTTTCATGGAAAGGGGTTGCCAAGCTTCCAAAAATTACGAATCTCCAGAAATCTCAGCAAATATTTTTTCACCCAAACTGGATGATACTTTCAGGTAATGATCAGTACACTAAGGCAACTTGGTTCCCCAAATTTCGTTCTTCTATGTTGAAGCGTTCATTTCCAGTAACAGTTTGAATTTTTAGGTATCACTCTGTTTTCTCCTATATTGATACATGTTCTTGGAACTCTAAATCCAACAAGGTTTGTGCTAGCTTCTTGAAACTTGACACAGTAAAGTAGTTTCACGTTCTATCTCTATGTTTTGTTTCCTCTTGATGTAGCCCTAAGCAGTGACTGGCGAGAAACACTTTCATGGAAAGGGTTTGCCAAGCTTCCAAAAATTACGAATCTCCAGAAATCTCAGCAAATATTTTTTCACCCAAACTGGATGATACTTTCAGGTAATGATCAGTACACTAAGGCGACTTGGTTCCCCAAATTTCGTTCTTCTACGTTGAAGCGTTCATTTCCAGTAACAGTTTGAATTTTTAGGTTTCACTCTGTTTTCTCCTATATTGATAGATGTATTTGGAACTCTAAATCCAACACGGTTTGTGCTAGCTTCTTGAAACTTGACACAGTAAAGTAGTTTCACGTTCTATCTCTATGGTTTGTTTCCTCTTGATGTAGCCCTAAGCACTGACTGGAGAGAAACACTTTCATGGAAAGGGGTTGCCAAGCTTCCAAAAATTACGAATCTCCAGAAATCTCAGCAAATATTTTTTCCCCCAAACTGGATGATACTTTCAGGTAATGATCAGTACACGAAGGCGACTTGGTTCCCCAAATTTCGTTCTTCTACGTTGAAGCGTTCATTTCCAGTAACAGTTTGAATTTTTAGGTTTCACTCTGTTTTCTCCTATATTGATAGATGTATCTGGAACTCTAAATCCAACACGGTTTGTGCTAGCTTCTTGAAACTTGACACAGTAAAGTAGTTTCACGTTCTATCTCTATGTTTTGTTTCCTCTTGATGTAGCCCTAAGCAGTGACTGGCGAGAAACACTTTCATGGAAAGGGGTTGCCAAGCTTCCAAAAATTACGAATCTCCAGAAATCTCAGCAAATACTTTTTCAACCAAACTGGATGATACTTTCAGGTAATGATCAGTACACTAAGGCGACTTGGTTCCCCAAATTTCGTTCTTCTATGTTGAAGCGTTCATTTCCAGTAACAGTTTGAATTTTTAGGTATCACTCTGTTTTCTCCTATATTGATACATGTACTTGGAACTCTAAATCCAACACGGTTTGTGCTAGCTTCTTGAAACTTGACACAGTAAAGTAGTTTCACGTTCTATCTCTATGGTTTGTTTCCTCTTGATGTAGCCCTAAGCACTGACTGGCGAGAAACACTTTCATGGAAAGGGGTTGCCAAGCTTCCAAAAATTACGAATCTCCAGAAATCTCAGCCAATATTTTTTCACCCAAACTGGATGATACTGTCAGGTAATGACCAGTACACTAAGGCGACTTGGTTCCCCAAATTTCGTTCTTCTATGTTGAAGCGTTCATTTCCAGTAACACTTTGAATTTTTAGGTATCACTCTGTTTTCTCCTATATTGATACATGTACTTGGAACTCTAAATCCAACACGGTTTGTGCTAGCTTCTTGAAACTTGACACAGTAAAGTAGTTTCACGTTCTATCTCTATGTTTTGTTTCCTCTTGATGTAGCCCTAAGCACTGACTGGCGAGAAACACTTTCATGGAAAGGGGTTGCCAAGCTTCCAAAATTACGAATCTCCAGAAATCTCAGCAAATATTTTTTCACCCAAACTGGATGATACTTTCAGGTAATGATCAGTACACTAAGGCGACTTGGTTCCCCAAATTTCGTTCTTCTACGTTGAAGCGTTCATTTCCAGTAACAGTTTGAATTTTTAGGTTTCACTCTGTTTTCTCCTATATTGATAGATGTATTTGGAACTCTAAATCCAACACGGATTGTGCTAGCTTCTTGAAACTTGACACAGTAAAGTAGTTTCACGTTCTATCTCTATGGTTTGTTTCCTCTTGATGTAGCCCTAAGCACTGACTGGCGAGAAACACTTTCATGGAAAGGGGTTGCCAAGCTTCCAAAAATTACGAATCTCCAGAAATCTCAGCAAATATTTTTTCACCCAAACTGGATGATACTTTCAGGTAATGATCAGTAGACTAAGGCGACTTGGTTCCCCAAATTTCGTTCTTCTATGTTGAAGCGTTCATTTCCAGTAACACTTTGAATTTTTAGGTTTCACTCTGTTTTCTCCTATATTGATAGATGTATCTGGAACTCTAAATCCAACACGGTTTGTGCTAGCTTCTTGAAACTTGACACAGTAAAGTAGTTTCACGTTCTATCTCTATGGTTTGTTTCCTCTTGATGTAGCCCTAAGCACTGACTGGAGAGAAACACTTTCATGGAAAGGGGTTGCCAAGCTTCCAAAAATTACGAATCTCCAGAAATCTCAGCAAATATTTTTTCACCCAAACTGGATGATACTTTCAGGTAATGATCAGTACACGAAGGCGCCTTGGTTCCCCAAATTTCGTTATTCTATGTTGAAGCGTTCATTTCCAGTAACAGTTTGAATTTTTAGGTTTCACTCTGTTTTCTCCTATATTGATAGATGTATCTGGAACTCTAAATCCAACACGGTTTGTGCTAGCTTCTTGAAACTTGACACAGTAAAGTAGTTTCATGTTCTCTATGTTTTGTTTCCTCTTGATTTAGCCCTAAGCAGTGACTGGCGAGAAACACTTTCATAGAAAGGGGTTGCCAAGCTTCCAAAAATTACAAATCTCCAGAAATCTCAGCAAATACTTTTTCACCCAAACTGGATGATACTTTCAGGTAATGATCAGTACACTAAGGCGACTTGGTTCCCCAAATTTCATTCTTCTATGTTGAAGCGTTCATTTCCAGTAACAGTTTGAATTTTGAGGTTTCACTCTGTTTTCTCCTATATTGATACATGTACTTGGAACTCTAAATCCAACACGGTTTGTGCTAGCTTCTTGAAACTTGACACAGTAAAGTAGTTTCACGTTCTATCTCTATGGTTTGTTTCCTCTTGATGTAGCCCTAAGCACTGACTGGCGAGAAACACTTTCATGGAAAGGGGTTGCCAAGCTTCCAAAAATTACGAATCTCCAGAAATCTCAGCAAATACTTTTTCACCCAAATTGGATGATACTGTCAGGTAATGACCAGTACACTAAGGCGACTTGGTTCCCCAAATTTCGTTCTTCTATGTTGAAGCGTTCATTTCCAGTAACAGTTTGAATTTTTAGGTATCACTCTGTTTTCTCCTATATTGATAGATGTATCTGGAACTCTAAATCCAACACGGTTTGTGCTAGCTTCTTGAAGCTTGACACAGTAAAGTAGTTTCACGTTCTATCTCTATGTTTTGTTTCCTCTTGATGTAGCCCTAAGCACTGACTGGCGAGAAACACTTTCATGCAAAGGGGTTGCCAAGCTTCCAAAAATTACGAATCTCCAGAAATCTCAGCAAATATTTTTTCACCCAAACTGGATGATACTTTCAGGTAATGATCAGTACACGAAGGCGACTTGGTTCCCCAAATTTCGTTCTTCTATGTTGAAGCGTTCATTTCCAGTAACAGTTTGAATTTTTAGGTTTCACTCTGTTTTCTCCTATATTGATAGATGTATCTGGAACTCTAAATCCAACACGGTTTGTGCTAGCTTCTTGAAACTTGACACAGTAAAGTAGTTTCACGTTCTATCTCTATGTTTTGTTTCCTCTTGATGTAGCCCTAAGCAGTGACTGGCGAGAAACACTTTCATGGAAAGGGGTTGCCAAGCTTCCAAAAATTACGAATCTCCAGAAATCTCAGCAAATACTTTCTCACCCAAACTGGATGATACTGACAGGTAATGATCAGTACACTAAGGCAACTTGGTTCCCCAAATTTCGTTCTTCTATGTTGAAGCGTTCATTTCCAGTAACACTTTGAATTTTTAGGTATCACTCTGTTTTCTCCTATATTGATACATGTACTTGGAACTCTAAATCCAACACGGTTTGTGCTAGTTTCTTGAAACTTGACACAGTAAAGTAGTTTCACGTTCTATCTCTATGTTTTGTTTCCTCTTGATGTAGCCCTAAGCAGTGACTGGCGAGAAACACTTTCATGGAACGGGGTTTCCAAGCTTCCAAAAATTACGAATCTCCAGAAATCTCAGCAAATATTTTTTCACCCAAACTGGATGATACTTTCAGGTAATGATCAGTACACTAAGGCGACTTGGTTCCCCAAATTTCGTTCTTCTACGTTGAAGCGTTGATTTCCAGTAACAGTTTGAATTTTTAGGTTTCACTCTGTTTTCTCCTATATTGATAGATGTATCTGGAACTCTAAATCCAACACGGTTTGTGCTAGCTTCTTGAAACTTGACACAGTAAAGTAGTTTCACGTTCTATCTCTATGGTTTGTTTCCTCTTGATGTAGCCCTAAGCACTGACTGGCGAGAAACACTTTCATGCAAAGGGGTTGCCAAGCTTCCAAAAATTACGAATCTCCAGAAATCTCAGCAAATATTTT
The DNA here is from genome assembly GCF_964194105.1 of Spermophilus citellus. Lineage (NCBI taxonomy): Eukaryota > Metazoa > Chordata > Mammalia > Rodentia > Sciuridae > Spermophilus > Spermophilus citellus. Next base: position 49,892,852 of record NC_138187.1, on the reverse strand, counting down.
TTCACCCAAACTGGATGATACTTTCAGGTAATGATCAGTACACGAAGGCGACTTGGTTCCCCAAATTTCGTTCTTCTATGTTGAAGCGTTCATTTCCAGTAACAGTTTGAATTTTTAGGTTTCACTATCTTTTCTCCTATATTGATAGATGTATCTGGAACTCTAAATCCAACACGGTTTGTGCTAGCTTCTTGAAACTTGACACAGTAAAGTAGTTTCACGTTCTATCTCTATGTTTTGTTTCCTCTTGATGTAGCCCTAAGCAGTGACTGGAGAGAAACACTTTCATGGAAAGGGGTTGCCCAGCTTCCAAAAATTACGAATCTCCAGAAATCTCAGCCAATATTTTTTCACCCAAACTGGATGATACTTTCAGGTAATGATCAGTACACTAAGGCGACTTGGTTCCCCAAATTTCGTTCTTCTACGTTGAAGCGTTCATTTCCAGTAACACTTTGAATTTTTAGGTATCACTCTGTTTTCTCCTATATTGATACATGTACTTGGAACTCTAAATCCGACACGGTTTGTGCTAGCTTCTTGAAACTTGACACAGTAAAGTAGTTTCACGTTCTATCTCTATGGTTTGTTTCCTCTTGTTGTAGCCCTAAGCACTGACTGGCGAGAAACACTTTCATGGAAAGGGGTTGCCAAGCTTCCAAAAATTACGAATCTCCAGAAATCTCAGCAAATACTTTTTCACCCAAACTGGATGATACTGTCAGGTAATGATCAGTACACTAAGGCAACTTGGTTCCCCAAATTTCGTTCTTCTATGTTGAAGCGTTCATTTCCAGTAACAGTTTGAATTTTTAGGTATCACTCTGTTTTCTCCTATATTGATACTTGTACTTGGAACTCTAAATCCAACACGGTTTGTGCTAGCTTCTTGAAACTTGACACAGTAAAGTAGTTTCACGTTCTATCTCTATGTTTTGTTTCCTCTTGATGTAGCCCTAAGCACTGACTGGCGAGAAACACTTTCATGGAAAGGGGTTGCCAAGCTTCCAAAAATTACGAATCTCCAGAAATCGCAGCAAATATTTTTTCACCCAAACTGGATGATACTTTCAGGTAATGATCAGTACACTAAGGCGACTTGGTTCCCCAAATTTCGTTCTTCTATGTTGAAGCGTTCATTTCCAGTAACAGTTTGAATTTTTAGGTATCACTCTGTTTTCTCCTATATTGATACATGTACTTGGAACTCTAAATCCGATACGGTTTGTGCTAGCTTCTTGAAACTTGACACAGTAAAGTAGTTTCACGTTCTATCTCTATGGTTTGTTTCCTCTTGTTGTAGCCCTAAGCACTGACTGGCGAGAAACACTTTCATGGAAAGGGGTTGCCAAGCTTTTAAAAATTACGAATCTCCAGAAATCTCAGCAAATATTTTTTCACCCAAACTGGATGATACTTTCAGGTAATGATCAGTACACGAAGGCGACTTGGTTCCCCAAATTTCGTTTTTCTATGCTGAAGCGTTCATTTCCAGTAACAGTTTGAATTTTTAGGTTTCACTCTGTTTTCTCCTATATTGATAGATGTATTTGGAACTCTAAATCCAACACGGTTTGTGCTAGCTTCTTGAAACTTGACACAGTAAAGTAGTTTCACGTTCTATCTCTATGTTTTGTTTCCTCTTGATATAGCCCTAATCAGTGACTGGCGAGAAACACTTTCATGGAAAGGGGTTGCCAAGCTTCCAAAAATTACGAATCTACAGAAATCTCAGCAAATATTTTTTCACCCAAACTGGATGATACTTTCAGGTAATGATCAGTACACGAAGGCGACTTGGTTCCCCAAATTTCGTTCTTCTATGTTGAAGCGTTCATTTCCAGTAACAGTTTGAATTTTTAGGTATCACTCTGTTTTCTCCTATATTGATAGATGTATTTGGAACTCTAAATCCAACACGGTTTGTGCTAGCTTCTTGAAACTTGACACAGTGAAGTAGTTTCACGTTCTATCTCTATGGTTTGTTTCCTCTTGATGTAGCCCTAAGCACTGACTGGCGAGAAACACTTTCATGGAAAGGGGTTTCCAAGCTTCCAAAAATTACGAATCTCCAGAAATCTCAGCCAATATTTTTTCACCCAAACTGGATGATACTTTCAGGTAATGATCAGTACACTAAGGCGACTTGGTTCCCCAAATTTCGTTCTTCTATGTTGAAGCGTTCATTTCCAGTAACACTTTGAATTTTTAGGTATCACTCTGTTTTCTCCTATATTGATACATGTACTTGGAACTCTAAATCCGACACGGTTTGTGCTAGCTTCTTGAAACTTGACACAGTAAAGTAGTTTCACGTTCTATCTCTATGGTTTGTTTCCTCTTGATGTAGCCCTAAGCAGTGACTGGCGAGAAACACTTTCATGGAAAGGGGTTGCCAAGCTTCCAAAAATTACGAAACTCCAGAAATCTCAGCAAATATTTTTTCACCCAAACTGGATGATACTTTCAGGTAATGATCAGTACACTAAGGCGACTTGGTTCCCCAAATTTCGTTCTTCTACGTTGAAGCGTTCATTTCCAGTAACAGTTTGAATTTTTAGATTTCACTCTGTTTTCTCCTATATTGATAGATGTATTTGGAACTCTAAATCCAACACGGTTTGTGCTAGCTTCTTGAAACTTGACACAGTAAAGTAGTTTCACGTTCTATCTCTATGTTTTGTTTCCTCTTGATGTAGCCCTAAGCACTGACTGGCGAGAAACCCTTTCATGGAAAGGGGTTGCCAAGCTTCCAAAAATTACGAATCTCCAGAAATCTCAGCAAATATTTTTTCACCCAAACTGGATGATACTGTCAGGTAATGACCAGTACACTAAGGCGACTTGGTTCCCCAAATTTCGTTCTTCTATGTTGAAGCGTTCATTTCCAGTAACAGTTTGAATTTTTAGGTATCACTCTGTTTTCTCCTATATTGATACATGTACTTGGAACTCTAAATCCAACACGGTTTGTGCTAGCTTCTTGAAACTTGACACAGTAAAGTAGTTTCACGTTCTATCTCTATGTTTTGTTTCCTCTTGATGTAGCCCTAAGCACTGACTGGCGAGAAACACTTTCATGGAAAGGGGTTGCCAAGCTTCCAAAAATTACGAATCTCCAGAAATCTCAGCAAATATTTTTTCACCCAAACTGGATGATACTTTCAGGTAATGATCAGTACACTAAGGCGACTTGGTTCCCCAAATTTCGTTCTTCAGGTAATGATCAGTACACTAAGGCGACTTGGTTCCCCAAATTTCGTTCTTCTACGTTGAAGCGTTCATTTCCAGTAACAGTTTGAATTTTTAGGTTTCACTCTGTTTTCTCCTATATTGATAGATGTATTTGGAACTCTAAATCCAACACGGTTTGTGCTAGCTTCTTGAAACTTGACACAGTAAAGTAGTTTCACGTTCTATCTCTATGATTTGTTTCCTCTTGATGTAGCCCTAAGCACTGACTGGAGAGAAACACTTTCATGGAAAGGGGTTGCCAAGCTTCCAAAAATTACGAATCTCCAGAAATCTCAGCAAATATTTTTTCCCCCAAACTGGATGATACTTTCAGGTAATGATCAGTACACGAAGGCGACTTGGTTCCCCAAATTTCGTTCTTCTATATTGAATCGTTCATTTCCAGTAACAGTTTGAATTTTTAGGTTTCACTCTGTTTTCTCCTATATTGATAGATGTATCTGGAACTCTAAATCCAACACGGTTTGTGCTAGCTTCTTGAAACTTGACACAGTAAAGTAGTTTCACGTTCTATCTCTATGGTTGGTTTCCTCTTGATGTAGCCCTAAGCAGTGACTGGAGAGAAACACTTTCATGGAAAGGGGTTGCCCAGCTTCCAAAAATTACGAATCTCCAGAAATCTCAGCAAATATTTTTTCACCCAAACTGGATGATACTTTCAGGTAATGATCAGTACACGAAGGCGACTTGGTTCCCCAAATTTCGTTCTTCTATGTTGAAGCGTTCATTTCCAGTAACAGTTTGAATTTTTAGGTATCACTCTGTTTTCTCCTATATTGATACATGTACTTGGAACACTAAATCCAACACGGTTTGTGCTAGCTTCTTGAAACTTGACACAGTAAAGTAGTTTCACGTTCTATCTCTATGTTTTGTTTCCTCTTGATGTAGCCCTAAGCAGTGACTGGCGAGAAACACTTTCATGAAACGGGGTTTCCAAGCTTCCAAAAATTACGAATCTCCAGAAATCTCAGCAAATATTTTTTCACCCAAACTGGATGATACTTTCAGGTAATGATCAGTACACTAAGGCGACTTGGTTCCCCAAATTTCGTTCTTCTATGTTGAAGCGTTCATTTCCAGTAACATTTTGAATTTTTAGGTATCACTCTGTTTTCTCCTATATTGATACATGTACTTGGAACTCTAAATCCGACACGGTTTGTGCTAGCTTCTTGAAACTTGACACAGTAAAGTAGTTTCACGTTCTATCTCTATGGTTTGTTTCCTCTTGTTGTAGCCCTAAGCACTGACTGGCGAGAAACACTTTCATGGAAAGGGGTTGCCAAGCTTCCAAAAATTACGAATCTCCAGAAATCTCAGCAAATATTTTTTCACCCAAACTGGATGATACTTTCAGGTAATGATCAGTACACTAAGGCAACTTGGTTCCCCAAATTTCGTTCTTCTATGTTGAAGCGTTCATTTCCAGTAACAGTTTGAATTTTTAGGTATCACTCTGTTTTCTCCTATATTGATACATGTTCTTGGAACTCTAAATCCAACAAGGTTTGTGCTAGCTTCTTGAAACTTGACACAGTAAAGTAGTTTCACGTTCTATCTCTATGTTTTGTTTCCTCTTGATGTAGCCCTAAGCAGTGACTGGCGAGAAACACTTTCATGGAAAGGGTTTGCCAAGCTTCCAAAAATTACGAATCTCCAGAAATCTCAGCAAATATTTTTTCACCCAAACTGGATGATACTTTCAGGTAATGATCAGTACACTAAGGCGACTTGGTTCCCCAAATTTCGTTCTTCTACGTTGAAGCGTTCATTTCCAGTAACAGTTTGAATTTTTAGGTTTCACTCTGTTTTCTCCTATATTGATAGATGTATTTGGAACTCTAAATCCAACACGGTTTGTGCTAGCTTCTTGAAACTTGACACAGTAAAGTAGTTTCACGTTCTATCTCTATGGTTTGTTTCCTCTTGATGTAGCCCTAAGCACTGACTGGAGAGAAACACTTTCATGGAAAGGGGTTGCCAAGCTTCCAAAAATTACGAATCTCCAGAAATCTCAGCAAATATTTTTTCCCCCAAACTGGATGATACTTTCAGGTAATGATCAGTACACGAAGGCGACTTGGTTCCCCAAATTTCGTTCTTCTACGTTGAAGCGTTCATTTCCAGTAACAGTTTGAATTTTTAGGTTTCACTCTGTTTTCTCCTATATTGATAGATGTATCTGGATCTCTAAATCCAACACGGTTTGTGCTAGCTTCTTGAAACTTGACACAGTAAAGTAGTTTCACGTTCTATCTCTATGTTTTGTTTCCTCTTGATGTAGCCCTAAGCAGTGACTGGCGAGAAACACTTTCATGGAAAGGGGTTGCCAAGCTTCCAAAAATTACGAATCTCCAGAAATCTCAGCAAATACTTTTTCAACCAAACTGGATGATACTTTCAGGTAATGATCAGTACACTAAGGCGACTTGGTTCCCCAAATTTCGTTCTTCTATGTTGAAGCGTTCATTTCCAGTAACAGTTTGAATTTTTAGGTATCACTCTGTTTTCTCCTATATTGATACATGTACTTGGAACTCTAAATCCAACACGGTTTGTGCTAGCTTCTTGAAACTTGACACAGTAAAGTAGTTTCACGTTCTATCTCTATGGTTTGTTTCCTCTTGATGTAGCCCTAAGCACTGACTGGCGAGAAACACTTTCATGGAAAGGGGTTGCCCAGCTTCCAAAAATTACGAATCTCCAGAAATCTCAGCCAATATTTTTTCACCCAAACTGGATGATACTGTCAGGTAATGACCAGTACACTAAGGCGACTTGGTTCCCCAAATTTCGTTCTTCTATGTTGAAGCGTTCATTTCCAGTAACACTTTGAATTTTTAGGTATCACTCTGTTTTCTCCTATATTGATACATGTACTTGGAACTCTAAATCCAACACGGTTTGTGCTAGCTTCTTGAAACTTGACACAGTAAAGTAGTTTCACGTTCTATCTCTATGTTTTGTTTCCTCTTGATGTAGCCCTAAGCACTGACTGGCGAGAAACACTTTCATGGAAAGGGGTTGCCAAGCTTCCAAAATTACGAATCTCCAGAAATCTCAGCAAATATTTTTTCACCCAAACTGGATGATACTTTCAGGTAATGATCAGTACACTAAGGCGACTTGGTTCCCCAAATTTCGTTCTTCTACGTTGAAGCGTTCATTTCCAGTAACAGTTTGAATTTTTAGGTTTCACTCTGTTTTCTCCTATATTGATAGATGTATTTGGAACTCTAAATCCAACACGGATTGTGCTAGCTTCTTGAAACTTGACACAGTAAAGTAGTTTCACGTTCTATCTCTATGGTTTGTTTCCTCTTGATGTAGCCCTAAGCACTGACTGGCGAGAAACACTTTCATGGAAAGGGGTTGCCAAGCTTCCAAAAATTACGAATCTCCAGAAATCTCAGCAAATATTTTTTCACCCAAACTGGATGATACTTTCAGGTAATGATCAGTAGACTAAGGCGACTTGGTTCCCCAAATTTCGTTCTTCTATGTTGAAGCGTTCATTTCCAGTAACACTTTGAATTTTTAGGTTTCACTCTGTTTTCTCCTATATTGATAGATGTATCTGGAACTCTAAATCCAACACGGTTTGTGCTAGCTTCTTGAAACTTGACACAGTAAAGTAGTTTCACGTTCTATCTCTATGGTTTGTTTCCTCTTGATGTAGCCCTAAGCACTGACTGGAGAGAAACACTTTCATGGAAAGGGGTTGCCAAGCTTCCAAAAATTACGAATCTCCAGAAATCTCAGCAAATATTTTTTCACCCAAACTGGATGATACTTTCAGGTAATGATCAGTACACGAAGGCGCCTTGGTTCCCCAAATTTCGTTATTCTATGTTGAAGCGTTCATTTCCAGTAACAGTTTGAATTTTTAGGTTTCACTCTGTTTTCTCCTATATTGATAGATGTATCTGGAACTCTAAATCCAACACGGTTTGTGCTAGCTTCTTGAAACTTGACACAGTAAAGTAGTTTCATGTTCTCTATGTTTTGTTTCCTCTTGATTTAGCCCTAAGCAGTGACTGGCGAGAAACACTTTCATGGAAAGGGGTTGCCAAGCTTCCAAAAATTACGAATCTCCAGAAATCTCAGCAAATACTTTTTCACCCAAACTGGATGATACTTTCAGGTAATGATCAGTACACTAAGGCGACTTGGTTCCCCAAATTTCGTTCTTCTATGTTGAAGCGTTCATTTCCAGTAACAGTTTGAATTTTGAGGTTTCACTCTGTTTTCTCCTATATTGATACATGTACTTGGAACTCTAAATCCAACACGGTTTGTGCTAGCTTCTTGAAACTTGACACAGTAAAGTAGTTTCACGTTCTATCTCTATGGTTTGTTTCCTCTTGATGTAGCCCTAAGCACTGACTGGCGAGAAACACTTTCATGGAAAGGGGTTGCCAAGCTTCCAAAAATTACGAATCTCCAGAAATCTCAGCAAATACTTTTTCACCCAAATTGGATGATACTGTCAGGTAATGACCAGTACACTAAGGCGACTTGGTTCCCCAAATTTCGTTCTTCTATGTTGAAGCGTTCATTTCCAGTAACACTTTGAATTTTTAGGTATCACTCTGTTTTCTCCTATATTGATACATGTACTTGGAACTCTAAATCCAACACGGTTTGTGCTAGCTTCTTGAAACTTGACACAGTAAAGTAGTTTCACGTTCTATCTCTATGTTTTGTTTCCTCTTGATGTAGCCCTAAGCAGTGACTGGCGAGAAACACTTTCATGGAACGGGGTTTCCAAGCTTCCAAAAATTACGAATCTCCAGAAATCTCAGCAAATATTTTTTCACCCAAACTGGATGATACTTTCAGGTAATGATCAGTACACTAAGGCGACTTGGTTCCCCAAATTTCGTTCTTCTACGTTGAAGCGTTGATTTCCAGTAACAGTTTGAATTTTTAGGTTTCACTCTGTTTTCTCCTATATTGATAGATGTATCTGGAACTCTAAATCCAACACGGTTTGTGCTAGCTTCTTGAAACTTGACACAGTAAAGTAGTTTCACGTTCTATCTCTATGGTTTGTTTCCTCTTGATGTAGCCCTAAGCACTGACTGGCGAGAAACACTTTCATGCAAAGGGGTTGCCAAGCTTCCAAAAATTACGAATCTCCAGAAATCTCAGCAAATATTTTTTCACCCAAACTGGATGATACTTTCAGGTAATGATCAGTACACGAAGGCGACTTGGTTCCCCAAATTTCGTTCTTCTATGTTGAAGCGTTCATTTCCAGTAACAGTTTGAATTTTTAGGTTTCACTCTCTTTTCTCCTATATTGATAGATGTATCTGGAACTCTAAATCCAACACGGTTTGTGCTAGCTTCTTGAAACTTGACACAGTAAAGTAGTTTCACGTTCTATCTCTATGTTTTGTTTCCTCTTGATGTAGCCCTAAGCAGTGACTGGAGAGAAACACTTTCATGGAAAGGGGTTGCCCAGCTTCCAAAAATTACGAATCTCCAGAAATCTCAGCAAATATTTTTTCACCCAAACTGGATGATACTTTCAGGTAATGATCAGTACACTAAGGCGACTTGGTTCCCCAAATTTCGTTCTTCTATGTTGAAGCGTTCATTTCCAGTAACACTTTGAATTTTTAGGTATCACTCTGTTTTCTCCTATATTGATACATGTACTTGGAACTCTAAATCCGACACGGTTTGTGCTAGCTTCTTGAAACTTGACACAGTAAAGTAGTTTCACGTTCTATCTCTATGGTTTGTTTCCTCTTGTTGTAGCCCTAAGCACTGACTGGCGAGAAACACTTTCATGGAAAGGGGTTGCCAAGCTTCCAAAAATTACGAATCTCCAGAAATCTCAGCAAATACTTTTTCACCCAAACTGGATGATACTGTCAGGTAATGATCAGTACACTAAGGCGACTTGGTTCCCCAAATTTCGTTCTTCTACGTTGAAGCGTTCATTTCCAGTAACAGTTTGAATTTTTAGGTTTCACTCTGTTTTCTCCTATATTGATAGATGTATCTGGAACTCTAAATCCAACACGGTTTGTGCTAGCTTCTTGAAACTTGACACAGTAAAGTAGTTTCACGTTCTATCTCTATGTTTTGTTTCCTCTTGATGTAGCCCTAAGCAGTGACTGGCGAGAAACACTTTCATGGAAAGGGGTTGCCAAGCTTCCAAAAATTACGAATCTCCAGAAATCTCAGCAAATACTTTTTCAACCAAACTGGATGATACTTTCAGGTAATGATCAGTACACTAAGGCGACTTGGTTCCCCAAATTTCGTTCTTCTATGTTGAAGCGTTCATTTCCAGTAACAGTTTGAATTTTTAGGTATCACTCTGTTTTCTCCTATATTGATACATGTACTTGGAACTCTAAATCCAACACGGTTTGTGCTAGCTTCTTGAAACTTGACACAGTAAAGTAGTTTCACGTTCTATCTCTATGGTTTGTTTCCTCTTGATGTAGCCCTAAGCACTGACTGGCGAGAAACACTTTCATGGAAAGGGCTTGCCCAGCTTCCAAAAATTACGAATCTCCAGAAATCTCAGCCAATATTTTTTCACCCAAACTGGATGATACTGTCAGGTAATGACCAGTACACTAAGGCGACTTGGTTCCCCAAATTTCGTTCTTCTATGTTGAAGCGTTCATTTCCAGTAACACTTTGAATTTTTAGGTATCACTCTGTTTTCTCCTATATTGATACATGTACTTGGAACTCTAAATCCAACACGGTTTGTGCTAGCTTCTTGAAACTTGACACAGTAAAGTAGTTTCACGTTCTATCTCTATGTTTTGTTTCCTCTTGATGTAGCCCTAAGCACTGACTGGCGAGAAACACTTTCATGGAAAGGGGTTGCCAAGCTTCCAAAATTACGAATCTCCAGAAATCTCAGCAAATATTTTTTCACCCAAACTGGATGATACTTTCAGGTAATGATCAGTACACCAAGGCGACTTGGTTCCCCAAATTTCGTTCTTCTACGTTGAAGCGTTCATTTCCAGTAACAGTTTGAATTTTTAGGTTTCACTCTGTTTTCTCCTATATTGATAGATGTATTTGGAACTCTAAATCCAACACGGATTGTGCTAGCTTCTTGAAACTTGACACAGTAAAGTAGTTTCACGTTCTATCTCTATGGTTTGTTTCCTCTTGATGTAGCCCTAAGCACTGACTGGCGAGAAACACTTTCATGGAAAGGGGTTGCCAAGCTTCCAAAAATTACGAATCTCCAGAAATCTCAGCAAATATTTTTTCACCCAAACTGGATGATACTTTCAGGTAATGATCAGTAGACTAAGGCGACTTGGTTCCCCAATTTTCGTTCTTCTATGTTGAAGCGTTCATTTCCAGTAACACTTTGAATTTTTAGGTTTCACTCTGTTTTCTCCTATATTGATAGATGTATCTGGAACTCTAAATCCAACACGGTTTGTGCTAGCTTCTTGAAACTTGACACAGTAAAGTAGTTTCACGTTCTATCTCTATGGTTTGTTTCCTCTTGATGTAGCCCTAAGCACTGACTGGAGAGAAACACTTTCATGGAAAGGGGTTGCCAAGCTTCCAAAAATTACGAATCTCCAGAAATCTCAGCAAATATTTTTTCACCCAAACTGGATGATACTTTCAGGTAATGATCAGTACACGAAGGCGCCTTGGTTCCCCAAATTTCGTTATTCTATGTTGAAGCGTTCATTTCCAGTAACAGTTTGAATTTTTAGGTTTCACTCTGTTTTCTCCTATATTGATAGATGTATCTGGAACTCTAAATCCAACACGGTTTGTGCTAGCTTCTTGAAACTTGACACAGTAAAGTAGTTTCATGTTCTCTATGTTTTGTTTCCTCTTGATTTAGCCCTAAGCAGTGACTGGCGAGAAACACTTTCATGGAAAGGGGTTGCCAAGCTTCCAAAAATTACGAATCTCCAGAAATCTCAGCAAATACTTTTTCACCCAAACTGGATGATACTTTCAGGTAATGATCAGTACACTAAGGCGACTTGGTTCCCCAAATTTCGTTCTTCTATGTTGAAGCGTTCATTTCCAGTAACAGTTTGAATTTTGAGGTTTCACTCTGTTTTCTCCTATATTGATACATGTACTTGGAACTCTAAATCCAACACGGTTTGTGCTAGCTTCTTGAAACTTGACACAGTAAAGTAGTTTCACGTTCTATCTCTATGGTTTGTTTCCTCTTGATGTAGCCCTAAGCACTGACTGGCGAGAAACACTTTCATGGAAAGGGGTTGCCAAGCTTCCAAAAATTACGAATCTCCAGAAATCTCAGCAAATACTTTTTCACCCAAATTGGATGATACTGTCAGGTAATGACCAGTACACTAAGGCGACTTGGTTCCCCAAATTTCGTTCTTCTATGTTGAAGCGTTCATTTCCAGTAACAGTTTGAATTTTTAGGTATCACTCTGTTTTCTCCTATATTGATAGATGTATCTGGAACTCTAAATCCAACACGGTTTGTGCTAGCTTCTTGAAGCTTGACACAGTAAAGTAGTTTCACGTTCTATCTCTATGTTTTGTTTCTTCTTGATGTAGCCCTAAGCACTGACTGGCGAGAAACACTTTCATGCAAAGGGGTTGCCAAGCTTCCAAAAATTACGAATCTCCAGAAATCTCAGCAAATATTTTTTCACCCAAACTGGATGATACTTTCAGGTAATGATCAGTACACGAAGGCGACTTGGTTCCCCAAATTTCGTTCTTCTATGTTGAAGCGTTCATTTCCAGTAACAGTTTGAATTTTTAGGTTTCACTCTGTTTTCTCCTATATTGATAGATGTATCTGGAACTCTAAATCCAACACGGTTTGTGCTAGCTTCTTGAAACTTGACACAGTAAAGTAGTTTCACGTTCTATCTCTATGTTTTGTTTCCTCTTGATGTAGCCCTAAGCAGTGACTGGCGAGAAACACTTTCATGGAAAGGGGTTGCCAAGCTTCCAAAAATTACGAATCTCCAGAAATCTCAGCAAATACTTTCTCACCCAAACTGGATGATACTGACAGGTAATGATCAGTACACTAAGGCAACTTGGTTCCCCAAATTTCGTTCTTCTATGTTGAAGCGTTCATTTCCAGTAACACTTTGAATTTTTAGGTATCACTCTGTTTTCTCCTATATTGATACATGTACTTGGAACTCTAAATCCAACACGGTTTGTGCTAGCTTCTTGAAACTTGACACAGTAAAGTAGTTTCACGTTCTATCTCTATGTTTTGTTTCCTCTTGATGTAGCCCTAAGCAGTGACTGGCGAGAAACACTTTCATGGAACGGGGTTTCCAAGCTTCCAAAAATTACGAATCTCCAGAAATCTCAGCAAATATTTTTTCACCCAAACTGGATGATACTTTCAGGTAATGATCAGTACACTAAGGCGACTTGGTTCCCCAAATTTCGTTCTTCTACGTTGAAGCGTTGATTTCCAGTAACAGTTTGAATTTTTAGGTTTCACTCTGTTTTCTCCTATATTGATAGATGTATCTGGAACTCTAAATCCAACACGGTTTGTGCTAGCTTCTTGAAACTTGACACAGTAAAGTAGTTTCACGTTCTATCTCTATGGTTTGTTTCCTCTTGATGTAGCCCTAAGCACTGACTGGCGAGAAACACTTTCATGCAAAGGGGTTGCCAAGCTTCCAAAAATTACGAATCTCCAGAAATCTCAGCAAATATTTTTTCACCCAAACTGGATGATACTTTCAGGTAATGATCAGTACACGAAGGCGACTTGGTTCCCCAAATTTCGTTCTTCTATGTTGAAGCGTTCATTTCCAGTAACAGTTTGAATTTTTAGGTTTCACTCTCTTTTCTCCTATATTGATAGATGTATCTGGAACTCTAAATCCAACACGGTTTGTGCTAGCTTCTTGAAACTTGACACAGTAAAGTAGTTTCACGTTCTATCTCTATGTTTTGTTTCCTCTTGATGTAGCCCTAAGCAGTGACTGGAGAGAAACACTTTCATGGAAAGGGGTTGCCCAGCTTCCAAAAATTACGAATCTCCAGAAATCTCAGCAAATATTTTTTCACCCAAACTGGATGATACTTTCAGGTAATGATCAGTACACTAAGGCGACTTGGTTCCCCAAATTTCGTTCTTCTATGTTGAAGCGTTCATTTCCAGTAACACTTTGAATTTTTAGGTATCACTCTGTTTTCTCCTATATTGATACATGTACTTGGAACTCTAAATCCGACACGGTTTGTGCTAGCTTCTTGAAACTTGACACAGTAAAGTAGTTTCACGTTCTATCTCTATGGTTTGTTTCCTCTTGTTGTAGCCCTAAGCACTGACTGGCGAGAAACACTTTCATGGAAAGGGGTTGCCAAGCTTCCAAAAATTACGAATCTCCAGAAATCTCAGCAAATACTTTTTCACCCAAACTGGATGATACTGTCAGGTAATGATCAGTACACTAAGGCAACTTGGTTCCCCAAATTTCGTTCTTCTATGTTGAAGCGTTCATTTCCAGTAACAGTTTGAATTTTTAGGTATCACTCTGTTTTCTCCTATATTGATACATGTACTTGGAACTCTAAATCCAACACGGTTTGTGCTAGCTTCTTGAAACTTGACACAGTAAAGTAGTTTCACGTTCTCTCTCTATGTTTTGTTTCCTCTTGATGTAGCCCTAAGCACTGACTGGCGAGAAACACTTTCATGGAAAGGGGTTGCCAAGCTTCCAAAAATTACGAATCTCCAGAAATCGCAGCAAATATTTTTTCACCCAAACTGGATGATACTTTCAGGTAATGATCAGTACACTAAGGCGACTTGGTTCCCCAAATTTCGTTCTTCTATGTTGAAGCGTTCATTTCCAGTAACAGTTTGAATTTTTAGGTATCACTCTGTTTTCTCCTATATTGATACATGTACTTGGAACTCTAAATCCGACACGGTTTGTGCTAGCTTCTTGAAACTTGACACAGTAAAGTAGTTTCACGTTCTATCTCTATGGTTTGTTTCCTCTTGTTGTAGCCCTAAGCACTGACTGGCGAGAAACACTTTCATGGAAAGGGGTTGCCAAGCTTTTAAAAATTACGAATCTCCAGAAATCTCAGCAAATATTTTTTCACCCAAACTGGATGATACTTTCAGGTAATGATCAGTACACGAAGGCGACTTGGTTCCCCAAATTTCGTTTTTCTATGCTGAAGCGTTCATTTCCAGTAACAGTTTGAATTTTTAGGTTTCACTCTGTTTTCTCCTATATTGATAGATGTATTTGGAACTCTAAATCCAACACGGTTTGTGCTAGCTTCTTGAAACTTGACACAGTAAAGTAGTTTCACGTTCTATCTCTATGTTTTGTTTCCTCTTGATATAGCCCTAATCAGTGACTGGCGAGAAACACTTTCATGGAAAGGGGTTGCCAAGCTTCAAAAAATTACGAATCTACAGAAATCTCAGCAAATATTTTTTCACCCAAACTGGATGATACTTTCAGGTAATGATCAGTACACGAAGGCGACTTGGTTCCCCAAATTTCGTTCTTCTATGTTGAAGCGTTCATTTCCAGTAACAGTTTGAATTTTTAGGTATCACTCTGTTTTCTCCTATATTGATAGATGTATTTGGAACTCTAAATCCAACACGGTTTGTGCTAGCTTCTTGAAACTTGACACAGTGAAGTAGTTTCACGTTCTATCTCTATGGTTTGTTTCCTCTTGATGTAGCCCTAAGCACTGACTGGCGAGAAACACTTTCATGGAAAGGGGTTTCCAAGCTTCCAAAAATTACGAATCTCCAGAAATCTCAGCCAATATTTTTTCACCCAAACTGGATGATACTTTCAGGTAATGATCAGTACACTAAGGCGACTTGGTTCCCCAAATTTCGTTCTTCTATGTTGAAGCGTTCATTTCCAGTAACACTTTGAATTTTTAGGTATCACTCTGTTTTCTCCTATATTGATACATGTACTTGGAACTCTAAATCCGACACGGTTTGTGCTAGCTTCTTGAAACTTGACACAGTAAAGTAGTTTCACGTTCTATCTCTATGGTTTGTTTCCTCTTGTTGTAGCCCTAAGCACTGACTGGCGAGAAACACTTTCATGGAAAGGGGTTGCCAAGCTTCCAAAAATTACGAAACTCCAGAAATCTCAGCAAATATTTTTTCACCCAAACTGGATGATACTTTCAGGTAATGATCAGTACACTAAGGCGACTTGGTTCCCCAAATTTCGTTCTTCTACGTTGAAGCGTTCATTTCCAGTAACAGTTTGAATTTTTAGATTTCACTCTGTTTTCTCCTATATTGATAGATGTATTTGGAACTCTAAATCCAACACGGTTTGTGCTAGCTTCTTGAAACTTGACACAGTAAAGTAGTTTCACGTTCTATCTCTATGTTTTGTTTCCTCTTGATGTAGCCCTAAGCACTGACTGGCGAGAAACCCTTTCATGGAAAGGGGTTGCCAAGCTTCCAAAAATTACGAATCTCCAGAAATCTCAGCAAATATTTTTTCACCCAAACTGGATGATACTGTCAGGTAATGACCAGTACACTAAGGCGACTTGGTTCCCCAAATTTCGTTCTTCTATGTTGAAGCGTTCATTTCCAGTAACAGTTTGAATTTTTAGGTATCACTCTGTTTTCTCCTATATTGATACATGTACTTGGAACTCTAAATCCAACACGGTTTGTGCTAGCTTCTTGAAACTTGACACAGTAAAGTAGTTTCACGTTCTATCTCTATGTTTTGTTTCCTCTTGATGTAGCCCTAAGCACTGACTGGCGAGAAACACTTTCATGGAAAGGGGTTGCCAAGCTTCCAAAAATTACGAATCTCCAGAAATCTCAGCAAATATTTTTTCACCCAAACTGGATGATACTTTCAGGTAATGATCAGTACACTAAGGCGACTTGGTTCCCCAAATTTCGTTCTTCTACGTTGAAGCGTTCATTTCCAGTAACAGTTTGAATTTTTAGGTTTCACTCTGTTTTCTCCTATATTGATAGATGTATCTGGAACTCTAAATCCAACACGGTTTGTGCTAGCTTCTTGAAACTTGACAGATTAAAGTAGTTTCACGTTCTATCTCTATGTTTTGTTTCCTCTTGATGTAGCCCTAAGCACTGACTGGAGAGAAACACTTTCATGGAAAGGGGTTGCCAAGCTTCCAAAAATTACGAATCTCCAGAAATCTCAGCAAATATTTTTTCACCCAAACTGGATGATACTTTCAGGTAATGATCAGTACACGAAGGCGACTTGGTTCCCCAAATTTCGTTCTTCTATGTTGAAGCGTTCATTTCCAGTAACAGTTTGAATTTTTAGGTTTCACTCTGTTTTCTCCTATATTGATAGATGTATCTGGAACTCTAAATCCAACACGGTTTGTGCTAGCTTCTTGAAACTTGACACAGTAAAGTAGTTTCACGTTCTATCTCTATGTTTTGTTTCCTCTTGATGTAGCCCTAAGCAGTGACTGGCGAGAAACACTTTCATGGAAAGGGGTTGCCAATCTTCCAAAAATTACGAATCTCCAGAAATCTCAGCAAATACTTTTTCACCCAAACTGGATGATACTGTCAGGTAATGATCAGGACACTAAGGCGACTTGGTTCCCCAAATTTCGTTCTTCTATGTTGAAGCGTTCATTTCCAGTAACAGTTTGAATTTTTAGGTTTCACTCTGTTTTCTCCTATATTGATACATGTACTTGGAACTCTAAATCCGACACGGTTTGTGCTAGCTTCTTGAAACTTGACACAGTAAAGTAGTTTCACGTTCTATCTCTATGGTTTGTTTCCTCTTGTTGTAGCCCTAAGCACTGACTGGCGAGAAACACTTTAATGGAAAGGGGTGCCAAGCTTCCAAAAATTACGAATCTCCAGAAATCTCAGCAAATATTTTTTCACCCAATCTGGATGATACTGTCAGGTAATGATCAGTACACTAAGGCGACTTGGTTCCCCAAATTTCGTTCTTCTATGCTGAAGCGTTCATTTCCAGTAACAGTTTGAATTTTTAGGTTTCACTGTGTTTTCTCGTATATTGATAGATGTATCTGGAACTCTAAATCCAACACGGTTTGTGCTAGCTTCTTGAAACTTGACACAGTAAAGTAGTTTCACGTTCTATCTATATGTTTTGTTTCCTCTTGATGTAGCCCTAAGCAGTGACTGGCGAGAAACACTTTCATGGAAAGGGGTTGCCAAGCTTCCAAAAATTACGAATCTCCAGAAATCTCAGCAAATACTTTTTCACCCAAACTGGATGATACTGTCAGGTAATGATCAGTACACTAAGGCGACTTGGTTCCCCAAATTTCGTTCTTCTATGTTGAAGCGTTCATTTCCAGTAACACTTTGAATTTTTAGGTATCACTCTGTTTTCTCCTATATTGATACATGTACTTGGAACTCTAAATCCAACACGGTTTGTGCTAGCTTCTTGAAACTTGACACAGTAAAGTAGTTTCACGTTCTATCTCTATGTTTTGTTTCCTCTTGATGTAGCCCTAAGCAGTGACTGGCGAGAAACACTTTCATGGAACGGGGTTTCCAAGCTTCCAAAAATTACGAATCTCCAGAAATCTCAGCAAATATTTTTTCACCCAAACTGGATGATACTTTCAGGTAATGATCAGTACACTAAGGCGACTTGGTTCCCCAAATTTCGTTCTTCTATGTTGAAGCGTTCATTTCCAGTAACATTTTGAATTTTTAGGTATCACTCTGTTTTCTCCTATATTGATACATGTACTTGGAACTCTAAATCCGACACGGTTTGTGCTAGCTTCTTGAAACTTGACACAGTAAAGTAGTTTCACGATCTATCTCTATGGTTTGTTTCCTCTTGTTGTAGCCCTAAGCACTGACTGGCGAGAAACACTTTCATGGAAAGGGGTTGCCAAGCTTCCAAAAATTACGAAACTCCAGAAATCTCAGCAAATATTTTTTCACCCAAACTGGATGATACTTTCAGGTAATGATCAGTACACTAAGGCGACTTGGTTCCCCAAATTTCGTTCTTCTACGTTGAAGCGTTCATTTCCAGTAACAGTTTGAATTTTTAGGTTTCACTCTGTTTTCTCCTATATTGATAGATGTATTTGGAACTCTAAATCCAACACGGTTTGTGCTAGCTTCTTGAAACTTGACACAGTAAAGTAGTTTCACGTTCTATCTCTATGGTTTGTTTCCTCTTGATGTAGCCCTAAGCACTGACTGGAGAGAAACACTTTCATGGAAAGGGGTTGCCAAGCTTCCAAAAATTACGAATCTCCAGAAATCTCAGCAAATATTTTTTTCCCCAAACTGGATGATACTTTCAGGTAATGATCAGTACACGAAGGCGACTTGGTTCCCCAAATTTCGTTCTTCTATGTTGAAGCGTTCATTTCCAGTAACAGTTTGAATTTTTAGGTTTCACTCTGTTTTCTCCTATATTGATAGATGTATCTGGAACTCTAAATCCAACACGGTTTGTGCTAGCTTCTTGAAACTTGACACAGTAAAGTAGTTTCACGTTCTATCTCTATGTTTTGTTTTCTCTTGATGTAGCCCTAAGCAGTGACTGGAGAGAAACACTTTCATGGAAAGGGGTTGCCCAGCTTCCAAAAATTACGAATCTCCAGAAATCTCAGCAAATATTTTTTCACCCAAACTGGATGATACTTTCAGGTAATGATCAGTACACTAAGGCGACTTGGTTCCCCAAATTTCGTTCTTCTATGTTGAAGCGTTCATTTCCAGTAACAGTTTGAATTTTTATGTTTCACTCTGTTTTCTCCTATATTGATACATGTACTTGGAACTCTAAATCCGACACGGTTTGTGCTAGCTTCTTGAAACTTGACACAGTAAAGTAGTTTCACGTTCTATCTCTATGGTTTGTTTACTCTTGTTGTAGCCCTAAGCACTGACTGGCGAGAAACACTTCCATGGAAAGGGGTGCCAAGCTTCCAAAAATTACGAATCTCCAGAAATCTCAGCAAATATTTTTTCACCCAATCTGGATGATACTGTCAGGTAATGATCAGTACACTAAGGCGACTTGGTTCCCCAAATTTTGTTCTTCTATGCTGAAGCGTTCATTTCCAGTAGCAGTTTGAATTTTTAGGTTTCACTCTGTTTTCTCCTATATTGATAGATGTATCTGGAACTCTAAATCCAACAAGGTTTGTGCTAGCTTCTTGAAACTTGACACAGTAAAGTAGTTTCACGTTCTATCTCTATGTTTTGTTTCCTCTTGATGTAGCCCTAAGCAGTGACTGGCGAGAAACACTTTCATGGAAAGGGGTTGCCAAGCTTCCAAAAATTACGAATCTCCAGAAATCTCAGCAAATACTTTTTCACCCAAACTGGATGATACTGTCAGGTAATGATCAGTACACTAAGGCGACTTGGTTCCCCAAATTTCGTTCTTCTATGTTGAAGCGTTCATTTCCAGTAACACTTTGAATTTTTA
The DNA here is from genome assembly GCF_964194105.1 of Spermophilus citellus. NCBI lineage: Eukaryota > Metazoa > Chordata > Mammalia > Rodentia > Sciuridae > Spermophilus > Spermophilus citellus. The sequence continues at coordinate 49,873,152 of NC_138187.1, read as the reverse complement.
GGTATCACTCTGTTTTCTCCTATATTGATACATGTACTTGGAACTCTAAATCTAACACGGTTTGTGCTAGCTTCTTGAAACTTGACACAGTAAAGTAGTTTCACGTTCTATCTCTATGTTTTGTTTCCTCTTAATGTAGCCCTAAGCAGTGACTGGCGAGAAACACTTTCATGGAACGGGGTTTCCAAGCTTCCAAAAATTACGAATCTCCAGAAATCTCAGCAAATATTTTTTCACCCAAACTGGATGATACTTTCAGGTAATGATCAGTACACTAAGGCGACTTGGTTCCCCAAATTTCGTTCTTCTATGTTGAAGCATTCATTTCCAGTAACATTTTGAATTTTTAGGTATCACTCTGTTTTCTCCTATATTGATACATGTACTTGGAACTCTAAATCCGACACGGTTTGTGATAGCTTCTTGAAACTTGACACAGTAAAGTAGTTTCACGTTCTATCTCTATGGTTTGTTTCCTCTTGTTGTAGCCCTAAGCACTGACTGGCGAGAAACACTTTCATGGAAAGGGGTTGCCAAGCTTCCAAAAATTACGAAACTCCAGAAATCTCAGCAAATATTTTTTCACCCAAACTGGATGATACTTTCAGGTAATGATCAGTACACTAAGGCGACTTGGTTCCCCAAATTTCGTTCTTCTACATTGAAGCGTTCATTTCCAGTAACAGTTTGAATTTTTAGGTTTCACTCGGTTTTCTCCTATATTGATAGATGTATTTGGAACTCTAAATCCAACACGGTTTGTGCTAGCTTCTTGAAACTTGACACAGTAAAGTAGTTTCACGTTCTATCTCTATGTTTTGTTTCCTCTTGATGTAGCCCTAAGCACTGACTGGCGAGAAACCCTTTCATGGAAAGGGGTTGCCAAGCTTCCAAAAATTACGAATCTCCAGAAATCTCAGCAAATATTTTTTCACCCAAACTGGATGATACTGTCAGGTAATGACCAGTACACTAAGGCGACTTGGTTCCCCAAATTTCGTTCTTCTATGTTGAAGCGTTCATTTCCAGTAACAGTTTTAATTTTTAGGTATCACTCTGTTTTCTCCTATATTGATACATGTACTTGGAACTCTAAATCCAACACGGTTTGTGCTAGCTTCTTGAAACTTGACACAGTAAAGTAGTTTCACGTTCTATCTCTATGTTTTGTTTCCTCTTGATGTAGCCCTAAGCACTGACTAGCGAGAAACACTTTCATGGAAAGGGGTTGCCAAGCTTCCAAAAATTACGAATCTCCAGAAATCTCAGCAAATATTTTTTCACCCAAACTGGATGATACTTTCAGGTAATGATCAGTACACTAAGGCGACTTGGTTCCCCAAATTTCGTTCTTCTACGTTGAAGCGTTCATTTCCAGTAACAGTTTGAATTTTTAGGTTTCACTCTGTTTTCTCCTATATTGATAGATGTATCTGGAACTCTAAATCCAACTCGGTTTGTGCTAGCTTCTTGAAACTTGACACAGTAAAGTAGTTTCACGTTCTATCTCTATGGTTTGTTTCCTCTTGATGTAGCCCTAAGCAGTGACTGGCGAGAAACACTTTCATGGAAAGGGGTTGCCAAGCTTCCAAAAATTACGAATCTCCAGAAATCTCAGCAAATACTTTTTCACCCAAACTGGATGATACTGTCAGGTAATGATCAGTACACTAAGGCGACTTGGTTCCCCAAATTTCGTTCTTCTATGTTGAAGCGTTCATTTCCAGTAACAGTTTGAATTTTTAGGTTTCACTCTGTTTTCTCCTATATTGATACATGTACTTGGAACTCTAAATCCGACACGGTTTGTGCTAGCTTCTTGAAACTTGACACAGTAAAGTAGTTTCACGTTCTATCTCTATGTTTTGTTTCCTCTTGATGTAGCCCTAAGCAGTGACTGGCGAGAAACACTTTCATGGAAAGGGGTTGCCAAGCTTCCAAAAATTACGAATCTCCAGAAATCTCAGCAAATACTTTTTCACCCAAACTGGATGATACTTTCAGGTAATGATCAGTACACTAAGGCGACTTGGTTCCCCAAATTTCGTTCTTCTATGTTGAAGCGTTCATTTCCAGTAACACTTTGAATTTTTAGGTATCACTCTGTTTTCTCCTATATTGATACATGTACTTGGAACTCTAAATCTAACACGGTTTGTGCTAGCTTCTTGAAACTTGACACAGTAAAGTAGTTTCACGTTCTATCTCTATGTTTTGTTTCCTCTTAATGTAGCCCTAAGCAGTGACTGGCGAGAAACACTTTCATGGAACGGGGTTTCCAAGCTTCCAAAAATTACGAATCTCCAGAAATCTCAGCAAATATTTTTTCACCCAAACTGGATGATACTTTCAGGTAATGATCAGTACACTAAGGCGACTTGGTTCCCCAAATTTCGTTCTTCTATGTTGAAGCATTCATTTCCAGTAACATTTTGAATTTTTAGGTATCACTCTGTTTTCTCCTATATTGATACATGTACTTGGAACTCTAAATCCGACACGGTTTGTGCTAGCTTCTTGAAACTTGACACAGTAAAGTAGTTTCACGTTCTATCTCTATGGTTTGTTTCCTCTTGTTGTAGCCCTAAGCACTGACTGGCGAGAAACACTTTCATGGAAAGGGGTTGCCAAGCTTCCAAAAATTACGAAACTCCAGAAATCTCAGCAAATATTTTTTCACCCAAACTGGATGATACTTTCAGGTAATGATCAGTACACTAAGGCGACTTGGTTCCCCAAATTTCGTTCTTCTACGTTGAAGCGTTCATTTCCAGTAACAGTTTGAATTTTTAGGTTTCACTCGGTTTTCTCCTATATTGATAGATGTATTTGGAACTCTAAATCCAACACGGTTTGTGCTAGCTTCTTGAAACTTGACACAATAAAGTAGTTTCACGTTCTATCTCTATGTTTTGTTTCCTCTTGATGTAGCCCTAAGCACTGACTGGCGAGAAACCCTTTCATGGAAAGGGGTTGCCAAGCTTCCAAAAATTACGAATCTCCAGAAATCTCAGCAAATATTTTTTCACCCAAACTGGATGATACTGTCAGGTAATGACCAGTACACTAAGGCCACTTGGTTCCCCAAATTTCGTTCTTCTATGTTGAAGCGTTCATTTCCAGTAACAGTTTGAATTTTTAGGTATCACTCTGTTTTCTCCTATATTGATACATGTATCTGGAACTCTAAATCCAACACGGTTTGTGCTAGCTTCTTGAAACTTGACACAGTAAAGTAGTTTCACGTTCTATCTCTATGTTTTGTTTCCTCTTGATGTAGCCCTAAGCAGTGAATGGCGAGAAACACTTTCATGGAAAGGGGTTGCCAAGCTTCCAAAAATTACGAATCTCCAGAAATCTCAGCAAATATTTTTTCACCCAAACTGGATGATACTTTCAGGTAATGATCAGTACACTAAGGCGACTTGGTTCCCCAAATTTCGTTCTTCTACGTTGAAGCGTTCATTTCCAGTAACAGTTTGAATTTTTAGGTTTCACTCTGTTTTCTCCTATATTGATAGATGTATCTGGAACTCTAAATCCAACACGGTTTGTGCTAGCTTCTTGAAACTTGACACAGTAAAGTAGTTTCACGTTCTATCTCTATGGTTTGTTTCCTCTTGATGTAGCCCTAAGCAGTGACTGGCGAGAAACACTTTCATGGAAAGGGGTTGCCAAGCTTCCAAAAATTACGAATCTCCAGAAATCTCAGCAAATACTTTTTCACCCAAACTGGATGATACTGTCAGGTAATGATCAGTACACTAAGGCGACTTGGTTCCCCAAATTTCGTTCTTCTATGTTGAAGCGTTCATTTCCAGTAACAGTTTGAATTTTTAGGTTTCACTCTGTTTTCTCCTATATTGATACATGTACTTGGAACTCTAAATCCGACACGGTTTGTGCTAGCTTCTTGAAACTTGACACAGTAAAGTAGTTTCACGTTCTATCTCTATGGTTTGTTTCCTCTTGTTGTAGCCCTAAGCACTGACTGGCGAGAAACACTTTCATGGAAAGGGGTGCCAAGCTTCCAAAAATTACGAATCTCCAGAAATCTCAGCAAATATTTTTTCACCCAATCTGGATGATACTGTCAGGTAATGATCAGTACACTAAGGCGACTTGGTTCCCCAAATTTCGTTCTTCTATGCTGAAGCGTTCATTTCCAGTAACAGTTTGTATTTTTAGGTTTCACTGTGTTTTCTCGTATATTGATAGATGTATCTGGAACTCTAAATCCAACACGGTTTGTGCTAGCTTCTTGAAACTTGACACAGTAAAGTAGTTTCACGTTCTATCTCTATGGTTTGTTTCCTCTTGATGTAGCCCTAAGCAGTGACTGGCGAGAAACACTTTCATGGAAAGGGGTTGCCAAGCTTCCAAAAATTACGAATCTCCAGAAATCTCAGCAAATACTTTTTCACCCAAACTGGATGATACTGTCAGGTAATTATCAGTACACTAAGGCGACTTGGTTCCCCAAATTTCGTTCTTCTATGTTGAAGCGTTCATTTCCAGTAACACTTTGAATTTTTAGGTATCACTCTGTTTTCTCCTATATTGATACATGTACTTGGAACTCTAAATCCAACACGGTTTGTGCTAGCTTCTTGAAACTTGACACAGTAAAGTAGTTTCACGTTCTATCTCTATGTTTTGTTTCCTCTTGATGTAGCCCTAAGCAGTGACTGGCGAGAAACACTTTCATGGAACGGGGTTTCCAAGCTTCCAAAAATTACGAATCTCCAGAAATCTCAGCAAATATTTTTTCACCCAAACTGGATGATACTTTCAGGTAATGATCAGTACACTAAGGCGACTTGGTTCCCCAAATTTCGTTCTTCTATGTTGAAGCGTTCATTTCCAGTAACATATTGAATTTTTAGGTATCACTCTGTTTTCTCCTATATTGATACATGTACTTGGAACTCTAAATCCGACACGGTTTGTGCTAGCTTCTTGAAACTTGACACAGTAAAGTAGTTTCACGATCTATCTCTATGGTTTGTTTCCTCTTGTTGTAGCCCTAAGCACTGACTGGCGAGAAACACTTTCATGGAAAGGGGTTGCCAAGCTTCCAAAAATTACGAAACTCCAGAAATCTCAGCAAATATTTTTTCACCCAAACTGGATGATACTTTCAGGTAATGATCAGTACACTAAGGCGACTTGGTTCCCCAAATTTCGTTCTTCTACGTTGAAGCGTTCATTTCCAGTAACAGTTTGAATTTTTAGGTTTCACTCTGTTTTCTCCTATATTGATAGATGTATTTGGAACTCTAAATCCAACACGGTTTGTGCTAGCTTCTTGAAACTTGACACAGTAAAGTAGTTTCACGTTCTATCTCTATGGTTTGTTTCCTCTTGATGTAGCCCTAAGCACTGACTGGAGAGAAACACTTTCATGGAAAGGGGTTGCCAAGCTTCCAAAAATTACGAATCTCCAGAAATCTCAGCAAATATTTTTTTCCCCAAACTGGATGATACTTTCAGGTAATGATCAGTACACGAAGGCGACTTGGTTCCCCAAATTTCGTTCTTCTATGTTGAAGCGTTCATTTCCAGTAACAGTTTGAATTTTTAGGTTTCACTCTGTTTTCTCCTATATTGATAGATGTATCTGGAACTCTAAATCCAACACGGTTTGTGCTAGCTTCTTGAAACTTGACACAGTAAAGTAGTTTCACGTTCTATCTCTATGTTTTGTTTTCTCTTGATGTAGCCCTAAGCAGTGACTGGAGAGAAACACTTTCATGGAAAGGGGTTGCCCAGCTTCCAAAAATTACGAATCTCCAGAAATCTCAGCAAATATTTTTTCACCCAAACTGGATGATACTTTCAGGTAATGATCAGTACACTAAGGCGACTTGGTTCCCCAAATTTCGTTCTTCTATGTTGAAGCGTTCATTTCCAGTAACAGTTTGAATTTTTAGGTTTCACTCTGTTTTCTCCTATATTGATACATGTACTTGGAACTCTAAATCCAACACGGTTTGTGCTAGATTCTTGAAACTTGACACAGTAAAGTAGTTTCACGTTCTATCTCTGTGTTTTGTTTTCTCTTGATGTAGCCCTAAGCAGTGACTGGAGAGAAACACTTTCATGGAAAGGGGTTGCCAAGCTTTCAAAAATTACGAATCTCCAGAAATCTCAGCAAATACTTTTTCACCCAAACTGGATGATACATTCAGGTAATGATCAGTACACTAAGGCGACTTGGTTCCCCAAATTTCGTTCTTCTATGTTGAAGCGTTCATTTCCAGTAACAGTTTGAATTTTTAGGTTTCACTCTGTTTTCTCCTATATTGATACATGTACTTGGAACTCTAAATCCAACACGGTTTGTGCTAGCTTCTTGAAACTTGACACAGTAAAGTAGTTTCACGTTCTATCTCTATGGTTTGTTTCCTCTTGATGTAGCCCTAAGCACTGACTGGCGAGAAACACTTTCATGGAAAGGGGTTGCCAAGCTTCCAAAAATTACGAATCTCCAGAAATCTCAGCTAATATTTTTTCACCCAAACTGGATGATACTGTCAGGTAATGACCAGTACACTAAGGCGACTTGGTTCCCCAAATTTCGTTCTTCTATGTTGAAGCGTTCATTTCCAGTAACAGTTTGAATTTTTAGGTATCACTCTGTTTTCTCCTATATTGATACATGTACTTGGAACTCTAAATCCAACACGGTTTGTGCTAGCTTCTTGAAACTTGACACAGTAAAGTAGTTTCACGTTCTATCTCTATGTTTTGTTTCCTCTTGATGTAGCCCTAAGCAGTGACTGGCGAGAAACACTTTCATGGAAAGGGGTTGCCAAGCTTCCAAAAATTACGAATCTCCAGAAATCTCAGCAAATATTTTTTCACCCAATCTGGATGATACTTTCAGGTAATGATCAGTACACTAAGGCGACTTGGTTCCCCAAATTTCGTTCTTCTACGTTGAAGCGTTCATTTCCAGTAACAGTTTGAATTTTTAGGTTTCACTCTGTTTTCTCCTATATTGATAGATGTATCTGGAACTCTAAATCCAACTCGGTTTGTGCTAGCTTCTTGAAACTTGACACAGTAAAGTAGTTTCACGTTCTATCTCTATGGTTTGTTTCCTCTTGATGTAGCCCTAAGCACTGACTGGAGAGAAACACTTTCATGGAAAGGGGTTGCCAAGCTTCCAAAAATTACGAATCTCCAGAAATATCAGCAAATATTTTTTCACCCAAACTGGATGATACCTTCAGGTAATGATCAGTACACGAAGGCGACTTGGTTCCCCAAATTTCGTTCTTCTATGTTGAAGCGTTCATTTCCAGTAACAGTTTGAATTTTTAGGTTTCACTCTGTTTTCTCCTATATTGATAGATGTATCTGGAACTCTAAATCCAACACGGTTTGTGCTAGCTTCTTGAAACTTGACACAGTAAAGTAGTTTCACGTTCTATCTCTATGTTTTGTTTCCTCTTGATGTAGCCCTAAGCAGTGACTGGCGAGAAACACTTTCATGGAAAGGGGTTGCCAAGCTTCCAAAAATTACGAATCTCCAGAAATCTCAGCAAATACTTTTTCACCCAAACTGGATGATACTGTCAGGTAATGATCAGTACACTAAGGCGACTTGGTTCCCCAAATTTCGTTCTTCTATGTTGAAGCGTTCATTTCCAGTAACAGTTTGAATTTTTAGGTTTCACTCTGTTTTCTCCTATATTGATACATGTACTTGGAACTCTAAATCCAACACGGTTTGTGCTAGCTTCTTGAAACTTGACACAGTAAAGTAGTTTCACGTTCTATCTCTATGGTTTGTTTCCTCTTGATGTAGCCCTAAGCACTGACTGGCGAGAAACACTTTCATGGAAAGGGGTTGCCAAGCTTCCAAAAATTACGAATCTCCAGAAATCTCAGCAAATATTTTTTCACCCAAACTGGATGATACTGTCAGGTAATGACCAGTACACTAAGGCGACTTGGTTCCCCAAATTTCGTTCTTCTATGTTGAAGCGTTCATTTCCAGTAACAGTTTGAATTTTTAGGTTTCACTCTGTTTTCTCCTATATTGATAGATGTATCTGGAACTCTAAATCCAACACGGTTTGTGCTAGCTTCTTGAAACTTGACACAGTAAAGTAGTTTCACGTTCTATCTCTATGTTTTGTTTCCTCTTGATGTAGCCCTAAGCAGTGACTGGCGAGAAACACTTTCATGGAAAGGGGTTGCCAAGCTTCCAAAAATTACGAATCTCCAGAAATCTCAGCAAATACTTTTTCACCCAAACTGGATGATACTGTCAGGTAATGATCAGTACACTAAGGCGACTTGGTTCCCCAAATTTCGTTCTTCTATGTTGAAGCGTTCATTTCCAGTAACAGTTTGAATTTTTAGGTTTCACTCTGTTTTCTCCTATATTGATACATGTACTTGGAACTCTAAATCCAACACGGTTTGTGCTAGCTTCTTGAAACTTGACACAGTAAAGTAGTTTCACGTTCTATCTCTATGGTTTGTTTCCTCTTGATGTAGCCCTAAGCACTGACTGGCGAGAAACACTTTCATGGAAAGGGGTTGCCAAGCTTCCAAAAATTACGAATCTCCAGAAATCTCAGCAAATATTTTTTCACCCAAACTGGATGATACTGTCAGGTAATGACCAGTACACTAAGGCGACTTGGTTCCCCAAATTTCGTTCTTCTATGTTGAAGCGTTCATTTCCAGTAACAGTTTGAATTTTTAGGTATCACTCTGTTTTCTCCTATATTGATACATGTACTTGGAACTCTAAATCCAACACGGTTTGTGCTAGCTTCTTGAAACTTGACACAGTAAAGTAGTTTCACGTTCTATCTCTATGTTTTGTTTCCTCTTGATGTAGCCCTAAGCACTGACTGGCGAGTAACACTTTCATGGAAAGGGGTTGCCAAGCTTCCAAAAATTACGAATCTCCAGAAATCTCAGCAAATATTTTTTCACCCAAACTGGATGATACTTTCAGGTAATGATCAGTACACTAAGGCGACTTGGTTCCCCAAATTTCGTTCTTCTACATTGAAGCGTTCATTTCCAGTAACAGTTTGAATTTTTAGGTTTCACTCTGTTTTCTCCTATATTGATAGATGTATCTGGAACTCTAAATCCAACACGGTTTGTGCTAGCTTCTTGAAACTTGACACAGTAAAGTACTTTCACGTTCTATCTCTATGTTTTGTTTCCTCTTGATGTAGCCCTAAGCAGTGACTGGAGAGAAACACTTTCATGGAAAGGGGTTGCCCAGCTTCCAAAAATTACGAATCTCCAGAAATCTCAGCAAATATTTTTTCACCCAAACTGGATGATACTTTCAGGTAATGATCAGTACACTAAGGCGACTTGGTTCCCCAAATTTCCTTCTTCTATGTTGAAGCGTTCATTTCCAGTAACACTTTGAATTTTTAGGTATCACTCTGTTTTCTCCTATATTGATACATGTACTTGGAACTCTAAATCCAACACGGTTTGTGCTAGCTTCTTGAAACTTGACACAGTAAAGTAGTTTCACGTTCTATCTCTATGTTTTGTTTCCTCTTGATGTAGCCCTAAGCAGTGACTGGCGAGAAACACTTTCATGAAACGGGGTTTCCAAGCTTCCAAAAATTACGAATCTCCAGAAATCTCAGCAAATATTTTTTCACCCAAACTGGATGATACTTTCAGGTAATGATCAGTACACTAAGGCGACTTGGTTCCCCAAATTTCGTTCTTCTATGTTGAAGCGTTCATTTCCAGTAACAGTTTGAATTTTTAGGTTTCACTCTGTTTTCTCCTATATTGATACATGTACTTGGAACTCTAAATCCAACACGGTTTGTGCTAGATTCTTGAAACTTGACACAGTAAAGTAGTTTCACGTTCTATATCTGTGTTTTGTTTTCTCTTGATGTAGCCCTAAGCAGTGACTGGAGAGAAACACTTACATGGAAAGGGGTTGCCAAGCTTTCAAAAATTACGAATCTCCAGAAATCTCAGCAAATACTTTTTCACCCAAACTGGATGATACTTTCAGGTAATGATCAGTACACTAAGGCGACTTGGTTCCCCAAATTTCGTTCTTCTATGTTGAAGCGTTCATTTCCAGTAACAGTTTGAATTTTTAGGTTTCACTCTGTTTTCTCCTATATTGATACATGTACTTGGAACTCTAAATCCAACACGGTTTGTGCTAGCTTCTTGAAACTTGACACAGTAAAGTAGTTTCACGTTCTATCTCTATGGTTTGTTTCCTCTTGATGTAGCCCTAAGCACTGACTGGCGAGAAACACTTTCATGGAAAGGGGTTGCCAAGCTTCCAAAAATTACGAATCTGCAGAAATCTCAGCTAATATTTTTTCACCCAAACTGGATGATACTGTCAGGTAATGACCAGTACACTAAGGCGACTTGGTTCCCCAAATTTCGTTCTTCTATGTTGAAGCGTTCATTTCCAGTAACAGTTTGAATTTTTAGGTTTCACTCTGTTTTCTCCTATATTGATACATGTACTTGGAACTCTAAATCCAACACGGTTTGTGCTAGATTCTTGAAACTTGACACAGTAAAGTAGTTTCACGTTCTATCTCTGTGTTTGGTTTTCTCTTGATGTAGCCCTAAGCAGTGACTGGAGAGAAACACTTTCATGGAAAGGGGTTGCCAAGCTTTCAAAAATTACGAATCTCCAGAAATCTCAGCAAATACTTTTTCACCCAAACTGGATGATACTTTCAGGTAATGATCAGTACACTAAGGCGACTTGGTTCCCCAAATTTCGTTCTTCTATGTTGAAGCGTTCATTTCCAGTAACAGTTTGAATTTTTAGGTTTCACTCTGTTTTCTCCTATATTGATACATGTACTTGGAACTCTAAATCCAACACGGTTTGTGCTAGCTTCTTGAAACTTGACACAGTAAAGTAGTTTCACGTTCTATCTCTATGGTTTGTTTCCTCTTGATGTAGCCCTAAGCACTGACTGGCGAGAAACACTTTCATGGAAAGGGGTTGCCAAGCTTCCAAAAATTACGAATCTCCAGAAATCTCAGCTAATATTTTTTCACCCAAACTGGATGATACTGTCAGGTAATGACCAGTACACTAAGGCGACTTGGTTCCCCAAATTTCGTTCTTCTATGTTGAAGCGTTCATTTCCAGTAACAGTTTGAATTTTTAGGTATCACTCTGTTTTCTCCTATATTGATACATGTACTTGGAACTCTAAATCCAACACGGTTTGTGCTAGCTTCTTGAAACTTGACACAGTAAAGTAGTTTCACGTTCTATCTCTAAGTTTTGTTTCCTCTTGATGTAGCCCTAAGCAGTGACTGGCGAGAAACACTTTCATGGAAAGGGGTTGCCAAGCTTCCAAAAATTACGAATCTCCAGAAATCTCAGCAAATATTTTTTCACCCAATCTGGATGATACTTTCAGGTAATGATCAGTACACTAAGGCGACTTGGTTCCCCAAATTTCGTTCTTCTACGTTGAAGCGTTCATTTCCAGTAACAGTTTGAATTTTTAGGTTTCACTCTGTTTTCTCCTATATTGATAGATGTATCTGGAACTCTAAATCCAACACGGTTTGTGCTAGCTTCTTGAAACTTGACACAGTAAAGTAGTTTCACGTTCTATCTCTATGGTTTGTTTCCTCTTGATGTAGCCCTAAGCACTGACTGGAGAGAAACACTTTCATGGAAAGGGGTTGCCAAGCTTCCAAAAATTACGAATCTCCAGAAATATCAGCAAATATTTTTTCACCCAAACTGGATGATACCTTCAGGTAATGATCAGTACACGAAGGCGACTTGGTTCCCCAAATTTCGTTCTTCTATGTTGAAGCGTTCATTTCCAGTAACAGTTTGAATTTTTAGGTTTCACTCTGTTTTCTCCTATATTGATAGATGTATCTGGAACTCTAAATCCAACACGGTTTGTGCTAGCTTCTTGAAACTTGACACAGTAAAGTAGTTTCACGTTCTATCTCTATGTTTTGTTTCCTCTTGATGTAGCCCTAAGCAGTGACTGGCGAGAAACACTTTCATGGAAAGGGGTTGCCAAGCTTCCAAAAATTACGAATCTCCAGAAATCTCAGCAAATACTTTTTCACCCAAACTGGATGATACTGTCAGGTAATGATCAGTACACTAAGGCGACTTGGTTCCCCAAATTTCGTTCTTCTATGTTGAAGCGTTCATTTCCAGTAACAGTTTGAATTTTTAGGTTTCACTCTGTTTTCTCCTATATTGATACATGTACTTGGAACTCTAAATCCAACACGGTTTGTGCTAGCTTCTTGAAACTTGACACAGTAAAGTAGTTTCACGTTCTATCTCTATGGTTTGTTTCCTCTTGATGTAGCCCTAAGCACTGACTGGCGAGAAACACTTTCATGGAAAGGGGTTGCCAAGCTTCCAAAAATTACGAATCTCCAGAAATCTCAGCAAATATTTTTTCACCCAAACTGGATGATACTGTCAGGTAATGACCAGTACACTAAGGCGACTTGGTTCCCCAAATTTCGTTCTTCTATGTTGAAGCGTTCATTTCCAGTAACAGTTTGAATTTTTAGGTATCACTCTGTTTTCTCCTATATTGATACATGTACTTGGAACTCTAAATCCAACACGGTTTGTGCTAGCTTCTTGAAACTTGACACAGTAAAGTAGTTTCACGTTCTATCTCTATGTTTTGTTTCCTCTTGATGTAGCCCTAAGCACTGACTGGCGAGAAACACTTTCATGGAAAGGGGTTGCCAAGCTTCCAAAAATTACGAATCTCCAGAAATCTCAGCAAATATTTTTTCACACAAACTGGATGATACTTTCAGGTAATGATCAGTACACTAAGGCGACTTGGTTCCCCAAATTTCGTTCTTCTACATTGAAGCGTTCATTTCCAGTAACAGTTTGAATTTTTAGGTTTCACTCTGTTTTCTCCTATATTGATAGATGTATCTGGAACTCTAAATCCAACACGGTTTGTGCTAGCTTCTTGAAACTTGACACAGTAAAGTAGTTTCACGTTCTATCTCTATGTTTTGTTTCCTCTTGATGTAGCCCTAAGCAGTGACTGGAGAGAAACACTTTCATGGAAAGGGGTTGCCCAGCTTCCAAAAATTACGAATCTCCAGAAATCTCAGCAAATATTTTTTCACCCAAACTGGATGATACTTTCAGGTAATGATCAGTACACTAAGGCGACTTGGTTCCCCAAATTTCCTTCTTCTATGTTGAAGCGTTCATTTCCAGTAACACTTTGAATTTTTAGGTATCACTCTGTTTTCTCCTATATTGATACATGTACTTGGAACTCTAAATGCAACACGGTTTGTGCTAGCTTCTTGAAACTTGACACAGTAAAGTAGTTTCACGTTCTATCTCTATGTTTTGTTTCCTCTTGATGTAGCCCTTAGCAGTGACTGGCGAGAAACACTTTCATGAAACGGGGTTTCCAAGCTTCCAAAAATTACGAATCTCCAGAAATCTCAGCAAATATTTTTTCACCCAAACTGGATGATACTTTCAGGTAATGATCAGTACACTAAGGCGACTTGGTTCCCCAAATTTCGTTCTTCTATGTTGAAGCGTTCATTTCCAGTAACACTTTGAATTTTTAGGTATCACTCTGTTTTCTCCTATATTGATACATGTACTTGGAACTCTAAATCCGACACGGTTTGTGCTAGCTTCTTGAAACTTGACACAGTAAAGTAGTTTCACGTTCTATCTCTATGGTTTGTTTCCTCTTGTTGTAGCCCTAAGCACTGACTGGCGAGAAACACTTTCATGGAAAGGGGTTGCCAAGCTTCCAAAATTTACGAATCTCCAGAAATCTCAGCAAATATTTTTTCACCCAAACTGGATGATACTTTCAGGTAATGATCAGTACACGAAGGCGACTTGGTTCCCCAAATTTCGTTTTTCTATGCTGAAGCGTTCATTTCCAGTAACAGTTTGAATTTTTAGGTTTCACTCTGTTTTCTCCTATATTGATAGATGTATTTGGAACTCTAAATCCAACACGGTTTGTGCTAGCTTCTTGAAACTTGACACAGTAAAGTAGTTTCACGTTCTATCTCTATGTTTTGTTTCCTCTTGATATAGCCCTAATCAGTGACTGGCGAGAAACACTTTCATGGAAAGGGGTTGCCAAGCTTCCAAAAATTACGAATCTCCAGAAATCTCAGCAAATATTTTTTCACCCAAACTGGATGATACTTTCAGGTAATGATCAGTACACGAAGGCGACTTGGTTCCCCAAATTTCGTTCTTCTATGTTGAAGCGTTCATTTCCAGTAAAACTTTGAATTTTTAGGTATCACTCTGTTTTCTCCTATATTGATAGATGTATTTGGAACTCTAAATCCAACACGGTTTGTGCTAGCTTCTTGAAACTTGACACAGTGAAGTAGTTTCACATTCTATCTCTATGGTTTGTTTCCTCTTGATGTAGCCCTAAGCACTGACTGGCGAGAAACGCTTTCATGGAAAGGGGTTGCCAAGCTTCCAAAAATTACGAATCTCCAGAAATCTCAGCCAATATTTTTTCACCCAAACTGGATGATACTTTCAGGTAATGATCAGTACACTAAGGCGACTTGGTTCCCCAAATTTCGTTCTTCTATGTTGAAGCGTTCATTTCCAGTAACACTTTGAATTTTTAGGTATCACTCTGTTTTCTCCTATATTGATACATGTACTTGGAACTCTAAATCCGACACGGTTTGTGCTAGCTTCTTGAAACTTGACACAGTAAAGTAGTTTCACGTTCTATCTCTATGGTTTGTTTCCTCTTGTTGTAGCCCTAAGCACTGACTGGCGAGAAACACTTTCATGGAAAGGGGTTGCCAAGCTTCCAAAATTTACGAATCTCCAGAAATCTCAGCAAATATTTTTTCACCCAAACTGGATGATACTTTCAGGTAATGATCAGTACACGAAGGCGACTTGGTTCCCCAAATTTCGTTTTTCTATGCTGAAGCGTTCATTTCCAGTAACAGTTTGAATTTTTAGGTTTCACTCTGTTTTCTCCTATATTGATAGATGTATTTGGAACTCTAAATCCAACACGGTTTGTGCTAGCTTCTTGAAACTTGACACAGTAAAGTAGTTTCACGTTCTATCTCTATGTTTTGTTTCCTCTTGATATAGCCCTAATCAGTGACTGGCGAGAAACACTTTCATGGAAAGGGGTTGCCAAGCTTCCAAAAATTACGAATCTCCAGAAATCTCAGCAAATATTTTTTCACCCAAACTGGATGATACTTTCAGGTAATGATCAGTACACGAAGGCGACTTGGTTCCCCAAATTTCGTTCTTCTATGTTGAAGCGTTCATTTCCAGTAAAACTTTGAATTTTTAGGTATCACTCTGTTTTCTCCTATATTGATAGATGTATTTGGAACTCTAAATCCAACACGGTTTGTGCTAGCTTCTTGAAACTTGACACAGTGAAGTAGTTTCACATTCTATCTCTATGGTTTGTTTCCTCTTGATGTAGCCCTAAGCACTGACTGGCGAGAAACGCTTTCATGGAAAGGGGTTGCCAAGCTTCCAAAAATTACGAATCTCCAGAAATCTCAGCCAATATTTTTTCACCCAAACTGGATGATACTTTCAGGTAATGATCAGTACACTAAGGCGACTTGGTTCCCCAAATTTCGTTCTTCTATGTTGAAGCGTTCATTTCCAGTAACACTTTGAATTTTTAGGTATAACTCTGTTTTCTCCTATATTGATACATGTACTTGGAACTCTAAATCCAACACGGTTTGTGCTAGCTTCTTGAAACTTGACACAGTAAAGTAGTTTCACGTTCTATCTCTATGGTTTGTTTCCTCTTGTTGTAGCCCTAAGCACTGACTGGCTAGAAACACTTTCATGGAAAGGGGTGCCAAGCTTCCAAAAATTACGAATCTCCAGAAATCTCAGCAAATATTTTTTCACCCAAACTGGATGATACTGTCAGGTAATGATCAGTACACTAAGGCGACTTGGTTCCCCAAATTTCGTTCTTCTATGCTGAAGCGTTCATTTCCAGTAACAGTTTGAATTTTTAGGTTTCACTCTGTTTTCTCCTATATTGATAGATGTATCTGGAACTCTAAATCCAACACGGTTTGTGCTAGCTTCTTGAAACTTGACACAGTAAAGTAGTTTCACGTTCTATCTCTATGTTTTGTTTCCTCTTGATGTAGCCCTAAGCAGTGACTGGCGAGAAACACTTTCATGGAAAGGGGTTGCCAAGCTTCCAAAAATTCCGAATCTCCAGAAATCTCAGCAAATACTTTTTCACCCAAACTGGATGATACTGTCAGGTAATGATCAGTACACTAAGGCGACTTGGTTCCCCAAATTTCGTTCTTCTATGTTGAAGCGTTCATTTCCAGTAACACTTTGAATTTTTAGGTATCACTCTGTTTTCTCCTATATTGATACATGTACTTGGAACTCTAAATCTAACACGGTTTGTGCTAGCTTCTTGAAACTTGACACAGTAAAGTAGTTTCACGTTCTATCTCTATGTTTTGTTTCCTCTTGATGTAGCCCTAAGCAGTGACTGGAGAGAAACACTTTCATGGAAAGGGGTTGCCCAGCTTCCAAAAATTACGAATCTCCAGAAATCTCAGCAAATATTTTTTCACCCAAACTGGATGATACTTTCAGGTAATGATCAGTACACGAAGGCGACTTGGTTCCCCAAATTTCGTTTTTCTATGCTGAAGCGTTAATTTCCAGTAACAGTTTGAATTTTTAGGTTTCACTCTGTTTTCTCCTATATTGATAGATGCATTTGGAACTCTAAATCCAACACGGTTTGTGCTAGCTTCTTGAAACTTGACACAGTGAAGTAGTTTCACGTTCTATCTCTATGGTTTGTTTCCTCTTGATGTAGCCCTAAGCACTGACTGGCGAGAAACCCTTTCATGGAAAGGGGTTTCCAAGCTTCCAAAAATTACGAATCTCCAGAAATCTCAGCCAATATTTTTTCACCCAAACTGGATGATACTTTCAGGTAATGATCAGTACACTAAGGCGACTTGGTTCCCCAAATTTCGTTCTTCTATGTTGAAGCGTTCATTTCCAGTAACACTTTGAATTTTTAGGTATCACTCTGTTTTCTCCTATATTGATACATGTACTTGGAACTCTAAATCTAACACGGTTTGTGCTAGCTTCTTGAAACTTGACACAGTAAAGTAGTTTCACGTTCTATCTCTATGTTTTGTTTCCTCTTGATGTAGCCCTAAGCAGTGACTGGCGAGAAACACTTTCATGGAAAGGGGTTGCCAAGCTTCCAAAAATTACGAATCTCCAGAAATCTCAGCAAATACTTTTTCACCCAAACTGGATGATACTTTCAGGTAATGATCAGTACACTAAGGCGACTTGGTTCCCCAAATTTCGTTCTTCTATGTTGAAGCGTTCATTTCCAGTAACAGTTTGAATTTTTAGGTATCACTCTGTTTTCTCCTATATTGATACATGTACTTGGAACTCTAAATCTAACACGGTTTGTGCTAGCTTCTTGAAACTTGACACATTAAAGTAGTTTCACGTTCTATCTCTATGTTTTGTTTCCTCTTGATGTAGCCCTAAGCAGTGACTGGCGAGAAACACTTTCATGGAAAGGGGTTGCCAAGCTTCCAAAAATTACGAATCTCCAGAAATCTCAGCAAATATTTTTTCACCCAAACTGGATGATACTTTCAGGTAATGATCAGTACACTAAGGCGACTTGGTTCCCCAAATTTCGTTCTTCCATGTTGAAGCGTTCATTTCCAGTAACATTTTGAATTTTTAGGTATCACTCTGTTTTCTCCTATATTGATACATGTACTTGGA
Source organism: Spermophilus citellus (assembly GCF_964194105.1). NCBI lineage: Eukaryota > Metazoa > Chordata > Mammalia > Rodentia > Sciuridae > Spermophilus > Spermophilus citellus. The sequence goes on along the minus strand of NC_138187.1, from coordinate 49,855,313 downwards.
ACTCTAAATCCGACACGGTTTGTGCTAGCTTCTTGAAACTTGACACAGTAAAGTAGTTTCACGTTCTATCTCTATGGTTTGTTTCCTCTTGTTGTAGCCCTAAGCACTGACTGGCGAGAAACACTTTCATGGAAAGGGGTTGCCAAGCTTCCAAAAATTACGAAACTCCAGAAATCTCAGCAAATATTTTTTCACCCAAACTGGATGATACTTTCAGGTAATGATCAGTACACTAAGGCGACTTGGTTCCCCAAATTTCGTTCTTCTACGTTGAAGCGTTCATTTCCAGTAACTGTTTGAATTTTTAGGTTTCACTCTGTTTTCTCCTATATTGATAGATGTATTTGGAACTCTAAATCCAACACGGTTTGTGCTAGCTTCTTGAAACTTGACACAGTAAAGTAGTTTCACGTTCTATCTCTATGGTTTGTTTCCTCTTGATGTAGCCCTAAGCACTGACTGGAGAGAAACACTTTCATGGAAAGGGGTTGCCAAGCTTCCAAAAATTACGAATCTCCAGAAATCTCAGCAAATATTTTTTCACCCAAACTGGATGATACTTTCAGGTAATGATCAGTACACGAAGGCGACTTGGTTCCCCAAATTTCGTTCTTCTATGTTGAAGCGTTCATTTCCAGTAACAGTTTGAATTTTTAGGTTTCACTCTGTTTTCTCCTATATTGATAGATGTATCTGGAACTCTAAATCCAACACGGTTTGTGCTAGCTTCTTGAAACTTGACACAGTAAAGTAGTTTCACGTTCTATCTCTATGTTTTGTTTCCTCTTGATGTAGCCCTAAGCAGTGACTGGAGAGAAACACTTTCATGGAAAGGGGTTGCCCAGCTTCCAAAAATTACGAATCTCCAGAAATCTCAGCAAATATTTTTTCACCCAAACTGGATGATACTTTCAGGTAATGATCAGTACACTAAGGCGACTTGGTTCCCCAAATTTCGTTCTTCTATGTTGAAGCGTTCATTTCCAGTAACACTTTGAATTTTTAGGTATCATTCTGTTTTCTCCTATATTGATACATGTACTTGGAACTCTAAATCCAACACGGTTTGTGCTAGCTTCTTGAAACTTGACACAGTAAAGTAGTTTCACGTTCTATCTCTATGTTTTGTTTCCTCTTGATGTAGCCCTAAGCAGTGACTGGCGAGAAACACTTTCATGAAACGGGGTTTCCAAGCTTCCAAAAATTACGAATCTCCAGAAATCTCAGCAAATATTTTTTCACCCAAACTGGATGATACTTTCAGGTAATGATCAGTACACGAAGGCGACTTGGTTCCCCAAATTTCGTTCTTCTATGTTGAAGCGTTCATTTCCAGTAACAGTTTGAATTTTTAGATTTCACTCTGTTTTCTCTTATATTGATAGATGTATCTGGAACTCTAAATCCAACACGGTTTGTGCTAGCTTCTTGAAACTTGACACAGTAAAGTAGTTTCACGTTCTATCTCTATGTTTTGTTTCCTCTTGATTTAGCCCTAAGCAGTGACTGGCGAGAAACACTTTCATGGAAAGGGGTTGCCAAGCTTCCAAAAATTACGAATCTCCAGAAATCTCAGCAAATACTTTTTCACCCAAACTGGATGATACTTTCAGGTAATGATCAGTACACTAAGGCGACTTGGTTCCCCAAATTTCGTTCTTCTATGTTGAAGCATTCATTTCCAGTAACAGTTTGAATTTTTAGGTTTCACTCTGTTTTCTCCTATATTGATACATGTACTTGGAACTCTAAATCCAACACGGTTTGTGCTAGCTTCTTGAAACTTGACACAGTAAAGTAGTTTCACGTTCTATCTCTATGTTTTGTTTCCTCTTGATGTAGCCCTAAGCACTGACTGGCGAGAAACACTTTCATGGAAAGGGGTTGCCAAGCTTCCAAAAATTACGAATCTCCAGAAATCTCAGCAAATATTTTTTCACCCAAACTGGATGATACTTTCAGGTAATGATCAGTACACGAAGGCGACTTGGTTCCCCAAATTTCGTTCTTCTATGTTGAAGCGTTCATTTCCAGTAACAGTTTGAATTTTTAGGTTTCACTCTGTTTTCTCTTATATTGATAGATGTATCTGGAACTCTAAATCCAACACGGTTTGTGCTAGCTTCTTGAAACTTGACACAGTAAAGTAGTTTCACGTTCTATCTCTATGTTTTGTTTCCTCTTGATTTAGCCCTAAGCAGTGACTGGCGAGAAACACTTTCATGGAAAGGGGTTGCCAAGCTTCCAAAAATTACGAATCTCCAGAAATCTCAGCAAATACTTTTTCACCCAAACTGGATGATACTTTCAGGTAATGATCAGTACACTAAGGCGACTTGGTTCCCCAAATTTCGTTCTTCTATGTTGAAGCATTCATTTCCAGTAACAGTTTGAATTTTTAGGTTTCACTCTGTTTTCTCCTATATTGATACATGTACTTGGAACTCTAAATCCAACACGGTTTGTGCTAGCTTCTTGAAACTTGACACAGTAAAGTAGTTTCACGTTCTATCTCTATGTTTTGTTTCCTCTTGATGTAGCCCTAAGCACTGACTGGCGAGAAACACTTTCATGGAAAGGGGTTGCCAAGCTTCCAAAAATTACGAATCTCCAGAAATCTCAGCAAATATTTTTTCACCCAAACTGGATGATACTTTCAGGTAATGATCAGTACACTAAGGTGACTTGGTTCCCCAAATTTCGTTCTTCTACGTTGAAGCGTTCATTTCCAGTAACAGTTTGAATTTTTAGGTTTCACTCTGTTTTCTCCTATATTGATAGATGTATCTGGAACTCTAAATCCAACACGGTTTGTGCTAGCTTCTTGAAACTTGACACAGTAAAGTAGTTTCACGTTCTATCTCTATGGTTTGTTTCCTCTTGATGTAGCCCTAAGCACTGACTGGAGAGAAACACTTTCATGGAAAGGGGTTGCCAAGCTTCCAAAAATTACGAATCTCCAGAAATCTCAGCAAATACTTTTTCACCCAAACTGGATGATACTGTCAGGTAATGATCAGTACACGAAGGCGACTTGGTTCCCCAAATTTCGTTCTTCTATGTTGAAGCGTTCATTTCCAGTAACAGTTTGAATTTTTAGGTTTCACTCTGTTTTCTCCTATATTGATAGATGTATCTGGAACTCTAAATCCAACACGGTTTGTGCTAGCTTCTTGAAACTTGACACAGTAAAGTAGTTTCACGTTCTATCTCTATGTTTTGTTTCCTCTTGATGTAGCCCTAAGCAGTGACTGGCGAGAAACACTTTCATGGAAAGGGGTTGCCAAGCTTCCAAAAATTACGAATCTCCAGAAATCTCAGCAAATACTTTTTCACCCAAACTGGATGATACTTTCAGGTAATGATCAGTACACTAAGGCGACTTGGTTCCCCAAATTTCGTTCTTCTATGTTGAAGCGTTCATTTCCAGTAACAGTTTGAATTTTTAGGTTTCACTCTGTTTTCTCCTATATTGATACATGTACTTGGAACTCTAAATCCAACACGGTTTGTGCTAGCTTCTTGAAACTTGACACAGTAAAGTAGTTTCACGTTCTATCTCTATGTTTTGTTTCCTCTTGATGTAGCCCTAAGCACTGACTGGCGAGAAACACTTTCATGGAAAGGGGTTGCCAAGCTTCCAAAAATTACGAATCTCCAGAAATCTCAGCAAATATTTTTTCACCCAAACTGGATGATACTGTCAGGTAATGACCAGTACACTAAGGCGACTTGGTTCCCCAAATTTCGTTCTTCTATGTTGAAGCGTTCATTTCCAGTACCAGTTTGAATTTTTAGGTATCACTCTGTTTTCTCCTATATTGATACATGTACTTGGAACTCTAAATCCAACACGGTTTGTGCTAGCTTCTTGAAACTTGACACAGTAAAGTAGTTTCACGTTCTATCTCTATGGTTTGTTTCCTCTTGATGTAGCCCTAAGGACTGACTGGCGAGAAACACTTTCATGGAAAGGGGTTGCCAAGCTTCCAAAAATTACGAATCTCCAGAAATCTCAGCAAATATTTTTTCACCCAAACTGGATGATACTTTCAGGTAATGATCAGTACACGAAGGCGACTTGGTTCCCCAAATTTCGTTCTTCTATGTTGAAGCGTTCATTTCCAGTAACAGTTTGAATTTTTAGGTTTCACTCTGTTTTCTCCTATATTGATAGATGTATCTGGAACTCTAAATCCAACACGGTTTGTGCTAGCTTCTTGAAACTTGACACAGTAAAGTAGTTTCACGTTCTATCTCTATGTTTTGTGTCCTCTTGATGTAGCCCTAAGCAGTGACTGGCGAGAAACACTTTCATGGAAAGGGGTTGCCAAGCTTCCAAAAATTACGAATCTCCAGAAATCTCAGCAAATACTTTTTCACCCAAACTGGATGATACTGTCAGGTAATGATCAGTACACTAAGGCGACTTGGTTCCCCAAATTTCGTTCTTCTATGTTGAAGCGTTCATTTCCAGTAACACTTTGAATTTTTAGGTATCACTCTGTTTTCTCCTATATTGATACATGTACTTGGAACTCTAAATCCAACACGGTTTGTGCTAGCTTCTTGAAACTTGACACAGTAAAGTAGTTTCAAGTTCTATCTCTATGTTTTGTTTCCTCTTGATGTAGCCCTAAGCAGTGACTGGCGAGAAACACTTTCATGGAACGGGGTTTCCATGGTTCCAAAAATTACGAATCTCCAGAAATCTCAGCAAATATTTTTTCACCCAAACTGGATGATACTTTCAGGTAATGATCAGTACACTAAGGCGACTTGGTTCCCCAAATTTCGTTCTTCTACGTTGAAGCGTTCATTTCCAGTAACAGTTTGAATTTTTAGGTTTCACTCTGTTTTCTCCTATATTGATACATGTACTTGGAACTCTAAATCCAACACGGTTTGTGCTAGCTTCTTGAAACTTGACACAGTAAAGTAGTTTCACGTTCTATCTCTATGTTTTGTTTCCTCTTGATGTAGCCCTAAGCACTGACTGGCGAGAAACACTTTCATGGAAAGGGGTTGCCAAGCTTCCAAAAATTACGAATATCCAGAAATCTCAGCAAATATTTTTTCACCCAAACTGGATGATACTTTCAGGTAATGATCAGTACACTAAGGTGACTTGGTTCCCCAAATTTCGTTCTTCTACGTTGAAGCGTTCATTTCCAGTAACAGTTTGAATTTTTAGGTTTCACTCTGTTTTCTCCTATATTGATAGATGTATCTGGAACTCTAAATCCAACACGGTTTGTGCTAGCTTCTTGAAACTTGACACAGTAAAGTAGTTTCACGTTCTATCTCTATGGTTTGTTTCCTCTTGATGTAGCCCTAAGCACTGACTGGAGAGAAACACTTTCATGGAAAGGGGTTGCCAAGCTTCCAAAAATTACGAATCTCCAGAAATCTCAGCAAATACTTTTTCACCCAAACTGGATGATACTGTCAGGTAATGATCAGTACACTAAGGCGACTTGGTTCCCCAAATTTCGTTCTTCTATGTTGAAGCGTTCATTTCCAGTAACAGTTTGAATTTTTAGGTTTCACTCTGTTTTCTCCTATATTGATACATGTACTTGGAACTCTAAATCCAACACGGTTTGTGCTAGCTTCTTGAAACTTGACACAGTAAAGTAGTTTCACGTTCTATCTCTATGTTTTGTTTCCTCTTGATGTAGCCCTAAGCACTGACTGGCGAGAAACACTTTCATGGAAAGGGGTTGCCAAGCTTCCAAAAATTACGAATCTCCAGAAATCTCAGCAAATATTTTTTCACCCAAACTGGATGATACTGTCAGGTAATGACCAGTACACTAAGGCGACTTGGTTCCCCAAATTTCGTTCTTCTATGTTGAAGCGTTCATTTCCAGTACCAGTTTGAATTTTTAGGTATCACTCTGTTTTCTCCTATATTGATACATGTACTTGGAACTCTAAATCCAACACGGTTTGTGCTAGCTTCTTGAAACTTGACACAGTAAAGTAGTTTCACGTTCTATCTCTATGGTTTGTTTCCTCTTGATGTAGCCCTAAGGACTGACTGGCGAGAAACACTTTCATGGAAAGGGGTTGCCAAGCTTCCAAAAATTACGAATCTCCAGAAATCTCAGCAAATATTTTTTCACCCAAACTGGATGATACTTTCAGGTAATGATCAGTACACGAAGGCGACTTGGTTCCCCAAATTTCGTTCTTCTATGTTGAAGCGTTCATTTCCAGTAACAGTTTGAATTTTTAGGTTTCACTCTGTTTTCTCCTATATTGATAGATGTATCTGGAACTCTAAATCCAACACGGTTTGTGCTAGCTTCTTGAAACTTGACACAGTAAAGTAGTTTCACGTTCTATCTCTATGTTTTGTGTCCTCTTGATGTAGCCCTAAGCAGTGACTGGCGAGAAACACTTTCATGGAAAGGGGTTGCCAAGCTTCCAAAAATTACGAATCTCCAGAAATCTCAGCAAATACTTTTTCACCCAAACTGGATGATACTGTCAGGTAATGATCAGTACACTAAGGCGACTTGGTTCCCCAAATTTCGTTCTTCTATGTTGAAGCGTTCATTTCCAGTAACACTTTGAATTTTTAGGTATCACTCTGTTTTCTCCTATATTGATACATGTACTTGGAACTCTAAATCCAACACGGTTTGTGCTAGCTTCTTGAAACTTGACACAGTAAAGTAGTTTCAAGTTCTATCTCTATGTTTTGTTTCCTCTTGATGTAGCCCTAAGCAGTGACTGGCGAGAAACACTTTCATGGAACGGGGTTTCCATGGTTCCAAAAATTACGAATCTCCAGAAATCTCAGCAAATATTTTTTCACCCAAACTGGATGATACTTTCAGGTAATGATCAGTACACTAAGGCGACTTGGTTCCCCAAATTTCGTTCTTCTACGTTGAAGCGTTCATTTCCAGTAACAGTTTGAATTTTTAGGTTTCACTCTGTTTTCTCCTATATTGATACATGTACTTGGAACTCTAAATCCAACACGGTTTGTGCTAGCTTCTTGAAACTTGACACAGTAAAGTAGTTTCACGTTCTATCTCTATGTTTTGTTTCCTCTTGATGTAGCCCTAAGCACTGACTGGCGAGAAACACTTTCATGGAAAGGGGTTGAAAAGCTTCCAAAAATTACGAATATCCAGAAATCTCAGCAAATATTTTTTCACCCAAACTGGATGATACTTTCAGGTAATGATCAGTACACTAAGGTGACTTGGTTCCCCAAATTTCGTTCTTCTACGTTGAAGCGTTCATTTCCAGTAACAGTTTGAATTTTTAGGTTTCACTCTGTTTTCTCCTATATTGATAGATGTATCTGGAACTCTAAATCCAACACGGTTTGTGCTAGCTTCTTGAAACTTGACACAGTAAAGTAGTTTCACGTTCTATCTCTATGGTTTGTTTCCTCTTGATGTAGCCCTAAGCACTGACTGGAGAGAAACACTTTCATGGAAAGGGGTTGCCAAGCTTCCAAAAATTACGAATCTCCAGAAATCTCAGCAAATATTTTTTCACCCAAACTGGATGATACTTTCAGGTAATGATCAGTACACGAAGGCGACTTGGTTCCCCAAATTTCGTTCTTCTATGTTGAAGCGTTCATTTCCAGTAACAGTTTGAATTTTTAGGTTTCACTCTGTTTTCTCCTATATTGATAGATGTATCTGGAACTCTAAATCCAACACGGTTTGTGCTAGCTTCTTGAAACTTGACACAGTAAAGTAGTTTCACGTTCTATCTCTATGTTTTGTTTCCTCTTGATGTAGCCCTAAGCAGTGACTGGCGAGAAACACTTTCATGGAAAGGGGTTGCCAAGCTTCCAAAAATTACGAATCTCCAGAAATCTCAGCAAATACTTTTTCACCCAAACTGGATGATACTGTCAGGTAATGATCAGTACACGAAGGCGACTTGGTTCCCCAAATTTCGTTTTTCTATGCTGAAGCGTTCATTTCCAGTAACAGTTTGAATTTTTAGGTTTCACTCTGTTTTCTCCTATATTGATAGATGTATTTGGAACTCTAAATCCAACACGGTTTGTGCTAGCTTCTTGAAACTTGACACAGTAAAGTAGTTTCACGTTCTATCTCTATGTTTTGTTTCCTCTTGATATAGCCCTAATCAGTGACTGGCGAGAAACACTTTCATGGAAAGGGGTTGCCAAGCTTCCAAAAATTACGAATCTCCAGAAATCTCAGCAAATATTTTTTCACCCAAACTGGATGATACTTTCAGGTAATGATCAGTACACGAAGGCGACTTGGTTCCCCAAATTTCGTTCTTCTATGTTGAAGCGTTCATTTCCAGTAAAACTTTGAATTTTTAGGTATCACTCTGTTTTCTCCTATATTGATAGATGTATTTGGAACTCTAAATCCAACACGGTTTGTGCTAGCTTCTTGAAACTTGACACAGTGAAGTAGTTTCACATTCTATCTCTATGGTTTGTTTCCTCTTGATGTAGCCCTAAGCACTGACTGGCGAGAAACGCTTTCATGGAAAGGGGTTGCCAAGCTTCCAAAAATTACGAATCTCCAGAAATCTCAGCCAATATTTTTTCACCCAAACTGGATGATACTTTCAGGTAATGATCAGTACACTAAGGCGACTTGGTTCCCCAAATTTCGTTCTTCTATGTTGAAGCGTTCATTTCCAGTAACACTTTGAATTTTTAGGTATAACTCTGTTTTCTCCTATATTGATACATGTACTTGGAACTCTAAATCCAACACGGTTTGTGCTAGCTTCTTGAAACTTGACACAGTAAAGTAGTTTCACGTTCTATCTCTATGGTTTGTTTCCTCTTGTTGTAGCCCTAAGCACTGACTGGCTAGAAACACTTTCATGGAAAGGGGTGCCAAGCTTCCAAAAATTACGAATCTCCAGAAATCTCAGCAAATATTTTTTCACCCAAACTGGATGATACTGTCAGGTAATGATCAGTACACTAAGGCGACTTGGTTCCCCAAATTTCGTTCTTCTATGCTGAAGCGTTCATTTCCAGTAACAGTTTGAATTTTTAGGTTTCACTCTGTTTTCTCCTATATTGATAGATGTATCTGGAACTCTAAATCCAACACGGTTTGTGCTAGCTTCTTGAAACTTGACACAGTAAAGTAGTTTCACGTTCTATCTCTATGTTTTGTTTCCTCTTGATGTAGCCCTAAGCAGTGACTGGCGAGAAACACTTTCATGGAAAGGGGTTGCCAAGCTTCCAAAAATTCCGAATCTCCAGAAATCTCAGCAAATACTTTTTCACCCAAACTGGATGATACTGTCAGGTAATGATCAGTACACTAAGGCGACTTGGTTCCCCAAATTTCGTTCTTCTATGTTGAAGCGTTCATTTCCAGTAACACTTTGAATTTTTAGGTATCACTCTGTTTTCTCCTATATTGATACATGTACTTGGAACTCTAAATCTAACACGGTTTGTGCTAGCTTCTTGAAACTTGACACAGTAAAGTAGTTTCACGTTCTATCTCTATGTTTTGTTTCCTCTTGATGTAGCCCTAAGCAGTGACTGGAGAGAAACACTTTCATGGAAAGGGGTTGCCCAGCTTCCAAAAATTACGAATCTCCAGAAATCTCAGCAAATATTTTTTCACCCAAACTGGATGATACTTTCAGGTAATGATCAGTACACGAAGGCGACTTGGTTCCCCAAATTTCGTTTTTCTATGCTGAAGCGTTAATTTCCAGTAACAGTTTGAATTTTTAGGTTTCACTCTGTTTTCTCCTATATTGATAGATGCATTTGGAACTCTAAATCCAACACGGTTTGTGCTAGCTTCTTGAAACTTGACACAGTGAAGTAGTTTCACGTTCTATCTCTATGGTTTGTTTCCTCTTGATGTAGCCCTAAGCACTGACTGGCGAGAAACCCTTTCATGGAAAGGGGTTTCCAAGCTTCCAAAAATTACGAATCTCCAGAAATCTCAGCCAATATTTTTTCACCCAAACTGGATGATACTTTCAGGTAATGATCAGTACACTAAGGCGACTTGGTTCCCCAAATTTCGTTCTTCTATGTTGAAGCGTTCATTTCCAGTAACACTTTGAATTTTTAGGTATCACTCTGTTTTCTCCTATATTGATACATGTACTTGGAACTCTAAATCTAACACGGTTTGTGCTAGCTTCTTGAAACTTGACACAGTAAAGTAGTTTCACGTTCTATCTCTATGTTTTGTTTCCTCTTGATGTAGCCCTAAGCAGTGACTGGCGAGAAACACTTTCATGGAAAGGGGTTGCCAAGCTTCCAAAAATTACGAATCTCCAGAAATCTCAGCAAATACTTTTTCACCCAAACTGGATGATACTTTCAGGTAATGATCAGTACACTAAGGCGACTTGGTTCCCCAAATTTCGTTCTTCTATGTTGAAGCGTTCATTTCCAGTAACAGTTTGAATTTTTAGGTATCACTCTGTTTTCTCCTATATTGATACATGTACTTGGAACTCTAAATCTAACACGGTTTGTGCTAGCTTCTTGAAACTTGACACATTAAAGTAGTTTCACGTTCTATCTCTATGTTTTGTTTCCTCTTGATGTAGCCCTAAGCAGTGACTGGCGAGAAACACTTTCATGGAAAGGGGTTGCCAAGCTTCCAAAAATTACGAATCTCCAGAAATCTCAGCAAATATTTTTTCACCCAAACTGGATGATACTTTCAGGTAATGATCAGTACACTAAGGCGACTTGGTTCCCCAAATTTCGTTCTTCCATGTTGAAGCGTTCATTTCCAGTAACATTTTGAATTTTTAGGTATCACTCTGTTTTCTCCTATATTGATACATGTACTTGGAACTCTAAATCCGACACGGTTTGTGCTAGCTTCTTGAAACTTGACACAGTAAAGTAGTTTCACGTTCTATCTCTATGGTTTGTTTCCTCTTGTTGTAGCCCTAAGCACTGACTGGCGAGAAACACTTTCATGGAAAGGGGTTGCCAAGCTTCCAAAAATTACGAAACTCCAGAAATCTCAGCAAATATTTTTTCACCCAAACTGGATGATACTTTCAGGTAATGATCAGTACACTAAGGCGACTTGGTTCCCCAAATTTCGTTCTTCTACGTTGAAGCGTTCATTTCCAGTAACTGTTTGAATTTTTAGGTTTCACTCTGTTTTCTCCTATATTGATAGATGTATTTGGAACTCTAAATCCAACACGGTTTGTGCTAGCTTCTTGAAACTTGACACAGTAAAGTAGTTTCACGTTCTATCTCTATGGTTTGTTTCCTCTTGATGTAGCCCTAAGCACTGACTGGAGAGAAACACTTTCATGGAAAGGGGTTGCCAAGCTTCCAAAAATTACGAATCTCCAGAAATCTCAGCAAATATTTTTTCACCCAAACTGGATGATACTTTCAGGTAATGATCAGTACACGAAGGCGACTTGGTTCCCCAAATTTCGTTCTTCTATGTTGAAGCGTTCATTTCCAGTAACAGTTTGAATTTTTAGGTTTCACTCTGTTTTCTCCTATATTGATAGATGTATCTGGAACTCTAAATCCAACACGGTTTGTGCTAGCTTCTTGAAACTTGACACAGTAAAGTAGTTTCACGTTCTATCTCTATGTTTTGTTTCCTCTTGATGTAGCCCTAAGCAGTGACTGGAGAGAAACACTTTCATGGAAAGGGGTTGCCCAGCTTCCAAAAATTACGAATCTCCAGAAATCTCAGCAAATATTTTTTCACCCAAACTGGATGATACTTTCAGGTAATGATCAGTACACTAAGGCGACTTGGTTCCCCAAATTTCGTTCTTCTATGTTGAAGCGTTCATTTCCAGTAACACTTTGAATTTTTAGGTATCATTCTGTTTTCTCCTATATTGATACATGTACTTGGAACTCTAAATCCAACACGGTTTGTGCTAGCTTCTTGAAACTTGACACAGTAAAGTAGTTTCACGTTCTATCTCTATGTTTTGTTTCCTCTTGATGTAGCCCTAAGCAGTGACTGGCGAGAAACACTTTCATGAAACGGGGTTTCCAAGCTTCCAAAAATTACGAATCTCCAGAAATCTCAGCAAATATTTTTTCACCCAAACTGGATGATACTTTCAGGTAATGATCAGTACACGAAGGCGACTTGGTTCCCCAAATTTCGTTCTTCTATGTTGAAGCGTTCATTTCCAGTAACAGTTTGAATTTTTAGATTTCACTCTGTTTTCTCTTATATTGATAGATGTATCTGGAACTCTAAATCCAACACGGTTTGTGCTAGCTTCTTGAAACTTGACACAGTAAAGTAGTTTCACGTTCTATCTCTATGTTTTGTTTCCTCTTGATTTAGCCCTAAGCAGTGACTGGCGAGAAACACTTTCATGGAAAGGGGTTGCCAAGCTTCCAAAAATTACGAATCTCCAGAAATCTCAGCAAATACTTTTTCACCCAAACTGGATGATACTTTCAGGTAATGATCAGTACACTAAGGCGACTTGGTTCCCCAAATTTCGTTCTTCTATGTTGAAGCATTCATTTCCAGTAACAGTTTGAATTTTTAGGTTTCACTCTGTTTTCTCCTATATTGATACATGTACTTGGAACTCTAAATCCAACACGGTTTGTGCTAGCTTCTTGAAACTTGACACAGTAAAGTAGTTTCACGTTCTATCTCTATGTTTTGTTTCCTCTTGATGTAGCCCTAAGCACTGACTGGCGAGAAACACTTTCATGGAAAGGGGTTGCCAAGCTTCCAAAAATTACGAATCTCCAGAAATCTCAGCAAATATTTTTTCACCCAAACTGGATGATACTTTCAGGTAATGATCAGTACACGAAGGCGACTTGGTTCCCCAAATTTCGTTCTTCTATGTTGAAGCGTTCATTTCCAGTAACAGTTTGAATTTTTAGGTTTCACTCTGTTTTCTCTTATATTGATAGATGTATCTGGAACTCTAAATCCAACACGGTTTGTGCTAGCTTCTTGAAACTTGACACAGTAAAGTAGTTTCACGTTCTATCTCTATGTTTTGTTTCCTCTTGATTTAGCCCTAAGCAGTGACTGGCGAGAAACACTTTCATGGAAAGGGGTTGCCAAGCTTCCAAAAATTACGAATCTCCAGAAATCTCAGCAAATACTTTTTCACCCAAACTGGATGATACTTTCAGGTAATGATCAGTACACTAAGGCGACTTGGTTCCCCAAATTTCGTTCTTCTATGTTGAAGCATTCATTTCCAGTAACAGTTTGAATTTTTAGGTTTCACTCTGTTTTCTCCTATATTGATACATGTACTTGGAACTCTAAATCCAACACGGTTTGTGCTAGCTTCTTGAAACTTGACACAGTAAAGTAGTTTCACGTTCTATCTCTATGTTTTGTTTCCTCTTGATGTAGCCCTAAGCACTGACTGGCGAGAAACACTTTCATGGAAAGGGGTTGCCAAGCTTCCAAAAATTACGAATCTCCAGAAATCTCAGCAAATATTTTTTCACCCAAACTGGATGATACTTTCAGGTAATGATCAGTACACTAAGGTGACTTGGTTCCCCAAATTTCGTTCTTCTACGTTGAAGCGTTCATTTCCAGTAACAGTTTGAATTTTTAGGTTTCACTCTGTTTTCTCCTATATTGATAGATGTATCTGGAACTCTAAATCCAACACGGTTTGTGCTAGCTTCTTGAAACTTGACACAGTAAAGTAGTTTCACGTTCTATCTCTATGGTTTGTTTCCTCTTGATGTAGCCCTAAGCACTGACTGGAGAGAAACACTTTCATGGAAAGGGGTTGCCAAGCTTCCAAAAATTACGAATCTCCAGAAATCTCAGCAAATACTTTTTCACCCAAACTGGATGATACTGTCAGGTAATGATCAGTACACGAAGGCGACTTGGTTCCCCAAATTTCGTTCTTCTATGTTGAAGCGTTCATTTCCAGTAACAGTTTGAATTTTTAGGTTTCACTCTGTTTTCTCCTATATTGATAGATGTATCTGGAACTCTAAATCCAACACGGTTTGTGCTAGCTTCTTGAAACTTGACACAGTAAAGTAGTTTCACGTTCTATCTCTATGTTTTGTTTCCTCTTGATGTAGCCCTAAGCAGTGACTGGCGAGAAACACTTTCATGGAAAGGGGTTGCCAAGCTTCCAAAAATTACGAATCTCCAGAAATCTCAGCAAATACTTTTTCACCCAAACTGGATGATACTTTCAGGTAATGATCAGTACACTAAGGCGACTTGGTTCCCCAAATTTCGTTCTTCTATGTTGAAGCGTTCATTTCCAGTAACAGTTTGAATTTTTAGGTTTCACTCTGTTTTCTCCTATATTGATACATGTACTTGGAACTCTAAATCCAACACGGTTTGTGCTAGCTTCTTGAAACTTGACACAGTAAAGTAGTTTCACGTTCTATCTCTATGTTTTGTTTCCTCTTGATGTAGCCCTAAGCACTGACTGGCGAGAAACACTTTCATGGAAAGGGGTTGCCAAGCTTCCAAAAATTACGAATCTCCAGAAATCTCAGCAAATATTTTTTCACCCAAACTGGATGATACTGTCAGGTAATGACCAGTACACTAAGGCGACTTGGTTCCCCAAATTTCGTTCTTCTATGTTGAAGCGTTCATTTCCAGTACCAGTTTGAATTTTTAGGTATCACTCTGTTTTCTCCTATATTGATACATGTACTTGGAACTCTAAATCCAACACGGTTTGTGCTAGCTTCTTGAAACTTGACACAGTAAAGTAGTTTCACGTTCTATCTCTATGGTTTGTTTCCTCTTGATGTAGCCCTAAGGACTGACTGGCGAGAAACACTTTCATGGAAAGGGGTTGCCAAGCTTCCAAAAATTACGAATCTCCAGAAATCTCAGCAAATATTTTTTCACCCAAACTGGATGATACTTTCAGGTAATGATCAGTACACGAAGGCGACTTGGTTCCCCAAATTTCGTTCTTCTATGTTGAAGCGTTCATTTCCAGTAACAGTTTGAATTTTTAGGTTTCACTCTGTTTTCTCCTATATTGATAGATGTATCTGGAACTCTAAATCCAACACGGTTTGTGCTAGCTTCTTGAAACTTGACACAGTAAAGTAGTTTCACGTTCTATCTCTATGTTTTGTGTCCTCTTGATGTAGCCCTAAGCAGTGACTGGCGAGAAACACTTTCATGGAAAGGGGTTGCCAAGCTTCCAAAAATTACGAATCTCCAGAAATCTCAGCAAATACTTTTTCACCCAAACTGGATGATACTGTCAGGTAATGATCAGTACACTAAGGCGACTTGGTTCCCCAAATTTCGTTCTTCTATGTTGAAGCGTTCATTTCCAGTAACACTTTGAATTTTTAGGTATCACTCTGTTTTCTCCTATATTGATACATGTACTTGGAACTCTAAATCCAACACGGTTTGTGCTAGCTTCTTGAAACTTGACACAGTAAAGTAGTTTCAAGTTCTATCTCTATGTTTTGTTTCCTCTTGATGTAGCCCTAAGCAGTGACTGGCGAGAAACACTTTCATGGAACGGGGTTTCCATGGTTCCAAAAATTACGAATCTCCAGAAATCTCAGCAAATATTTTTTCACCCAAACTGGATGATACTTTCAGGTAATGATCAGTACACTAAGGCGACTTGGTTCCCCAAATTTCGTTCTTCTACGTTGAAGCGTTCATTTCCAGTAACAGTTTGAATTTTTAGGTTTCACTCTGTTTTCTCCTATATTGATACATGTACTTGGAACTCTAAATCCAACACGGTTTGTGCTAGCTTCTTGAAACTTGACACAGTAAAGTAGTTTCACGTTCTATCTCTATGTTTTGTTTCCTCTTGATGTAGCCCTAAGCACTGACTGGCGAGAAACACTTTCATGGAAAGGGGTTGCCAAGCTTCCAAAAATTACGAATATCCAGAAATCTCAGCAAATATTTTTTCACCCAAACTGGATGATACTTTCAGGTAATGATCAGTACACTAAGGTGACTTGGTTCCCCAAATTTCGTTCTTCTACGTTGAAGCGTTCATTTCCAGTAACAGTTTGAATTTTTAGGTTTCACTCTGTTTTCTCCTATATTGATAGATGTATCTGGAACTCTAAATCCAACACGGTTTGTGCTAGCTTCTTGAAACTTGACACAGTAAAGTAGTTTCACGTTCTATCTCTATGGTTTGTTTCCTCTTGATGTAGCCCTAAGCACTGACTGGAGAGAAACACTTTCATGGAAAGGGGTTGCCAAGCTTCCAAAAATTACGAATCTCCAGAAATCTCAGCAAATACTTTTTCACCCAAACTGGATGATACTGTCAGGTAATGATCAGTACACTAAGGCGACTTGGTTCCCCAAATTTCGTTCTTCTATGTTGAAGCGTTCATTTCCAGTAACAGTTTGAATTTTTAGGTTTCACTCTGTTTTCTCCTATATTGATACATGTACTTGGAACTCTAAATCCAACACGGTTTGTGCTAGCTTCTTGAAACTTGACACAGTAAAGTAGTTTCACGTTCTATCTCTATGTTTTGTTTCCTCTTGATGTAGCCCTAAGCACTGACTGGCGAGAAACACTTTCATGGAAAGGGGTTGCCAAGCTTCCAAAAATTACGAATCTCCAGAAATCTCAGCAAATATTTTTTCACCCAAACTGGATGATACTGTCAGGTAATGACCAGTACACTAAGGCGACTTGGTTCCCCAAATTTCGTTCTTCTATGTTGAAGCGTTCATTTCCAGTACCAGTTTGAATTTTTAGGTATCACTCTGTTTTCTCCTATATTGATACATGTACTTGGAACTCTAAATCCAACACGGTTTGTGCTAGCTTCTTGAAACTTGACACAGTAAAGTAGTTTCACGTTCTATCTCTATGGTTTGTTTCCTCTTGATGTAGCCCTAAGGACTGACTGGCGAGAAACACTTTCATGGAAAGGGGTTGCCAAGCTTCCAAAAATTACGAATCTCCAGAAATCTCAGCAAATATTTTTTCACCCAAACTGGATGATACTTTCAGGTAATGATCAGTACACGAAGGCGACTTGGTTCCCCAAATTTCGTTCTTCTATGTTGAAGCGTTCATTTCCAGTAACAGTTTGAATTTTTAGGTTTCACTCTGTTTTCTCCTATATTGATAGATGTATCTGGAACTCTAAATCCAACACGGTTTGTGCTAGCTTCTTGAAACTTGACACAGTAAAGTAGTTTCACGTTCTATCTCTATGTTTTGTGTCCTCTTGATGTAGCCCTAAGCAGTGACTGGCGAGAAACACTTTCATGGAAAGGGGTTGCCAAGCTTCCAAAAATTACGAATCTCCAGAAATCTCAGCAAATACTTTTTCACCCAAACTGGATGATACTGTCAGGTAATGATCAGTACACTAAGGCGACTTGGTTCCCCAAATTTCGTTCTTCTATGTTGAAGCGTTCATTTCCAGTAACACTTTGAATTTTTAGGTATCACTCTGTTTTCTCCTATATTGATACATGTACTTGGAACTCTAAATCCAACACGGTTTGTGCTAGCTTCTTGAAACTTGACACAGTAAAGTAGTTTCAAGTTCTATCTCTATGTTTTGTTTCCTCTTGATGTAGCCCTAAGCAGTGACTGGCGAGAAACACTTTCATGGAACGGGGTTTCCATGGTTCCAAAAATTACGAATCTCCAGAAATCTCAGCAAATATTTTTTCACCCAAACTGGATGATACTTTCAGGTAATGATCAGTACACTAAGGCGACTTGGTTCCCCAAATTTCGTTCTTCTACGTTGAAGCGTTCATTTCCAGTAACAGTTTGAATTTTTAGGTTTCACTCTGTTTTCTCCTATATTGATACATGTACTTGGAACTCTAAATCCAACACGGTTTGTGCTAGCTTCTTGAAACTTGACACAGTAAAGTAGTTTCACGTTCTATCTCTATGTTTTGTTTCCTCTTGATGTAGCCCTAAGCACTGACTGGCGAGAAACACTTTCATGGAAAGGGGTTGCCAAGCTTCCAAAAATTACGAATATCCAGAAATCTCAGCAAATATTTTTTCACCCAAACTGGATGATACTTTCAGGTAATGATCAGTACACTAAGGTGACTTGGTTCCCCAAATTTCGTTCTTCTACGTTGAAGCGTTCATTTCCAGTAACAGTTTGAATTTTTAGGTTTCACTCTGTTTTCTCCTATATTGATAGATGTATCTGGAACTCTAAATCCAACACGGTTTGTGCTAGCTTCTTGAAACTTGACACAGTAAAGTAGTTTCACGTTCTATCTCTATGGTTTGTTTCCTCTTGATGTAGCCCTAAGCACTGACTGGAGAGAAACACTTTCATGGAAAGGGGTTGCCAAGCTTCCAAAAATTACGAATCTCCAGAAATCTCAGCAAATATTTTTTCACCCAAACTGGATGATACTTTCAGGTAATGATCAGTACACGAAGGCGACTTGGTTCCCCAAATTTCGTTCTTCTATGTTGAAGCGTTCATTTCCAGTAACAGTTTGAATTTTTAGGTTTCACTCTGTTTTCTCCTATATTGATAGATGTATCTGGAACTCTAAATCCAACACGGTTTGTGCTAGCTTCTTGAAACTTGACACAGTAAAGTAGTTTCACGTTCTATCTCTATGTTTTGTTTCCTCTTGATGTAGCCCTAAGCAGTGACTGGCGAGAAACACTTTCATGGAAAGGGGTTGCCAAGCTTCCAAAAATTACGAATCTCCAGAAATCTCAGCAAATACTTTTTCACCCAAACTGGATGATACTGTCAGGTAATGATCAGTACACGAAGGCGACTTGGTTCCCCAAATTTCGTTCTTCTATGTTGAAGCGTTCATTTCCAGTAACAGTTTGAATTTTTAGGTTTCACTCTGTTTTCTCCTATATTGATAGATGTATCTGGAACTCTAAATCCAACACGGTTTGTGCTAGCTTCTTGAAACTTGACACAGTAAAGTAGTTTCACGTTCTATCTCTATGTTTTGTTTCCTCTTGATGTAGCCCTAAGCACTGACTGGCGAGAAACACTTTCATGGAAAGGGGTTGCCAAGCTTCCAAAAATTACGAATCTCCAGAAATCTCAGCAAATATTTTTTCACCCAAACTGGATGATACTGTCAGGTAATGACCAGTACACTAAGGCGACTTGGTTCCCCAAATTTCGTTCTTCTATGTTGAAGCGTTCATTTCCAGTACCAGTTTGAATTTTTAGGTATCACTCTGTTTTCTCCTATATTGATACATGTACTTGGAACTCTAAATCCAACACGGTTTGTGCTAGCTTCTTGAAACTTGACACAGTAAAGTAGTTTCACGTTCTATCTCTATGGTTTGTTTCCTCTTGATGTAGCCCTAAGCACTGACTGGCGAGAAACACTTTCATGGAAAGGGGTTGCCAAGCTTCCAAAAATTACGAATCTCCAGAAATCTCAGCAAATACTTTTTCACCCAAACTGGATGATACTGTCAGGTAATGATCAGTACACGAAGGCGACTTGGTTCCCCAAATTTCGTTCTTCTATGTTGAAGCGTTCATTTCCAGTAACAGTTTGAATTTTTAGGTTTCACTCTGTTTTCTCCTATATTGATAGATGTATCTGGAACTCTAAATCCAACACGGTTTGTGCTAGCTTCTTGAAACTTGACACAGTAAAGTAGTTTCACGTTCTATCTCTATGTTTTGTTTCCTCTTGATGTAGCCCTAAGCAGTGACTGGCGAGAAACACTTTCATGGAACGGGGTTTCCAAGCTTCCAAAAATTACGAATCTCCAGAAATCTCAGCAAATATTTTTTCAACCAAACTGGATGATACTTTCAGGTAATGATCAGTACACTAAGGCGACTTGGTTCCCCAAATTTCGTTCTTCTATGTTGAAGCGTTCATTTCCAGTAACATTTTGAATTTTTAGGTATCACTCTGTTTTCTCCTATATTGATACATGTACTTGGAACTCTAAATCCGACACGGTTTGTGCTAGCTTCTTGAAACTTGACACAGTAAAGTAGTTTCATGTTCTATCTCTATGGTTTGTTTCCTCTTGTTGTAGCCCTAAGCACTGACTGGCGAGAAACACTTTCATGGAAAGGGGTTGCCAAGCTTCCAAAAATTACGAATCTCCAGAAATCTCAGCAAATATTTTTTCACCCAAACTGGATGATACTTTCAGGTAATGATCAGTACACTAAGTCGACTTGGTTCCCCAAATTTCGTTCTTCTACGTTGAAGCGTTCATTTCCAGTAACAGTTTGAATTTTTAGGTTTCACTCTGTTTTCTCCTATATTGATAGATGTATTTGGAACTCTAAATCCAACACGGTTTGTGCTAGCTTCTTGAAACTTGACACAGTAAAGTAGTTTCACGTTCTATCTCTATGGTTTGTTTCCTCTTGATGTAGCCCTAAGCACTGACTGGAGAGAAACACTTTCATGGAAAGGGGTTGCCAAGCTTCCAAAAATTACGAATCTCCAGAAATCTCAGCAAATATTTTTTTCCCCCAACCTGGATGATACTTTCAGGTAATGATCAGTACACTAAGGCGACTTGGTTCCCCAAATTTCGTTCTTCTATGTTGAAGCGTTCATTTCCAGTAACAGTTTGAATTTTTAGGTTTCACTCTGTTTTCTCCTATATTGATAGATGTATCTGGAACTCTAAATCCAACACGGTTTGTGCTAGCTTCTTGAAACTTGACACAGTAAAGTAGTTTCACGTTCTATCTCTAGTTTTGTTTCCTCTTGATGTAGCCCTAAGCAGTGACTGGAGAGAAACACTTTCATGGAAAGGGGTTGCCCAGCTTCCAAAAATTACGAATCTCCAGAAATCTCAGCAAATATTTTTTCACCCAAACTGGATGATACTTTCAGGTAATGATCAGTACACGAAGGCGACTTGGTTCCCCAAATTTCGTTTTTCTATGCTGAAGCGTTCATTTCCAGTAACAGTTTGAATTTTTAGGTTTCACTCTGTTTTCTCCTATATTGATAGATGTATTTGGAACTCTAAATCCAACACGGTTTGTGCTAGCTTCTTGAAACTTGACACAGTGAAGTAGTTTCACGTTCTATCTCTATGGTTTGTTTCCTCTTGATGTAGCCCTAAGCACTGACTGGCGAGAAACCCTTTCATGGAAAGGGGTTTCCAAGCTTCCAAAAATTACGAATCTCCAGAAATCTCAGCCAATATTTTTTCACCCAAACTGGATGATACTTTCAGGTAATGATCAGTACACTAAGGCGACTTGGTTCCCCAAATTTCGTTCTTCTATGTTGAAGCGTTCATTTCCAGTAACACTTTGAATTTTTAGGTATCACTCTGTTTTCTCCTATATTGATACATGTACTTGGAACTCTAAATCTAACACGGTTTGTGCTAGCTTCTTGAAACTTGACACAGTAAAGTAGTTTCACGTTCTATCTCTATGTTTTGTTTCCTCTTGATGTAGCCCTAAGCAGTGACTGGCGAGAAACACTTTCATGGAAAGGGGTTGCCAAGCTTCCAAAAATTACGAATCTCCAGAAATCTCAGCAAATACTTTTTCACCCAAACTGGATGATACTGTCAGGTAATGATCAGTACACTAAGGCGACTTGGTTCCCCAAATTTCGTTCTTCTATGTTGAAGCGTTCATTTCCAGTAACACTTTGAATTTTTAGGTATCACTCTGTTTTCTCCTATATTGATACATGTACTTGGAACTCTAAATCTAACACGGTTTGTGCTAGCTTCTTGAAACTTGACACAGTAAAGTAGTTTCACGTTCTATCTCTATGTTTTGTTTCCTCTTGATGTAGCCCTAAGCAGTGACTGGCGAGAAACACTTTCATGGAAAGGGGTTGCCAAGCTTCCAAAAATTACGAATCTCCAGAAATCTCAGCAAATATTTTTTCACCCAAACTGGATGATACTTTCAGGTAATGATCAGTACACTAAGGCGACTTGGTTCCCCAAATTTCGTTCTTCCATGTTGAAGCGTTCATTTCCAGTAACATTTTGAATTTTTAGGTATCACTCTGTTTTCTCCTATATTGATACATGTACTTGGAACTCTAAATCCGACACGGTTTGTGCTAGCTTCTTGAAACTTGACACAGTAAAGTAGTTTCACGTTCTATCTCTATGGTTTGTTTCCTCTTGTTGTAGCCCTAAGCACTGACTGGCGAGAAACACTTTCATGGAAAGGGGTTGCCAAGCTTCCAAAAATTACGAAACTCCAGAAATCTCAGCAAATATTTTTTCACCCAAACTGGATGATACTTTCAGGTAATGATCAGTACACTAAGGCGACTTGGTTCCCCAAATTTCGTTCTTCTACGTTGAAGCGTTCATTTCCAGTAACTGTTTGAATTTTTAGGTTTCACTCTGTTTTCTCCTATATTGATAGATGTATTTGGAACTCTAAATCCAACACGGTTTGTGCTAGCTTCTTGAAACTTGACACAGTAAAGTAGTTTCACGTTCTATCTCTATGGTTTGTTTCCTCTTGATGTAGCCCTAAGCACTGACTGGAGAGAAACACTTTCATGGAAAGGGGTTGCCAAGCTTCCAAAAATTACGAATCTCCAGAAATCTCAGCAAATATTTTTTCACCCAAACTGGATGATACTTTCAGGTAATGATCAGTACACGAAGGCGACTTGGTTCCCCAAATTTCGTTCTTCTATGTTGAAGCGTTCATTTCCAGTAACAGTTTGAATTTTTAGGTTTCACTCTGTTTTCTCCTATATTGATAGATGTATCTGGAACTCTAAATCCAACACGGTTTGTGCTAGCTTCTTGAAACTTGACACAGTAAAGTAGTTTCACGTTCTATCTCTATGTTTTGTTTCCTCTTGATGTAGCCCTAAGCAGTGACTGGCGAGAAACACTTTCATGGAACGGGGTTTCCATGGTTCCAAAAATTACGAATCTCCAGAAATCTCAGCAAATATTTTTTCACCCAAACTGGATGATACTTTCAGGTAATGATCAGTACACTAAGGCGACTTGGTTCCCCAAATTTCGTTCTTCTACGTTGAAGCGTTCATTTCCAGTAACAGTTTGAATTTTTAGGTTTCACTCTGTTTTCTCCTATATTGATACATGTACTTGGAACTCTAAATCCAACACGGTTTGTGCTAGCTTCTTGAAACTTGACACAGTAAAGTAGTTTCACGTTCTATCTCTATGTTTTGTTTCCTCTTGATGTAGCCCTAAGCACTGACTGGCGAGAAACACTTTCATGGAAAGGGGTTGCCAAGCTTCCAAAAATTACGAATCTCCAGAAATCTCAGCAAATATTTTTTCACCCAAACTGGATGATACTTTCAGGTAATGATCAGTACACTAAGGTGACTTGGTTCCCCAAATTTCGTTCTTCTACGTTGAAGCGTTCATTTCCAGTAACAGTTTGAATTTTTAGGTTTCACTCTGTTTTCTCCTATATTGATAGATGTATCTGGAACTCTAAATCCAACACGGTTTGTGCTAGCTTCTTGAAACTTGACACAGTAAAGTAGTTTCACGTTCTATCTCTATGGTTTGTTTCCTCTTGATGTAGCCCTAAGCACTGACTGGAGAGAAACACTTTCATGGAAAGGGGTTGCCAAGCTTCCAAAAATTACGAATCTCCAGAAATCTCAGCAAATATTTTTTCACCCAAACTGGATGATACTTTCAGGTAATGATCAGTACACGAAGGCGACTTGGTTCCCCAAATTTCGTTCTTCTATGTTGAAGCGTTCATTTCCAGTAACAGTTTGAATTTTTAGGTTTCACTCTGTTTTCTCCTATATTGATAGATGTATCTGGAACTCTAAATCCAACACGGTTTGTGCTAGCTTCTTGAAACTTGACACAGTAAAGTAGTTTCACGTTCTATCTCTATGTTTTGTTTCCTCTTGATGTAGCCCTAAGCAGTGACTGGCGAGAAACACTTTCATGGAAAGGGGTTGCCAAGCTTCCAAAAATTACGAATCTCCAGAAATCTCAGCAAATACTTTTTCACCCAAACTGGATGATACTGTCAGGTAATGATCAGTACACGAAGGCGACTTGGTTCCCCAAATTTCGTTCTTCTATGTTGAAGCGTTCATTTCCAGTAACAGTTTGAATTTTTAGGTTTCACTCTGTTTTCTCCTATATTGATAGATGTATCTGGAACTCTAAATCCAACACGGTTTGTGCTAGCTTCTTGAAACTTGACACAGTAAAGTAGTTTCACGTTCTATCTCTATGTTTTGTTTCCTCTTGATGTAGCCCTAAGCAGTGACTGGCGAGAAACACTTTCATGGAACGGGGTTTCCAAGCTTCCAAAAATTACGAATCTCCAGAAATCTCAGCAAATATTTTTTCAACCAAACTGGATGATACTTTCAGGTAATGATCAGTACACTAAGGCGACTTGGTTCCCCAAATTTCGTTCTTCTATGTTGAAGCGTTCATTTCCAGTAACAGTTTGAATTTTTAGGTTTCACTCTGTTTTCTCCTATATTGATACATGTACTTGGAACTCTAAATCCAACACGGTTTGTGCTAGCTTCTTGAAACTTGACACAGTAAAGTAGTTTCACGTTCTATCTCTATGTTTTGTTTCCTCTTGATGTAGCCCTAAGCACTGACTGGCGAGAAACACTTTCATGGAAAGGGGTTGCCAAGCTTCCAAAAATTACGAATCTCCAGAAATCTCAGCAAATATTTTTTCACCCAAACTGGATGATACTTTCAGGTAATGATCAGTACACTAAGGTGACTTGGTTCCCCAAATTTCGTTCTTCTACGTTGAAGCGTTCATTTCCAGTAACAGTTTGAATTTTTAGGTTTCACTCTGTTTTCTCCTATATTGATAGATGTATCTGGAACTCTAAATCCAACACGGTTTGTGCTAGCTTCTTGAAACTTGACACAGTAAAGTAGTTTCACGTTCTATCTCTATGGTTTGTTTCCTCTTGATGTAGCCCTAAGCACTGACTGGCGAGAAACACTTTCATGGAAAGGGGTTGCCAAGCTTCCAAAAATTACGAATCTCCAGAAATCTCAGCAAATATTTTTTCACCCAAACTGGATGATACTTTCAGGTAATGATCAGTACACTAAGGCGACTTGGTTCCCCAAATTTCGTTCTTCTATGTTGAAGCGTTCATTTCCAGTAACAGTTTGAATTTTTAGGTTTCACTCTGTTTTCTCCTATATTGATAGATGTATCTGGAACTCTAAATCCAACACGGTTTGTGCTAGCTTCTTGAAACTTGACACAGTAAAGTAGTTTCACGTTCTATCTCTATGTTTTGTTTCCTCTTGATGTAGCCCTAAGCAGTGACTGGCGAGAAACACTTTCATGGAAAGGGGTTGCCAAGCTTCCAAAAATTACGAATCTCCAGAAATCTCAGCAAATACTTTTTCACCCAAACTGGATGATACTGTCAGGTAATGATCAGTACACGAAGGCGACTTGGTTCCCCAAATTTCGTTCTTCTATGTTGTAGCGTTCATTTCCAGTAACAGTTTGAATTTTTAGGTTTCACTCTGTTTTCTCCTATATTGATAGATGTATCTGGAACTCTAAATCCAACACGGTTTGTGCTAGCTTCTTGAAACTTGACACAGTAAAGTAGTTTCACGTTCTATCTCTATGTTTTGTTTCCTCTTGATGTAGCCCTAAGCACTGACTGGCGAGAAACACTTTCATGGAAAGGGGTTGCCAAGCTTCCAAAAATTACGAATCTCCAGAAATCTCAGCAAATATTTTTTCACCCAAACTGGATGATACTGTCAGGTAATGACCAGTACACTAAGGCGACTTGGTTCCCCAAATTTCGTTCTTCTATGTTGAAGCGTTCATTTCCAGTACCAATTTGAATTTTTAGGTATCACTCTGTTTTCTCCTATATTGATACATGTACTTGGAACTCTAAATCCAACACGGTTTGTGCTAGCTTCTTGAAACTTGACACAGTAAAGTAGTTTCACGTTCTATCTCTATGGTTTGTTTCCTCTTGATGTAGCCCTAAGCACTGACTGGCGAGAAACACTTTCATGGAAAGGGGTTGCCAAGCTTCCAAAAATTACGAATCTCCAGAAATCTCAGCAAATACTTTTTCACCCAAACTGGATGATACTGTCAGGTAATGATCACTACACGAAGGCGACTTGGTTCCCCAAATTTCGTTCTTCTATGTTGAAGCGTTCATTTCCAGTAACAGTTTGAATTTTTAGGTTTCACTCTGTTTTCTCCTATATTGATAGATGTATCTGGAACTCTAAATCCAACACGGTTTGTGCTAGCTTCTTGAAACTTGACACAGTAAAGTAGTTTCACGTTCTATCTCTATGTTTTGTTTCCTCTTGATGTAGCCCTAAGCAGTGACTGGCGAGAAACACTTTCATGGAACGGGGTTTCCAAGCTTCCAAAAATTACGAATCTCCAGAAATCTCAGCAAATATTTTTTCAACCAAACTGGATGATACTTTCAGGTAATGATCAGTACACTAAGGTGACTTGGTTCCCCAAATTTCGTTCTTCTATGTTGAAGCGTTCATTTCCAGTAACATTTTGAATTTTTAGGTATCACTCTGTTTTCTCCTATATTGATACATGTACTTGGAACTCTAAATCCGACACGGTTTGTGCTAGCTTCTTGAAACTTGACACAGTAAAGTAGTTTCATGTTCTATCTCTATGGTTTGTTTCCTCTTGTTGTAGCCCTAAGCACTGACTGGCGAGAAACACTTTCATGGAAAGGGGTTGCCAAGCTTCCAAAAATTACGAATCTCCAGAAATCTCAGCAAATATTTTTTCACCCAAACTGGATGATACTTTCAGGTAATGATCAGTACACTAAGTCGACTTGGTTCCCCAAATTTCGTTCTTCTACGTTGAAGCGTTCATTTCCAGTAACAGTTTGAATTTTTAGGTTTCACTCTGTTTTCTCCTATATTGATAGATGTATTTGGAACTCTAAATCCAACACGGTTTGTGCTAGCTTCTTGAAACTTGACACAGTAAAGTAGTTTCACGTTCTATCTCTATGGTTTGTTTCCTCTTGATGTAGCCCTAAGCACTGACTGGAGAGAAACACTTTCATGGAAAGGGGTTGCCAAGCTTCCAAAAATTACGAAACTCAAGAAATCTCAGCAAATATTTTTTCACCCAAACTGGATGATACTTTCAGGTAATGATCAGTACACTAAGGCGACTTGGTTCCCCAAATTTCGTTCTTCTACGTTGAAGCGTTCATTTCCAGTAACTGTTTGAATTTTTAGGTTTCACTCTGTTTTCTCCTATATTGATACATGTACTTGGAACTCTAAATCCAACACGGTTTGTGCTAGCTTCTTGAAACTTGACACAGTAAAGTAGTTTCACGTTCTATCTCTATGTTTTGTTTCCTCTTGACGTAGCCCTAAGCAGTGACTGGCGAGAAACACTTTCATGAAACGGGGTTTCCAAGCTTCCAAAAATTACGAATCTCCAGAAATCTCAGCAAATATTTTTTCACCCAAACTGGATGATACTTTCAGGTAATGATCAGTACACGAAGGCGACTTGGTTCCCCAAATTTCGTTCTTCTATGTTGAAGCGTTCATTTCCAGTAACAGTTTGAATTTTTAGGTTTCACTCTGTTTTCTCTTATATTGATAGATGTATCTGGAACTCTAAATCCAACACGGTTTGTGCTAGCTTCTTGAAACTTGACACAGTAAAGTAGTTTCACGTTCTATCTCTATGTTTTGTTTCCTCTTGATTTAGCCCTAAGCAGTGACTGGCGAGAAACACTTTCATGGAAAGGGGTTGCCAAGCTTCCAAAAATTACGAATCTCCAGAAATCTCAGCAAATACTTTTTCACCCAAACTGGATGATACTTTCAGGTAATGTTCAGTACACTAAGGCGACTTGGTTCCCCAAATTTCGTTCTTCTATGTTGAAGCATTCATTTCCAGTAACAGTTTGAATTTTTAGGTTTCACTCTGTTTTCTCCTATATTGATACATGTACTTGGAACTCTAAATCCAACACGGTTTGTGCTAGCTTCTTGAAACTTGACACAGTAAAGTAGTTTCACGTTCTATCTCTATGTTTTGTTTCCTCTTGATGTAGCCCTAAGCACTGACTGGCGAGAAACACTTTCATGGAAAGGGGTTGCCAAGCTTCCAAAAATTACGAATCTCCAGAAATCTCAGCAAATATTTTTTCACCCAAACTGGATGATACTTTCAGGTAATGATCAGTACACTAAGGTGACTTGGTTCCCCAAATTTCGTTCTTCTACGTTGAAGCGTTCATTTCCAGTAACAGTTTGAATTTTTAGGTTTCACTCTGTTTTCTCCTATATTGATAGATGTATCTGGAACTCTAAATCCAACACGGTTTGTGCTAGCTTCTTGAAACTTGACACAGTAAAGTAGTTTCACGTTCTATCTCTATGGTTTGTTTCCTCTTGATGTAGCCCTAAGCACTGACTGGAGAGAAACACTTTCATGGAAAGGGGTTGCCAAGCTTCCAAAAATTACGAATCTCCAGAAATCTCAGCAAATATTTTTTCACCCAAACTGGATGATAGTTTCAGGTAATGATCAGTACACGAAGGCGACTTGGTTCCCCAAATTTCGTTCTTCTATGTTGAAGCGTTCATTTCCAGTAACAGTTTGAATTTTTAGGTTTCACTCTGTTTTCTCCTATATTGATAGATGTATCTGGAACTCTAAATCCAACACGGTTTGTGCTAGCTTCTTGAAACTTGACACAGTAAAGTAGTTTCACGTTCTATCTCTATGTTTTGTTTCCTCTTGATGTAGCCCTAAGCAGTGACTGGCGAGAAACACTTTCATGGAAAGGGGTTGCCAAGCTTCCAAAAATTACGAATCTCCAGAAATCTCAGCAAATACTTTTTCACCCAAACTGGATGATACTGTCAGGTAATGATCAGTACACTAAGGCGACTTGGTTCCCCAAATTTCGTTCTTCTATGTTGAAGCGTTCATTTCCAGTAACAGTTTGAATTTTTAGGTTTCACTCTGTTTTCTCCTATATTGATACATGTACTTGGAACTCTAAATCCAACACGGTTTGTGCTAGCTTCTTGAAACTTGACACAGTAAAGTAGTTTCACGTTCTATCTCTATGTTTTGTTTCCTCTTGATGTAGCCCTAAGCACTGACTGGCGAGAAACACTTTCATGGAAAGGGGTTGCCAAGCTTCCAAAAATTACGAATCTCCAGAAATCTCAGCAAATATTTTTTCACCCAAACTGGATGATACTGTCAGGTAATGACCAGTACACTAAGGCGACTTGGTTCCCCAAATTTCGTTCTTCTATGTTGAAGCGTTCATTTCCAGTACCAGTTTGAATTTTTAGGTATCACTCTGTTTTCTCCTATATTGATACATGTACTTGGAACTCTAAATCCAACACGGTTTGTGCTAGCTTCTTGAAACTTGACACAGTAAAGTAGTTTCACGTTCTATCTCTATGGTTTGTTTCCTCTTGATGTAGCCCTAAGCACTGACTGGCGAGAAACACTTTCATGGAAAGGGGTTGCCAAGCTTCCAAAAATTACGAATCTCCAGAAATCTCAGCAAATATTTTTTCACCCAAACTGGATGATACTTTCAGGTAATGATCAGTACACGAAGGCGACTTGGTTCCCCAAATTTCGTTCTTCTATGTTGAAGCGTTCATTTCCAGTAACAGTTTGAATTTTTAGGTTTCACTCTGTTTTCTCCTATATTGATAGATGTATCTGGAACTCTAAATCCAACACGGTTTGTGCTAGCTTCTTGAAACTTGACACAGTAAAGTAGTTTCACGTTCTATCTCTATGTTTTGTTTCCTCTTGATGTAGCCCTAAGCAGTGACTGGCGAGAAACACTTTCATGGAAAGGGGTTGCCAAGCTTCCAAAAATTACGAATCTCCAGAAATCTCAGCAAATACTTTTTCACCCAAACTGGATGATACTGTCAGGTAATGATCAGTACACTAAGGCGACTTGGTTCCCCAAATTTCGTTCTTCTATGTTGAAGCGTTCATTTCCAGTAACACTTTGAATTTTTAGGTATCACTCTGTTTTCTCCTATATTGATACATGTACTTGGAACTCTAAATCCAACACGGTTTGTGCTAGCTTCTTGAAACTTGACACAGTAAAGTAGTTTCACGTTCTATCTCTATGTTTTGTTTCCTCTTGATGTAGCCCTAAGCAGTGACTGGCGAGAAACACTTTCATGGAACGGGGTTTCCAAGGTTCCAAAAATTACGAATCTCCAGAAATCTCAGCAAATATTTTTTCACCCAAACTGGATGATACTTTCAGGTAATGATCAGTACACTAAGGCGACTTGGTTCCCCAAATTTCGTTCTTCTACGTTGAAGCGTTCATTTCCAGTAACAGTTTGAATTTTTAGGTTTCACTCTGTTTTCTCCTATATTGATACATGTACTTGGAACTCTAAATCCAACAAGGATTGTGCTAGCTTCTTGAAACTTGACACAGTAAAGTAGTTTCACGTTCTATCTCTATGTTTTGTTTCCTCTTGATGTAGCCCTAAGCAATGACTGGCGAGAAACACTTTCATGGAAAGGGGTTGCCAAGCTTCCAAAAATTACGAATCTCCAGAAATCTCAGCAAATATTTTTTCACCCAAACTGGATGATACTTTCAGGTAATGATCAGTACACTAAGGCGACTTGGTTCCCCAAATTTCGTTCTTCTACGTTGAAGCGTTCATTTCCAGTAACAGTTTGAATTTTTAGGTTTCACTCTGTTTTCTCCTATATTGATAGATGTATTTGGAACTCTAAATCCAACACGGTTTGTGCTAGCTTCTTGAAACTTGACACAGTAAAGTAGTTTCACGTTCTATCTCTACGGTTTGTTTCCTCTTGATGTAGCCCTAAGCACTGACTGGAGAGAAACACTTTCATGGAAAGGGGTTGCCAAGCTTCCAAAAATTATGAATCTCCAGAAATCTCAGCAAATATTTTTTCACCCAAACTGGATGATACTTTCAGGTAATGATCAGTACACGAAGGCGACTTGGTTCCCCAAATTTCGTTCTTCTATGTTGAAGCGTTCATTTCCAGTAACAGTTTGAATTTTTAGGTTTCACTCTGTTTTCTCTTATATTGATAGATGTATCTGGAACTCTAAATCCAACACGGTTTGTGCTAGCTTCTTGAAACTTGACACAGTAAAGTAGTTTCACGTTCTATCTCTATGCTTTGTTTCCTCTTGATTTAGCCCTAAGCAGTGACTGGCGAGAAACACTTTCATGGAAAGGGGTTGCCAAGCTTCCAAAAATTACGAATCTCCAGAAATCTCAGCAAATACTTTTTCACCCAAACTGGATGATACTTTCAGGTAATGATCAGTACACTAAGGCGACTTGGTTCCCCAAATTTCGTTCTTCTATGTTGAAGCATTCATTTCCAGTAACAGTTTGAATTTTTAGGTTTCACTCTGTTTTCTCCTATATTGATAGATGTATCTGGAACTCTAAATCCAACACGGTTTGTGCTAGCTTCTTGAAACTTGACACAGTAAAGTAGTTTCACGTTCTATCTCTATGTTTTGTTTCCTCTTGATGTAGCCCTAAGCAGTGACTGGCGAGAAACACTTTCATGGAACGGGGTTTCCAAGCTTCCAAAAATTACGAATCTCCAGAAATCTCAGCAAATATTTTTTCAACCAAACTGGATGATACTTTCAGGTAATGATCAGTACACTAAGGCGACTTGGTTCCCCAAATTTCGTTCTTCTATGTTGAAGCGTTCATTTCCAGTAACAGTTTGAATTTTTAGGTTTCACTCTGTTTTCTCCTATATTGATACATGTACTTGGAACTCTAAATCCAACACGGTTTGTGCTAGCTTCTTGAAACTTGACACAGTAAAGTAGTTTCACGTTCTATCTCTATGTTTTGTTTCCTCTTGATGTAGCCCTAAGCACTGACTGGCGAGAAACACTTTCATGGAAAGGGGTTGCCAAGCTTCCAAAAATTACGAATCTCCAGAAATCTCAGCAAATATTTTTTCACCCAAACTGGATGATACTTTCAGGTAATGATCAGTACACTAAGGTGACTTGGTTCCCCAAATTTCGTTCTTCTACGTTGAAGCGTTCATTTCCAGTAACAGTTTGAATTTTTAGGTTTCACTCTGTTTTCTCCTATATTGATAGATGTATCTGGAACTCTAAATCCAACACGGTTTGTGCTAGCTTCTTGAAACTTGACACAGTAAAGTAGTTTCACGTTCTATCTCTATGGTTTGTTTCCTCTTGATGTAGCCCTAAGCACTGACTGGCGAGAAACACTTTCATGGAAAGGGGTTGCCAAGCTTCCAAAAATTACGAATCTCCAGAAATCTCAGCAAATATTTTTTCACCCAAACTGGATGATACTTTCAGGTAATGATCAGTACACTAAGGTGACTTGGTTCCCCAAATTTCGTTCTTCTACGTTGAAGCGTTCATTTCCAGTAACAGTTTGAATTTTTAGGTTTCACTCTGTTTTCTCCTATATTGATAGATGTATCTGGAACTCTAAATCCAACACGGTTTGTGCTAGCTTCTTGAAACTTGACACAGTAAAGTAGTTTCACGTTCTATCTCTATGGTTTGTTTCCTCTTGATGTAGCCCTAAGCAGTGACTGGCGAGAAACACTTTCATGGAACGGGGTTTCCAAGCTTCCAAAAATTACGAATCTCCAGAAATCTCAGCAAATATTTTTTCAACCAAACTGGATGATACTTTCAGGTAATGATCAGTACACTAAGGCGACTTGGTTCCCCAAATTTCGTTCTTCTATGTTGAAGCGTTCATTTCCAGTAACAGTTTGAATTTTTAGGTTTCACTCTGTTTTCTCCTATATTGATACATGTACTTGGAACTCTAAATCCAACACGGTTTGTGCTAGCTTCTTGAAACTTGACACAGTAAAGTAGTTTCACGTTCTATCTCTATGTTTTGTTTCCTCTTGATGTAGCCCTAAGCACTGACTGGCGAGAAACACTTTCATGGAAAGGGGTTGCCAAGCTTCCAAAAATTACGAATCTCCAGAAATCTCAGCAAATATTTTTTCACCCAAACTGGATGATACTTTCAGGTAATGATCAGTACACTAAGGTGACTTGGTTCCCCAAATTTCGTTCTTCTACGTTGAAGCGTTCATTTCCAGTAACAGTTTGAATTTTTAGGTTTCACTCTGTTTTCTCCTATATTGATAGATGTATCTGGAACTCTAAATCCAACACGGTTTGTGCTAGCTTCTTGAAACTTGACACAGTAAAGTAGTTTCACGTTCTATCTCTATGGTTGTTTCCTCTTGATGTAGCCCTAAGCACTGACTGGCGAGAAACACTTTCATGGAAAGGGGTTGCCAAGCTTCCAAAAATTACGAATCTCCAGAAATCTCAGCAAATATTTTTTCACCCAAACTGGATGATACTTTCAGGTAATGATCAGTACACTAAGGCGACTTGGTTCCCCAAATTTCGTTCTTCTATGTTGAAGCGTTCATTTCCAGTAACAGTTTGAATTTTTAGGTTTCACTCTGTTTTCTCCTATATTGATAGATGTATCTGGAACTCTAAATCCAACACGGTTTGTGCTAGCTTCTTGAAACTTGACACAGTAAAGTAGTTTCACGTTCTATCTCTATGTTTTGTTTCCTCTTGATGTAGCCCTAAGCAGTGACTGTCGAGAAACACTTTCATGGAAAGGGGTTGCCAAGCTTCCAAAAATTACGAATCTCCAGAAATCTCAGCAAATACTTTTTCACCCAAACTGGATGATACTGTCAGGTAATGATCAGTACACGAAGGCGACTTGGTTCCCCAAATTTCGTTCTTCTATGTTGAAGCGTTCATTTCCAGTAACAGTTTGAATTTTTAGGTTTCACTCTGTTTTCTCCTATATTGATAGATGTATCTGGAACTCTAAATCCAACACGGTTTGTGCTAGCTTCTTGAAACTTGACACAGTAAAGTAGTTTCACGTTCTATCTCTATGTTTTGTTTCCTCTTGATGTAGCCCTAAGCACTGACTGGCGAGAAACACTTTCATGGAAAGGGGTTGCCAAGCTTCCAAAAATTACGAATCTCCAGAAATCTCAGCAAATATTTTTTCACCCAAACTGGATGATACTGTCAGGTAATGACCAGTACACTAAGGCGACTTGGTTCCCCAAATTTCGTTCTTCTATGTTGAAGCGTTCATTTCCAGTACCAATTTGAATTTTTAGGTATCACTCTGTTTTCTCCTATATTGATACATGTACTTGGAACTCTAAATCCAACACGGTTTGTGCTAGCTTCTTGAAACTTGACACAGTAAAGTAGTTTCACGTTCTATCTCTATGGTTTGTTTCCTCTTGATGTAGCCCTAAGCACTGACTGGCGAGAAACACTTTCATGGAAAGGGGTTGCCAAGCTTCCAAAAATTACGAATCTCCAGAAATCTCAGCAAATACTTTTTCACCCAAACTGGATGATACTGTCAGGTAATGATCACTACACGAAGGCGACTTGGTTCCCCAAATTTCGTTCTTCTATGTTGAAGCGTTCATTTCCAGTAACAGTTTGAATTTTTAGGTTTCACTCTGTTTTCTCCTATATTGATAGATGTATCTGGAACTCTAAATCCAACACGGTTTGTGCTAGCTTCTTGAAACTTGACACAGTAAAGTAGTTTCACGTTCTATCTCTATGTTTTGTTTCCTCTTGATGTAGCCCTAAGCAGTGACTGGCGAGAAACACTTTCATGGAACGGGGTTTCCAAGCTTCCAAAAATTACGAATCTCCAGAAATCTCAGCAAATATTTTTTCAACCAAACTGGATGATACTTTCAGGTAATGATCAGTACACTAAGGCGACTTGGTTCCCCAAATTTCGTTCTTCTATGTTGAAGCGTTCATTTCCAGTAACATTTTGAATTTTTAGGTATCACTCTGTTTTCTCCTATATTGATACATGTACTTGGAACTCTAAATCCGACACGGTTTGTGCTAGCTTCTTGAAACTTGACACAGTAAAGTAGTTTCATGTTCTATCTCTATGGTTTGTTTCCTCTTGTTGTAGCCCTAAGCACTGACTGGCGAGAAACACTTTCATGGAAAGGGGTTGCCAAGCTTCCAAAAATTACGAATCTCCAGAAATCTCAGCAAATATTTTTTCACCCAAACTGGATGATACTTTCAGGTAATGATCAGTACACTAAGTCGACTTGGTTCCCCAAATTTCGTTCTTCTACGTTGAAGCGTTCATTTCCAGTAACAGTTTGAATTTTTAGGTTTCACTCTGTTTTCTCCTATATTGATAGATGTATTTGGAACTCTAAATCCAACACGGTTTGTGCTAGCTTCTTGAAACTTGACACAGTAAAGTAGTTTCACGTTCTATCTCTATGGTTTGTTTCCTCTTGATGTAGCCCTAAGCACTGACTGGAGAGAAACACTTTCATGGAAAGGGGTTGCCAAGCTTCCAAAAATTACGAAACTCAAGAAATCTCAGCAAATATTTTTTCACCCAAACTGGATGATACTTTCAGGTAATGATCAGTACACTAAGGCGACTTGGTTCCCCAAATTTCGTTCTTCTACGTTGAAGCGTTCATTTCCAGTAACTGTTTGAATTTTTAGGTTTCACTCTGTTTTCTCCTATATTGATAGATGTATTTGGAACTCTAAATCCAACACGGTTTGTGCTAGCTTCTTGAAACTTGACACAGTAAAGTAGTTTCACGTTCTATCTCTATGTTTTGTTTCCTCTTGATGTAGCCCTAAGCAGTGACTGGAGAGAAACACTTTCATGGAAAGGGGTTGCCCAGCTTCCAAAAATTACGAATCTCCAGAAATCTCAGCAAATATTTTTTCACCCAAACTGGATGATACTTTCAGGTAATGATCAGTACACTAAGGCGACTTGGTTCCCCAAATTTCGTTCTTCTATGTTGAAGCGTTCATTTCCAGTAACACTTTGAATTTTTAGGTATCATTCTGTTTTCTCCTATATTGATACATGTACTTGGAACTCTAAATCCAACACGGTTTGTGCTAGCTTCTTGAAACTTGACACAGTAAAGTAGTTTCACGTTCTATCTCTATGTTTTGTTTCCTCTTGACGTAGCCCTAAGCAGTGACTGGCGAGAAACACTTTCATGAAACGGGGTTTCCAAGCTTCCAAAAATTACGAATCTCCAGAAATCTCAGCAAATATTTTTTCACCCAAACTGGATGATACTTTCAGGTAATGATCAGTACACGAAGGCGACTTGGTTCCCCAAATTTCGTTCTTCTATGTTGAAGCGTTCATTTCCAGTAACAGTTTGAATTTTTAGGTTTCACTCTGTTTTCTCTTATATTGATAGATGTATCTGGAACTCTAAATCCAACACGGTTTGTGCTAGCTTCTTGAAACTTGACACAGTAAAGTAGTTTCACGTTCTATCTCTATGTTTTGTTTCCTCTTGATTTAGCCCTAAGCAGTGACTGGCGAGAAACACTTTCATGGAAAGGGGTTGCCAAGCTTCCAAAAATTACGAATCTCCAGAAATCTCAGCAAATACTTTTTCACCCAAACTGGATGATACTTTCAGGTAATGTTCAGTACACTAAGGCGACTTGGTTCCCCAAATTTCGTTCTTCTATGTTGAAGCATTCATTTCCAGTAACAGTTTGAATTTTTAGGTTTCACTCTGTTTTCTCCTATATTGATACATGTACTTGGAACTCTAAATCCAACACGGTTTGTGCTAGCTTCTTGAAACTTGACACAGTAAAGTAGTTTCACGTTCTATCTCTATGTTTTGTTTCCTCTTGATGTAGCCCTAAGCACTGACTGGCGAGAAACACTTTCATGGAAAGGGGTTGCCAAGCTTCCAAAAATTACGAATCTCCAGAAATCTCAGCAAATATTTTTTCACCCAAACTGGATGATACTTTCAGGTAATGATCAGTACACTAAGGTGACTTGGTTCCCCAAATTTCGTTCTTCTACGTTGAAGCGTTCATTTCCAGTAACAGTTTGAATTTTTAGGTTTCACTCTGTTTTCTCCTATATTGATAGATGTATCTGGAACTCTAAATCCAACACGGTTTGTGCTAGCTTCTTGAAACTTGACACAGTAAAGTAGTTTCACGTTCTATCTCTATGGTTTGTTTCCTCTTGATGTAGCCCTAAGCACTGACTGGAGAGAAACACTTTCATGGAAAGGGGTTGCCAAGCTTCCAAAAATTACGAATCTCCAGAAATCTCAGCAAATATTTTTTCACCCAAACTGGATGATAGTTTCAGGTAATGATCAGTACACGAAGGCGACTTGGTTCCCCAAATTTCGTTCTTCTATGTTGAAGCGTTCATTTCCAGTAACAGTTTGAATTTTTAGGTTTCACTCTGTTTTCTCCTATATTGATAGATGTATCTGGAACTCTAAATCCAACACGGTTTGTGCTAGCTTCTTGAAACTTGACACAGTAAAGTAGTTTCACGTTCTATCTCTATGTTTTGTTTCCTCTTGATGTAGCCCTAAGCAGTGACTGGCGAGAAACACTTTCATGGAAAGGGGTTGCCAAGCTTCCAAAAATTACGAATCTCCAGAAATCTCAGCAAATACTTTTTCACCCAAACTGGATGATACTGTCAGGTAATGATCAGTACACTAAGGCGACTTGGTTCCCCAAATTTCGTTCTTCTATGTTGAAGCGTTCATTTCCAGTAACAGTTTGAATTTTTAGGTTTCACTCTGTTTTCTCCTATATTGATACATGTACTTGGAACTCTAAATCCAACACGGTTTGTGCTAGCTTCTTGAAACTTGACACAGTAAAGTAGTTTCACGTTCTATCTCTATGTTTTGTTTCCTCTTGATGTAGCCCTAAGCACTGACTGGCGAGAAACACTTTCATGGAAAGGGGTTGCCAAGCTTCCAAAAATTACGAATCTCCAGAAATCTCAGCAAATATTTTTTCACCCAAACTGGATGATACTGTCAGGTAATGACCAGTACACTAAGGCGACTTGGTTCCCCAAATTTCGTTCTTCTATGTTGAAGCGTTCATTTCCAGTACCAGTTTGAATTTTTAGGTATCACTCTGTTTTCTCCTATATTGATACATGTACTTGGAACTCTAAATCCAACACGGTTTGTGCTAGCTTCTTGAAACTTGACACAGTAAAGTAGTTTCACGTTCTATCTCTATGGTTTGTTTCCTCTTGATGTAGCCCTAAGCACTGACTGGCGAGAAACACTTTCATGGAAAGGGGTTGCCAAGCTTCCAAAAATTACGAATCTCCAGAAATCTCAGCAAATATTTTTTCACCCAAACTGGATGATACTTTCAGGTAATGATCAGTACACGAAGGCGACTTGGTTCCCCAAATTTCGTTCTTCTATGTTGAAGCGTTCATTTCCAGTAACAGTTTGAATTTTTAGGTTTCACTCTGTTTTCTCCTATATTGATAGATGTATCTGGAACTCTAAATCCAACACGGTTTGTGCTAGCTTCTTGAAACTTGACACAGTAAAGTAGTTTCACGTTCTATCTCTATGTTTTGTTTCCTCTTGATGTAGCCCTAAGCAGTGACTGGCGAGAAACACTTTCATGGAAAGGGGTTGCCAAGCTTCCAAAAATTACGAATCTCCAGAAATCTCAGCAAATACTTTTTCACCCAAACTGGATGATACTGTCAGGTAATGATCAGTACACTAAGGCGACTTGGTTCCCCAAATTTCGTTCTTCTATGTTGAAGCGTTCATTTCCAGTAACACTTTGAATTTTTAGGTATCACTCTGTTTTCTCCTATATTGATACATGTACTTGGAACTCTAAATCCAACACGGTTTGTGCTAGCTTCTTGAAACTTGACACAGTAAAGTAGTTTCACGTTCTATCTCTATGTTTTGTTTCCTCTTGATGTAGCCCTAAGCAGTGACTGGCGAGAAACACTTTCATGGAACGGGGTTTCCAAGGTTCCAAAAATTACGAATCTCCAGAAATCTCAGCAAATATTTTTTCACCCAAACTGGATGATACTTTCAGGTAATGATCAGTACACTAAGGCGACTTGGTTCCCCAAATTTCGTTCTTCTACGTTGAAGCGTTCATTTCCAGTAACAGTTTGAATTTTTAGGTTTCACTCTGTTTTCTCCTATATTGATACATGTACTTGGAACTCTAAATCCAACAAGGATTGTGCTAGCTTCTTGAAACTTGACACAGTAAAGTAGTTTCACGTTCTATCTCTATGTTTTGTTTCCTCTTGATGTAGCCCTAAGCAATGACTGGCGAGAAACACTTTCATGGAAAGGGGTTGCCAAGCTTCCAAAAATTACGAATCTCCAGAAATCTCAGCAAATATTTTTTCACCCAAACTGGATGATACTTTCAGGTAATGATCAGTACACTAAGGCGACTTGGTTCCCCAAATTTCGTTCTTCTACGTTGAAGCGTTCATTTCCAGTAACAGTTTGAATTTTTAGGTTTCACTCTGTTTTCTCCTATATTGATAGATGTATTTGGAACTCTAAATCCAACACGGTTTGTGCTAGCTTCTTGAAACTTGACACAGTAAAGTAGTTTCACGTTCTATCTCTACGGTTTGTTTCCTCTTGATGTAGCCCTAAGCACTGACTGGAGAGAAACACTTTCATGGAAAGGGGTTGCCAAGCTTCCAAAAATTATGAATCTCCAGAAATCTCAGCAAATATTTTTTCACCCAAACTGGATGATACTTTCAGGTAATGATCAGTACACGAAGGCGACTTGGTTCCCCAAATTTCGTTCTTCTATGTTGAAGCGTTCATTTCCAGTAACAGTTTGAATTTTTAGGTTTCACTCTGTTTTCTCTTATATTGATAGATGTATCTGGAACTCTAAATCCAACACGGTTTGTGCTAGCTTCTTGAAACTTGACACAGTAAAGTAGTTTCACGTTCTATCTCTATGCTTTGTTTCCTCTTGATTTAGCCCTAAGCAGTGACTGGCGAGAAACACTTTCATGGAAAGGGGTTGCCAAGCTTCCAAAAATTACGAATCTCCAGAAATCTCAGCAAATACTTTTTCACCCAAACTGGATGATACTTTCAGGTAATGATCAGTACACTAAGGCGACTTGGTTCCCCAAATTTCGTTCTTCTATGTTGAAGCATTCATTTCCAGTAACAGTTTGAATTTTTAGGTTTCACTCTGTTTTCTCCTATATTGATACATGTACTTGGAACTCTAAATCCAACACGGTTTGTGCTAGCTTCTTGAAACTTGACACAGTAAAGTAGTTTCACGTTCTATCTCTATGTTTTGTTTCCTCTTGATGTAGCCCTAAGCACTGACTGGCGAGAAACACTTTCATGGAAAGGGGTTGCCAAGCTTCCAAAAATTACGAATCTCCAGAAATCTCAGCAAATATTTTTTCACCCAAACTGGATGATACTTTCAGGTAATGATCAGTACACTAAGGTGACTTGGTTCCCCAAATTTCGTTCTTCTACGTTGAAGCGTTCATTTCCAGTAACAGTTTGAATTTTTAGGTTTCACTCTGTTTTCTCCTATATTGATAGATGTATCTGGAACTCTAAATCCAACACGGTTTGTGCTAGCTTCTTGAAACTTGACACAGTAAAGTAGTTTCACGTTCTATCTCTATGGTTTGTTTCCTCTTGATGTAGCCCTAAGCACTGACTGGAGAGAAACACTTTCATGGAAAGGGGTTGCCAAGCTTCCAAAAATTACGAATCTCCAGAAATCTCAGCAAATATTTTTTCACCCAAACTGGATGATACTTTCAGGTAATGATCAGTACACGAAGGCGACTTGGTTCCCCAAATTTCGTTCTTCTATGTTGAAGCGTTCATTTCCAGTAACAGTTTGAATTTTTAGGTTTCACTCTGTTTTCTCCTATATTGATAGATGTATCTGGAACTCTAAATCCAACACGGTTTGTGCTAGCTTCTTGAAACTTGACACAGTAAAGTAGTTTCACGTTCTATCTCTATGTTTTGTTTCCTCTTGATGTAGCCCTAAGCAGTGACTGGCGAGAAACACTTTCATGGAAAGGGGTTGCCAAGCTTCCAAAAATTACGAATCTCCAGAAATCTCAGCAAATACTTTTTCACCCAAACTGGATGATACTGTCAGGTAATGATCAGTACACGAAGGCGACTTGGTTCCCCAAATTTCGTTCTTCTATGTTGAAGCGTTCATTTCCAGTAACAGTTTGAATTTTTAGGTTTCACTCTGTTTTCTCCTATATTGATAGATGTATCTGGAACTCTAAATCCAACACGGTTTGTGCTAGCTTCTTGAAACTTGACACAGTAAAGTAGTTTCACGTTCTATCTCTATGTTTTGTTTCCTCTTGATGTAGCCCTAAGCAGTGACTGGCGAGAAACACTTTCATGGAACGGGGTTTCCAAGCTTCCAAAAATTACGAATCTCCAGAAATCTCAGCAAATATTTTTTCAACCAAACTGGATGATACTTTCAGGTAATGATCAGTACACTA
The DNA here is from genome assembly GCF_964194105.1 of Spermophilus citellus. Lineage (NCBI taxonomy): Eukaryota > Metazoa > Chordata > Mammalia > Rodentia > Sciuridae > Spermophilus > Spermophilus citellus. The sequence goes on along the minus strand of NC_138187.1, from coordinate 49,813,898 downwards.
AGGCGACTTGGTTCCCCAAATTTCGTTCTTCTATGTTGAAGCGTTCATTTCCAGTAACATTTTGAATTTTTAGGTATCACTCTGTTTTCTCCTATATTGATACATGTACTTGGAACTCTAAATCCGACACGGTTTGTGCTAGCTTCTTGAAACTTGACACAGTAAAGTAGTTTCATGTTCTATCTCTATGGTTTGTTTCCTCTTGTTGTAGCCCTAAGCACTGACTGGCGAGAAACACTTTCATGGAAAGGGGTTGCCAAGCTTCCAAAAATTACGAATCTCCAGAAATCTCAGCAAATATTTTTTCACCCAAACTGGATGATACTTTCAGGTAATGATCAGTACACTAAGTCGACTTGGTTCCCCAAATTTCGTTCTTCTACGTTGAAGCGTTCATTTCCAGTAACAGTTTGAATTTTTAGGTTTCACTCTGTTTTCTCCTATATTGATAGATGTATTTGGAACTCTAAATCCAACACGGTTTGTGCTAGCTTCTTGAAACTTGACACAGTAAAGTAGTTTCACGTTCTATCTCTATGGTTTGTTTCCTCTTGATGTAGCCCTAAGCACTGACTGGAGAGAAACACTTTCATGGAAAGGGGTTGCCAAGCTTCCAAAAATTACGAAACTCAAGAAATCTCAGCAAATATTTTTTCACCCAAACTGGATGATACTTTCAGGTAATGATCAGTACACTAAGGCGACTTGGTTCCCCAAATTTCGTTCTTCTACGTTGAAGCGTTCATTTCCAGTAACTGTTTGAATTTTTAGGTTTCACTCTGTTTTCTCCTATATTGATAGATGTATTTGGAACTCTAAATCCAACACGGTTTGTGCTAGCTTCTTGAAACTTGACACAGTAAAGTAGTTTCACGTTCTATCTCTATGTTTTGTTTCCTCTTGATGTAGCCCTAAGCAGTGACTGGAGAGAAACACTTTCATGGAAAGGGGTTGCCCAGCTTCCAAAAATTACGAATCTCCAGAAATCTCAGCAAATATTTTTTCACCCAAACTGGATGATACTTTCAGGTAATGATCAGTACACTAAGGCGACTTGGTTCCCCAAATTTCGTTCTTCTATGTTGAAGCGTTCATTTCCAGTAACACTTTGAATTTTTAGGTATCATTCTGTTTTCTCCTATATTGATACATGTACTTGGAACTCTAAATCCAACACGGTTTGTGCTAGCTTCTTGAAACTTGACACAGTAAAGTAGTTTCACGTTCTATCTCTATGTTTTGTTTCCTCTTGACGTAGCCCTAAGCAGTGACTGGCGAGAAACACTTTCATGAAACGGGGTTTCCAAGCTTCCAAAAATTACGAATCTCCAGAAATCTCAGCAAATATTTTTTCACCCAAACTGGATGATACTTTCAGGTAATGATCAGTACACGAAGGCGACTTGGTTCCCCAAATTTCGTTCTTCTATGTTGAAGCGTTCATTTCCAGTAACAGTTTGAATTTTTAGGTTTCACTCTGTTTTCTCTTATATTGATAGATGTATCTGGAACTCTAAATCCAACACGGTTTGTGCTAGCTTCTTGAAACTTGACACAGTAAAGTAGTTTCACGTTCTATCTCTATGTTTTGTTTCCTCTTGATTTAGCCCTAAGCAGTGACTGGCGAGAAACACTTTCATGGAAAGGGGTTGCCAAGCTTCCAAAAATTACGAATCTCCAGAAATCTCAGCAAATACTTTTTCACCCAAACTGGATGATACTTTCAGGTAATGTTCAGTACACTAAGGCGACTTGGTTCCCCAAATTTCGTTCTTCTATGTTGAAGCATTCATTTCCAGTAACAGTTTGAATTTTTAGGTTTCACTCTGTTTTCTCCTATATTGATACATGTACTTGGAACTCTAAATCCAACACGGTTTGTGCTAGCTTCTTGAAACTTGACACAGTAAAGTAGTTTCACGTTCTATCTCTATGTTTTGTTTCCTCTTGATGTAGCCCTAAGCACTGACTGGCGAGAAACACTTTCATGGAAAGGGGTTGCCAAGCTTCCAAAAATTACGAATCTCCAGAAATCTCAGCAAATATTTTTTCACCCAAACTGGATGATAGTTTCAGGTAATGATCAGTACACTAAGGCGACTTGGTTCCCCAAATTTCGTTCTTCTATGTTGAAGCGTTCATTTCCAGTAACAGTTTGAATTTTTAGGTTTCACTCTGTTTTCTCCTATATTGATACATGTACTTGGAACTCTAAATCCAACACGGTTTGTGCTAGCTTCTTGAAACTTGACACAGTAAAGTAGTTTCACGTTCTATCTCTATGTTTTGTTTCCTCTTGATGTAGCCCTAAGCACTGACTGGCGAGAAACACTTTCATGGAAAGGGGTTGCCAAGCTTCCAAAAATTACGAATCTCCAGAAATCTCAGCAAATATTTTTTCACCCAAACTGGATGATACTGTCAGGTAATGACCAGTACACTAAGGCGACTTGGTTCCCCAAATTTCGTTCTTCTATGTTGAAGCGTTCATTTCCAGTACCAGTTTGAATTTTTAGGTATCACTCTGTTTTCTCCTATATTGATACATGTACTTGGAACTCTAAATCCAACACGGTTTGTGCTAGCTTCTTGAAACTTGACACAGTAAAGTAGTTTCACGTTCTATCTCTATGGTTTGTTTCCTCTTGATGTAGCCCTAAGCACTGACTGGCGAGAAACACTTTCATGGAAAGGGGTTGCCAAGCTTCCAAAAATTACGAATCTCCAGAAATCTCAGCAAATATTTTTTCACCCAAACTGGATGATACTTTCAGGTAATGATCAGTACACGAAGGCGACTTGGTTCCCCAAATTTCGTTCTTCTATGTTGAAGCGTTCATTTCCAGTAACAGTTTGAATTTTTAGGTTTCACTCTGTTTTCTCCTATATTGATAGATGTATCTGGAACTCTAAATCCAACACGGTTTGTGCTAGCTTCTTGAAACTTGACACAGTAAAGTAGTTTCACGTTCTATCTCTATGTTTTGTTTCCTCTTGATGTAGCCCTAAGCAGTGACTGGCGAGAAACACTTTCATGGAAAGGGGTTGCCAAGCTTCCAAAAATTACGAATCTCCAGAAATCTCAGCAAATACTTTTTCACCCAAACTGGATGATACTGTCAGGTAATGATCAGTACACTAAGGCGACTTGGTTCCCCAAATTTCGTTCTTCTATGTTGAAGCGTTCATTTCCAGTAACACTTTGAATTTTTAGGTATCACTCTGTTTTCTCCTATATTGATACATGTACTTGGAACTCTAAATCCAACACGGTTTGTGCTAGCTTCTTGAAACTTGACACAGTAAAGTAGTTTCACGTTCTATCTCTATGTTTTGTTTCCTCTTGATGTAGCCCTAAGCAGTGACTGGCGAGAAACACTTTCATGGAACGGGGTTTCCAAGGTTCCAAAAATTACGAATCTCCAGAAATCTCAGCAAATATTTTTTCACCCAAACTGGATGATACTTTCAGGTAATGATCAGTACACTAAGGCGACTTGGTTCCCCAAATTTCGTTCTTCTACGTTGAAGCGTTCATTTCCAGTAACAGTTTGAATTTTTAGGTTTCACTCTGTTTTCTCCTATATTGATACATGTACTTGGAACTCTAAATCCAACAAGGATTGTGCTAGCTTCTTGAAACTTGACACAGTAAAGTAGTTTCACGTTCTATCTCTATGTTTTGTTTCCTCTTGATGTAGCCCTAAGCAATGACTGGCGAGAAACACTTTCATGGAAAGGGGTTGCCAAGCTTCCAAAAATTACGAATCTCCAGAAATCTCAGCAAATATTTTTTCACCCAAACTGGATGATACTTTCAGGTAATGATCAGTACACTAAGGCGACTTGGTTCCCCAAATTTCGTTCTTCTACGTTGAAGCGTTCATTTCCAGTAACAGTTTGAATTTTTAGGTTTCACTCTGTTTTCTCCTATATTGATAGATGTATTTGGAACTCTAAATCCAACACGGTTTGTGCTAGCTTCTTGAAACTTGACACAGTAAAGTAGTTTCACGTTCTATCTTTACGGTTTGTTTCCTCTTGATGTAGCCCTAAGCACTGACTGGAGAGAAACACTTTCATGGAAAGGGGTTGCCAAGCTTCCAAAAATTATGAATCTCCAGAAATCTCAGCAAATATTTTTTCACCCAAACTGGATGATACTTTCAGGTAATGATCAGTACACGAAGGCGACTTGGTTCCCCAAATTTCGTTCTTCTATGTTGAAGCGTTCATTTCCAGTAACAGTTTGAATTTTTAGGTTTCACTCTGTTTTCTCTTATATTGATAGATGTATCTGGAACTCTAAATCCAACACGGTTTGTGCTAGCTTCTTGAAACTTGACACAGTAAAGTAGTTTCACGTTCTATCTCTATGCTTTGTTTCCTCTTGATTTAGCCCTAAGCAGTGACTGGCGAGAAACACTTTCATGGAAAGGGGTTGCCAAGCTTCCAAAAATTACGAATCTCCAGAAATCTCAGCAAATACTTTTTCACCCAAACTGGATGATACTTTCAGGTAATGATCAGTACACTAAGGCGACTTGGTTCCCCAAATTTCGTTCTTCTATGTTGAAGCATTCATTTCCAGTAACAGTTTGAATTTTTAGGTTTCACTCTGTTTTCTCCTATATTGATACATGTACTTGGAACTCTAAATCCAACACGGTTTGTGCTAGCTTCTTGAAACTTGACACAGTAAAGTAGTTTCACGTTCTATCTCTATGTTTTGTTTCCTCTTGATGTAGCCCTAAGCACTGACTGGCGAGAAACACTTTCATGGAAAGGGGTTGCCAAGCTTCCAAAAATTACGAATCTCCAGAAATCTCAGCAAATATTTTTTCACCCAAACTGGATGATACTTTCAGGTAATGATCAGTACACTAAGGTGACTTGGTTCCCCAAATTTCGTTCTTCTACGTTGAAGCGTTCATTTCCAGTAACAGTTTGAATTTTTAGGTTTCACTCTGTTTTCTCCTATATTGATAGATGTATCTGGAACTCTAAATCCAACACGGTTTGTGCTAGCTTCTTGAAACTTGACACAGTAAAGTAGTTTCACGTTCTATCTCTATGGTTTGTTTCCTCTTGATGTAGCCCTAAGCACTGACTGGAGAGAAACACTTTCATGGAAAGGGGTTGCCAAGCTTCCAAAAATTACGAATCTCCAGAAATCTCAGCAAATATTTTTTCACCCAAACTGGATGATACTTTCAGGTAATGATCAGTACACGAAGGCGACTTGGTTCCCCAAATTTCGTTCTTCTATGTTGAAGCGTTCATTTCCAGTAACAGTTTGAATTTTTAGGTTTCACTCTGTTTTCTCCTATATTGATAGATGTATCTGGAACTCTAAATCCAACACGGTTTGTGCTAGCTTCTTGAAACTTGACACAGTAAAGTAGTTTCACGTTCTATCTCTATGTTTTGTTTCCTCTTGATGTAGCCCTAAGCAGTGACTGGCGAGAAACACTTTCATGGAAAGGGGTTGCCAAGCTTCCAAAAATTACGAATCTCCAGAAATCTCAGCAAATACTTTTTCACCCAAACTGGATGATACTGTCAGGTAATGATCAGTACACGAAGGCGACTTGGTTCCCCAAATTTCGTTCTTCTATGTTGAAGCGTTCATTTCCAGTAACAGTTTGAATTTTTAGGTTTCACTCTGTTTTCTCCTATATTGATAGATGTATCTGGAACTCTAAATCCAACACGGTTTGTGCTAGCTTCTTGAAACTTGACACAGTAAAGTAGTTTCACGTTCTATCTCTATGTTTTGTTTCCTCTTGATGTAGCCCTAAGCACTGACTGGCGAGAAACACTTTCATGGAAAGGGGTTGCCAAGCTTCCAAAAATTACGAATCTCCAGAAATCTCAGCAAATATTTTTTCACCCAAACTGGATGATACTGTCAGGTAATGACCAGTACACTAAGGCGACTTGGTTCCCCAAATTTCGTTCTTCTATGTTGAAGCGTTCATTTCCAGTACCAGTTTGAATTTTTAGGTATCACTCTGTTTTCTCCTATATTGATACATGTACTTGGAACTCTAAATCCAACACGGTTTGTGCTAGCTTCTTGAAACTTGACACAGTAAAGTAGTTTCACGTTCTATCTCTATGGTTTGTTTCCTCTTGATGTAGCCCTAAGCACTGACTGGCGAGAAACACTTTCATGGAAAGGGGTTGCCAAGCTTCCAAAAATTACGAATCTCCAGAAATCTCAGCAAATATTTTTTCACCCAAACTGGATGATACTTTCAGGTAATGATCAGTACACGAAGGCGACTTGGTTCCCCAAATTTCGTTCTTCTATGTTGAAGCGTTCATTTCCAGTAACAGTTTGAATTTTTAGGTTTCACTCTGTTTTCTCCTATATTGATAGATGTATCTGGAACTCTAAATCCAACACGGTTTGTGCTAGCTTCTTGAAACTTGACACAGTAAAGTAGTTTCACGTTCTATCTCTATGTTTTGTTTCCTCTTGATGTAGCCCTAAGCAGTGACTGGCGAGAAACACTTTCATGGAACGGGGTTTCCAAGCTTCCAAAAATTACGAATCTCCAGAAATCTCAGCAAATACTTTTTCACCCAAACTGGATGATACTGTCAGGTAATGATCAGTACACTAAGGCGACTTGGTTCCCCAAATTTCGTTCTTCTATGTTGAAGCGTTCATTTCCAGTAACACTTTGAATTTTTAGGTATCACTCTGTTTTCTCCTATATTGATACATGTACTTGGAACTCTAAATCCAACACGGTTTGTGCTAGCTTCTTGAAACTTGACACAGTAAAGTAGTTTCACGTTCTATCTCTATGTTTTGTTTCCTCTTGATGTAGCCCTAAGCAGTGACTGGCGAGAAACACTTTCATGGAACGGGGTTTCCAAGGTTCCAAAAATTACGAATCTCCAGAAATCTCAGCAAATATTTTTTCACCCAAACTGGATGATACTTTCAGGTAATGATCAGTACACTAAGGCGACTTGGTTCCCCAAATTTCGTTCTTCTACGTTGAAGCGTTCATTTCCAGTAACAGTTTGAATTTTTAGGTTTCACTCTGTTTTCTCCTATATTGATACATGTACTTGGAACTCTAAATCCAACAAGGATTGTGCTAGCTTCTTGAAACTTGACACAGTAAAGTAGTTTCACGTTCTATCTCTATGTTTTGTTTCCTCTTGATGTAGCCCTAAGCAATGACTGGCGAGAAACACTTTCATGGAAAGGGGTTGCCAAGCTTCCAAAAATTACGAATCTCCAGAAATCTCAGCAAATATTTTTTCACCCAAACTGGATGATACTTTCAGGTAATGATCAGTACACTAAGGCGACTTGGTTCCCCAAATTTCGTTCTTCTACGTTGAAGCGTTCATTTCCAGTAACAGTTTGAATTTTTAGGTTTCACTCTGTTTTCTCCTATATTGATAGATGTATTTGGAACTCTAAATCCAACACGGTTTGTGCTAGCTTCTTGAAACTTGACACAGTAAAGTAGTTTCACGTTCTATCTCTACGGTTTGTTTCCTCTTGATGTAGCCCTAAGCACTGACTGGAGAGAAACACTTTCATGGAAAGGGGTTGCCAAGCTTCCAAAAATTATGAATCTCCAGAAATCTCAGCAAATATTTTTTCACCCAAACTGGATGATACTTTCAGGTAATGATCAGTACACGAAGGCGACTTGGTTCCCCAAATTTCGTTCTTCTATGTTGAAGCGTTCATTTCCAGTAACAGTTTGAATTTTTAGGTTTCACTCTGTTTTCTCTTATATTGATAGATGTATCTGGAACTCTAAATCCAACACGGTTTGTGCTAGCTTCTTGAAACTTGACACAGTAAAGTAGTTTCACGTTCTATCTCTATGCTTTGTTTCCTCTTGATGTAGCCCTAAGCACTGACTGGCGAGAAACACTTTCATGGAAAGGGGTTGCCAAGCTTCCAAAAATTACGAATCTCCAGAAATCTCAGCAAATATTTTTTCACCCAAACTGGATGATACTTTCAGGTAATGATCAGTACACTAAGGTGACTTGGTTCCCCAAATTTCGTTCTTCTACGTTGAAGCGTTCATTTCCAGTAACAGTTTGAATTTTTAGGTTTCACTCTGTTTTCTCCTATATTGATAGATGTATCTGGAACTCTAAATCCAACACGGTTTGTGCTAGCTTCTTGAAACTTGACACAGTAAAGTAGTTTCACGTTCTATCTCTATGGTTTGTTTCCTCTTGATGTAGCCCTAAGCACTGACTGGAGAGAAACACTTTCATGGAAAGGGGTTGCCAAGCTTCCAAAAATTACGAATCTCCAGAAATCTCAGCAAATATTTTTTCACCCAAACTGGATGATACTTTCAGGTAATGATCAGTACACGAAGGCGACTTGGTTCCCCAAATTTCGTTCTTCTATGTTGAAGCGTTCATTTCCAGTAACAGTTTGAATTTTTAGGTTTCACTCTGTTTTCTCCTATATTGATAGATGTATCTGGAACTCTAAATCCAACACGGTTTGTGCTAGCTTCTTGAAACTTGACACAGTAAAGTAGTTTCACGTTCTATCTCTATGTTTTGTTTCCTCTTGATGTAGCCCTAAGCAGTGACTGGCGAGAAACACTTTCATGGAAAGGGGTTGCCAAGCTTCCAAAAATTACGAATCTCCAGAAATCTCAGCAAATACTTTTTCACCCAAACTGGATGATACTGTCAGGTAATGATCAGTACACGAAGGCGACTTGGTTCCCCAAATTTCGTTCTTCTATGTTGAAGCGTTCATTTCCAGTAACAGTTTGAATTTTTAGGTTTCACTCTGTTTTCTCCTATATTGATAGATGTATCTGGAACTCTAAATCCAACACGGTTTGTGCTAGCTTCTTGAAACTTGACACAGTAAAGTAGTTTCACGTTCTATCTCTATGTTTTGTTTCCTCTTGATGTAGCCCTAAGCACTGACTGGCGAGAAACACTTTCATGGAAAGGGGTTGCCAAGCTTCCAAAAATTACGAATCTCCAGAAATCTCAGCAAATATTTTTTCACCCAAACTGGATGATACTGTCAGGTAATGACCAGTACACTAAGGCGACTTGGTTCCCCAAATTTTGTTCTTCTATGTTGAAGCGTTCATTTCCAGTACCAGTTTGAATTTTTAGGTATCACTCTGTTTTCTCCTATATTGATACATGTACTTGGAACTCTAAATCCAACACGGTTTGTGCTAGCTTCTTGAAACTTGACACAGTAAAGTAGTTTCACGTTCTATCTCTATGGTTTGTTTCCTCTTGATGTAGCCCTAAGCACTGACTGGCGAGAAACACTTTCATGGAAAGGGGTTGCCAAGCTTCCAAAAATTACGAATCTCCAGAAATCTCAGCAAATATTTTTTCACCCAAACTGGATGATACTTTCAGGTAATGATCAGTACACGAAGGCGACTTGGTTCCCCAAATTTCGTTCTTCTATGTTGAAGCGTTCATTTCCAGTAACAGTTTGAATTTTTAGGTTTCACTCTGTTTTCTCCTATATTGATAGATGTATCTGGAACTCTAAATCCAACACGGTTTGTGCTAGCTTCTTGAAACTTGACACAGTAAAGTAGTTTCACGTTCTATCTCTATGTTTTGTTTCCTCTTGATGTAGCCCTAAGCAGTGACTGGCGAGAAACACTTTCATGGAAAGGGGTTGCCAAGCTTCCAAAAATTACGAATCTCCAGAAATGTCAGCAAATACTTTTTCACCCAAACTGGATGATACTGTCAGGTAATGATCAGTACACTAAGGCGACTTGGTTCCCCAAATTTCGTTCTTCTATGTTGAAGCGTTCATTTCCAGTAACAGTTTGAATTTTTAGGTATCACTCTGTTTTCTCCTATATTGATACATGTACTTGGAACTCTAAATCCAACACGGTTTGTGCTAGCTTCTTGAAACTTGACACAGTAAAGTAGTTTCACGTTCTATCTCTATGTTTTGTTTCCTCTTGATGTAGCCCTAAGCAGTGACTGGCGAGAAACACTTTCATGGAACGGGGTTTCCAAGGTTCCAAAAATTACGAATCTCCAGAAATCTCAGCAAATATTTTTTCACCCAAACTGGATGATACTTTCAGGTAATGATCAGTACACTAAGGCGACTTGGTTCCCCAAATTTCGTTCTTCTACGTTGAAGCGTTCATTTCCAGTAACAGTTTGAATTTTTAGGTTTCACTCTGTTTTCTCCTATATTGATACATGTACTTGGAACTCTAAATCCAACAAGGTTTGTGCTAGCTTCTTGAAACTTGACACAGTAAAGTAGTTTCACGTTCTATCTCTATGTTTTGTTTCCTCTTGATGTAGCCCTAAGCACTGACTGGCGAGAAACACTTTCATGGAAAGGGGTTGCCAAGCTTCCAAAAATTACGAATCTCCAGAAATCTCAGCAAATATTTTTTCACCCAAACTGGATGATACTTTCAGGTAATGATCAGTACACTAAGGCGACTTGGTTCCCCAAATTTCGTTCTTCTACGTTGAAGCGTTCATTTCCAGTAACAGTTTGAATTTTTAGGTTTCACTCTGTTTTCTCCTATATTGATAGATGTATTTGGAACTCTAAATCCAACACGGTTTGTGCTAGCTTCTTGAAACTTGACACAGTAAAGTAGTTTCACGTTCTATCTCTATGGTTTGTTTCCTCTTGATGTAGCCCTAAGCACTGACTGGAGAGAAACACTTTCATGGAAAGGGGTTGCCAAGCTTCCAAAAATTATGAATCTCCAGAAATCTCAGCAAAAATTTTTTTTCCCAAACTGGATGATACTTTCAGGTAATGATCAGTACACGAAGGCGACTTGGTTCCCCAAATTTCGTTCTTCTATGTTGAAGCGTTCATTTCCAGTAACAGTTTGAATTTTTAGGTTTCACTCTGTTTTCTCCTATATTGATAGATGTATCTGGAACTCTAAATCCAACACGGTTTGTGCTAGCTTCTTGAAACTTGACACAGTAAAGTAGTTTCACGTTCTATCTCTATGGTTTGTTTCCTCTTGATGTAGCCCTAAGCAGTGACTGGCGAGAAACACTTTCATGGAAAGGGGTTGCCCAGCTTCCAAAAATTACGAATCTCCAGAAATCTCAGCAAATATTTTTTCACCCAAACTGGATGATACTTTCAGGTAATGATCAGTACACTAAGGCGACTTGGTTCCCCAAATTTCGTTCTTCTATGTTGAAGCGTTCATTTCCAGTAACAGTTTGAATTTTTAGGTTTCACTCTGTTTTCTCCTATATTGATAGATGTATCTGGAACTCTAAATCCAACACGGTTTGTGCTAGCTTCTTGAAACTTGACACAGTAAAGTAGTTTCAAGTTCTATCTTTATGTTTTGTTTCCTCTTGATGTAGCCCTAAGCAGTGAATGGCGAGAAACACTTTCATGGAAAGGGGTTGCCAAGCTTCCAAAAATTACGAATCTCCAGAAATCTCAGCAAATACTTTTTCACCCAAACTGGATGATACTGTCAGGTAATGACCAGTACACTAAGGCGACTTGGTTCCCCAAATTTAGTTCTTCTATGTTGAAGCGTTCATTTCCAGTAACAGTTTGAATTTTTAGGTATCACTCTGTTTTCTCCTATATTGATACATGTACTTGGAACTCTAAATCCAACACGGTTTGTGCTAGCTTCTTGAAACTTGACACAGTAAAGTAGTTTCACGTTCTATCTCTATGTTTTGTTTCCTCTTGATGTAGCCCTAAGCACTGACTGGCGAGAAACACTTTCATGGAAAGGGGTTGCCAAGCTTCCAAAAATTACGAATCTCCAGAAATCTCAGCAAATATTTTTTCACCCAAACTGGATGATACTGTCAGGTAATGACCAGTACACTAAGGCGACTTGGTTCCCCAAATTTCGTTCTTCTATGTTGAAGCGTTCATTTCCAGTACCAATTTGAATTTTTAGGTATCACTCTGTTTTCTCCTATATTGATACATGTACTTGGAACTCTAAATCCAACACGGTTTGTGCTAGCTTCTTGAAACTTGACACAGTAAAGTAGTTTCACGTTCTATCTCTATGGTTTGTTTCCTCTTGATGTAGCCCTAAGCACTGACTGGCGAGAAACACTTTCATGGAAAGGGGTTGCCAAGCTTCCAAAAATTACGAATCTCCAGAAATCTCAGCAAATACTTTTTCACCCAAACTGGATGATACTGTCAGGTAATGATCACTACACGAAGGCGACTTGGTTCCCCAAATTTCGTTCTTCTATGTTGAAGCGTTCATTTCCAGTAACAGTTTGAATTTTTAGGTTTCACTCTGTTTTCTCCTATATTGATAGATGTATCTGGAACTCTAAATCCAACACGGTTTGTGCTAGCTTCTTGAAACTTGACACAGTAAAGTAGTTTCACGTTCTATCTCTATGTTTTGTTTCCTCTTGATGTAGCCCTAAGCAGTGACTGGCGAGAAACACTTTCATGGAACGGGGTTTCCAAGCTTCCAAAAATTACGAATCTCCAGAAATCTCAGCAAATATTTTTTCAACCAAACTGGATGATACTTTCAGGTAATGATCAGTACACTAAGGCGACTTGGTTCCCCAAATTTCGTTCTTCTATGTTGAAGCGTTCATTTCCAGTAACATTTTGAATTTTTAGGTATCACTCTGTTTTCTCCTATATTGATACATGTACTTGGAACTCTAAATCCGACACGGTTTGTGCTAGCTTCTTGAAACTTGACACAGTAAAGTAGTTTCATGTTCTATCTCTATGGTTTGTTTCCTCTTGTTGTAGCCCTAAGCACTGACTGGCGAGAAACACTTTCATGGAAAGGGGTTGCCAAGCTTCCAAAAATTATGAATCTCCAGAAATCTCAGCAAATATTTTTTCACCCAAACTGGATGATACTTTCAGGTAATGATCAGTACACTAAGTCGACTTGGTTCCCCAAATTTCGTTCTTCTATGTTGAAGCGTTCATTTCCAGTAACAGTTTGAATTTTTAGGTTTCACTCTGTTTTCTCCTATATTGATAGATGTATTTGGAACTCTAAATCCAACACGGTTTGTGCTAGCTTCTTGAAACTTGACACAGTAAAGTAGTTTCACGTTCTATCTCTATGGTTTGTTTCCTCTTGATGTAGCCCTAAGCACTGACTGGAGAGAAACACTTTCATGGAAAGGGGTTGCCAAGCTTCCAAAAATTACGAAACTCAAGAAATCTCAGCAAATATTTTTTCACCCAAACTGGATGATACTTTCAGGTAATGATCAGTACACTAAGGCGACTTGGTTCCCCAAATTTCGTTCTTCTACGTTGAAGCGTTCATTTCCAGTAACTGTTTGAATTTTTAGGTTTCACTCTGTTTTCTCCTATATTGATAGATGTATTTGGAACTCTAAATCCAACACGGTTTGTGCTAGCTTCTTGAAACTTGACACAGTAAAGTAGTTTCACGTTCTATCTCTATGTTTTGTTTCCTCTTGATGTAGCCCTAAGCAGTGACTGGAGAGAAACACTTTCATGGAAAGGGGTTGCCCAGCTTCCAAAAATTACGAATCTCCAGAAATCTCAGCAAATATTTTTTCACCCAAACTGGATGATACTTTCAGGTAATGATCAGTACACTAAGGCGACTTGGTTCCCCAAATTTCGTTCTTCTATGTTGAAGCGTTCATTTCCAGTAACACTTTGAATTTTTAGGTATCATTCTGTTTTCTCCTATATTGATACATGTACTTGGAACTCTAAATCCAACACGGTTTGTGCTAGCTTCTTGAAACTTGACACAGTAAAGTAGTTTCACGTTCTATCTCTATGTTTTGTTTCCTCTTGACGTAGCCCTAAGCAGTGACTGGCGAGAAACACTTTCATGAAACGGGGTTTCCAAGCTTCCAAAAATTACGAATCTCCAGAAATCTCAGCAAATATTTTTTCACCCAAACTGGATGATACTTTCAGGTAATGATCAGTACACGAAGGCGACTTAGTTCCCCAAATTTCGTTCTTCTATGTTGAAGCGTTCATTTCCAGTAACAGTTTGAATTTTTAGGTTTCACTCTGTTTTCTCTTATATTGATAGATGTATCTGGAACTCTAAATCCAACACGGTTTGTGCTAGCTTCTTGAAACTTGACACAGTAAAGTAGTTTCACGTTCTATCTCTATGTTTTGTTTCCTCTTGATTTAGCCCTAAGCAGTGACTGGCGAGAAACACTTTCATGGAAAGGGGTTGCCAAGCTTCCAAAAATTACGAATCTCCAGAAATCTCAGCAAATACTTTTTCACCCAAACTGGATGATACTTTCAGGTAATGTTCAGTACACTAAGGCGACTTGGTTCCCCAAATTTCGTTCTTCTATGTTGAAGCATTCATTTCCAGTAACAGTTTGAATTTTTAGGTTTCACTCTGTTTTCTCCTATATTGATACATGTACTTGGAACTCTAAATCCAACACGGTTTGTGCTAGCTTCTTGAAACTTGACACAGTAAAGTAGTTTCACGTTCTATCTCTATGTTTTGTTTCCTCTTGATGTAGCCCTAAGCACTGACTGGCGAGAAACACTTTCATGGAAAGGGGTTGCCAAGCTTCCAAAAATTACGAATCTCCAGAAATCTCAGCAAATATTTTTTCACCCAAACTGGATGATACTTTCAGGTAATGATCAGTACACTAAGGTGACTTGGTTCCCCAAATTTCGTTCTTCTACGTTGAAGCGTTCATTTCCAGTAACAGTTTGAATTTTTAGGTTTCACTCTGTTTTCTCCTATATTGATAGATGTATCTGGAACTCTAAATCCAACACGGTTTGTGCTAGCTTCTTGAAACTTGACACAGTAAAGTAGTTTCACGTTCTATCTCTATGGTTTGTTTCCTCTTGATGTAGCCCTAAGCACTGACTGGAGAGAAACACTTTCATGGAAAGGGGTTGCCAAGCTTCCAAAAATTACGAATCTCCAGAAATCTCAGCAAATATTTTTTCACCCAAACTGGATGATAGTTTCAGGTAATGATCAGTACACGAAGGCGACTTGGTTCCCCAAATTTCGTTCTTCTATGTTGAAGCGTTCATTTCCAGTAACAGTTTGAATTTTTAGGTTTCACTCTGTTTTCTCCTATATTGATAGATGTATCTGGAACTCTAAATCCAACACGGTTTGTGCTAGCTTCTTGAAACTTGACACAGTAAAGTAGTTTCACGTTCTATCTCTATGTTTTGTTTCCTCTTGATGTAGCCCTAAGCAGTGACTGGCGAGAAACACTTTCATGGAAAGGGGTTGCCAAGCTTCCAAAAATTACGAATCTCCAGAAATCTCAGCAAATACTTTTTCACCCAAACTGGATGATACTGTCAGGTAATGATCAGTACACTAAGGCGACTTGGTTCCCCAAATTTCGTTCTTCTATGTTGAAGCGTTCATTTCCAGTAACAGTTTGAATTTTTAGGTTTCACTCTGTTTTCTCCTATATTGATACATGTACTTGGAACTCTAAATCCAACACGGTTTGTGCTAGCTTCTTGAAACTTGACACAGTAAAGTAGTTTCACGTTCTATCTCTATGTTTTGTTTCCTCTTGATGTAGCCCTAAGCACTGACTGGCGAGAAACACTTTCATGGAAAGGGGTTGCCAAGCTTCCAAAAATTACGAATCTCCAGAAATCTCAGCAAATATTTTTTCACCCAAACTGGATGATACTGTCAGGTAATGACCAGTACACTAAGGCGACTTGGTTCCCCAAATTTCGTTCTTCTATGTTGAAGCGTTCATTTCCAGTACCAGTTTGAATTTTTAGGTATCACTCTGTTTTCTCCTATATTGATACATGTACTTGGAACTCTAAATCCAACACGGTTTGTGCTAGCTTCTTGAAACTTGACACAGTAAAGTAGTTTCACGTTCTATCTCTATGGTTTGTTTCCTCTTGATGTAGCCCTAAGCACTGACTGGCGAGAAACACTTTCATGGAAAGGGGTTGCCAAGCTTCCAAAAATTACGAATCTCCAGAAATCTCAGCAAATATTTTTTCACCCAAACTGGATGATACTTTCAGGTAATGATCAGTACACGAAGGCGACTTGGTTCCCCAAATTTCGTTCTTCTATGTTGAAGCGTTCATTTCCAGTAACAGTTTGAATTTTTAGGTTTCACTCTGTTTTCTCCTATATTGATAGATGTATCTGGAACTCTAAATCCAACACGGTTTGTGCTAGCTTCTTGAAACTTGACACAGTAAAGTAGTTTCACGTTCTATCTCTATGTTTTGTTTCCTCTTGATGTAGCCCTAAGCAGTGACTGGCGAGAAACACTTTCATGGAAAGGGGTTGCCAAGCTTCCAAAAATTACGAATCTCCAGAAATCTCAGCAAATACTTTTTCACCCAAACTGGATGATACTGTCAGGTAATGATCAGTACACTAAGGCGACTTGGTTCCCCAAATTTCGTTCTTCTATGTTGAAGCGTTCATTTCCAGTAACACTGAATTTTTAGGTATCACTCTGTTTTCTCCTATATTGATACATGTACTTGGAACTCTAAATCCAACACGGTTTGTGCTAGCTTCTTGAAACTTGACACAGTAAAGTAGTTTCACGTTCTATCTCTATGTTTTGTTTCCTCTTGATGTAGCCCTAAGCAGTGACTGGCGAGAAACACTTTCATGGAACGGGGTTTCCAAGGTTCCAAAAATTACGAATCTCCAGAAATCTCAGCAAATATTTTTTCACCCAAACTGGATGATACTTTCAGGTAATGATCAGTACACTAAGGCGACTTGGTTCCCCAAATTTCGTTCTTCTACGTTGAAGCGTTCATTTCCAGTAACAGTTTGAATTTTTAGGTTTCACTCTGTTTTCTCCTATATTGATACATGTACTTGGAACTCTAAATCCAACAAGGATTGTGCTAGCTTCTTGAAACTTGACACAGTAAAGTAGTTTCACGTTCTATCTCTATGTTTTGTTTCCTCTTGATGTAGCCCTAAGCAATGACTGGCGAGAAACACTTTCATGGAAAGGGGTTGCCAAGCTTCCAAAAATTACGAATCTCCAGAAATCTCAGCAAATATTTTTTCACCCAAACTGGATGATACTTTCAGGTAATGATCAGTACACTAAGGCGACTTGGTTCCCCATATTTCGTTCTTCTACGTTGAAGCGTTCATTTCCAGTAACAGTTTGAATTTTTAGGTTTCACTCTGTTTTCTCCTATATTGATAGATGTATTTGGAACTCTAAATCCAACACGGTTTGTGCTAGCTTCTTGAAACTTGACACAGTAAAGTAGTTTCACGTTCTATCTCTACGGTTTGTTTCCTCTTGATGTAGCCCTAAGCACTGACTGGAGAGAAACACTTTCATGGAAAGGGGTTGCCAAGCTTCCAAAAATTATGAATCTCCAGAAATCTCAGCAAATATTTTTTCACCCAAACTGGATGATACTTTCAGGTAATGATCAGTACACGAAGGCGACTTGGTTCCCCAAATTTCGTTCTTCTATGTTGAAGCGTTCATTTCCAGTAACAGTTTGAATTTTTAGGTTTCACTCTGTTTTCTCTTATATTGATAGATGTATCTGGAACT
Source organism: Spermophilus citellus (assembly GCF_964194105.1). Taxonomy (NCBI): domain Eukaryota; kingdom Metazoa; phylum Chordata; class Mammalia; order Rodentia; family Sciuridae; genus Spermophilus; species Spermophilus citellus. Next base: position 49,796,333 of record NC_138187.1, on the reverse strand, counting down.
CTAAATCCAACACGGTTTGTGCTAGCTTCTTGAAACTTGACACAGTAAAGTAGTTTCACGTTCTATCTCTATGCTTTGTTTCCTCTTGATTTAGCCCTAAGCAGTGACTGGCGAGAAACACTTTCATGGAAAGGGGTTGCCAAGCTTCCAAAAATTACGAATCTCCAGAAATCTCAGCAAATACTTTTTCACCCAAACTGGATGATACTTTCAGGTAATGATCAGTACACTAAGGCGACTTGGTTCCCCAAATTTCGTTCTTCTATGTTGAAGCATTCATTTCCAGTAACAGTTTGAATTTTTAGGTTTCACTCTGTTTTCTCCTATATTGATACATGTACTTGGAACTCTAAATCCAACACGGTTTGTGCTAGCTTCTTGAAACTTGACACAGTAAAGTAGTTTCACGTTCTATCTCTATGTTTTGTTTCCTCTTGATGTAGCCCTAAGCACTGACTGGCGAGAAACACTTTCATGGAAAGGGGTTGCCAAGCTTCCAAAAATTACGAATCTCCAGAAATCTCAGCAAATATTTTTTCACCCAAACTGGATGATACTTTCAGGTAATGATCAGTACACTAAGGTGACTTGGTTCCCCAAATTTCGTTCTTCTACGTTGAAGCGTTCATTTCCAGTAACAGTTTGAATTTTTAGGTTTCACTCTGTTTTCTCCTATATTGATAGATGTATCTGGAACTCTAAATCCAACACGGTTTGTGCTAGCTTCTTGAAACTTGACACAGTAAAGTAGTTTCACGTTCTATCTCTATGGTTTGTTTCCTCTTGATGTAGCCCTAAGCACTGACTGGAGAGAAACACTTTCATGGAAAGGGGTTGCCAAGCTTCCAAAAATTACGAATCTCCAGAAATCTCAGCAAATATTTTTTCACCCAAACTGGATGATACTTTCAGGTAATGATCAGTACACGAAGGCGACTTGGTTCCCCAAATTTCGTTCTTCTATGTTGAAGCGTTCATTTCCAGTAACAGTTTGAATTTTTAGGTTTCACTCTGTTTTCTCCTATATTGATAGATGTATCTGGAACTCTAAATCCAACACGGTTTGTGCTAGCTTCTTGAAACTTGACACAGTAAAGTAGTTTCACGTTCTATCTCTATGTTTTGTTTCCTCTTGATGTAGCCCTAAGCAGTGACTGGCGAGAAACACTTTCATGGAAAGGGGTTGCCAAGCTTCCAAAAATTACGAATCTCCAGAAATCTCAGCAAATACTTTTTCACCAAACTGGATGATACTGTCAGGTAATGATCAGTACACGAAGGCGACTTGGTTCCCCAAATTTCGTTCTTCTATGTTGAAGCGTTCATTTCCAGTAACAGTTTGAATTTTTAGGTTTCACTCTGTTTTCTCCTATATTGATAGATGTATCTGGAACTCTAAATCCAACACGGTTTGTGCTAGCTTCTTGAAACTTGACACAGTAAAGTAGTTTCACGTTCTATCTCTATGTTTTGTTTCCTCTTGATGTAGCCCTAAGCACTGACTGGCGAGAAACACTTTCATGGAAAGGGGTTGCCAAGCTTCCAAAAATTACGAATCTCCAGAAATCTCAGCAAATATTTTTTCACCCAAACTGGATGATACTGTCAGGTAATGACCAGTACACTAAGGCGACTTGGTTCCCCAAATTTCGTTCTTCTATGTTGAAGCGTTCATTTCCAGTACCAGTTTGAATTTTTAGGTATCACTCTGTTTTCTCCTATATTGATACATGTACTTGGAACTCTAAATCCAACACGGTTTGTGCTAGCTTCTTGAAACTTGACACAGTAAAGTAGTTTCACGTTCTATCTCTATGGTTTGTTTCCTCTTGATGTAGCCCTAAGCACTGACTGGCGAGAAACACTTTCATGGAAAGGGGTTGCCAAGCTTCCAAAAATTACGAATCTCCAGAAATCTCAGCAAATATTTTTTCACCCAAACTGGATGATACTTTCAGGTAATGATCAGTACACGAAGGCGACTTGGTTCCCCAAATTTCGTTCTTCTATGTTGAAGCGTTCATTTCCAGTAACAGTTTGAATTTTTAGGTTTCACTCTGTTTTCTCCTATATTGATAGATGTATCTGGAACTCTAAATCCAACACGGTTTGTGCTAGCTTCTTGAAACTTGACACAGTAAAGTAGTTTCACGTTCTATCTCTATGTTTTGTTTCCTCTTGATGTAGCCCTAAGCAGTGACTGGCGAGAAACACTTTCATGGAAAGGGGTTGCCAAGCTTCCAAAAATTACGAATCTCCAGAAATCTCAGCAAATACTTTTTCACCCAAACTGGATGATACTGTCAGGTAATGATCAGTACACTAAGGCGACTTGGTTCCCCAAATTTCGTTCTTCTATGTTGAAGCGTTCATTTCCAGTAACACTTTGAATTTTTAGGTATCACTCTGTTTTCTCCTATATTGATACATGTACTTGGAACTCTAAATCCAACACGGTTTGTGCTAGCTTCTTGAAACTTGACACAGTAAAGTAGTTTCACGTTCTATCTCTATGTTTTGTTTCCTCTTGATGTAGCCCTAAGCAGTGACTGGCGAGAAACACTTTCATGGAACGGGGTTTCCAAGGTTCCAAAAATTACGAATCTCCAGAAATCTCAGCAAATATTTTTTCACCCAAACTGGATGATACTTTCAGGTAATGATCAGTACACTAAGGCGACTTGGTTCCCCAAATTTCGTTCTTCTACGTTGAAGCGTTCATTTCCAGTAACAGTTTGAATTTTTAGGTTTCACTCTGTTTTCTCCTATATTGATACATGTACTTGGAACTCTAAATCCAACAAGGATTGTGCTAGCTTCTTGAAACTTGACACAGTAAAGTAGTTTCACGTTCTATCTCTATGTTTTGTTTCCTCTTGATGTAGCCCTAAGCAATGACTGGCGAGAAACACTTTCATGGAAAGGGGTTGCCAAGCTTCCAAAAATTACGAATCTCCAGAAATCTCAGCAAATATTTTTTCACCCAAACTGGATGATACTTTCAGGTAATGATCAGTACACTAAGGCGACTTGGTTCCCCAAATTTCGTTCTTCTACGTTGAAGCGTTCATTTCCAGTAACAGTTTGAATTTTTAGGTTTCACTCTGTTTTCTCCTATATTGATAGATGTATTTGGAACTCTAAATCCAACACGGTTTGTGCTAGCTTCTTGAAACTTGACACAGTAAAGTAGTTTCACGTTCTATCTCTACGGTTTGTTTCCTCTTGATGTAGCCCTAAGCACTGACTGGAGAGAAACACTTTCATGGAAAGGGGTTGCCAAGCTTCCAAAAATTATGAATCTCCAGAAATCTCAGCAAATATTTTTTCACCCAAACTGGATGATACTTTCAGGTAATGATCAGTACACGAAGGCGACTTGGTTCCCCAAATTTCGTTCTTCTATGTTGAAGCGTTCATTTCCAGTAACAGTTTGAATTTTTAGGTTTCACTCTGTTTTCTCTTATATTGATAGATGTATCTGGAACTCTAAATCCAACACGGTTTGTGCTAGCTTCTTGAAACTTGACACAGTAAAGTAGTTTCACGTTCTATCTCTATGCTTTGTTTCCTCTTGATTTAGCCCTAAGCAGTGACTGGCGAGAAACACTTTCATGGAAAGGGGTTGCCAAGCTTCCAAAAATTACGAATCTCCAGAAATCTCAGCAAATACTTTTTCACCCAAACTGGATGATACTTTCAGGTAATGATCAGTACACTAAGGCGACTTGGTTCCCCAAATTTCGTTCTTCTATGTTGAAGCATTCATTTCCAGTAACAGTTTGAATTTTTAGGTTTCACTCTGTTTTCTCCTATATTGATACATGTACTTGGAACTCTAAATCCAACACGGTTTGTGCTAGCTTCTTGAAACTTGACACAGTAAAGTAGTTTCACGTTCTATCTCTATGTTTTGTTTCCTCTTGATGTAGCCCTAAGCACTGACTGGCGAGAAACACTTTCATGGAAAGGGGTTGCCAAGCTTCCAAAAATTACGAATCTCCAGAAATCTCAGCAAATATTTTTTCACCCAAACTGGATGATACTTTCAGGTAATGATCAGTACACTAAGGTGACTTGGTTCCCCAAATTTCGTTCTTCTACGTTGAAGCGTTCATTTCCAGTAACAGTTTGAATTTTTAGGTTTCACTCTGTTTTCTCCTATATTGATAGATGTATCTGGAACTCTAAATCCAACACGGTTTGTGCTAGCTTCTTGAAACTTGACACAGTAAAGTAGTTTCACGTTCTATCTCTATGGTTTGTTTCCTCTTGATGTAGCCCTAAGCACTGACTGGAGAGAAACACTTTCATGGAAAGGGGTTGCCAAGCTTCCAAAAATTACGAATCTCCAGAAATCTCAGCAAATATTTTTTCACCCAAACTGGATGATACTTTCAGGTAATGATCAGTACACGAAGGCGACTTGGTTCCCCAAATTTCGTTCTTCTATGTTGAAGCGTTCATTTCCAGTAACAGTTTGAATTTTTAGGTTTCACTCTGTTTTCTCCTATATTGATAGATGTATCTGGAACTCTAAATCCAACACGGTTTGTGCTAGCTTCTTGAAACTTGACACAGTAAAGTAGTTTCACGTTCTATCTCTATGTTTTGTTTCCTCTTGATGTAGCCCTAAGCAGTGACTGGCGAGAAACACTTTCATGGAAAGGGGTTGCCAAGCTTCCAAAAATTACGAATCTCCAGAAATCTCAGCAAATACTTTTTCACCCAAACTGGATGATACTGTCAGGTAATGATCAGTACACGAAGGCGACTTGGTTCCCCAAATTTCGTTCTTCTATGTTGAAGCGTTCATTTCCAGTAACAGTTTGAATTTTTAGGTTTCACTCTGTTTTCTCCTATATTGATAGATGTATCTGGAACTCTAAATCCAACACGGTTTGTGCTAGCTTCTTGAAACTTGACACAGTAAAGTAGTTTCACGTTCTATCTCTATGTTTTGTTTCCTCTTGATGTAGCCCTAAGCACTGACTGGCGAGAAACACTTTCATGGAAAGGGGTTGCCAAGCTTCCAAAAATTACGAATCTCCAGAAATCTCAGCAAATATTTTTTCACCCAAACTGGATGATACTGTCAGGTAATGACCAGTACACTAAGGCGACTTGGTTCCCCAAATTTCGTTCTTCTATGTTGAAGCGTTCATTTCCAGTACCAGTTTGAATTTTTAGGTATCACTCTGTTTTCTCCTATATTGATACATGTACTTGGAACTCTAAATCCAACACGGTTTGTGCTAGCTTCTTGAAACTTGACACAGTAAAGTAGTTTCACGTTCTATCTCTATGGTTTGTTTCCTCTTGATGTAGCCCTAAGCACTGACTGGCGAGAAACACTTTCATGGAAAGGGGTTGCCAAGCTTCCAAAAATTACGAATCTCCAGAAATCTCAGCAAATATTTTTTCACCCAAACTGGATGATACTTTCAGGTAATGATCAGTACACGAAGGCGACTTGGTTCCCCAAATTTCGTTCTTCTATGTTGAAGCGTTCATTTCCAGTAACAGTTTGAATTTTTAGGTTTCACTCTGTTTTCTCCTATATTGATAGATGTATCTGGAACTCTAAATCCAACACGGTTTGTGCTAGCTTCTTGAAACTTGACACAGTAAAGTAGTTTCACGTTCTATCTCTATGTTTTGTTTCCTCTTGATGTAGCCCTAAGCAGTGACTGGCGAGAAACACTTTCATGGAAAGGGGTTGCCAAGCTTCCAAAAATTACGAATCTCCAGAAATCTCAGCAAATACTTTTTCACCCAAACTGGATGATACTGTCAGGTAATGATCAGTACACTAAGGCGACTTGGTTCCCCAAATTTCGTTCTTCTATGTTGAAGCGTTCATTTCCAGTAACACTTTGAATTTTTAGGTATCACTCTGTTTTCTCCTATATTGATACATGTACTTGGAACTCTAAATCCAACACGGTTTGTGCTAGCTTCTTGAAACTTGACACAGTAAAGTAGTTTCACGTTCTATCTCTATGTTTTGTTTCCTCTTGATGTAGCCCTAAGCAGTGACTGGCGAGAAACACTTTCATGGAACGGGGTTTCCAAGGTTCCAAAAATTACGAATCTCCAGAAATCTCAGCAAATATTTTTTCACCCAAACTGGATGATACTTTCAGGTAATGATCAGTACACTAAGGCGACTTGGTTCCCCAAATTTCGTTCTTCTACGTTGAAGCGTTCATTTCCAGTAACAGTTTGAATTTTTAGGTTTCACTCTGTTTTCTCCTATATTGATACATGTACTTGGAACTCTAAATCCAACAAGGATTGTGCTAGCTTCTTGAAACTTGACACAGTAAAGTAGTTTCACGTTCTATCTCTATGTTTTGTTTCCTCTTGATGTAGCCCTAAGCAATGACTGGCGAGAAACACTTTCATGGAAAGGGGTTGCCAAGCTTCCAAAAATTACGAATCTCCAGAAATCTCAGCAAATATTTTTTCACCCAAACTGGATGATACTTTCAGGTAATGATCAGTACACTAAGGCGACTTGGTTCCCCAAATTTCGTTCTTCTACGTTGAAGCGTTCATTTCCAGTAACAGTTTGAATTTTTAGGTTTCACTCTGTTTTCTCCTATATTGATAGATGTATTTGGAACTCTAAATCCAACACGGTTTGTGCTAGCTTCTTGAAACTTGACACAGTAAAGTAGTTTCACGTTCTATCTCTACGGTTTGTTTCCTCTTGATGTAGCCCTAAGCACTGACTGGAGAGAAACACTTTCATGGAAAGGGGTTGCCAAGCTTCCAAAAATTATGAATCTCCAGAAATCTCAGCAAATATTTTTTCACCCAAACTGGATGATACTTTCAGGTAATGATCAGTACACGAAGGCGACTTGGTTCCCCAAATTTCGTTCTTCTATGTTGAAGCGTTCATTTCCAGTAACAGTTTGAATTTTTAGGTTTCACTCTGTTTTCTCTTATATTGATAGATGTATCTGGAACTCTAAATCCAACACGGTTTGTGCTAGCTTCTTGAAACTTGACACAGTAAAGTAGTTTCACGTTCTATCTCTATGCTTTGTTTCCTCTTGATTTAGCCCTAAGCAGTGACTGGCGAGAAACACTTTCATGGAAAGGGGTTGCCAAGCTTCCAAAAATTACGAATCTCCAGAAATCTCAGCAAATACTTTTTCACCCAAACTGGATGATACTTTCAGGTAATGATCAGTACACTAAGGCGACTTGGTTCCCCAAATTTCGTTCTTCTATGTTGAAGCATTCATTTCCAGTAACAGTTTGAATTTTTAGGTTTCACTCTGTTTTCTCCTATATTGATACATGTACTTGGAACTCTAAATCCAACACGGTTTGTGCTAGCTTCTTGAAACTTGACACAGTAAAGTAGTTTCACGTTCTATCTCTATGTTTTGTTTCCTCTTGATGTAGCCCTAAGCACTGACTGGCGAGAAACACTTTCATGGAAAGGGGTTGCCAAGCTTCCAAAAATTACGAATCTCCAGAAATCTCAGCAAATATTTTTTCACCCAAACTGGATGATACTTTCAGGTAATGATCAGTACACTAAGGTGACTTGGTTCCCCAAATTTCGTTCTTCTACGTTGAAGCGTTCATTTCCAGTAACAGTTTGAATTTTTAGGTTTCACTCTGTTTTCTCCTATATTGATAGATGTATCTGGAACTCTAAATCCAACACGGTTTGTGCTAGCTTCTTGAAACTTGACACAGTAAAGTAGTTTCACGTTCTATCTCTATGGTTTGTTTCCTCTTGATGTAGCCCTAAGCACTGACTGGAGAGAAACACTTTCATGGAAAGGGGTTGCCAAGCTTCCAAAAATTACGAATCTCCAGAAATCTCAGCAAATATTTTTTCACCCAAACTGGATGATACTTTCAGGTAATGATCAGTACACGAAGGCGACTTGGTTCCCCAAATTTCGTTCTTCTATGTTGAAGCGTTCATTTCCAGTAACAGTTTGAATTTTTAGGTTTCACTCTGTTTTCTCCTATATTGATAGATGTATCTGGAACTCTAAATCCAACACGGTTTGTGCTAGCTTCTTGAAACTTGACACAGTAAAGTAGTTTCACGTTCTATCTCTATGTTTTGTTTCCTCTTGATGTAGCCCTAAGCAGTGACTGGCGAGAAACACTTTCATGGAAAGGGGTTGCCAAGCTTCCAAAAATTACGAATCTCCAGAAATCTCAGCAAATACTTTTTCACCCAAACTGGATGATACTGTCAGGTAATGATCAGTACACGAAGGCGACTTGGTTCCCCAAATTTCGTTCTTCTATGTTGAAGCGTTCATTTCCAGTAACAGTTTGAATTTTTAGGTTTCACTCTGTTTTCTCCTATATTGATAGATGTATCTGGAACTCTAAATCCAACACGGTTTGTGCTAGCTTCTTGAAACTTGACACAGTAAAGTAGTTTCACGTTCTATCTCTATGTTTTGTTTCCTCTTGATGTAGCCCTAAGCACTGACTGGCGAGAAACACTTTCATGGAAAGGGGTTGCCAAGCTTCCAAAAATTACGAATCTCCAGAAATCTCAGCAAATATTTTTTCACCCAAACTGGATGATACTGTCAGGTAATGACCAGTACACTAAGGCGACTTGGTTCCCCAAATTTCGTTCTTCTATGTTGAAGCGTTCATTTCCAGTACCAGTTTGAATTTTTAGGTATCACTCTGTTTTCTCCTATATTGATACATGTACTTGGAACTCTAAATCCAACACGGTTTGTGCTAGCTTCTTGAAACTTGACACAGTAAAGTAGTTTCACGTTCTATCTCTATGGTTTGTTTCCTCTTGATGTAGCCCTAAGCACTGACTGGCGAGAAACACTTTCATGGAAAGGGGTTGCCAAGCTTCCAAAAATTACGAATCTCCAGAAATCTCAGCAAATATTTTTTCACCCAAACTGGATGATACTTTCAGGTAATGATCAGTACACGAAGGCGACTTGGTTCCCCAAATTTCGTTCTTCTATGTTGAAGCGTTCATTTCCAGTAACAGTTTGAATTTTTAGGTTTCACTCTGTTTTCTCCTATATTGATAGATGTATCTGGAACTCTAAATCCAACACGGTTTGTGCTAGCTTCTTGAAACTTGACACAGTAAAGTAGTTTCACGTTCTATCTCTATGTTTTGTTTCCTCTTGATGTAGCCCTAAGCAGTGACTGGCGAGAAACACTTTCATGGAAAGGGGTTGCCAAGCTTCCAAAAATTACGAATCTCCAGAAATGTCAGCAAATACTTTTTCACCCAAACTGGATGATACTGTCAGGTAATGATCAGTACACTAAGGCGACTTGGTTCCCCAAATTTCGTTCTTCTATGTTGAAGCGTTCATTTCCAGTAACAGTTTGAATTTTTAGGTATCACTCTGTTTTCTCCTATATTGATACATGTACTTGGAACTCTAAATCCAACACGGTTTGTGCTAGCTTCTTGAAACTTGACACAGTAAAGTAGTTTCACGTTCTATCTCTATGTTTTGTTTCCTCTTGATGTAGCCCTAAGCAGTGACTGGCGAGAAACACTTTCATGGAACGGGGTTTCCAAGGTTCCAAAAATTACGAATCTCCAGAAATCTCAGCAAATATTTTTTCACCCAAACTGGATGATACTTTCAGGTAATGATCAGTACACTAAGGCGACTTGGTTCCCCAAATTTCGTTCTTCTACGTTGAAGCGTTCATTTCCAGTAACAGTTTGAATTTTTAGGTTTCACTCTGTTTTCTCCTATATTGATACATGTACTTGGAACTCTAAATCCAACAAGGATTGTGCTAGCTTCTTGAAACTTGACACAGTAAAGTAGTTTCACGTTCTATCTCTATGTTTTGTTTCCTCTTGATGTAGCCCTAAGCAATGACTGGCGAGAAACACTTTCATGGAAAGGGGTTGCCAAGCTTCCAAAAATTACGAATCTCCAGAAATCTCAGCAAATATTTTTTCACCCAAACTGGATGATACTTTCAGGTAATGATCAGTACACTAAGGCGACTTGGTTCCCCAAATTTCGTTCTTCTACGTTGAAGCGTTCATTTCCAGTAACAGTTTGAATTTTTAGGTTTCACTCTGTTTTCTCCTATATTGATAGATGTATTTGGAACTCTAAATCCAACACGGTTTGTGCTAGCTTCTTGAAACTTGACACAGTAAAGTAGTTTCACGTTCTATCTCTACGGTTTGTTTCCTCTTGATGTAGCCCTAAGCACTGACTGGAGAGAAACACTTTCATGGAAAGGGGTTGCCAAGCTTCCAAAAATTATGAATCTCCAGAAATCTCAGCAAATATTTTTTCACCCAAACTGGATGATACTTTCAGGTAATGATCAGTACACGAAGGCGACTTGGTTCCCCAAATTTCGTTCTTCTATGTTGAAGCGTTCATTTCCAGTAACAGTTTGAATTTTTAGGTTTCACTCTGTTTTCTCTTATATTGATAGATGTATCTGGAACTCTAAATCCAACACGGTTTGTGCTAGCTTCTTGAAACTTGACACAGTAAAGTAGTTTCACGTTCTATCTCTATGCTTTGTTTCCTCTTGATTTAGCCCTAAGCAGTGACTGGCGAGAAACACTTTCATGGAAAGGGGTTGCCAAGCTTCCAAAAATTACGAATCTCCAGAAATCTCAGCAAATACTTTTTCACCCAAACTGGATGATACTTTCAGGTAATGATCAGTACACTAAGGCGACTTGGTTCCCCAAATTTCGTTCTTCTATGTTGAAGCATTCATTTCCAGTAACAGTTTGAATTTTTAGGTTTCACTCTGTTTTCTCCTATATTGATACATGTACTTGGAACTCTAAATCCAACACGGTTTGTGCTAGCTTCTTGAAACTTGACACAGTAAAGTAGTTTCACGTTCTATCTCTATGTTTTGTTTCCTCTTGATGTAGCCCTAAGCACTGACTGGCGAGAAACACTTTCATGGAAAGGGGTTGCCAAGCTTCCAAAAATTACGAATCTCCAGAAATCTCAGCAAATATTTTTTCACCCAAACTGGATGATACTTTCAGGTAATGATCAGTACACTAAGGTGACTTGGTTCCCCAAATTTCGTTCTTCTACGTTGAAGCGTTCATTTCCAGTAACAGTTTGAATTTTTAGGTTTCACTCTGTTTTCTCCTATATTGATAGATGTATCTGGAACTCTAAATCCAACACGGTTTGTGCTAGCTTCTTGAAACTTGACACAGTAAAGTAGTTTCACGTTCTATCTCTATGGTTTGTTTCCTCTTGATGTAGCCCTAAGCACTGACTGGAGAGAAACACTTTCATGGAAAGGGGTTGCCAAGCTTCCAAAAATTACGAATCTCCAGAAATCTCAGCAAATATTTTTTCACCCAAACTGGATGATACTTTCAGGTAATGATCAGTACACGAAGGCGACTTGGTTCCCCAAATTTCGTTCTTCTATGTTGAAGCGTTCATTTCCAGTAACAGTTTGAATTTTTAGGTTTCACTCTGTTTTCTCCTATATTGATAGATGTATCTGGAACTCTAAATCCAACACGGTTTGTGCTAGCTTCTTGAAACTTGACACAGTAAAGTAGTTTCACGTTCTATCTCTATGTTTTGTTTCCTCTTGATGTAGCCCTAAGCAGTGACTGGCGAGAAACACTTTCATGGAAAGGGGTTGCCAAGCTTCCAAAAATTACGAATCTCCAGAAATCTCAGCAAATACTTTTTCACCCAAACTGGATGATACTGTCAGGTAATGATCAGTACACGAAGGCGACTTGGTTCCCCAAATTTCGTTCTTCTATGTTGAAGCGTTCATTTCCAGTAACAGTTTGAATTTTTAGGTTTCACTCTGTTTTCTCCTATATTGATAGATGTATCTGGAACTCTAAATCCAACACGGTTTGTGCTAGCTTCTTGAAACTTGACACAGTAAAGTAGTTTCACGTTCTATCTCTATGTTTTGTTTCCTCTTGATGTAGCCCTAAGCACTGACTGGCGAGAAACACTTTCATGGAAAGGGGTTGCCAAGCTTCCAAAAATTACGAATCTCCAGAAATCTCAGCAAATATTTTTTCACCCAAACTGGATGATACTGTCAGGTAATGACCAGTACACTAAGGCGACTTGGTTCCCCAAATTTCGTTCTTCTATGTTGAAGCGTTCATTTCCAGTACCAGTTTGAATTTTTAGGTATCACTCTGTTTTCTCCTATATTGATACATGTACTTGGAACTCTAAATCCAACACGGTTTGTGCTAGCTTCTTGAAACTTGACACAGTAAAGTAGTTTCACGTTCTATCTCTATGGTTTGTTTCCTCTTGATGTAGCCCTAAGCACTGACTGGCGAGAAACACTTTCATGGAAAGGGGTTGCCAAGCTTCCAAAAATTACGAATCTCCAGAAATCTCAGCAAATATTTTTTCACCCAAACTGGATGATACTTTCAGGTAATGATCAGTACACGAAGGCGACTTGGTTCCCCAAATTTCGTTCTTCTATGTTGAAGCGTTCATTTCCAGTAACAGTTTGAATTTTTAGGTTTCACTCTGTTTTCTCCTATATTGATAGATGTATCTGGAACTCTAAATCCAACACGGTTTGTGCTAGCTTCTTGAAACTTGACACAGTAAAGTAGTTTCACGTTCTATCTCTATGTTTTGTTTCCTCTTGATGTAGCCCTAAGCAGTGACTGGCGAGAAACACTTTCATGGAAAGGGGTTGCCAAGCTTCCAAAAATTACGAATCTCCAGAAATGTCAGCAAATACTTTTTCACCCAAACTGGATGATACTGTCAGGTAATGATCAGTACACTAAGGCGACTTGGTTCCCCAAATTTCGTTCTTCTATGTTGAAGCGTTCATTTCCAGTAACAGTTTGAATTTTTAGGTATCACTCTGTTTTCTCCTATATTGATACATGTACTTGGAACTCTAAATCCAACACGGTTTGTGCTAGCTTCTTGAAACTTGACACAGTAAAGTAGTTTCACGTTCTATCTCTATGTTTTGTTTCCTCTTGATGTAGCCCTAAGCAGTGACTGGCGAGAAACACTTTCATGGAACGGGGTTTCCAAGGTTCCAAAAATTACGAATCTCCAGAAATCTCAGCAAATATTTTTTCACCCAAACTGGATGATACTTTCAGGTAATGATCAGTACACTAAGGCGACTTGGTTCCCCAAATTTCGTTCTTCTACGTTGAAGCGTTCATTTCCAGTAACAGTTTGAATTTTTAGGTTTCACTCTGTTTTCTCCTATATTGATACATGTACTTGGAACTCTAAATCCAACAAGGTTTGTGCTAGCTTCTTGAAACTTGACACAGTAAAGTAGTTTCACGTTCTATCTCTATGTTTTGTTTCCTCTTGATGTAGCCCTAAGCACTGACTGGCGAGAAACACTTTCATGGAAAGGGGTTGCCAAGCTTCCAAAAATTACGAATCTCCAGAAATCTCAGCAAATATTTTTTCACCCAAACTGGATGATACTTTCAGGTAATGATCAGTACACTAAGGCGACTTGGTTCCCCAAATTTCGTTCTTCTACGTTGAAGCGTTCATTTCCAGTAACAGTTTGAATTTTTAGGTTTCACTCTGTTTTCTCCTATATTGATAGATGTATCTGGAACTCTAAATCCTACACGGTTTGTGCTAGCTTCTTGAAACTTGACACAGTAAAGTAGTTTCACGTTCTATCTCTATGGTTTGTTTCCTCTTGATGTAGCCCTAAGCAGTGACTGGCGAGAAACACTTTCATGGAAAGGGGTTGCCCAGCTTCCAAAAATTACGAATCTCCAGAAATCTCAGCAAATATTTTTTCACCCAAACTGGATGATACTTTCAGGTAATGATCAGTACACTAAGGCGACTTGGTTCCCCAAATTTCGTTCTTCTATGTTGAAGCGTTCATTTCCAGTAACAGTTTGAATTTTTAGGTTTCACTCTGTTTTCTCCTATATTGATAGATGTATCTGGAACTCTAAATCCAACACGGTTTGTGCTAGCTTCTTGAAACTTGACACAGTAAAGTAGTTTCAAGTTCTATCTTTATGTTTTGTTTCCTCTTGATGTAGCCCTAAGCAGTGAATGGCGAGAAACACTTTCATGGAAAGGGGTTGCCAAGCTTCCAAAAATTACGAATCTCCAGAAATCTCAGCAAATACTTTTTCACCCAAACTGGATGATACTGTCAGGTAATGACCAGTACACTAAGGCGACTTGGTTCCCCAAATTTAGTTCTTCTATGTTGAAGCGTTCATTTCCAGTAACAGTTTGAATTTTTAGGTATCACTCTGTTTTCTCCTATATTGATACATGTACTTGGAACTCTAAATCCAACACGGTTTGTGCTAGCTTCTTGAAACTTGACACAGTAAAGTAGTTTCACGTTCTATCTCTATGTTTTGTTTCCTCTTGATGTAGCCCTAAGCACTGACTGGAGAGAAACACTTTCATGGAAAGGGGTTGCCAAGCTTCCAAAAATTACGAATCTCCAGAAATCTCAGCAAATATTTTTTTCACCCAAACTGGATGATACTTTCAGGTAATGATCAGTACACGAAGGCGACTTGGTTCCCCAAATTTCGTTCTTCTATGTTGAAGCGTTCATTTCCAGTAACAGTTTGAATTTTTAGGTTTCACTCTGTTTTCTCCTATATTGATAGATGTATCTGGAACTCTAAATCCAACACGGTTTGTGCTAGCTTCTTGAAACTTGACACAGTAAAGTAGTTTCACGTTCTATCTCTATGGTTTGTTTCCTCTTGATGTAGCCCTAAGCAGTGACTGGCGAGAAACACTTTCATGGAAAGGGGTTGCCAAGCTTCCAAAAATTACGAATCTCCAGAAATCTCAGCAAATACTTTTTCACCCAAACTGGATGATACTGTCAGGTAATGATCAGTACACTAAGGCGACTTGGTTCCCCAAATTTCGTTCTTCTATGTTGAAGCGTTCATTTCCAGTAACAGTTTGAATTTTTAGGTTTCACTCTGTTTTCTCCTATATTGATACATGTACTTGGAACTCTAAATCCAACACGGTTTGTGCTAGCTTCTTGAAACTTGACACAGTAAAGTAGTTTCACGTTCTATCTCTATGGTTTGTTTCCTCTTGATGTAGCCCTAAGCACTGACTGGCGAGAAACACTTTCATGGAAAGGGGTTGCCAAGCTTCCAAAAATTACGAATCTCCAGAAATCTCAGCAAATATTTTTTCACCCAAACTGGATGATACTGTCAGGTAATGACCAGTACACTAAGGCGACTTGGTTCCCCAAATTTCGTTCTTCTATGTTGAAGCATTCATTTCCAGTACCAGTTTGAATTTTTAGGTATCACTCTGTTTTCTCCTATATTGATACATGTACTTGGAACTCTAAATCCAACACGGTTTGTGCTAGCTTCTTGAAACTTGACACAGTAAAGTAGTTTCACGTTCTATCTCTATGGTTTGTTTCCTCTTGTTGTAGCCCTAAGCCCTGACTGGCGAGAAACACTTTCATGGAAAGGGGTTGCCAAGCTTCCAAAAATTACGAATCTCCAGAAATCTCAGCAAATATTTTTTCACCCAAACTGGATGATACTTTCAGGTAATGATCAGTACACGAAGGCGACTTGGTTCCCCAAATTTCGTTCTTCTATGTTGAAGCGTTCATTTCCAGTAACAGTTTGAATTTTTAGGTTTCACTCTGTTTTCTCCTATATTGATAGATGTATCTGGAACTCTAAATCCAACACGGTTTGTGCTAGCTTCTTGAAACTTGACACAGTAAAGTAGTTTCACGTTCTATCTCTATGTTTTGTTTCCTCATGATGTAGCCCTAAGCAGTGACTGGCGAGAAACACTTTCATCGAAAGGGGTTGCCAAGCTTCCAAAAATTACGAATCTCCAGAAATCTCAGCAAATACTTTTTCACCCAAACTGGATGATACTGTCAGGTAATGATCAGTACACTAAGGCGACTTGGTTCCCCAAATTTCGTTCTTCTATGTTGAAGCGTTCATTTCCAGTAACACTTTGAATTTTTAGGTATCACTCTGTTTTCTCCTATATTGATACATGTACTTGGAACTCTAAATCCAACACGGTTTGTGCTAGCTTCTTGAAACTTGACACAGTAAAGTAGTTTCACGTTCTATCTCTATGTTTTGTTTCCTCTTGATGTAGCCCTAAGCAGTGACTGGCGAGAAACACTTTCATGGAACGGGGATTCCAAGGTTCCAAAAATTATGAATCTCCAGAAATCTCAGCAAATATTTTTTCACCCAAACTGGATGATACTTTCAGGTAATGATCAGTACAGTAAGGCGACTTGGTTCCCCAAATTTCGTTCTTCTACGTTGAAGCGTTCATTTCCAGTAACAGTTTGAATTTTTAGGTTTCACTCTGTTTTCTCCTATATTGATACATGTACTTGGAACTCTAAATCCAACAAGGTTTGTGCTAGCTTCTTGGAACTTGACACAGTTAAGTAGTTTCACGTTCTATCTCTATGTTTTGTTTCCTCTTGATGTAGCCCTAAGCACTGACTGGCGAGAAACACTTTCATGGTAAGGGGTTGCCAAGCTTCCAAAAATTACGAATCTCCAGAAATCTCAGCAAATATTTTTTCACCCAAACTGGATGATACTTTCAGGTAATGATCAGTACACTAAGGCGACTTGGTTCCCCAAATTTTGTTCTTCTACGTTGAAGCGTTCATTTCCAGTAAAAGTTTGAATTTTTAGGTTTCACTCTGTTTTCTCCTATATTGATAGATGTATTTGGAACTCTAAATCCAACACGGTTTGTGCTAGCTTCTTGAAACTTGACACAGTAAAGTAGTTTCACGTTCTATCTCTACGGTTTGTTTCCTCTTGATGTAGCCCTAAGCACTGACTGGAGAGAAACACTTTCATGGAAAGGGGTTGCCAAGCTTCCAAAAATTACGAATCTCCAGAAATCTCAGCAAAAATTTTTTTTCCCAAACTGGATGATACTTTCAGGTAATGATCAGTACACGAAGGCGACTTGGTTCCCCAAATTTCGTTCTTCTATGTTGAAGCGTTCATTTCCAGTAACAGTTTGAATTTTTAGGTTTCACTCTGTTTTCTCCTATATTGATAGATGTATCTGGAACTCTAAATCCAACACGGTTTGTGCTAGCTTCTTGAAACTTGACACAGTAAAGTAGTTTCACGTTCTATCTCTATGGTTTGTTTCCTCTTGATGTAGCCCTAAGCAGTGACTGGCGAGAAACACTTTCATGGAAAGGGGTTGCCCAGCTTCCAAAAATTACGAATCTCCAGAAATCTCAGCAAATATTTTTTCACCCAAACTGGATGATACTTTCAGGTAATGATCAGTACACGAAGGCGACTTGGTTCCCCAAATTTCGTTCTTCTATGTTGAAGCGTTCATTTCCAGTAACAGTTTGAATTTTTAGGTTTCACTCTGTTTTCTCCTATATTGATAGATGTATCTGGAACTCTAAATCCAACACGGTTTGTGCTAGCTTCTTGAAACTTGACACAGTAAAGTAGTTTCACGTTCTATCTCTATGTTTTGTTTCCTCTTGATGTAGCCCTAAGCAGTGAATGGCGAGAAACACTTTCATGGAAAGGGGTTGCCAAGCTTCCAAAAATTACGAATCTCCAGAAATCTCAGCAAATACTTTTTCACCCAATCTGGATGATACTGTCAGGTAATGATCAGTACACTAAGGCGACTTGGTTCCCCAAATTTCGTTCTTCTATGTTGAAGCGTTCATTTCCAGTAACAGTTTGAATTTTTAGGTTTCACTCTGTTTTCTCCTATATTGATACATGTACTTGGAACTCTAAATCCAACACGGTTTGTGCTAGCTTCTTGAAACTTGACACAGTAAAGTAGTTTCACGTTCTATCTCTATGTTTTGTTTCCTCTTGATGTAGCCCTAAGCAGTGACTGGCGAGAAACACTTTCATGAAACGGGGTTTCCAAGCTTCCAAAAATTACGAATCTCCAGAAATCTCAGCAAATATTTTTTCACCCAAACTGGATGATACTTTCAGGTAATGATCAGTACACGAAGGCGACTTGGTTCCCCAAATTTCGTTCTTCTATGTTGAAGCGTTCATTTCCAGTAACAGTTTGAATTTTTAGGTTTCACTCTGTTTTCTCCTATATTGATAGATGTATCTGGAACTCTAAATCCAACACGGTTTGTGCTAGCTTCTTGAAACTTGACACAGTAAAGTAGTTTCACGTTCTTTCTCTATGTTTTGTTTCCTCTTGATTTAGCCCTAAGCAGTGACTGGCGAGAAACACTTTCATGGAAAGGGGTTGCCAAGCTTCCAAAAATTACGAATCTCCAGAAATCTCAGCAAATACTTTTTCACCCAAACTGGATGATACTTTCAGGTAATGATCAGTACACTAAGGCGACTTGGTTCCCCAAATTTCGTTCTTCTATGTTGAAGCATTCATTTCCAGTAACAGTTTGAATTTTTAGGTTTCACTCTGTTTTCTCCTATATTGATACATGTACTTGGAACTCTAAATCCAACACGTTTTGTGCTAGCTTCTTGAAACTTGACACAGTAAAGTAGTTTCACGTTCTATCTCTATGGTTTGTTTCCTCTTGATGTAGCCCTAAGCACTGACTGGCGAGAAACACTTTCATGGAAAGGGGTTGCCAAGCTTCCAAAAATTACGAATCTCCAGAAATCTCAGCAAATATTTTTTCACCCAAACTGGATGATACTGTCAGGTAATGACCAGTACACTAAGGCGACTTGGTTCCCCAAATTTCGTTCTTCTATGTTGAAGCGTTCATTTCCAGTAACAGTTTGAATTTTTAGGTATCACTCTGTTTTCTCCTATATTGATACATGTACTTGGAACTCTAAATCCAACACGGTTTGTGCTAGCTTCTTGAAACTTGACACAGTAAAGTAGTTTCACGTTCTATCTCTATGGTTTGTTTCCTCTTGATGTAGCCCTAAGCACTGACTGGCGAGAAACACTTTCATGGAAAGGGGTTGCCAAGCTTCCAAAAATTACGAATCTCCAGAAATTTCAGCAAATATTTTTTCACCCAAACTGGATGATACTGTCAGGTAATGACCAGTACACTAAGGCGACTTGGTTCCCCAAATTTCGTTCTTCTATGTTGAAGCGTTCATTTCCAGTAACAGTTTGAATTTTTAGGTATCACTCTGTTTTCTCCTATATTGATACATGTACTTGGAACTCTAAATCCAACACGGTTTGTGCTAGCTTCTTGAAACTTGACACAGTAAAGTAGTTTCACGTTCTATCTCTATGTTTTGTTTCCTCTTGATGTAGCCCTAAGCACTGACTGGAGAGAAACACTTTCATGGAAAGGGGTTGCCAAGCTTCCAAAAATTACGAATCTCCAGAAATCTCAGCAAATATTTTTTTCACCCAAACTGGATGATACTTTCAGGTAATGATCAGTACACGAAGGCGACTTGGTTCCCCAAATTTCGTTCTTCTATGTTGAAGCGTTCATTTCCAGTAACAGTTTGAATTTTTAGGTTTCACTCTGTTTTCTGACTATATTGATAGATGTATCTGGAACTCTAAATCCAACACGGTTTGTGCTAGCTTCTTGAAACTTGACACAGTAAAGTAGTTTCACGTTCTATCTCTATGGTTTGTTTCCTCTTGATGTAGCCCTAAGCAGTGACTGGCGAGAAACACTTTCATGGAAAGGGGTTGCCAAGCTTCCAAAAATTACGAATCTCCAGAAATCTCAGCAAATACTTTTTCACCCAAACTGGATGATACTGTCAGGTAATGATCAGTACACTAAGGCGACTTGGTTCCCCAAATTTCGTTCTTCTATGTTGAAGCGTTCATTTCCAGTAACAGTTTGAATTTTTAGGTTTCACTCTGTTTTCTCCTATATTGATACATGTACTTGGAACTCTAAATCCAACACGGTTTGTGCTAGCTTCTTGAAACTTGACACAGTAAAGTAGTTTCACGTTCTATCTCTATGGTTTGTTTCCTCTTGATGTAGCCCTAAGCACTGACTGGCGAGAAACACTTTCATGGAAAGGGGTTGCCAAGCTTCCAAAAATTACGAATCTCCAGAAATCTCAGCAAATATTTTTTCACCCAAACTGGATGATACTGTCAGGTAATGACCAGTACACTAAGGCGACTTGGTTCCCCAAATTTCGTTCTTCTATGTTGAAGCGTTCATTTCCAGTACCAGTTTGAATTTTTAGGTATCACTCTGTTTTCTCCTATATTGATACATGTACTTGGAACTCTAAATCCAACACGGTTTGTGCTAGCTTCTTGAAACTTGACACAGTAAAGTAGTTTCACGTTCTATCTCTATGGTTTGTTTCCTCTTGTTGTAGCCCTAAGCCCTGACTGGCGAGAAACACTTTCATGGAAAGGGGTTGCCAAGCTTCCAAAAATTACGAATCTCCAGAAATCTCAGCAAATATTTTTTCACCCAAACTGGATGATACTTTCAGGTAATGATCAGTACACGAAGGCGACTTGGTTCCCCAAATTTCGTTCTTCTATGTTGAAGCGTTCATTTCCAGTAACAGTTTGAATTTTTAGGTTTCACTCTGTTTTCTCCTATATTGATAGATGTATCTGGAACTCTAAATCCAACACGGTTTGTGCTAGCTTCTTGAAACTTGACACAGTAAAGTAGTTTCACGTTCTATCTCTATGTTTTGTTTCCTCTTGATGTAGCCCTAAGCAGTGACTGGCGAGAAACACTTTCATCGAAAGGGGTTGCCAAGCTTCCAAAATTACGAATCTCCAGAAATCTCAGCAAATACTTTTTCACCCAAACTGGATGATACTGTCAGGTAATGATCAGTACACTAAGGCGACTTGGTTCCCCAAATTTCGTTCTTCTATGTTGAAGCGTTCATTTCCAGTAACACTTTGAATTTTTAGGTATCACTCTGTTTTCTCCTATATTGATACATGTACTTGGAACTCTAAATCCAACACGGTTTGTGCTAGCTTCTTGAAACTTGACACAGTAAAGTAGTTTCACGTTCTATCTCTATGTTTTGTTTCCTCTTGATGTAGCCCTAAGCAGTGACTGGCGAGAAACACTTTCATGGAACGGGGATTCCAAGGTTCCAAAAATTATGAATCTCCAGAAATCTCAGCAAATATTTTTTCACCCAAACTGGATGATACTTTCAGGTAATGATCAGTACAGTAAGGCGACTTGGTTCCCCAAATTTCGTTCTTCTACGTTGAAGCGTTCATTTCCAGTAACAGTTTGAATTTTTAGGTTTCACTCTGTTTTCTCCTATATTGATACATGTACTTGGAACTCTAAATCCAACAAGGTTTGTGCTAGCTTCTTGAAACTTGACACAGTAAAGTAGTTTCACGTTCTATCTCTATGTTTTGTTTCCTCTTGATGTAGCCCTAAGCACTGACTGGCGAGAAACACTTTCATTGTAAGGGGTTGCCAAGCTTCCAAAAATTACGAATCTCCAGAAATCTCAGCAAATATTTTTTCACCCAAACTGGATGATACTTTCAGGTAATGATCAGTACACTAAGGCGACTTGGTTCCCCAAATTTTGTTCTTCTACGTTGAAGCGTTCATTTCCAGTAAAAGTTTGAATTTTTAGGTTTCACTCTGTTTTCTCCTATATTGATAGATGTATTTGGAACTCTAAATCCAACACGGTTTGTGCTAGCTTCTTGAAACTTGACACAGTAAAGTAGTTTCACGTTCTATCTCTACGGTTTGTTTCCTCTTGATGTAGCCCTAAGCACTGACTGGAGAGAAACACTTTCATGGAAAGGGGTTGCCAAGCTTCCAAAAATTACGAATCTCCAGAAATCTCAGCAAAAATTTTTTTTCCCAAACTGGATGATACTTTCAGGTAATGATCAGTACACGAAGGCGACTTGGTTCCCCAAATTTCGTTCTTCTATGTTGAAGCGTTCATTTCCTGTAACAGTTTGAATTTTTAGGTTTCACTCTGTTTTCTCCTATATTGATAGATGTATCTGGAACTCTAAATCCAACACGGTTTGTGCTAGCTTCTTGAAACTTGACACAGTAAAGTAGTTTCACGTTCTATCTCTATGGTTTGTTTCCTCTTGATGTAGCCCTAAGCAGTGACTGGCGAGAAACACTTTCATGGAAAGGGGTTGCCCAGCTTCCAAAAATTACGAATCTCCAGAAATCTCAGCAAATATTTTTTCACCCAAACTGGATGATACTTTCAGGTAATGATCAGTACACGAAGGCGACTTGGTTCCCCAAATTTCGTTCTTCTATGTTGAAGCGTTCATTTCCAGTAACAGTTTGAATTTTTAGGTTTCACTCTGTTTTCTCCTATATTGATAGATGTATCTGGAACTCTAAATCCAACACGGTTTGTGCTAGCTTCTTGAAACTTGACACAGTAAAGTAGTTTCACGTTCTATCTCTATGTTTTGTTTCCTCTTGATGTAGCCCTAAGCAGTGAATGGCGAGAAACACTTTCATGGAAAGGGGTTGCCAAGCTTCCAAAAATTACGAATCTCCAGAAATCTCAGCAAATACTTTTTCACCCAAACTGGATGATACTGTCAGGTAATGATCAGTACACTAAGGCGACTTGGTTCCCCAAATTTCGTTCTTCTATGTTGAAGCGTTCATTTCCAGTAACAGTTTGAATTTTTAGGTTTCACTCTGTTTTCTCCTATATTGATACATGTACTTGGAACTCTAAATCCAACACGGTTTGTGCTAGCTTCTTGAAACTTGACACAGTAAAGTAGTTTCACGTTCTATCTCTATGTTTTGTTTCCTCTTGATGTAGCCCTAAGCAGTGACTGGCGAGAAACACTTTCATGAAACGGGGTTTCCAAGCTTCCAAAAATTACGAATCTCCAGAAATCTCAGCAAATATTTTTTCACCCAAACTGGATGATACTTTCAGGTAATGATCAGTACACGAAGGCGACTTGGTTCCCCAAATTTCGTTCTTCTATGTTGAAGCGTTCATTTCCAGTAACAGTTTGAATTTTTAGGTTTCACTCTGTTTTCTCCTATATTGATAGATGTATCTGGAACTCTAAATCCAACACGGTTTGTGCTAGCTTCTTGAAACTTGACACAGTAAAGTAGTTTCACGTTCTTTCTCTATGTTTTGTTTCCTCTTGATTTAGCCCTAAGCAGTGACTGGCGAGAAACACTTTCATGGAAAGGGGTTGCCAAGCTTCCAAAAATTACGAATCTCCAGAAATCTCAGCAAATACTTTTTCACCCAAACTGGATGATACTTTCAGGTAATGATCAGTACACTAAGGCGACTTGGTTCCCCAAATTTCGTTCTTCTATGTTGAAGCATTCATTTCCAGTAACAGTTTGAATTTTTAGGTTTCACTCTGTTTTCTCCTATATTGATACATGTACTTGGAACTCTAAATCCAACACGGTTTGTGCTAGCTTCTTGAAACTTGACACAGTAAAGTAGTTTCACGTTCTATCTCTATGGTTTGTTTCCTCTTGATGTAGCCCTAAGCACTGACTGGCGAGAAACACTTTCATGGAAAGGGGTTGCCAAGCTTCCAAAAATTACGAATCTCCAGAAATCTCAGCAAATATTTTTTCACCCAAACTGGATGATACTGTCAGGTAATGACCAGTACACTAAGGCGACTTGGTTCCCCAAATTTCGTTCTTCTATGTTGAAGCGTTCATTTCCAGTAACAGTTTGAATTTTTAGGTATCACTCTGTTTTCTCCTATATTGATACATGTACTTGGAACTCTAAATCCAACACGGTTTGTGCTAGCTTCTTGAAACTTGACACAGTAAAGTAGTTTCACGTTCTATCTCTATGTTTTGTTTCCTCTTGATGTAGCCCTAAGCACTGACTGGCGAGAAACACTTTCATGGAAAGGGGTTGCCAAGCTTCCAAAAATTACGAATCTCCAGAAATCTCAGCAAATATTTTTTCACCCAAACTGGATGATACTTTCAGGTAATGATCAGTACACTAAGGCGACTTGGTTCCCCAAATTTCGTTCTTCTACGTTGAAGCGTTCATTTCCAGTAACAGTTTGAATTTTTAGGTTTCACTCTGTTTTCTCCTATATTGATAGATGTATCTGGAACTCTAAATCCAACACGGTTTGTGCTAGCTTCTTGAAACTTGACACAGTAAAGTAGTTTCACATTCTATCTCTATGGTTTGTTTCCTCTTGATGTAGCCCTAAGCACTGACTGGAGAGAAACACTTTCATTGAAAGGGGTTGCCAAGCTTCCAAAAATTACGAATCTCCAGAAATCTCAGCAAATATTTTTTCACCCAAACTGGATGATACTTTCAGGTAATGATCAGTACACGAAGGCGACTTGGTTCCGCAAATTTCGTTCTTCTATGTTGAAGCGTTCATTTCCTGTAACAGTTTGAATTTTTAGGTTTCACTCTGTTTTCTCCTATATTGATAGATGTATCTGGAACTCTAAATCCAACACGGTTTGTGCTAGCTTCTTGAAACTTGACACAGTAAAGTAGTTTCACGTTCTATCTCTATGTTTTGTTTCCTCTTGATGTAGCCCTAAGCACTGACTGGCGAGAAACACTTTCATGGAAAGGGGTTGCCAAGCTTCCAAAAATTACGAATCTCCAGAAATCTCAGCAAATACTTTTTCACCCAAACTGGATGATACTGTCAGGTAATGATCAGTACACTAAGGCGACTTGGTTCCCCAAATTTCGTTCTTCTATGTTGAAGCGTTCATTTCCAGTAACAGTTTGAATTTTTAGGTTTCACTCTGTTTTCTCCTATATTGATACATGTACTTGGAACTCTAAATCCAACACGGTTTGTGCTAGCTTCTTGAAACTTGACACAGTAAAGTAGTTTCACGTTCTATCTCTATGTTTTGTTTCCTCTTGATGTAGCCCTAAGCACTGACTGGCGAGAAACACTTTCATGGAAAGGGGTTGCCAAGCTTCCAAAAATTACGAATCTCCAGAAATCTCAGCAAATATTTTTTCACCCAAACTGGATGATACTTTCAGGTAATGATCAGTACACGAAGGCGACTTGGTTCCCCAAATTTCGTTCTTCTATGTTGAAGCGTTCATTTCCAGTAACAGTTTGAATTTTTAGGTTTCACTCTGTTTTCTCCTATATTGATAGATGTATCTGGAACTCTAAATCCAACACGGTTTGTGCTAGCTTCTTGAAACTTGACACAGTAAAGTAGTTTCACGTTCTATCTCTATGTTTTGTTTCCTCTTGATGTAGCCCTAAGCACTGACTGGCGAGAAACACTTTCATGGAAAGGGGTTGCCAAGCTTCCAAAAATTACGAATCTCCAGAAATCTCAGCAAATACTTTTTCACCCAAACTGGATGATACTGTCAGGTAATGATCAGTACACTAAGGCGACTTGGTTCCCCAAATTTCGTTCTTCTATGTTGAAGCGTTCATTTCCAGTAACACTTTGAATTTTTAGGTATCACTCTGTTTTCTCCTATATTGATACATGTACTTGGAACTCTAAATCCAACACGGTTTGTGCTAGCTTCTTGAAACTTGACACAGTAAAGTAGTTTCACGTTCTATCTCTATGTTTTGTTTCCTCTTGATGTAGCCCTAAGCACTGACTGGCGAGAAACACTTTCATGGAAAGGGGTTGCCAAGCTTCCAAAAATTACGAATCTCCAGAAATCTCAGCAAATATTTTTTCACCCAAACTGGATGATACTTTCAGGTAATGATCAGTACACTAAGGCGACTTGGTTCCCCAAATTTCGTTCTTCTACGTTGAAGCGTTCATTTCCAGTAACAGTTTGAATTTTTAGGTTTCACTCTGTTTTCTCCTATATTGATAGATGTATCTGGAACTCTAAATCCAACACGGTTTGTGCTAGCTTCTTGAAACTTGACACAGTAAAGTAGTTTCACATTCTATCTCTATGGTTTGTTTCCTCTTGATGTAGCCCTAAGCACTGACTGGAGAGAAACACTTTCATGGAAAGGGGTTGCCAAGCTTCCAAAAATTACGAATCTCCAGAAATCTCAGCAAATATTTTTTCACCCAAACTGGATGATACTTTCAGGTAATGATCAGTACACGAAGGCGACTTGGTTCCGCAAATTTCGTTCTTCTATGTTGAAGCGTTCATTTCCAGTAACAGTTTGAATTTTTAGGTTTCACTCTGTTTTCTCCTATATTGATAGATGTATCTGGAACTCTAAATCCAACACGGTTTGTGCTAGCTTCTTGAAACTTGACACAGTAAAGTAGTTTCACGTTCTATCTCTATGTTTTGTTTCCTCTTGATGTAGCCCTAAGCACTGACTGGCGAGAAACACTTTCATGGAAAGGGGTTGCCAAGCTTCCAAAAATTACGAATCTCCAGAAATCTCAGCAAATACTTTTTCACCCAAACTGGATGATACTGTCAGGTAATGATCAGTACACTAAGGCGACTTGGTTCCCCAAATTTCGTTCTTCTATGTTGAAGCGTTCATTTCCAGTAACAGTTTGAATTTTTAGGTTTCACTCTGTTTTCTCCTATATTGATACATGTACTTGGAACTCTAAATCCAACACGGTTTGTGCTAGCTTCTTGAAACTTGACACAGTAAAGTAGTTTCACGTTCTATCTCTATGTTTTGTTTCCTCTTGATGTAGCCCTAAGCAGTGACTGGCGAGAAACACTTTCATGGAAAGGGGTTGCCAAGCTTCCAAAAATTACGAATCTCCAGAAATCTCAGCAAATACTTTTTCATCCAAACTGGATGATACTGTCAGGTAATGATCAGTACACTAAGGCGACTTGGTTCCCCAAATTTCGTTCTTCTATGTTGAAGCGTTCATTTCCAGTAACACTTTGAATTTTTAGGTATCACTCTGTTTTCTCCTATATTGATACATGTACTTGGAACTCTAAATCCAACACGGTTTGTGCTAGCTTCTTGAAACTTGACACAGTAAAGTAGTTTCACGTTCTATCTCTATGTTTTGTTTCCTCTTGATGTAGCCCTAAGCAGTGACTGGCGAGAAACACTTTCATGGAACGGGGTTTCCAAGGTTCCAAAAATTACGAATCTCCAGAAATCTCAGCAAATATTTTTTCACCCAAACTGGATGATACTTTCAGGTAATGATCAGTACACTAAGGCGACTTGGTTCCCCAAATTTCGTTCTTCTACGTTGAAGCGTTCATTTCCAGTAACAGTTTGAATTTTTAGGTTTCACTCTGTTTTCTCCTATATTGATACATGTACTTGGAACTCTAAATCCAACACGGTTTGTGCTAGCTTCTTGAAACTTGACACAGTAAAGTAGTTTCACGTTCTATCTCTATGTTTTGTTTCCTCTTGATGTAGCCCTAAGAACTGACTGGCGAGAAACACTTTCATGGAAAGGGGTTGCCAAGCTTCCAAAAATTACGAATCTCCAGAAATCTCAGCAAATATTTTTTCACCCAAACTGGATGATACTTTCAGGTAATGATCAGTACACTAAGGCGACTTGGTTCCCCAAATTTCGTTCTTCTACGTTGAAGCGTTCATTTCCAGTAACAGTTTGAATTTTTAGGTTTCACTCTGTTTTCTCCTATATTGATAGATGTATTTGGAACTCTAAATCCAACACGGTTTGTGCTAGCTTCTTGAAACTTGACACATTAAAGTAGTTTCACGTTCTATCTCTACGGTTTGTTACCTCTTGATGTAGCCCTAAGCACTGACTGGAGAGAAACACTTTCATGGAAAGGGGTTGCCAAGCTTCCAAAAATTATGAATCTCCAGAAATCTCAGCAAAAAATTTTTTTCCCAAACTGGATGATACTTTCAGGTAATGATCAGTACACGAAGGCGACTTGGTTCCCCAAATTTCGTTCTTCTATGTTGAAGCGTTCATTTCCAGTAACAGTTTGAATTTTTAGGTTTCAATCTGTTTTCTCCTATATTGATAGATGTATCTGGAACTCTAAATCCAACACGGTTTGTGCTAGCTTCTTGAAACTTGACACAGTAAAGTAGTTTCACGTTCTATCTCTATGGTTTGTTTCCTCTTGATGTAGCCCTAAGCACTGACTGGCGAGAAACACTTTCATGGAAAGGGGTTGCCAAGCTTTCAAAAATTACGAATCTCCAGAAATCTCAGCAAATATTTTTTCACCCAAACTGGATGATACTTTCAGGTAATGATCAGTACACGAAGGCGACTTGGTTCCCCAAATTTCGTTCTTCTATGTTGAAGCGCTCATTTCCAGTAACAGTTTGAATTTTTAGGTTTCACTCTGTTTTCTCCTATATTGATAGATGTATCTGGAACTCTAAATCCAACACGGTTTGTGCTAGCTTCTTGAAACTTGACACAGTAAAGTAGTTTCACGTTCTATCTCTATGTTTTGTTTCCTCTTGATGTAGCCCTAAGCAGTGACTGGCGAGAAACACTTTCATGGAAAGGGGTTGCCAAGCTTCCAAAAATTACGAATCTCCAGAAATCTCAGCAAATACTTTTTCACCCAAACTGGATGATACTGTCAGGTAATGATCAGTACACTAAGGCGACTTGGTTCCCCAAATTTCGTTCTTCTATGTTGAAGCGTTCATTTCCAGTAACAGTTTGAATTTTTAGGTTTCACTCTGTTTTCTCCTATATTGATACATGTACTTGGAACTCTAAATCCAACACGGTTTGTGCTAGCTTCTTGAAACTTGACACAGTAAAGTAGTTTCACGTTCTATCTCTATGGTTTGTTTCCTCTTGATGTAGCCCTAAGCAGTGACTGGCGAGAAACACTTTCATGGAAAGGGGTTGCCCAGCTTCCAAAAATTACGAATCTCCAGAAATCTCAGCAAATATTTTTTCACCCAAACTGGATGATACGTTCAGGTAATGATCAGTACACGAAGGCGACTTGGTTCCCCAAATTTCGTTCTTCTATGTTGAAGCGTTCATTTCCAGTAACAGTTTGAATTTTTAGGTATCACTCTGTTTTCTCCTATATTGATAGATGTATCTGGAACTCTAAATCAAACACGGTTTGTGCTAGCTTCTTGAAACTTGACACAGTAAAGTAGTTTCACGTTCTATCTCTATGTTTTGTTTCCTCTTGATGTAGCCCTAAGCAGTGACTGGCGAGAAACACTTTCATGGAAAGGGGTTGCCAAGCTTCCAAAAATTACGAATCTCCAGAAATCTCAGCAAATACTTTTTCACCCAAACTGGATGATACTGTCAGGTAATGATCAGTACACTAAGGCGACTTGGTTCCCCAAATTTCGTTCTTCTATGTTGAAGCGTTCATTTCCAGTAACAGTTTGAATTTTTAGGTTTCACTCTGTTTTCTCCTATATTGATACATGTACTTGGAACTCTAAATCCAACACGGTTTGTGCTAGCTTCTTGAAACTTGACACAGTAAAGTAGTTTCACGTTCTATCTCTATGGTTTGTTTCCTCTTGATGTAGCCCTAAGCACTGACTGGCGAGAAACACTTTCATGGAAAGGGGTTGCCAAGCTTCCAAAAATTACGAATCTCCAGAAATCTCAGCAAATATTTTTTCACCCAAACTGGATGATACTGTCAGGTAATGACCAGTACACTAAGGCGACTTGGTTCCCCAAATTTCGTTCTTCTATGTTGAAGCGTTCATTTCCAGTAACAGTTTGAATTTTTAGGTATCACTCTGTTTTCTCCTATATTGATACATGTACTTGGAACTCTAAATCCAACACGGTTTGTGCTAGCTTCTTGAAACTTGACACAGTAAAGTAGTTTCACGTTCTATCTCTATGTTTTGTTTCCTCTTGATGTAGCCCTAAGCACTGACTGGCGAGAAACACTTTCATGGAAAGGGGTTGCCAAGCTTCCAAAAATTACGAATCTCCAGAAATCTCAGCAAATATTTTTTCACCCAAACTGGATGATACTTTCAGGTAATGATCAGTACACTAAGGCGACTTGGTTCCCCAAATTTCGTTCTTCTACGTTGAAGCGTTCATTTCCAGTAACAGTTTGAATTTTTAGGTTTCACTCTGTTTTCTCCTATATTGATAGATGTATCTGGAACTCTAAATCCAACACGGTTTGTGCTAGCTTCTTGAAACTTGACACAGTAAAGTAGTTTCACGTTCTATCTCTATGGTTTGTTTCCTCTTGATGTAGCCCTAAGCACTGACTGGAGAGAAAACACTTTCATGGAAAGGGGTTGCCAAGCTTCCAAAAATTACGAATCTCCAGAAATCTCAGCAAATATTTTTTCACCCAAACTGGATGATACTTTCAGGTAATGATCAGTACACGAAGGGGACTTGGTTCCCCAAATTTCGTTCTTCTATGTTGAAGCGTTCATTTCCAGTAACTGTTTGAATTTTTAGGTTTCACTCTGTTTTCTCCTATATTGATAGATGTATCTGGAACTCTAAATCCAACACGGTTTGTGCTAGCTTCTTGAAACTTGACACAGTAAAGTAGTTTCACGTTCTATCTCTATGTTTTGTTTCCTCTTGATGTAGCCCTAAGCAGTGACTGGCGAGAAACACTTTCATGGAAAGGGTTGCCAAGCTTCCAAAAATTACGAATCTCCAGAAATCTCAGCAAATACTTTTTCACCCAAACTGGATGATACTGTCAGGTAATGATCAGTACACTAAGGCGACTTGGTTCCCCAAATTTCGTTCTTCTATGTTGAAGCGTTCATTTCCAGTAACACTTTGAATTTTTAGGTATCACTCTGTTTTCTCCTATATTGATACATGTACTTGGAACTCTAAATCCAACACGGTTTGTGCTAGCTTCTTGAAACTTGACACAGTAAAGTAGTTTCACGTTCTATCTCTATGTTTTGTTTCCTCTTGATGTAGCCCTAAGCACTGACTGGCGAGAAACACTTTCATGGAAAGGGGTTGCCAAGCTTCCAAAAATTACGAATCTCCAGAAATCTCAGCAAATATTTTTTCACCCAAACTGGATGATACTTTCAGGTAATGATCAGTACACTAAGGCGACTTGGTTCCCCAAATTTCGTTCTTCTACGTTGAAGCGTTCATTTCCAGTAACAGTTTGAATTTTTAGGTTTCACTCTGTTTTCTCCTATATTGATAGATGTATCTGGAACTCTAAATCCAACACGGTTTGTGCTAGCTTCTTGAAACTTGACACAGTAAAGTAGTTTCACGTTCTATCTCTATGGTTTGTTTCCTCTTGATGTAGCCCTAAGCACTGACTGGAGAGAAAACACTTTCATGGAAAGGGGTTGCCAAGCTTCCAAAAATTACGAATCTCCAGAAATCTCAGCAAATATTTTTTCACCCAAACTGGATGATACTTTCAGGTAATGATCAGTACACGAAGGCGACTTGGTTCCCCAAATTTCGTTCTTCTATGTTGAAGCGTTCATTTCCAGTAACAGTTTGAATTTTTAGGTTTCACTCTGTTTTCTCCTATATTGATAGATGTATCTGGAACTCTAAATCCAACACGGTTTGTGCTAGCTTCTTGAAACTTTACACAGTAAAGTAGTTTCACGTTCTATCTCTATGTTTTGTTTCCTCTTGATGTAGCCCTAAGCAGTGACTGGCGAGAAACACTTTCATGGAAAGGGTTGCCAAGCTTCCAAAAATTACGAATCTCCAGAAATCTCAGCAAATACTTTTTCACCCAAACTGGATGATACTGTCAGGTAATGATCAGTACACTAAGGCGACTTGGTTCCCCAAATTTCGTTCTTCTATGTTGAAGCGTTCATTTCCAGTAACAGTTTGAATTTTTAGGTTTCACTCTGTTTTCTCCTATATTGATACATGTACTTGGAACTCTAAATCCAACACGGTTTGTGCTAGCTTCTTGAAACTTGACACAGTAAAGTAGTTTCACGTTCTATCTCTATGGTTTGTTTCCTCTTGATGTAGCCCTAAGCACTGACTGGCGAGAAACACTTTCATGGAAAGGGGTTGCCAAGCTTCCAAAAATTACGAATCTCCAGAAATCTCAGCAAATATTTTTTCACCCAAACTGGATGATACTGTCAGGTAATGACCAGTACACTAAGGCGACTTGGTTCCCCAAATTTCGTTCTTCTATGTTGAAGCGTTCATTTCCAGTAACAGTTTGAATTTTTAGGTATCACTCTGTTTTCTCCTATATTGATACATGTACTTGGAACTCTAAATCCAACACGGTTTGTGCTAGCTTCTTGAAACTTGACACAGTAAAGTAGTTTCACGTTCTATCTCTATGTTTTGTTTCCTCTTGATGTAGCCCTAAGCACTGACTGGCGAGAAACACTTTCATGGAAAGGGGTTGCCAAGCTTCCAAAAATTACGAATCTCCAGAAATCTCAGCAAATATTTTTTCACCCAAACTGGATGATACTTTCAGGTAATGATCAGTACACTAAGGCGACTTGGTTCCCCAAATTTCGTTCTTCTACGTTGAAGCGTTCATTTCCAGTAACAGTTTGAATTTTTAGGTTTCACTCTGTTTTCTCCTATATTGATAGATGTATCTGGAACTCTAAATCCAACACGGTTTGTGCTAGCTTCTTGAAACTTGACACAGTAAAGTAGTTTCACGTTCTATCTCTATGGTTTGTTTCCTCTTGATGTAGCCCTAAGCACTGACTGGAGAGAAAACACTTTCATGGAAAGGGGTTGCCAAGCTTCCAAAAATTACGAATCTCCAGAAATCTCAGCAAATATTTTTTCACCCAAACTGGATGATACTTTCAGGTAATGATCAGTACACGAAGGCGACTTGGTTCCCCAAATTTCGTTCTTCTATGTTGAAGCGTTCATTTCCAGTAACAGTTTGAATTTTTAGGTTTCACTCTGTTTTCTCCTATATTGATAGATGTATCTGGAACTCTAAATCCAACACGGTTTGTGCTAGCTTCTTGAAACTTGACACAGTAAAGTAGTTTCACGTTCTATCTCTATGTTTTGTTTCCTCTTGATGTAGCCCTAAGCAGTGACTGGCGAGAAACACTTTCATGGAAAGGGTTGCCAAGCTTCCAAAAATTACGAATCTCCAGAAATCTCAGCAAATACTTTTTCACCCAAACTGGATGATACTGTCAGGTAATGATCAGTACACTAAGGCGACTTGGTTCCCCAAATTTCGTTCTTCTATGTTGAAGCGTTCATTTCCAGTAACACTTTGAATTTTTAGGTATCACTCTGTTTTCTCCTATATTGATACATGTACTTGGAACTCTAAATCCAACACGGTTTGTGCTAGCTTCTTGAAACTTGACACAGTAAAGTAGTTTCACGTTCTATCTCTATGGTTTGTTTCCTCTTGATGTTGCCCTAAGCACTGACTGGCGAGAAACACTTTCATGGAAAGGGGTTGCCCAGCTTCCAAAAATTACGAATCTCCAGAAATCTCAGCAAATATTTTTTCACCCAAACTGGATGATACTTTCAGGTAATGATCAGTACACGATGGCGACTTGGATCCCCAAATTTCGTTCTTCTATGTTGAAGCGTTCATTTCCAGTAACAGTTTGAATTTTTAGGTTTCACTCTGTTTTCTCCTATATTGATACATGTACTTGGAACTCTAAATCCAACACGGTTTGTGCTAGCTTCTTGAAACTTGACACAGTAAAGTAGTTTCACGTTCTATCTCTATGGTTTGTTTCCTCTTGATGTAGCCCTAAGCACTGACTGGCGAGAAACACTTTCATGGAAAGGGGTTGCCAAGCTTCCAAAAATTACGAATCTCCAGAAATCTCAGCAAATATTTTTTCACCCAAACTGGATGATACTGTCAGGTAATGACCAGTACACTAAGGCGACTTGGTTCCCCAAATTTCGTTCTTCTATGTTGAAGCGTTCATTTCCAGTAACAGTTTGAATTTTTAGGTATCACTCTGTTTTCTCCTATATTGATACATGTACTTGGAACTCTAAATCCAACACGGTTTGTGCTAGCTTCTTGAAACTTGACACAGTAAAGTAGTTTCACGTTCTATCTCTATGTTTTGTTTCCTCTTGATGTAGCCCTAAGCACTGACTGGCGAGAAACACTTTCATGGAAAGGGGTTGCCAAGCTTCCAAAAATTACGAATCTCCAGAAATCTCAGCAAATATTTTTTCACCCAAACTGGATGATACTTTCAGGTAATGATCAGTACACGAAGGCGACTTGGTTCCCCAAATTTCGTTCTTCTATGTTGAAGCGTTCATTTCCAGTAACAGTTTGAATTTTTAGGTTTCACTCTGTTTTCTCCTATATTGATAGATGTATCTGGAACTCTAAATCCAACACGGTTTGTGCTAGCTTCTTGAAACTTGACACAGTAAAGTAGTTTCACGTTCAATCTCTATGTTTTGTTTCCTCTTGATGTAGCCCTAAGCAGTGACTGGCGAGAAACACTTTCATGGAAAGGGTTGCCAAGCTTCCAAAAATTACGAATCTCCAGAAATCTCAGCAAATACTTTTTCACCCAAACTGGATGATACTGTCAGGTAATGATCAGTACACTAAGGCGACTTGGTTCCCCAAATTTCGTTCTTCTATGTTGAAGCGTTCATTTCCAGTAACACTTTGAATTTTTAGGTATCACTCTGTTTTCTCCTATATTGATACATGTACTTGGAACTCTAAATCCAACACGGTTTGTGCTAGCTTCTTGAAACTTGACACAGTAAAGTAGTTTCACGTTCTATCTCTATGTTTTGTTTCCTCTTGATGTAGCCCTAAGCAGTGACTGGCGAGAAACACTTTCATGGAACGGGGTTTCCAAGGTTCCAAAAATTACGAATCTCCAGAAATCTCAGCAAATATTTTTTCACCCAAACTGGATGATACTTTCAGGTAATGATCAGTACACTAAGGCGACTTGGTTCCCCAAATTTTGTTCTTCTATGTTGAAGCGTTCATTTCCAGTAACAGTTTGAATTTTTATGTTTCACTCTGTTTTCTCCTATATTGATACATGTACTTGGAACTCAAAATCCAACAAGGTTTGTGCTAGCTTCTTGAAACTTGACACAGTAAAGTAGTTTCATGTTCTATCTCTATGTTTTGTTTCCTCTTGATGTAGCCCTAAGCACTGACTGGCGAGAAACACTTTCATGGAAAGGGGTTGCCAAGCTTCCAAAAATTACGAATCTCCAGAAATCTCAGCAAATATTTTTTCACCCAAACTGGATGATACTTTCAGGTAATGATCAGTACACTAAGGCGACTTGGTTCCCCAAATTTCGTTCTTCTACGTTGAAGCGTTCATTTCCAGTAACAGTTTGAATTTTTAGGTTTCACTCTGTTTTCTCCTATATTGATAGATGTATTTGGAACTCTAAATCCAACACGGTTTGTGCTAGCTTCTTGAAACTTGACACATTAAAGTAGTTTCACGTTCTATCTCTACGGTTTGTTTCCTCTTGATGTAGCCCTAAGCACTGACTGGAGAGAAACACTTTCATGGAAAGGGGTTGCCAAGCTTCCAAAAATTATGAATCTCCAGAAATCTCAGCAAAAATTTTTTTTCCCAAACTGGATGATACTTTCAGGTAATGATCAGTACACGAAGGCGACTTGGTTCCCCAAATTTCGTTCTTCTATGTTGAAGCGTTCATTTCCAGTAACAGTTTCAATTTTTAGGTTTCAATCTGTTTTCTCCTATATTGATAGATGTATCTGGAACTCTAAATCCAACACGGTTTGTGCTAGCTTCTTGAAACTTGACACAGTAAAGTAGTTTCACGTTCTATCTCTATGGTTTGTTTCCTCTTGATGTAGCCCTAAGCAGTGACTGGCGAGAAACACTTTCATGGAAAGGGGTTGCCCAGCTTCCAAAAATTACGAATCTCCAGAAATCTCAGCAAATATTTTTTCACCCAAACTGGATGATACTTTCAGGTAATGATCAGTACACGAAGGCGACTTGGTTCCCCAAATTTCGTTCTTCTATGTTGAAGCGTTCATTTCCAGTAACAGTTTGAATTTTTAGGTTTCACTCTGTTTTCTCCTATATTGATAGATGTATCTGGAACTCTAAATCCAACACGGTTTGTGCTAGCTTCTTGAAACTTGACACAGTAAAGTAGTTTCACGTTCTATCTCTATGTTTTGTTTCCTCTTGATGTAGCCCTAAGCAGTGACTGGCGAGAAACACTTTCATGGAAAGGGGTTGCCAAGCTTCCAAAAATTACGAATCTCCAGAAATCTCAGCAAATACTTTTTCACCCAAACTGGATGATACTGTCAGGTAATGATCAGTACACTAAGGCGACTTGGTTCCCCAAATTTCGTTCTTCTATGTTGAAGCGTTCATTTCCAGTAACAGTTTGAATTTTTAGGTTTCACTCTGTTTTCTCCTATATTGATACATGTACTTGGAACTCTAAATCCAACACGGTTTGTGCTAGCTTCTTGAAACTTGACACAGTAAAGTAGTTTCACGTTCTATCTCTATGGTTTGTTTCCTCTTGATGTAGCCCTAAGCAGTGACTGGCGAGAAACACTTTCATGGAAAGGGGTTGCCCAGCTTCCAAAAATTACGAATCTCCAGAAATCTCAGCAAATATTTTTTCACCCAAACTGGATGATACTTTCAGGTAATGATCAGTACACGAAGGCGACTTGGTTCCACAAATTTCGTTCTTCTATGTTGAAGCGTTCATTTCCAGTAACAGTTTGAATTTTTAGGTTTCACTCTGTTTTCTCCTATATTGATAGATGTATCTGGAACTCTAAATCCAACACGGTTTGTGCTAGCTTCTTGAAACTTGACACAGTAAAGTAGTTTCACGTTCTATCTCTATGTTTTGTTTCCTCTTGATGTAGCCCTAAGCAGTGACTGGCGAGAAACACTTTCATGGAAAGGGGTTGCCAAGCTTCCAAAAATTACGAATCTCCAGAAATCTCAGCAAATACTTTTTCACCCAAACTGGATGATACTGTCAGGTAATGATCAGTACACTAAGGCGACTTGGTTCCCCAAATTTCGTTCTTCTATGTTGAAGCGTTCATTTCCAGTAACAGTTTGAATTTTTAGGTTTCACTCTGTTTTCTCCTATATTGATACATGTACTTGGAACTCTAAATCCAACACGGTTTGTGCTAGCTTCTTGAAACTTGACACAGTAAAGTAGTTTCACGTTCTATCTCTATGGTTTGTTTCCTCTTGATGTAGCCCTAAGCACTGACTGGCGAGAAACACTTTCATGGAAAGGGGTTGCCAAGCTTCCAAAAATTACGAATCTCCAGAAATCTCAGCAAATATTTTTTCACCCAAACTGGATGATACTGTCAGGTAATGACCAGTACACTAAGGCGACTTGGTTCCCCAAATTTCGTTCTTCTATGTTGAAGCGTTCATTTCCAGTAACAGTTTGAATTTTTAGGTATCACTCTGTTTTCTCCTATATTGATACATGTACTTGGAACTCTAAATCCAACACGGTTTGTGCTAGCTTCTTGAAACTTGACACAGTAAAGTAGTTTCACGTTCTATCTCTATGTTTTCTTTCCTCTTGATGTAGCCCTAAGCACTGACTGGCGAGAAACACTTTCATGGAAAGGGGTTGCCAAGCTTCCAAAAATTACGAATCTCCAGAAATCTCAGCAAATATTTTTTCACCCAAACTGGATGATACTTTCAGGTAATGATCAGTACACTAAGGCGACTTGGTTCCCCAAATTTCGTTCTTCTACGTTGAAGCGTTCATTTCCAGTAACAGTTTGAATTTTTAGGTTTCACTCTGTTTTCTCCTATATTGATAGATGTATCTGGAACTCTAAATCCAACACGGTTTGTGCTAACTTCTTGAAACTTGACACAGTAAAGTAGTTTCACGTTCTATCTCTATGGTTTGTTTCCTCTTGATGTAGCCCTAAGCACTGACTGGAGAGAAAACACTTTCATGGAAAGGGGTTGCCAAGCTTCCAAAAATTACGAATCTCCAGAAATCTCAGCAAATATTTTTTCACCCAAACTGGATGATACTTTCAGGTAATGATCAGTACATGAAGGCGACTTGGTTCCCCAAATTTCGTTCTTCTATGTTGAAGCGTTCATTTCCAGTAACAGTTTGAATTTTTAGGTTTCACTCTGTTTTCTCCTATATTGATAGATGTATCTGGAACTCTAAATCCAACACGGTT
Source organism: Spermophilus citellus (assembly GCF_964194105.1). Lineage (NCBI taxonomy): Eukaryota > Metazoa > Chordata > Mammalia > Rodentia > Sciuridae > Spermophilus > Spermophilus citellus. The sequence continues at coordinate 49,758,274 of NC_138187.1, read as the reverse complement.
TGTGCTAGCTTCTTGAAACTTGACACAGTAAAGTAGTTTCACGTTCTATCTCTATGTTTTGTTTCCTCTTGATGTAGCCCTAAGCAGTGACTGGCGAGAAACACTTTCATGGAAAGGGTTGCCAAGCTTCCAAAAATTATGAATCTCCAGAAATCTCAGCAAATACTTTTTCACCCAAACTGGATGATACTGTCAGGTAATGATCAGTACACTAAGGCGACTTGGTTCCCCAAATTTCGTTCTTCTATGTTGAAGCGTTCATTTCCAGTAACACTTTGAATTTTTAGGTATCACTCTGTTTTCTCCTATATTGATACATGTACTTGGAACTCTAAATCCAACACGGTTTGTGCTAGCTTCTTGAAACTTGACACCGTAAAGTAGTTTCACGTTCTATCTCTATGTTTTGTTTCCTCTTGATGTAGCCCTAAGCACTGACTGGCGAGAAACACTTTCATGGAACGGGGTTTCCAAGGTTCCAAAAATTACGAATCTCCAGAAATCTCAGCAAATATTTTTTCACCCAAACTGGATGATACTTTCAGGTAATGATCAGTACACTAAGGCGACTTGGTTCCCCAAATTTTGTTCTTCTATGTTGAAGCGTTCATTTCCAGTAACAGTTTGAATTTTTATGTTTCACTCTGTTTTCTCCTATATTGATACATGTACTTGGAACTCAAAATCCAACAAGGTTTGTGCTAGCTTCTTGAAACTTGACACAGTAAAGTAGTTTCATGTTCTATCTCTATGTTTTGTTTCCTCTTGATGTAGCCCTAAGCACTGACTGGCGAGAAACACTTTCATGGAAAGGGGTTGCCAAGCTTCCAAAAATTACGAATCTCCAGAAATCTCAGCAAATATTTTTTCACCCAAACTGGATGATACTTTCAGGTAATGATCAGTACACTAAGGCGACTTGGTTCCCCAAATTTCGTTCTTCTACGTTGAAGCGTTCATTTCCAGTAAAAGTTTGAATTTTTAGGTTTCACTCTGTTTTCTCCTATATTGATAGATGTATTTGGAACTCTAAATCCAACACGGTTTGTGCTAGCTTCTTGAAACTTGACACAGTAAAGTAGTTTCACGTTCTATCTCTACGGTTTGTTTCCTCTTGATGTAGCCCTAAGCACTGACTGGAGAGAAACACTTTCATGGAAAGGGGTTGCCAAGCTTCCAAAAATTATGAATCTCCAGAAATCTCAGCAAAAATTTTTTTTCCCAATCTGGATGATACTTTCAGGTAATGATCAGTACACGAAGGCGACTTGGTTCCCCAAATTTCGTTCTTCTATGTTGAAGCGTTCATTTCCAGTAACAGTTTGAATTTTTAGGTTTCAATCTGTTTTCTCCTATATTGATAGATGTATCTGGAACTCTAAATCCAACACGGTTTGTGCTAGCTTCTTGAAACTTGACACAGTAAAGTAGTTTCACGTTCTATCTCTATGGTTTGTTTCCTCTTGATGTAGCCCTAAGCAGTGACTGGCGAGAAACACTTTCATGGAAAGGGGTTGCCAAGCTTCCAAAAATTATGAATCTCCAGAAATCTCAGCAAATATTTTTTCCCCCAAACTGGATGATACTTTCAGGTAATGATCAGTACACGAAGGCGACTTGGTTCCCCAAATTTCGTTCTTCTATGTTGAAGCGTTCATTTCCAGTAACAGTTTGAATTTTTAGGTTTCACTCTGTTTTCTCCTATATTGATAGATGTATCTGGAACTCTAAATCCAACACGGTTTGTGCTAGCTTCTTGAAACTTGACACAGTAAAGTAGTTTCACGTTCTATCTCTATGTTTTGTTTCCTCTTGATGTAGCCCTAAGCAGTGACTGGAGAGAAACACTTTCATGGAAAGGGGTTGCCCAGCTTCCAAAAATTACGAATCTCCAGAAATCTCAGCAAATATTTTTTCACCCAAACTGGATGATACTTTCAGGTAATGATCAGTACACTAAGGCGACTTGGTTCCCCAAATTTCGTTCTTCTATGTTGAAGCGTTCATTTCCAGTAACACTTTGAATTTTTAGGTATCACTCTGTTTTCTCCTATATTGATACATGTACTTGGAACTCTAAATCCAACACGGTTTGTGCTAGCTTCTTGAAACTTGACACAGTAAAGTAGTTTCACGTTCTATCTCTATGTTTTGTTTCCTCTTGATGTAGCCCTAAGCAGTGACTGGTGAGAAACACTTTCATGAAACGGGGTTTCCAAGCTTCCAAAAATTACGAATCTCCAGAAATCTCAGCAAATATTTTTTCACCCAAACTGGATGATACTTTCAGGTAATGATCAGTACACTAAGGCGACTTGGTTCCCCAAATTTCGTTCTTCTATGTTGAAGCGTTCATTTCCAGTAACATTTTGAATTTTTAGGTATCACTGTGTTTTCTCCTATATTGATACATGTACTTGGAACTCTAAATCCGACACGGTTTGTGCTAGCTTCTTGAAACTTGACACAGTAAAGTAGTTTCACGTTCTATCTCTATGGTTTGTTTCCTCTTGTTGTAGCCCTAAGCAGTGACTGGCGAGAAACACTTTCATGGAAAGGGGTTGCCAAGCTTCCAAAAATTACGAATCTCCAGAAATCTCAGCAAATATTTTTTCACCCAAACTGGATGATACTTTCAGGTAATGATCAGTACACTAAGGCGACTTGGTTCCCCAAATTTCGTTCTTCTATGTTGAAGCGTTCATTTCCAGTAACAGTTTGAATTTTTAGGTATCACTCTGTTTTCTCCGATATTGATACATGTACTTGGAACTCTAAATCCAACAAGGTTTGTGCTAGCTTCTTGAAACTTGACACAGTAAAGTAGTTTCACGTTCTTTCTCTATGTTTTGTTTCCTCTTGATGTAGCCCTAAGCACTGACTGGCGAGAAACACTTTCATGGAAGGGGTTGCCAAGCTTGCAAAAATTACGAATCTCCAGAAATCTCAGCCAATATTTTTTCACCCAAACTGGATGATACTTTCAGGTAATGATCAATACACGAAGGCGACTTGGTTCCCCAAATTTCGTTCTTCTATGTTGAAGCGTTCATTTCCAGTAACAGTTTGAATTTTTAGGTTTCACTCTGTTTTCTCCTATATTGATAGATGTATCTGGAACTCTAAATCCAACACGGTTTGTGCTAGCTTCTTGAAACTTGACACAGTAAAGTAGTTTCACGTTCTATCTCTATGTTTTGTTTCCTCTTGATGTAGCCCTAAGCAGTGACTGGCGAGAAACACTTTCATGGAAAGGGGTTGCCAAGCTTCCAAAAATTACGAATCTCCAGAAATCTCAGCAAATACTTTTTCACCCAAACTGGATGATACTTTCAGGTAATGATCAGTACACTAAGGCGACTTGGTTCCCCAAATTTCGTTCTTCTATGTTGAAGCGTTCATTTCCAGTAACAGTTTGAATTTTTAGGTATCACTCTGTTTTCTCCGATATTGATACATGTACTTGGAACTCTAAATCCAACAAGGTTTGTGCTAGCTTCTTGAAACTTGACACAGTAAAGTAGTTTCACGTTCTTTCTCTATGTTTTGTTTCTTCTTGATGTAGCCCTAAGCACTGACTGGCGAGAAACACTTTCATGGAAAGGGGTTGCCAAGCTTCCAAAAATTACGAATCTCCAGAAATCTCAGCAAATATTTTTTCACCCAAACTGGATGATACTTTCAGGTAATGATCAGTACACTAAGGCGACTTGGTTCCCCAAATTTCGTTCTTCTACGTTGAAGCGTTCATTTCCAGTAACAGTTTGAATTTTTAGGTTTCACTCTGTTTTCTCCTATATTGATAGATGTATCTGGAACTCTAAATCCAACACGGTTTGTGCTAGCTTCTTGAAACTTGACACAGTAAAGTAGTTTCACGTTCTATCTCTATGTTTTGTTTCCTCTTGATGTAGCCCTAAGCAGTGACTGGAGAGAAACACTTTCATGGAAAGGGGTTGCCCAGCTTCCAAAAATTACGAATCTCCAGAAATCTCAGCAAATATTTTTTCACCCAAACTGGATGATACTTTCAGGTAATGATCAGTACACTAAGGCGACTTGGTTCCCCAAATTTCGTTCTTCTATGTTGAAGCGTTCATTTCCAGTAACACTTTGAATTTTTAGGTATCACTCTGTTTTCTCCTATATTGATACATGTACTTGGAACTCTAAATCCAACACGGTTTGTGCTAGCTTCTTGAAACTTGACACAGTAAAGTAGTTTCACGTTCTATCTCTATGTTTTGTTTCCTCTTGATGTAGCCCTAAGCAGTGACTGGTGAGAAACACTTTCATGAAACGGGGTTTCCAAGCTTCCAAAAATTACGAATCTCCAGAAATCTCAGCAAATATTTTTTCACCCAAACTGGATGATACTTTCAGGTAATGATCAGTACACGAAGGCGACTTGGTTCCCCAAATTTCGTTCTTCTATGTTGAAGCGTTCATTTCCAGTAACAGTTTGAATTTTTAGGTTTCACTCTGTTTTCTCCTATATTGATAGATGTATCTGGAACTCTAAATCCAACACGGTTTGTGCTAGCTTCTTGAAACTTGACACAGTAAAGTAGTTTCACGTTCTATCTCTATTTTTTGTTTCCTCTTGATGTAGCCCTAAGCAGTGACTGGCGAGAAACACTTTCATGGAAAGGGGTTGCCAAGCTTCCAAAAATTACGAATCTCCAGAAATCTCAGCAAATACTTTTTCACCCAAACTGGATGATACTTTCAGGTAATGATCAGTACACTAAGGCGACTTGGTTCCCCAAATTTCGTTCTTCTATGTTGAAGCGTTCATTTCCAGTAACAGTTTGAATTTTTAGGTATCACTCTGTTTTCTCCGATATTGATACATGTACTTGGAACTCTAAATCCAACAAGGTTTGTGCTAGCTTCTTGAAACTTGACACAGTAAAGTAGTTTCACGTTCTTTCTCTATGTTTTGTTTCCTCTTGATGTAGCCCTAAGCACTGACTGGCGAGAAACACTTTCATGGAAGGGGTTGCCAAGCTTGCAAAAATTACGAATCTCCAGAAATCTCAGCCAATATTTTTTCACCCAAACTGGATGATACTTTCAGGTAATGATCAGTACACGAAGGCGACTTGGTTCCCCAAATTTCGTTCTTCTATGTTGAAGCGTTCATTTCCAGTAACAGTTTGAATTTTTAGGTTTCACTCTGTTTTCTCCTATATTGATAGATGTATCTGGAACTCTAAATCCAACACGGTTTGTGCTAGCTTCTTGAAACTTGACACAGTAAAGTAGTTTCACGTTCTATCTCTATGTTTTGTTTCCTCTTGATGTAGCCCTAAGCAGTGACTGGCGAGAAACACTTTCATGGAAAGGGGTTGCCAAGCTTCCAAAAATTACGAATCTCCAGAAATCTCAGCAAATACTTTTTCACCCAAACTGGATGATACTTTCAGGTAATGATCAGTACACTAAGGCGACTTGGTTCCCCAAATTTCGTTCTTCTATGTTGAAGCGTTCATTTCCAGTAACAGTTTGAATTTTTAGGTATCACTCTGTTTTCTCCGATATTGATACATGTACTTGGAACTCTAAATCCAACAAGGTTTGTGCTAGCTTCTTGAAACTTGACACAGTAAAGTAGTTTCACGTTCTTTCTCTATGTTTTGTTTCTTCTTGATGTAGCCCTAAGCACTGACTGGCGAGAAACACTTTCATGGAAAGGGGTTGCCAAGCTTCCAAAAATTACGAATCTCCAGAAATCTCAGCAAATATTTTTTCACCCAAACTGGATGATACTTTCAGGTAATGATCAGTACACTAAGGCGACTTGGTTCCCCAAATTTCGTTCTTCTACGTTGAAGCGTTCATTTCCAGTAACAGTTTGAATTTTTAGGTTTCACTCTGTTTTCTCCTATATTGATAGATGTATCTGGAACTCTAAATCCAACACGGTTTGTGCTAGCTTCTTGAAACTTGACACAGTAAAGTAGTTTCACGTTCTATCTCTATGTTTTGTTTCCTCTTGATGTAGCCCTAAGCAGTGACTGGAGAGAAACACTTTCATGGAAAGGGGTTGCCCAGCTTCCAAAAATTACGAATCTCCAGAAATCTCAGCAAATATTTTTTCACCCAAACTGGATGATACTTTCAGGTAATGATCAGTACACTAAGGCGACTTGGTTCCCCAAATTTCGTTCTTCTATGTTGAAGCGTTCATTTCCAGTAACACTTTGAATTTTTAGGTATCACTCTGTTTTCTCCTATATTGATACATGTACTTGGAACTCTAAATCCAACACGGTTTGTGCTAGCTTCTTGAAACTTGACACAGTAAAGTAGTTTCACGTTCTATCTCTATGTTTTGTTTCCTCTTGATGTAGCCCTAAGCAGTGACTGGTGAGAAACACTTTCATGAAACGGGGTTTCCAAGCTTCCAAAAATTACGAATCTCCAGAAATCTCAGCAAATATTTTTTCACCCAAACTGGATGATACTTTCAGGTAATGATCAGTACACGAAGGCGACTTGGTTCCCCAAATTTCGTTCTTCTATGTTGAAGCGTTCATTTCCAGTAACAGTTTGAATTTTTAGGTTTCACTCTGTTTTCTCCTATATTGATAGATGTATCTGGAACTCTAAATCCAACACGGTTTGTGCTAGCTTCTTGAAACTTGACACAGTAAAGTAGTTTCACGTTCTATCTCTATTTTTTGTTTCCTCTTGATGTAGCCCTAAGCAGTGACTGGCGAGAAACACTTTCATGGAAAGGGGTTGCCAAGCTTCCAAAAATTACGAATCTCCAGAAATCTCAGCAAATACTTTTTCACCCAAACTGGATGATACTTTCAGGTAATGATCAGTACACTAAGGCGACTTGGTTCCCCAAATTTCGTTCTTCTATGTTGAAGCGTTCATTTCCAGTAACAGTTTGAATTTTTAGGTATCACTCTGTTTTCTCCGATATTGATACATGTACTTGGAACTCTAAATCCAACAAGGTTTGTGCTAGCTTCTTGAAACTTGACACAGTAAAGTAGTTTCACGTTCTTTCTCTATGTTTTGTTTCCTCTTGATGTAGCCCTAAGCACTGACTGGCGAGAAACACTTTCATGGAAAGGGGTTGCCAAGCTTCCAAAAATTACGAATCTCCAGAAATCTCAGCAAATATTTTTTCACCCAAACTGGATGATACTTTCAGGTAATGATCAGTACACTAAGGCGACTTGGTTCCCCAAATTTCGTTCTTCTACGTTGAAGCGTTCATTTCCAGTAACAGTTTGAATTTTTAGGTTTCACTCTGTTTTCTCCTATATTGATAGATGTATTTGGAACTCTAAATCCAACACGGTTTGTGCTAGCTTCTTGAAACTTGACACAGTAAAGTAGTTTCACGTTCTATCTCTATGGTTTGTTTCCTCTTGATGTAGCCCTAAGCACTGACTCGAGAGAAACACTTTCATGGAAAGGGGTTGCCAAGCTTCCAAAAATTACGAATCTCCAGAAATCTCAGCAAATATTTTTTCACCCAAACTGGATGATACTTTCAGGTAATGATCAGTACACGAAGGCGACTTGGTTCCCCAAATTTCGTTCTTCTATGTTGAAGCGTTCATTTCCAGTAACAGTTTGAATTTTTAGGTTTCACTCTGTTTTCTCCTATATTGATAGATGTATCTGGAACTCTAAATCCAACACGGTTTGTGCTAGCTTCTTGAAACTTGACACAGTAAAGTAGTTTCACGTTCTATCTCTATGTTTTGTTTCCTCTTGATGTAGCCCTAAGCAGTGACTGGAGAGAAACACTTTCATGGAAAGTGGTTGCCCAGCTTCCAAAAATTACGAATCTCCAGAAATCTCAGCAATTATTTTTTCACCCAAACTGGATGATACTTTCAGGTAATGATCAGTACACTAAGGCGACTTGGTTCCCCAAATTTCGTTCTTCTATGTTGAAGCGTTCATTTCCAGTAACAGTTTGAATTTTTAGGTATCACTCTGTTTTCTCCTATATTGATACATGTACTTGGAACTCTAAATCCAACAAGGTTTGTGCTAGCTTCTTGAAACTTGACACAGTAAAGTAGTTTCACGTTCTTTCTCTATGTTTTGTTTCCTCTTGATGTAGCCCTAAGCACTGACTGGTGAGAAACACTTTCATGGAAAGGGGTTGCCAAGCTTCCAAAAATTACGAATCTTCAGAAATCTCAGCAAATATTTTTTCACCCAAACTGGATGATACTTTCAGGTAATGATCAGTACACTAAGGCGACTTGGTTCCCCAAATTTCGTTCTTCTACGTTGAAGCGTTCATTTCCAGTAACAGTTTGAATTTTTAGGTTTCACTCTGTTTTCTCCTATATTGATAGATGTATTTGGAACTCTAAATCCAACACGGTTTGTGCTAGCTTCTTGAAACTTGACACAGTAAAGTAGTTTCATGTTCTATCTCTATGGTTTGTTTCCTCTTGATGTAGCCCTAAGCACTGACTGAAGAGAAACACTTTCATGGAAAGGGGTTGCCAAGCTTCCAAAAATTACGAATCTCCAGAAATCTCAGCAAATATTTTTTCCCCCAAACTGGATGATACTTTCAGGTAATGATCAGTACACTAAGGCGACTTGGTTCCCCAAATTTCGTTCTTCTATGTTGAAGCGTTCATTTCCAGTAACAGTTTGAATTTTTAGGTATCACTCTGTTTTCTCCTATATTGATACATGTACTTGGAATTCTAAATCCAACAAGGTTTGTGCTAGCTTCTTGAAACTTGACACAGTAAAGTAGTTTCACGTTCTTTCTCTATGTTTTGTTTCCTCTTGATGTAGCCCTAAGCACTGACTGGCGAGAAACACTTTCATGAAAAGGGGTTGCCAAGCTTCCAAAAATTACGAATCTCCAGAAATCTCAGCAAATATTTTTTCACCCAAACTGGATGATACTTTCAGGTAATGATCAGTACACTAAGGCGACTTGGTTCCCCAAATTAAGTTCTTCTACGTTGAAGCGTTCATTTCCAGTAACAGTTTGAATTTTTAGGTTTCACTCTGTTTTCTCCTATATTGATAGATGTATTTGGAACTCTAAATCCAACACGGTTTGTGCTAGCTTCTTGAAACTTGACACAGTAAAGTAGTTTCATGTTCTATCTCTATGGTTTGTTTCCTCTTGATGTAGCCCTAAGCACTGACTGCAGAGAAACACTTTCATGGAAAGGGGTTGCCAAGCTTCCAAAAATTACGAATCTCCAGAAATCTCAGCAAATATTTTTTCCCCCAAACTGGATGATACTTTCAGGTAATGATCAGTACACGAAGGCGACTTGTTTCCCCAAATTTCGTTCTTCTATATTGAAGCGTTCATTTCCAGTAACAGTTTGAATTTTTAGGTTTCACTCTGTTTTCTCCTATATTGATAGATGTATCTGGAACTCTAAATCCAACACGGTTTGTGCTAGCTTCTTGAAACTTGACACAGTAAAGTAGTTTCACGTTCTATCTCTATGTTTTGTTTCCTCTTGATGTAGCCCTAAGCAGTGACTGGAGAGAAACACTTTCATGGAAAGGGGTTGCCCAGCTTCCAAAAATTACGAATCTCCAGAAATCTCAGCAAATATTTTTTCACCCAAACTGGATGATACTTTCAGGTAATGATCAGTACACTAAGGCGACTTGGTTCCCCAAATTTCGTTCTTCTATGTTGAAGCGTTCATTTCCAGTAACACTTTGAATTTTTAGGTATCACTCTGTTTTCTCCTATATTGATACATGTACTTGGAACTCTAAATCCAACACGGTTTGTGCTCGCTTCTTGAAACTTGACACAGTAAAGTAGTTTCACGTTCTATCTCTATGTTTTGTTTCCTCTTGATGTAGCCCTAAGCAGTGACTGGCGAGAAACACTTTCATGAAACGGGGTTTCCAAGCTTCCAAAAATTACGAATCTCCAGAAATTTCAGCAAATATTTTTTCACCCAAACTGGATGATACTTTCAGGTAATGATCAGTACACTAAGGCGACTTGGTTCCCCAAATTTCGTTCTTCTATGTTGAAGCGTTCATTTCCAGTAACAGTTTGAATTTTTAGGTTTCACTCTGTTTTCTCCTATATTGAGAGATGTATCTGGAACTCTAAATCCAACACGGTTTGTGCTAGCTTCTTGAAACTTGACACAGTAAAGTAGTTTCACGTTCTATCTCTATGTTTTGTTTCCTCTTGATGTAGCCCTAAGCAGTGACTGGCGAGAAACACTTTCATGGAAAGGGGTTGCCAAGCTTCCAAAAATTACGAATCTCCAGAAATCTCAGCAAATACTTTTTCACCCAAACTGGATGATACTGTCAGGTAATGATCAGTACACTAAGGCGACTTGGTTCCCCAAATTTCGTTCTTCTACGTTGAAGCGTTCATTTCCAGTAACACTTTGAATTTTTAGGTATCACTCTGTTTTCTCCTATATTGATACATGTACTTGGAACTCTAAATCCGACACGGTTTGTGCTAGCTTCTTGAAACTTGACACAGTAAAGTAGTTTCACGTTCTATCTCTATGTTTTGTTTCCTCTTGATGTAGCCCTAAGCAGTGACTGGCGAGAAACACTTTCATGAAACAAGGTTTCCAAGCTGCCAAAAATTACGAATCTCCAGAAATCTCAGCAAATATTTTTTCACCCAAACTGGATGATACTTTCAGGTAATGATCAGTACACGAAGGCGACTTGGTTCCCCAAATTTCGTTCTTCTATGTTGAAGCGTTCATTTCCAGTAACAGTTTGAATTTTTAGGTTTCACTCTGTTTTCTCTTATATTGATAGATGTATCTGGAACTCTAAATCCAACACGGTTTGTGCTAGCTTCTTGAAACTTGACACAGTAAAGTAGTTTCACGTTCTATCTCTATGTTTTGTTTCCTCTTGATTTAGCCCTAAGCAGTGACTGGCGAGAAACACTTTCATGGAAAGGGGTTGCCAAGCTTCCAAAAATTACGAATCTCCAGAAATCTCAGCAAATACTTTTTCACCCAAACTGGATGATACTTTCAGGTAATGATCAGTACACTAAGGCGACTTGGTTCCCCAAATTTCGTTCTTCTATGTTGAAGCATTCATTTCCAGTAACAGTTTGAATTTTTAGGTTTCACTCTGTTTTCTCCTATATTGATACATGTACTTGGAACTCTAAATCCAACACGGTTTGTGCTAGCTTCTTGAAACTTGACACAGTAAAGTAGTTTCACGTTCTATCTCTATGTTTTGTTTCCTCTTGATGTAGCCCTAAGCACTGACTGGCGAGAAACACTTTCATGGAAAGGGGTTGCCAAGCTTCCAAAAATTACGAATCTCCAGAAATCTCAGCAAATATTTTTTCACCCAAACTGGATGATACTTTCAGGTAATGATCAGTACACGAAGGCGACTTGGTTCCCCAAATTTCGTTCTTCTATGTTGAAGCGTTCATTTCCAGTAACAGTTTGAATTTTTAGGTTTCACTCTGTTTTCTCTTATATTGATAGATGTATCTGGAACTCTAAATCCAACACGGTTTGTGCTAGCTTCTTGAAACTTGACACAGTAAAGTAGTTTCACGTTCTATCTCTATGTTTTGTTTCCTCTTGATTTAGCCCTAAGCAGTGACTGGCGAGAAACACTTTCATGGAAAGGGGTTGCCAAGCTTCCAAAAATTACGAATCTCCAGAAATCTCAGCAAATACTTTTTCACCCAAACTGGATGATACTTTCAGGTAATGATCAGTACACTAAGGCGACTTGGTTCCCCAAATTTCGTTCTTCTATGTTGAAGCATTCATTTCCAGTAACAGTTTGAATTTTTAGGTTTCACTCTGTTTTCTCCTATATTGATACATGTACTTGGAACTCTAAATCCAACACGGTTTGTGCTAGCTTCTTGAAACTTGACACAGTAAAGTAGTTTCACGTTCTATCTCTATGTTTTGTTTCCTCTTGATGTAGCCCTAAGCACTGACTGGCGAGAAACACTTTCATGGAAAGGGGTTGCCAAGCTTCCAAAAATTACGAATCTCCAGAAATCTCAGCAAATATTTTTTCACCCAAACTGGATGATACTTTCAGGTAATGATCAGTACACTAAGGTGACTTGGTTCCCCAAATTTCGTTCTTCTACGTTGAAGCGTTCATTTCCAGTAACAGTTTGAATTTTTAGGTTTCACTCTGTTTTCTCCTATATTGATAGATGTATCTGGAACTCTAAATCCAACACGGTTTGTGCTAGCTTCTTGAAACTTGACACAGTAAAGTAGTTTCACGTTCTATCTCTATGGTTTGTTTCCTCTTGATGTAGCCCTAAGCACTGACTGGAGAGAAACACTTTCATGGAAAGGGGTTGCCAAGCTTCCAAAAATTACGAATCTCCAGAAATCTCAGCAAATACTTTTTCACCCAAACTGGATGATACTGTCAGGTAATGATCAGTACACGAAGGCGACTTGGTTCCCCAAATTTCGTTCTTCTATGTTGAAGCGTTCATTTCCAGTAACAGTTTGAATTTTTAGGTTTCACTCTGTTTTCTCCTATATTGATAGATGTATCTGGAACTCTAAATCCAACACGGTTTGTGCTAGCTTCTTGAAACTTGACACAGTAAAGTAGTTTCACGTTCTATCTCTATGTTTTGTTTCCTCTTGATGTAGCCCTAAGCAGTGACTGGCGAGAAACACTTTCATGGAACGGGGTTGCCAAGCTTCCAAAAATTACGAATCTCCAGAAATCTCAGCAAATACTTTTTCACCCAAACTGGATGATACTGTCAGGTAATGATCAGTACACTAAGGCGACTTGGTTCCCCAAATTTCGTTCTTCTATGTTGAAGCGTTCATTTCCAGTAACAGTTTGAATTTTTAGGTTTCACTCTGTTTTCTCCTATATTGATACATGTACTTGGAACTCTAAATCCAACACGGTTTGTGCTAGCTTCTTGAAACTTGACACAGTAAAGTAGTTTCACGTTCTATCTCTATGTTTTGTTTCCTCTTGATGTAGCCCTAAGCACTGACTGGCGAGAAACACTTTCATGGAAAGGGGTTGCCAAGCTTCCAAAAATTACGAATCTCCAGAAATCTCAGCAAATATTTTTTCACCCAAACTGGATGATACTGTCAGGTAATGACCAGTACACTAAGGCGACTTGGTTCCCCAAATTTCGTTCTTCTATGTTGAAGCGTTCATTTCCAGTACCAGTTTGAATTTTTAGGTATCACTCTGTTTTCTCCTATATTGATACATGTACTTGGAACTCTAAATCCAACACGGTTTGTGCTAGCTTCTTGAAACTTGACACAGTAAAGTAGTTTCACGTTCTATCTCTATGGTTTGTTTCCTCTTGATGTAGCCCTAAGCACTGACTGGCGAGAAACACTTTCATGGAAAGGGGTTGCCAAGCTTCCAAAAATTACGAATCTCCAGAAATCTCAGCAAATATTTTTTCACCCAAACTGGATGATACTTTCAGGTAATGATCAGTACACGAAGGCGACTTGGTTCCCCAAATTTCGTTCTTCTATGTTGAAGCGTTCATTTCCAGTAACAGTTTGAATTTTTAGGTTTCACTCTGTTTTCTCCTATATTGATAGATGTATCTGGAACTCTAAATCCAACACGGTTTGTGCTAGCTTCTTGAAACTTGACACAGTAAAGTAGTTTCACGTTCTATCTCTATGTTTTGTGTCCTCTTGATGTAGCCCTAAGCAGTGACTGGCGAGAAACACTTTCATGGAAAGGGGTTGCCAAGCTTCCAAAAATTACGAATCTCCAGAAATCTCAGCAAATACTTTTTCACCCAAACTGGATGATACTGTCAGGTAATGATCAGTACACTAAGGCGACTTGGTTCCCCAAATTTCGTTCTTCTATGTTGAAGCGTTCATTTCCAGTAACACTTTGAATTTTTAGGTATCACTCTGTTTTCTCCTATATTGATACATGTACTTGGAACTCTAAATCCAACACGGTTTGTGCTAGCTTCTTGAAACTTGACACAGTAAAGTAGTTTCACGTTCTATCTCTATGTTTTGTTTCCTCTTGATGTAGCCCTAAGCAGTGACTGGCGAGAAACACTTTCATGGAACGGGGTTTCCATGGTTCCAAAAATTACGAATCTCCAGAAATCTCAGCAAATATTTTTTCACCCAAACTGGATGATACTTTCAGGTAATGATCAGTACACTAAGGTGACTTGGTTCCCCAAATTTCGTTCTTCTACGTTGAAGCGTTCATTTCCAGTAACAGTTTGAATTTTTAGGTTTCACTCTGTTTTCTCCTATATTGATAGATGTATCTGGAACTCTAAATCCAACACGGTTTGTGCTAGCTTCTTGAAACTTGACACAGTAAAGTAGTTTCACGTTCTATCTCTATGGTTTGTTTCCTCTTGATGTAGCCCTAAGCACTGACTGGAGAGAAACACTTTCATGGAAAGGGGTTGCCAAGCTTCCAAAAATTACGAATCTCCAGAAATCTCAGCAAATATTTTTTCACCCAAACTGGATGATACTTTCAGGTAATGATCAGTACACGAAGGCGACTTGGTTCCCCAAATTTCGTTCTTCTATGTTGAAGCGTTCATTTCCAGTAACAGTTTGAATTTTTAGGTTTCACTCTGTTTTCTCCTATATTGATAGATGTATCTGGAACTCTAAATCCAACACGGTTTGTGCTAGCTTCTTGAAACTTGACACAGTAAAGTAGTTTCACGTTCTATCTCTATGTTTTGTTTCCTCTTGATGTAGCCCTAAGCAGTGACTGGCGAGAAACACTTTCATGGAAAGGGGTTGCCAAGCTTCCAAAAATTACGAATCTCCAGAAATCTCAGCAAATACTTTTTCACCCAAACTGGATGATACTGTCAGGTAATGATCAGTACACGAAGGCGACTTGGTTCCCCAAATTTCGTTCTTCTATGTTGAAGCGTTCATTTCCAGTAACAGTTTGAATTTTTAGGTTTCACTCTGTTTTCTCCTATATTGATAGATGTATCTGGAACTCTAAATCCAACACGGTTTGTGCTAGCTTCTTGAAACTTGACACAGTAAAGTAGTTTCACGTTCTATCTCTATGTTTTGTTTCCTCTTGATGTAGCCCTAAGCACTGACTGGCGAGAAACACTTTCATGGAAAGGGGTTGCCAAGCTTCCAAAAATTACGAATCTCCAGAAATCTCAGCAAATATTTTTTTCACCCAAACTGGATGATACTGTCAGGTAATGACCAGTACACTAAGGCGACTTGGTTCCCCAAATTTCGTTCTTCTATGTTGAAGCGTTCATTTCCAGTACCAGTTTGAATTTTTAGGTATCACTCTGTTTTCTCCTATATTGATACATGTACTTGGAACTCTAAATTCAACACGGTTTGTGCTAGCTTCTTGAAACTTGACACAGTAAAGTAGTTTCACGTTCTATCTCTATGGTTTGTTTCCTCTTGATGTAGCCCTAAGCACTGACTGGCGAGAAACACTTTCATGGAAAGGGGTTGCCAAGCTTCCAAAAATTACGAATCTCCAGAAATCTCAGCAAATACTTTTTCACCCAAACTGGATGATACTGTCAGGTAATGATCAGTACACGAAGGCGACTTGGTTCCCCAAATTTCGTTCTTCTATGTTGAAGCGTTCATTTCCAGTAACAGTTTGAATTTTTAGGTTTCACTCTGTTTTCTCCTATATTGATAGATGTATCTGGAACTCTAAATCCAACAGGGTTTGTGCTAGCTTCTTGAAACTTGACACAGTAAAGTAGTTTCACGTTCTATCTCTATGTTTTGTTTCCTCTTGATGTAGCCCTAAGCAGTGACTGGCGAGAAACACTTTCATGGAACGGGGTTTCCAAGCTTCCAAAAATTACGAATCTCCAGAAATCTCAGCAAATATTTTTTCAACCAAACTGGATGATACTTTCAGGTAATGATCAGTACACTAAGGCGACTTGGTTCCCCAAATTTCGTTCTTCTATGTTGAAGCGTTCATTTCCAGTAACATTTTGAATTTTTAGGTATCACTCTGTTTTCTCCTATATTGATACATGTACTTGGAACTCTAAATCCGACACGGTTTGTGCTAGCTTCTTGAAACTTGACACAGTAAAGTAGTTTCATGTTCTATCTCTATGGTTTGTTTCCTCTTGTTGTAGCCCTAAGCACTGACTGGCGAGAAACACTTTCATGGAAAGGGGTTGCCAAGCTTCCAAAAATTACGAATCTCCAGAAATCTCAGCAAATATTTTTTCACCCAAACTGGATGATACTTTCAGGTAATGATCAGTACACTAAGTCGACTTGGTTCCCCAAATTTCGTTCTTCTACGTTGAAGCGTTCATTTCCAGTAACAGTTTGAATTTTTAGGTTTCACTCTGTTTTCTCCTATATTGATAGATGTATTTGGAACTCTAAATCCAACACGGTTTGTGCTAGCTTCTTGAAACTTGACACAGTAAAGTAGTTTCACGTTCTATCTCTATGGTTTGTTTCCTCTTGATGTAGCCCTAAGCACTGACTGGAGAGAAACACTTTCATGGAAAGGGGTTGCCAAGCTTCCAAAAATTACGAATCTCCAGAAATCTCAGCAAATATTTTTTTCCCCCAACCTGGATGATACTTTCAGGTAATGATCAGTACACGAAGGCAACTTGGTTCCCCAAATTTCGTTCTTCTATGTTGAAGCGTTCATTTCCAGTAACAGTTTGAATTTTTAGGTTTCACTCTGTTTTCTCCTATATTGATAGATGTATCTGGAACTCTAAATCCAACACGGTTTGTGCTAGCTTCTTGAAACTTGACACAGTAAAGTAGTTTCACGTTCTATCTCTAGTTTTGTTTCCTCTTGATGTAGCCCTAAGCAGTGACTGGAGAGAAACACTTTCATGGAAAGGGGTTGCCCAGCTTCCAAAAATTACGAATCTCCAGAAATCTCAGCAAATATTTTTTCACCCAAACTGGATGATACTTTCAGGTAATGATCAGTACACGAAGGCGACTTGGTTCCCCAAATTTCGTTTTTCTATGCTGAAGCGTTCATTTCCAGTAACAGTTTGAATTTTTAGGTTTCACTCTGTTTTCTCCTATATTGATAGATGTATTTGGAACTCTAAATCCAACACGGTTTGTGCTAGCTTCTTGAAACTTGACACAGTGAAGTAGTTTCACGTTCTATCTCTATGGTTTGTTTCCTCTTGATGTAGCCCTAAGCACTGACTGGCGAGAAACCCTTTCATGGAAAGGGGTTTCCAAGCTTCCAAAAATTACGAATCTCCAGAAATCTCAGCCAATATTTTTTCACCCAAACTGGATGATACTTTCAGGTAATGATCAGTACACTAAGGTGACTTGGTTCCCCAAATTTCGTTCTTCTATGTTGAAGCGTTCATTTCCAGTAACAGTTTGAATTTTTAGGTTTCACTCTGTTTTCTCCTATATTGATAGATGTATCTGGAACTCTAAATCCAACACGGTTTGTGCTAGCTTCTTGAAACTTGACACAGTAAAGTAGTTTCACGTTCTATCTCTATGTTTTGTGTCCTCTTGATGTAGCCCTAAGCAGTGACTGGCGAGAAACACTTTCATGGAAAGGGGTTGCCAAGCTTCCAAAAATTACGAATCTCCAGAAATCTCAGCAAATACTTTTTCACCCAAACTGGATGATACTGTCAGGTAATGATCAGTACACTAAGGCGACTTGGTTCCCCAAATTTCGTTCTTCTATGTTGAAGCGTTCATTTCCAGTAACACTTTGAATTTTTAGGTATCACTCTGTTTTCTCCTATATTGATACATGTACTTGGAACTCTAAATCCAACACGGTTTGTGCTAGCTTCTTGAAACTTGACACAGTAAAGTAGTTTCACGTTCTATCTCTATGTTTTGTTTCCTCTTGATGTAGCCCTAAGCAGTGACTGGCGAGAAACACTTTCATGGAACGGGGTTTCCATGGTTCCAAAAATTACGAATCTCCAGAAATCTCAGCAAATATTTTTTCACCCAAACTGGATGATACTTTCAGGTAATGATCAGTACACTAAGGTGACTTGGTTCCCCAAATTTCGTTCTTCTACGTTGAAGCGTTCATTTCCAGTAACAGTTTGAATTTTTAGGTTTCACTCTGTTTTCTCCTATATTGATAGATGTATCTGGAACTCTAAATCCAACACGGTTTGTGCTAGCTTCTTGAAACTTGACACAGTAAAGTAGTTTCACGTTCTATCTCTATGGTTTGTTTCCTCTTGATGTAGCCCTAAGCACTGACTGGAGAGAAACACTTTCATGGAAAGGGGTTGCCAAGCTTCCAAAAATTACGAATCTCCAGAAATCTCAGCAAATATTTTTTCACCCAAACTGGATGATACTTTCAGGTAATGATCAGTACACGAAGGCGACTTGGTTCCCCAAATTTCGTTCTTCTACGTTGAAGCGTTCATTTCCAGTAACAGTTTGAATTTTTAGGTTTCACTCTGTTTTCTCCTATATTGATAGATGTATCTGGAACTCTAAATCCAACACGGTTTGTGCTAGCTTCTTGAAACTTGACACAGTAAAGTAGTTTCACGTTCTATCTCTATGGTTTGTTTCCTCTTGATGTAGCCCTAAGCACTGACTGGCGAGAAACACTTTCATGGAAAGGGGTTGCCAAGCTTCCAAAAATTACGAATCTCCAGAAATCTCAGCAAATACTTTTTCACCCAAACTGGATGATACTGTCAGGTAATGATCAGTACACGAAGGCGACTTGGTTCCCCAAATTTCGTTCTTCTATGTTGAAGCGTTCATTTCCAGTAACAGTTTGAATTTTTAGGTTTCACTCTGTTTTCTCCTATATTGATAGATGTATCTGGAACTCTAAATCCAACACGGTTTGTGCTAGCTTCTTGAAACTTGACACAGTAAAGTAGTTTCACGTTCTATCTCTATGTTTTGTTTCCTCTTGATGTAGCCCTAAGCAGTGACTGGCGAGAAACACTTTCATGGAACGGGGTTTCCAAGCTTCCAAAAATTACGAATCTCCAGAAATCTCAGCAAATATTTTTTCAACCAAACTGGATGATACTTTCAGGTAATGATCAGTACACTAAGGCGACTTGGTTCCCCAAATTTCGTTCTTCTATGTTGAAGCGTTCATTTCCAGTAACATTTTGAATTTTTAGGTATCACTCTGTTTTCTCCTATATTGATACATGTACTTGGAACTCTAAATCCGACACGGTTTGTGCTAGCTTCTTGAAACTTGACACAGTAAAGTAGTTTCATGTTCTATCTCTATGGTTTGTTTCCTCTTGTTGTAGCCCTAAGCACTGACTGGCGAGAAACACTTTCATGGAAAGGGGTTGCCAAGCTTCCAAAAATTACGAATCTCCAGAAATCTCAGCAAATATTTTTTCACCCAAACTGGATGATACTTTCAGGTAATGATCAGTACACTAAGTCGACTTGGTTCCCCAAATTTCGTTCTTCTACGTTGAAGCGTTCATTTCCAGTAACAGTTTGAATTTTTAGGTTTCACTCTGTTTTCTCCTATATTGATAGATGTATCTGGAACTCTAAATCCAACACGGTTTGTGCTAGCTTCTTGAAACTTGACACAGTAAAGTAGTTTCACGTTCTATCTCTAGTTTTGTTTCCTCTTGATGTAGCCCTAAGCAGTGACTGGAGAGAAACACTTTCATGGAAAGGGGTTGCCCAGCTTCCAAAAATTACGAATCTCCAGAAATCTCAGCAAATACTTTTTCACCCAAACTGGATGATACTGTCAGGTAATGATCAGTACACTAAGGCGACTTGGTTCCCCAAATTTCGTTCTTCTATGTTGAAGCGTTCATTTCCAGTAACACTTTGAATTTTTAGGTATCACTCTGTTTTCTCCTATATTGATACATGTACTTGGAACTCTAAATCTAACACGGTTTGTGCTAGCTTCTTGAAACTTGACAGAGTAAAGTAGTTTCACGTTCTATCTCTATGTTTTGTTTCCTCTTGATGTAGCCCTAAGCAGTGACTGGCGAGAAACACTTTCATGGAAAGGGGTTGCCAAGCTTCCAAAAATTACGAATCTCCAGAAATCTCAGCAAATATTTTTTCACCCAAACTGGATGATACTTTCAGGTAATGATCAGTACACTAAGGCGACTTGGTTCCCCAAATTTCGTTCTTCCATGTTGAAGCGTTCATTTCCAGTAACATTTTGAATTTTTAGGTATCACTCTGTTTTCTCCTATATTGATACATGTACTTGGAACTCTAAATCCGACACGGTTTGTGCTAGCTTCTTGAAACTTGACACAGTAAAGTAGTTTCACGTTCTATCTCTATGGTTTGTTTCCTCTTGTTGTAGCCCTAAGCACTGACTGGCGAGAAACACTTTCATGGAAAGGGGTTGCCAAGCTTCCAAAAATTACGAATCTCCAGAAATCTCAGCAAATATTTTTTCACCCAAACTGGATGATACTTTCAGGTAATGATCAGTACACTAAGGCGACTTGGTTCCCCAAATTTCGTTCTTCTACGTTGAAGCGTTCATTTCCAGTAACTGTTTGAATTTTTAGGTTTCACTCTGTTTTCTCCTATATTGATAGATGTATTTGGAACTCTAAATCCAACACGGTTTGTGCTAGCTTCTTGAAACTTGACACAGTTAAGTAGTTTCACGTTCTATCTCTATGGTTTGTTTCCTCTTGATGTAGCCCTAAGCACTGACTGGAGAGAAACACTTTCATGGAAAGGGGTTGCCAAGCTTCCAAAAATTACGAATCTCCAGAAATCTCAGCAAATATTTTTTCACCCAAACTGGATGATACTTTCAGGTAATGATCAGTACACGAAGGCGACTTGGTTCCCCAAATTTCGTTCTTCTATGTTGAAGCGTTCATTTCCAGTAACAGTTTGAATTTTTAGGTTTCACTCTGTTTTCTCCTATATTGATAGATGTATCTGGAACTCTAAATCCAACACGGTTTGTGCTAGCTTCTTGAAACTTGACACAGTAAAGTAGTTTCACGTTCTATCTCTATGTTTTGTTTCCTCTTGATGTAGCCCTAAGCAGTGACTGGCGAGAAACACTTTCATGGAACGGGGTTTCCATGGTTCCAAAAATTACGAATCTCCAGAAATCTCAGCAAATATTTTTTCACCCAAACTGGATGATACTTTCAGGTAATGATCAGTACACTAAGGCGACTTGGTTCCCCAAATTTCGTTCTTCTACGTTGAAGCGTTCATTTCCAGTAACAGTTTGAATTTTTAGGTTTCACTCTGTTTTCTCCTATATTGATACATGTACTTGGAACTCTAAATCCAACACGGTTTGTGCTAGCTTCTTGAAACTTGACACAGTAAAGTAGTTTCACGTTCTATCTCTATGTTTTGTTTCCTCTTGATGTAGCCCTAAGCACTGACTGGCGAGAAACACTTTCATGGAAAGGGGTTGCCAAGCTTCCAAAAATTACGAATCTCCAGAAATCTCAGCAAATATTTTTTCACCCAAACTGGATGATACTTTCAGGTAATGATCAGTACACTAAGGTGACTTGGTTCCCCAAATTTCGTTCTTCTACGTTGAAGCGTTCATTTCCAGTAACAGTTTGAATTTTTAGGTTTCACTCTGTTTTCTCCTATATTGATAGATGTATCTGGAACTCTAAATCCAACACGGTTTGTGCTAGCTTCTTGAAACTTGACACAGTAAAGTAGTTTCACGTTCTATCTCTATGGTTTGTTTCCTCTTGATGTAGCCCTAAGCACTGACTGGAGAGAAACACTTTCATGGAAAGGGGTTGCCAAGCTTCCAAAAATTACGAATCTCCAGAAATCTCAGCAAATATTTTTTCACCCAAACTGGATGATACTTTCAGGTAATGATCAGTACACGAAGGCGACTTGGTTCCCCAAATTTCGTTCTTCTATGTTGAAGCGTTCATTTCCAGTAACAGTTTGAATTTTTAGGTTTCACTCTGTTTTCTCCTATATTGATAGATGTATCTGGAACTCTAAATCCAACACGGTTTGTGCTAGCTTCTTGAAACTTGACACAGTAAAGTAGTTTCACGTTCTATCTCTATGTTTTGTTTCCTCTTGATGTAGCCCTAAGCAGTGACTGGCGAGAAACACTTTCATGGAAAGGGGTTGCCAAGCTTCCAAAAATTACGAATCTCCAGAAATCTCAGCAAATACTTTTTCACCCAAACTGGATGATCCTGTCAGGTAATGATCAGTACACGAAGGCGACTTGGTTCCCCAAATTTCGTTCTTCTATGTTGAAGCGTTCATTTCCAGTAACAGTTTGAATTTTTAGGTTTCACTCTGTTTTCTCCTATATTGATAGATGTATCTGGAACTCTAAATCCAACACGGTTTGTGCTAGCTTCTTGAAACTTGACACAGTAAAGTAGTTTCACGTTCTATCTCTATGGTTTGTTTCCTCTTGATGTAGCCCTAAGCACTGACTGGCGAGAAACACTTTCATGGAAAGGGGTTGCCAAGCTTCCAAAAATTACGAATCTCCAGAAATCTCAGCAAATATTTTTTCACCCAAACTGGATGATACTTTCAGGTAATGATCAGTACACGAAGGCGACTTGGTTCCCCAAATTTCGTTCTTCTATGTTGAAGCGTTCATTTCCAGTAACAGTTTGAATTTTTAGGTTTCACTCTGTTTTCTCCTATATTGATACATGTACTTGGAACTCTAAATCTAACACGGTTTGTGCTAGCTTCTTGAAACTTGACAGAGTAAAGTAGTTTCACGTTCTATCTCTATGTTTTGTTTCCTCTTGATGTAGCCCTAAGCAGTGACTGGCGAGAAACACTTTCATGGAAAGGGGTTGCCAAGCTTCCAAAAATTACGAATCTCCAGAAATCTCAGCAAATATTTTTTCACCCAAACTGGATGATACTTTCAGGTAATGATCAGTACACTAAGGCGACTTGGTTCCCCAAATTTCGTTCTTCCATGTTGAAGCGTTCATTTCCAGTAACATTTTGAATTTTTAGGTATCACTCTGTTTTCTCCTATATTGATACATGTACTTGGAACTCTAAATCCGACACGGTTTGTGCTAGCTTCTTGAAACTTGACACAGTAAAGTAGTTTCACGTTCTATCTCTATGGTTTGTTTCCTCTTGTTGTAGCCCTAAGCACTGACTGGCGAGAAACACTTTCATGGAAAGGGGTTGCCAAGCTTCCAAAAATTACGAAACTCCAGAAATCTCAGCAAATATTTTTTCACCCAAACTGGATGATACTTTCAGGTAATGATCAGTACACTAAGGCGACTTGGTTCCCCAAATTTCGTTCTTCTACGTTGAAGCGTTCATTTCCAGTAACTGTTTGAATTTTTAGGTTTCACTCTGTTTTCTCCTATATTGATAGATGTATTTGGAACTCTAAATCCAACACGGTTTGTGCTAGCTTCTTGAAACTTGACACAGTAAAGTAGTTTCACGTTCTATCTCTATGGTTTGTTTCCTCTTGATGTAGCCCTAAGCACTGACTGGAGAGAAACACTTTCATGGAAAGGGGTTGCCAAGCTTCCAAAAATTACGAATCTCCAGAAATCTCAGCAAATATTTTTTCACCCAAACTGGATGATACTTTCAGGTAATGATCAGTACACGAAGGCGACTTGGTTCCCCAAATTTCGTTCTTCTATGTTGAAGCGTTCATTTCCAGTAACAGTTTGAATTTTTAGGTTTCACTCTGTTTTCTCCTATATTGATAGATGTATCTGGAACTCTAAATCCAACACGGTTTGTGCTAGCTTCTTGAAACTTGACACAGTAAAGTAGTTTCACGTTCTATCTCTATGTTTTGTTTCCTCTTGATGTAGCCCTAAGCAGTGACTGGCGAGAAACACTTTCATGGAACGGGGTTTCCATGGTTCCAAAAATTACGAATCTCCAGAAATCTCAGCAAATATTTTTTCACCCAAACTGGATGATACTTTCAGGTAATGATCAGTACACTAAGGCGACTTGGTTCCCCAAATTTCGTTCTTCTACGTTGAAGCGTTCATTTCCAGTAACAGTTTGAATTTTTAGGTTTCACTCTGTTTTCTCCTATATTGATACATGTACTTGGAACTCTAAATCCAACACGGTTTGTGCTAGCTTCTTGAAACTTGACACAGTAAAGTAGTTTCACGTTCTATCTCTATGTTTTGTTTCCTCTTGATGTAGCCCTAAGCACTGACTGGCGAGAAACACTTTCATGGAAAGGGGTTGCCAAGCTTCCAAAAATTACGAATCTCCAGAAATCTCAGCAAATATTTTTTCACCCAAACTGGATGATACTTTCAGGTAATGATCAGTACACTAAGGTGACTTGGTTCCCCAAATTTCGTTCTTCTACGTTGAAGCGTTCATTTCCAGTAACAGTTTGAATTTTTAGGTTTCACTCTGTTTTCTCCTATATTGATAGATGTATCTGGAACTCTAAATCCAACACGGTTTGTGCTAGCTTCTTGAAACTTGACACAGTAAAGTAGTTTCACGTTCTATCTCTATGGTTTGTTTCCTCTTGATGTAGCCCTAAGCACTGACTGGAGAGAAACACTTTCATGGAAAGGGGTTGCCAAGCTTCCAAAAATTACGAATCTCCAGAAATCTCAGCAAATATTTTTTCACCCAAACTGGATGATACTTTCAGGTAATGATCAGTACACGAAGGCGACTTGGTTCCCCAAATTTCGTTCTTCTATGTTGAAGCGTTCATTTCCAGTAACAGTTTGAATTTTTAGGTTTCACTCTGTTTTCTCCTATATTGATAGATGTATCTGGAACTCTAAATCCAACACGGTTTGTGCTAGCTTCTTGAAACTTGACACAGTAAAGTAGTTTCACGTTCTATCTCTATGTTTTGTTTCCTCTTGATGTAGCCCTAAGCAGTGACTGGCGAGAAACACTTTCATGGAAAGGGGTTGCCAAGCTTCCAAAAATTACGAATCTCCAGAAATCTCAGCAAATACTTTTTCACCCAAACTGGATGATACTGTCAGGTAATGATCAGTACACGAAGGCGACTTGGTTCCCCAAATTTCGTTCTTCTATGTTGAAGCGTTCATTTCCAGTAACAGTTTGAATTTTTAGGTTTCACTCTGTTTTCTCCTATATTGATAGATGTATCTGGAACTCTAAATCCAACACGGTTTGTGCTAGCTTCTTGAAACTTGACACAGTAAAGTAGTTTCACGTTCTATCTCTATGGTTTGTTTCCTCTTGATGTAGCCCTAAGCACTGACTGGCGAGAAACACTTTCATGGAAAGGGGTTGCCAAGCTTCCAAAAATTACGAATCTCCAGAAATCTCAGCAAATATTTTTTCACCCAAACTGGATGATACTTTCAGGTAATGATCAGTACACGAAGGCGACTTGGTTCCCCAAATTTCGTTCTTCTATGTTGAAGCGTTCATTTCCAGTAACAGTTTGAATTTTTAGGTTTCACTCTGTTTTCTCCTATATTGATAGATGTATCTGGAACTCTAAATCCAACACGGTTTGTGCTAGCTTCTTGAAACTTGACACAGTAAAGTAGTTTCACGTTCTATCTCTATGTTTTGTTTCCTCTTGATGTAGCCCTAAGCAGTGACTGGCGAGAAACACTTTCATGGAAAGGGGTTGCCAAGCTTCCAAAAATTACGAATCTCCAGAAATCTCAGCAAATACTTTTTCACCCAAACTGGATGATACTGTCAGGTAATGATCAGTACACGAAGGCGACTTGGTTCCCCAAATTTCGTTCTTCTATGTTGAAGCGTTCATTTCCAGTAACAGTTTGAATTTTTAGGTTTCACTCTGTTTTCTCCTATATTGATAGATGTATCTGGAACTCTAAATCCAACACGGTTTGTGCTAGCTTCTTGAAACTTGACACAGTAAAGTAGTTTCACGTTCTATCTCTATGTTTTGTTTCCTCTTGATGTAGCCCTAAGCACTGACTGGCGAGAAACACTTTCATGGAAAGGGGTTGCCAAGCTTCCAAAAATTACGAATCTCCAGAAATCTCAGCAAATATTTTTTCACCCAAACTGGATGATACTGTCAGGTAATGACCAGTACACTAAGGCGACTTGGTTCCCCAAATTTCGTTCTTCTATGTTGAAGCGTTCATTTCCAGTACCAATTTGAATTTTTAGGTATCACTCTGTTTTCTCCTATATTGATACATGTACTTGGAACTCTAAATCCAACACGGTTTGTGCTAGCTTCTTGAAACTTGACACAGTAAAGTAGTTTCACGTTCTATCTCTATGGTTTGTTTCCTCTTGATATAGCCCTAAGCACTGACTGGCGAGAAACACTTTCATGGAAAGGGGTTGCCAAGCTTCCAAAAATTACGAATCTCCAGAAATCTCAGCAAATACTTTTTCACCCAAACTGGATGATACTGTCAGGTAATGATCACTACACGAAGGCGACTTGGTTCCCCAAATTTCGTTCTTCTATGTTGAAGCGTTCATTTCCAGTAACAGTTTGAATTTTTAGGTTTCACTCTGTTTTCTCCTATATTGATAGATGTATCTGGAACTCTAAATCCAACACGGTTTGTGCTAGCTTCTTGAAACTTGACACAGTAAAGTAGTTTCACGTTCTATCTCTATGTTTTGTTTCCTCTTGATGTAGCCCTAAGCAGTGACTGGCGAGAAACACTTTCATGGAACGGGGTTTCCAAGCTTCCAAAAATTACGAATCTCCAGAAATCTCAGCAAATATTTTTTCAACCAAACTGGATGATACTTTCAGGTAATGATCAGTACACTAAGGCGACTTGGTTCCCCAAATTTCGTTCTTCTATGTTGAAGCGTTCATTTCCAGTAACATTTTGAATTTTTAGGTATCACTCTGTTTTCTCCTATATTGATACATGTACTTGGAACTCTAAATCCGACACGGTTTGTGCTAGCTTCTTGAAACTTGACACAGTAAAGTAGTTTCATGTTCTATCTCTATGGTTTGTTTCCTCTTGTTGTAGCCCTAAGCACTGACTGGCGAGAAACACTTTCATGGAAAGGGGTTGCCAAGCTTCCAAAAATTACGAATCTCCAGAAATCTCAGCAAATATTTTTTCACCCAAACTGGATGATACTTTCAGGTAATGATCAGTACACTAAGTCGACTTGGTTCCCCAAATTTCGTTCTTCTACGTTGAAGCGTTCATTTCCAGTAACAGTTTGAATTTTTAGGTTTCACTCTGTTTTCTCCTATATTGATAGATGTATTTGGAACTCTAAATCCAACACGGTTTGTGCTAGCTTCTTGAAACTTGACACAGTAAAGTAGTTTCACGTTCTATCTCTATGGTTTGTTTCCTCTTGATGTAGCCCTAAGCACTGACTGGAGAGAAACACTTTCATGGAAAGGGGTTGCCAAGCTTCCAAAAATTACGAAACTCAAGAAATCTCAGCAAATATTTTTTCACCCAAACTGGATGATACTTTCAGGTAATGATCAGTACACTAAGGCGACTTGGTTCCCCAAATTTCGTTCTTCTACGTTGAAGCGTTCATTTCCAGTAACTGTTTGAATTTTTAGGTTTCACTCTGTTTTCTCCTATATTGATAGATGTATTTGGAACTCTAAATCCAACACGGTTTGTGCTAGCTTCTTGAAACTTGACACAGTAAAGTAGTTTCACGTTCTATCTCTATGTTTTGTTTCCTCTTGATGTAGCCCTAAGCAGTGACTGGAGAGAAACACTTTCATGGAAAGGGGTTGCCCAGCTTCCAAAAATTACGAATCTCCAGAAATCTCAGCAAATATTTTTTCACCCAAACTGGATGATACTTTCAGGTAATGATCAGTACACTAAGGCGACTTGGTTCCCCAAATTTCGTTCTTCTATGTTGAAGCGTTCATTTCCAGTAACACTTTGAATTTTTAGGTATCATTCTGTTTTCTCCTATATTGATACATGTACTTGGAACTCTAAATCCAACACGGTTTGTGCTAGCTTCTTGAAACTTGACACAGTAAAGTAGTTTCACGTTCTATCTCTATGTTTTGTTTCCTCTTGACGTAGCCCTAAGCAGTGACTGGCGAGAAACACTTTCATGAAACGGGGTTTCCAAGCTTCCAAAAATTACGAATCTCCAGAAATCTCAGCAAATATTTTTTCACCCAAACTGGATGATACTTTCAGGTAATGATCAGTACACGAAGGCGACTTGGTTCCCCAAATTTCGTTCTTCTATGTTGAAGCGTTCATTTCCAGTAACAGTTTGAATTTTTAGGTTTCACTCTGTTTTCTCTTATATTGATAGATGTATCTGGAACTCTAAATCCAACACGGTTTGTGCTAGCTTCTTGAAACTTGACACAGTAAAGTAGTTTCACGTTCTATCTCTATGTTTTGTTTCCTCTTGATTTAGCCCTAAGCAGTGACTGGCGAGAAACACTTTCATGGAAAGGGGTTGCCAAGCTTCCAAAAATTACGAATCTCCAGAAATCTCAGCAAATATTTTTTCACCCAAACTGGATGATACTTTCAGGTAATGATCAGTACACTAAGGTGACTTGGTTCCCCAAATTTCGTTCTTCTACGTTGAAGCGTTCATTTCCAGTAACAGTTTGAATTTTTAGGTTTCACTCTGTTTTCTCCTATATTGATAGATGTATCTGGAACTCTAAATCCAACACGGTTTGTGCTAGCTTCTTGAAACTTGACACAGTAAAGTAGTTTCACGTTCTATCTCTATGGTTTGTTTCCTCTTGATGTAGCCCTAAGCACTGACTGGAGAGAAACACTTTCATGGAAAGGGGTTGCCAAGCTTCCAAAAATTACGAATCTCCAGAAATCTCAGCAAATATTTTTTCACCCAAACTGGATGATAGTTTCAGGTAATGATCAGTACACGAAGGCGACTTGGTTCCCCAAATTTCGTTCTTCTATGTTGAAGCGTTCATTTCCAGTAACAGTTTGAATTTTTAGGTTTCACTCTGTTTTCTCCTATATTGATAGATGTATCTGGAACTCTAAATCCAACACGGTTTGTGCTAGCTTCTTGAAACTTGACACAGTAAAGTAGTTTCACGTTCTATCTCTATGTTTTGTTTCCTCTTGATGTAGCCCTAAGCAGTGACTGGCGAGAAACACTTTCATGGAAAGGGGTTGCCAAGCTTCCAAAAATTACGAATCTCCAGAAATCTCAGCAAATACTTTTTCACCCAAACTGGATGATACTGTCAGGTAATGATCAGTACACTAAGGCGACTTGGTTCCCCAAATTTCGTTCTTCTATGTTGAAGCGTTCATTTCCAGTAACACTTTGAATTTTTAGGTTTCACTCTGTTTTCTCCTATATTGATACATGTACTTGGAACTCTAAATCCAACACGGTTTGTGCTAGCTTCTTGAAACTTGACACAGTAAAGTAGTTTCACGTTCTATCTCTATGTTTTGTTTCCTCTTGATGTAGCCCTAAGCACTGACTGGCGAGAAACACTTTCATGGAAAGGGGTTGCCAAGCTTCCAAAAATTACGAATCTCCAGAAATCTCAGCAAATATTTTTTCACCCAAACTGGATGATACTGTCAGGTAATGACCAGTACACTAAGGCGACTTGGTTCCCCAAATTTCGTTCTTCTATGTTGAAGCGTTCATTTCCAGTACCAGTTTGAATTTTTAGGTATCACTCTGTTTTCTCCTATATTGATACATGTACTTGGAACTCTAAATCCAACACGGTTTGTGCTAGCTTCTTGAAACTTGACACAGTAAAGTAGTTTCACGTTCTATCTCTATGGTTTGTTTCCTCTTGATGTAGCCCTAAGCACTGACTGGCGAGAAACACTTTCATGGAAAGGGGTTGCCAAGCTTCCAAAAATTACGAATCTCCAGAAATCTCAGCAAATATTTTTTCACCCAAACTGGATGATACTTTCAGGTAATGATCAGTACACGAAGGCGACTTGGTTCCCCAAATTTCGTTCTTCTATGTTGAAGCGTTCATTTCCAGTAACAGTTTGAATTTTTAGGTTTCACTCTGTTTTCTCCTATATTGATAGATGTATCTGGAACTCTAAATCCAACACGGTTTGTGCTAGCTTCTTGAAACTTGACACAGTAAAGTAGTTTCACGTTCTATCTCTATGTTTTGTTTCCTCTTGATGTAGCCCTAAGCAGTGACTGGCGAGAAACACTTTCATGGAAAGGGGTTGCCAAGCTTCCAAAAATTACGAATCTCCAGAAATCTCAGCAAATACTTTTTCACCCAAACTGGATGATACTGTCAGGTAATGATCAGTACACTAAGGCGACTTGGTTCCCCAAATTTCGTTCTTCTATGTTGAAGCGTTCATTTCCAGTAACACTTTGAATTTTTAGGTATCACTCTGTTTTCTCCTATATTGATACATGTACTTGGAACTCTAAATCCAACACGGTTTGTGCTAGCTTCTTGAAACTTGACACAGTAAAGTAGTTTCACGTTCTATCTCTATGTTTTGTTTCCTCTTGATGTAGCCCTAAGCAGTGACTGGCGAGAAACACTTTCATGGAACGGGGTTTCCAAGGTTCCAAAAATTACGAATCTCCAGAAATCTCAGCAAATATTTTTTCACCCAAACTGGATGATACTTTCAGGTAATGATCAGTACACTAAGGCGACTTGGTTCCCCAAATTTCGTTCTTCTACGTTGAAGCGTTCATTTCCAGTAACAGTTTGAATTTTTAGGTTTCACTCTGTTTTCTCCTATATTGATACATGTACTTGGAACTCTAAATCCAACAAGGATTGTGCTAGCTTCTTGAAACTTGACACAGTAAAGTAGTTTCACGTTCTATCTCTATGTTTTGTTTCCTCTTGATGTAGCCCTAAGCAATGACTGGCGAGAAACACTTTCATGGAAAGGGGTTGCCAAGCTTCCAAAAATTACGAATCTCCAGAAATCTCAGCAAATATTTTTTCACCCAAACTGGATGATACTTTCAGGTAATGATCAGTACACTAAGGCGACTTGGTTCCCCAAATTTCGTTCTTCTACGTTGAAGCGTTCATTTCCAGTAACAGTTTGAATTTTTAGGTTTCACTCTGTTTTCTCCTATATTGATAGATGTATTTGGAACTCTAAATCCAACACGGTTTGTGCTAGCTTCTTGAAACTTGACACAGTAAAGTAGTTTCACGTTCTATCTCTACGGTTTGTTTCCTCTTGATGTAGCCCTAAGCACTGACTGGAGAGAAACACTTTCATGGAAAGGGGTTGCCAAGCTTCCAAAAATTATGAATCTCCAGAAATCTCAGCAAATATTTTTTCACCCAAACTGGATGATACTTTCAGGTAATGATCAGTACACGAAGGCGACTTGGTTCCCCAAATTTCGTTCTTCTATGTTGAAGCGTTCATTTCCAGTAACAGTTTGAATTTTTAGGTTTCACTCTGTTTTCTCTTATATTGATAGATGTATCTGGAACTCTAAATCCAACACGGTTTGTGCTAGCTTCTTGAAACTTGACACAGTAAAGTAGTTTCACGTTCTATCTCTATGCTTTGTTTCCTCTTGATTTAGCCCTAAGCAGTGACTGGCGAGAAACACTTTCATGGAAAGGGGTTGCCAAGCTTCCAAAAATTACGAATCTCCAGAAATCTCAGCAAATACTTTTTCACCCAAACTGGATGATACTTTCAGGTAATGATCAGTACACTAAGGCGACTTGGTTCCCCAAATTTCGTTCTTCTACGTTGAAGCGTTCATTTCCAGTAACAGTTTGAATTTTTAGGTTTCACTCTGTTTTCTCCTATATTGATACATGTACTTGGAACTCTAAATCCAACACGGTTTGTGCTAGCTTCTTGAAACTTGACACAGTAAAGTAGTTTCACGTTCTATCTCTATGTTTTGTTTCCTCTTGATGTAGCCCTAAGCACTGACTGGCGAGAAACACTTTCATGGAAAGGGGTTGCCAAGCTTCCAAAAATTACGAATCTCCAGAAATCTCAGCAAATATTTTTTCACCCAAACTGGATGATACTTTCAGGTAATGATCAGTACACTAAGGTGACTTGGTTCCCCAAATTTCGTTCTTCTACGTTGAAGCGTTCATTTCCAGTAACAGTTTGAATTTTTAGGTTTCACTCTGTTTTCTCCTATATTGATAGATGTATCTGGAACTCTAAATCCAACACGGTTTGTGCTAGCTTCTTGAAACTTGACACAGTAAAGTAGTTTCACGTTCTATCTCTATGGTTTGTTTCCTCTTGATGTAGCCCTAAGCACTGACTGGAGAGAAACACTTTCATGGAAAGGGGTTGCCAAGCTTCCAAAAATTACGAATCTCCAGAAATCTCAGCAAATATTTTTTCACCCAAACTGGATGATACTTTCAGGTAATGATCAGTACACGAAGGCGACTTGGTTCCCCAAATTTCGTTCTTCTATGTTGAAGCGTTCATTTCCAGTAACAGTTTGAATTTTTAGGTTTCACTCTGTTTTCTCCTATATTGATAGATGTATCTGGAACTCTAAATCCAACACGGTTTGTGCTAGCTTCTTGAAACTTGACACAGTAAAGTAGTTTCACGTTCTATCTCTATGTTTTGTTTCCTCTTGATGTAGCCCTAAGCAGTGACTGGCGAGAAACACTTTCATGGAAAGGGGTTGCCAAGCTTCCAAAAATTACGAATCTCCAGAAATCTCAGCAAATACTTTTTCACCCAAACTGGATGATACTGTCAGGTAATGATCAGTACACGAAGGCGACTTGGTTCCCCAAATTTCGTTCTTCTATGTTGAAGCGTTCATTTCCAGTAACAGTTTGAATTTTTAGGTTTCACTCTGTTTTCTCCTATATTGATAGATGTATCTGGAACTCTAAATCCAACACGGTTTGTGCTAGCTTCTTGAAACTTGACACAGTAAAGTAGTTTCACGTTCTATCTCTATGTTTTGTTTCCTCTTGATGTAGCCCTAAGCACTGACTGGCGAGAAACACTTTCATGGAAAGGGGTTGCCAAGCTTCCAAAAATTACGAATCTCCAGAAATCTCAGCAAATATTTTTTCACCCAAACTGGATGATACTGTCAGGTAATGACCAGTACACTAAGGCGACTTGGTTCCCCAAATTTCGTTCTTCTATGTTGAAGCGTTCATTTCCAGTACCAGTTTGAATTTTTAGGTATCACTCTGTTTTCTCCTATATTGATACATGTACTTGGAACTCTAAATCCAACACGGTTTGTGCTAGCTTCTTGAAACTTGACACAGTAAAGTAGTTTCACGTTCTATCTCTATGGTTTGTTTCCTCTTGATGTAGCCCTAAGCACTGACTGGCGAGAAACACTTTCATGGAAAGGGGTTGCCAAGCTTCCAAAAATTACGAATCTCCAGAAATCTCAGCAAATATTTTTTCACCCAAACTGGATGATACTTTCAGGTAATGATCAGTACACGAAGGCGACTTGGTTCCCCAAATTTCGTTCTTCTATGTTGAAGCGTTCATTTCCAGTAACAGTTTGAATTTTTAGGTTTCACAATGTTTTCTCCTATATTGATAGATGTATCTGGAACTCTAAATCCAACACGGTTTGTGCTAGCTTCTTGAAACTTGACACAGTAAAGTAGTTTCACGTTCTATCTCTATGTTTTGTTTCCTCTTGATGTAGCCCTAAGCAGTGACTGGCGAGAAACACTTTCATGGAAAGGGGTTGCCAAGCTTCCAAAAATTACAAATCTCCAGAAATCTCAGCAAATACTTTTTCACCCAAACTGGATGATACTGTCAGGTAATGATCAGTACACGAAGGCGACTTGGTTCCCCAAATTTCGTTCTTCTATGTTGAAGCGTTCATTTCCAGTAACAGTTTGAATTTTTAGGTTTCACTCTGTTTTCTCCTATATTGATAGATGTATCTGGAACTCTAAATCCAACACGGTTTGTGCTAGCTTCTTGAAACTTGACACAGTAAAGTAGTTTCACGTTCTATCTCTAGGTTTTGTTTCCTCTTGATGTAGCCCTAAGCACTGACTGGCGAGAAACACTTTCATGGAAAGGGGTTGCCAAGCTTCCAAAAATTACGAATCTCCAGAAATCTCAGCAAATATTTTTTCACCCAAACTGGATGATACTGTCAGGTAATGACCAGTACACTAAGGCGACTTGGTTCCCCAAATTTCGTTCTTCTATGTTGAAGCGTTCATTTCCAGTACCAGTTTGAATTTTTAGGTATCACTCTGTTTTCTCCTATATTGATACATGTACTTGGAACTCTAAATCCAACACGGTTTGTGCTAGCTTCTTGAAACTTGACACAGTAAAGTAGTTTCACGTTCTATCTCTATGGTTTGTTTCCTCTTGATGTAGCCCTAAGCACTGACTGGCGAGAAACACTTTCATGGAAAGGGGTTGCCAAGCTTCCAAAAATTACGAATCTCCAGAAATCTCAGCAAATATTTTTTCACCCAAACTGGATGATACTTTCAGGTAATGATCAGTACACGAAGGCGACTTGGTTCCCCAAATTTCGTTCTTCTATGTTGAAGCGTTCATTTCCAGTAACAGTTTGAATTTTTAGGTTTCACAATGTTTTCTCCTATATTGATAGATGTATCTGGAACTCTAAATCCAACACGGTTTGTGCTAGCTTCTTGAAACTTGACACAGTAAAGTAGTTTCACGTTCTATCTCTATGTTTTGTTTCCTCTTGATGTAGCCCTAAGCAGTGACTGGCGAGAAACACTTTCATGGAAAGGGGTTGCCAAGCTTCCAAAAATTACGAATCTCCAGAAATGTCAGCAAATACTTTTTCACCCAAACTGGATGATACTGTCAGGTAATGATCAGTACACTAAGGCGACTTGGTTCCCCAAATTTCGTTCTTCTATGTTGAAGCGTTCATTTCCAGTAACAGTTTGAATTTTTAGGTATCACTCTGTTTTCTCCTATATTGATACATGTACTTGGAACTCTAAATCCAACACGGTTTGTGCTAGCTTCTTGAAACTTGACACAGTAAAGTAGTTTCACGTTCTATCTCTATGTTTTGTTTCCTCTTGATGTAGCCCTAAGCAGTGACTGGCGAGAAACACTTTCATGGAACGGGGTTTCCAAGGTTCCAAAAATTACGAATCTCCAGAAATCTCAGCAAATATTTTTTCACCCAAACTGGATGATACTTTCAGGTAATGATCAGTACACTAAGGCGACTTGGTTCCCCAAATTTCGTTCTTCTACGTTGAAGCGTTCATTTCCAGTAACAGTTTGAATTTTTAGGTTTCACTCTGTTTTCTCCTATATTGATACATGTACTTGGAACTCTAAATCCAACAAGGTTTGTGCTAGCTTCTTGAAACTTGACACAGTAAAGTAGTTTCACGTTCTATCTCTATGTTTTGTTTCCTCTTGATGTAGCCCTAAGCACTGACTGGCGAGAAACACTTTCATGGAAAGGGGTTGCCAAGCTTCCAAAAATTACGAATCTCCAGAAATCTCAGCAAATATTTTTTCACCCAAACTGGATGATACTTTCAGGTAATGATCAGTACACTAAGGCGACTTGGTTCCCCAAATTTCGTTCTTCTACGTTGAAGCGTTCATTTCCAGTAACAGTTTGAATTTTTAGGTTTCACTCTGTTTTCTCCTATATTGATAGATGTATTTGGAACTCTAAATCCAACACGGTTTGTGCTAGCTTCTTGAAACTTGACACAGTAAAGTAGTTTCACGTTCTATCTCTATGGTTTGTTTCCTCTTGATGTAGCCCTAAGCACTGACTGGAGAGAAACACTTTAATGGAAAGGGGTTGCCAAGCTTCCAAAAATTATGAATCTCCAGAAATCTCAGCAAAAATTTTTTTTCCCAAACTGGATGATACTTTCAGGTAATGATCAGTACACGAAGGCGACTTGGTTCCCCAAATTTCGTTCTTCTATGTTGAAGCGTTCATTTCCAGTAACAGTTTGAATTTTTAGGTTTCACTCTGTTTTCTCCTATATTGATAGATGTATCTGGAACTCTAAATCCAACACGGTTTGTGCTAGCTTCTTGAAACTTGACACAGTAAAGTAGTTTCACGTTCTATCTCTATGGTTTGTTTCCTCTTGATGTAGCCCTAAGCAGTGACTGGCGAGAAACACTTTCATGGAAAGGGGTTGCCCAGCTTCCAAAAATTACGAATCTCCAGAAATCTCAGCAAATATTTTTTCACCCAAACTGGATGATACTTTCAGGTAATGATCAGTACACTAAGGCGACTTGGTTCCCCAAATTTCGTTCTTCTATGTTGAAGCGTTCATTTCCAGTAACAGTTTGAATTTTTAGGTTTCACTCTGTTTTCTCCTATATTGATAGATGTATCTGGAACTCTAAATCCAACACGGTTTGTGCTAGCTTCTTGAAACTTGACACAGTAAAGTAGTTTCACGTTCTATCTCTATGTTTTGTTTCCTCTTGATGTAGCCCTAAGCAGTGACTGGCGAGAAACACTTTCATGGAAAGGGGTTGCCAAGCTTCCAAAAATTACGAATCTCCAGAAATCTCAGCAAATACTTTTTCACCCAAACTGGATGATACTGTCAGGTAATGACCAGTACACTAAGGCGACTTGGTTCCCCAAATTTAGTTCTTCTATGTTGAAGCGTTCATTTCCAGTAACAGTTTGAATTTTTAGGTATCACTCTGTTTTCTCCTATATTGATACATGTACTTGGAACTCTAAATCCAACACGGTTTGTGCTAGCTTCTTGAAACTTGACACAGTAAAGTAGTTTCACGTTCTATCTCTATGTTTTGTTTCCTCTTGATGTAGCCCTAAGCACTGACTGGCGAGAAACACTTTCATGGAAAGGGGTTGCCAAGCTTCCAAAAATTACGAATCTCCAGAAATCTCAGCAAATATTTTTTCACCCAAACTGGATGATACTTTCAGGTAATGATCAGTACACTAAGGCGACTTGGTTCCCCAAATTTCGTTCTTCTACGTTGAAGCGTTCATTTCCAGTAACAGTTTGAATTTTTAGGTTTCACTCTGTTTTCTCCTATATTGATAGATGTATCTGGAACTCTAAATCCAACACGGTTTGTGCTAGCTTCTTGAAACTTGACACAGTAAAGTAGTTTCACGTTCTATCTCTATGTTTTGTTTCCTCTTGATGTAGCCCTAAGCACTGACTGGAGAGAAACACTTTCATGGAAAGGGGTTGCCAAGCTTCCAAAAATTACGAATCTCCAGAAATCTCAGCAAATATTTTTTTCACCCAAACTGGATGATACTTTCAGGTAATGATCAGTACACGAAGGCGACTTGGTTCCCCAAATTTCGTTCTTCTATGTTGAAGCGTTCATTTCCAGTAACAGTTTGAATTTTTAGGTTTCACTCTGTTTTCTCCTATATTGATAGATGTATCTGGAACTCTAAATCCAACACGGTTTGTGCTAGCTTCTTGAAACTTGACACAGTAAAGTAGTTTCACGTTCTATCTCTATGGTTTGTTTCCTCTTGATGTAGCCCTAAGCAGTGACTGGCGAGAAACACTTTCATGGAAAGGGGTTGCCAAGCTTCCAAAAATTACGAATCTCCAGAAATCTCAGCAAATACTTTTTCACCCAAACTGGATGATACTGTCAGGTAATGATCAGTACACTAAGGCGACTTGGTTCCCCAAATTTCGTTCTTCTATGTTGAAGCGTTCATTTCCAGTAACAGTTTGAATTTTTAGGTTTCACTCTGTTTTCTCCTATATTGATACATGTACTTGGAACTCTAAATCCAACACGGTTTGTGCTAGCTTCTTGAAACTTGACACAGTAAAGTAGTTTCACGTTCTATCTCTATGGTTTGTTTCCTCTTGATGTAGCCCTAAGCACTGACTGGCGAGAAACACTTTCATGGAAAGGGGTTGCCAAGCTTCCAAAAATTACGAATCTCCAGAAATCTCAGCAAATATTTTTTCACCCAAACTGGATGATACTGTCAGGTAATGACCAGTACACTAAGGCGACTTGGTTCCCCAAATTTCGTTCTTCTATGTTGAAGCGTTCATTTCCAGTACCAGTTTGAATTTTTAGGTATCACTCTGTTTTCTCCTATATTGATACATGTACTTGGAACTCTAAATCCAACACGGTTTGTGCTAGCTTCTTGAAACTTGACACAGTAAAGTAGTTTCACGTTCTATCTCTATGGTTTGTTTCCTCTTGTTGTAGCCCTAAGCCCTGACTGGCGAGAAACACTTTCATGGAAAGGGGTTGCCAAGCTTCCAAAAATTACGAATCTCCAGAAATCTCAGCAAATATTTTTTCACCCAAACTGGATGATACTTTCAGGTAATGATCAGTACACGAAGGCGACTTGGTTCCCCAAATTTCGTTCTTCTATGTTGAAGCGTTCATTTCCAGTAACAGTTTGAATTTTTAGGTTTCACTCTGTTTTCTCCTATATTGATAGATGTATCTGGAACTCTAAATCCAACACGGTTTGTGCTAGCTTCTTGAAACTTGACACAGTAAAGTAGTTTCACGTTCTATCTCTATGTTTTGTTTCCTCATGATGTAGCCCTAAGCAGTGACTGGCGAGAAACACTTTCATCGAAAGGGGTTGCCAAGCTTCCAAAAATTACGAATCTCCAGAAATCTCAGCAAATACTTTTTCACCCAAACTGGATGATACTGTCAGGTAATGATCAGTACACTAAGGCGACTTGGTTCCCCAAATTTCGTTCTTCTATGTTGAAGCGTTCATTTCCAGTAACACTTTGAATTTTTAGGTATCACTCTGTTTTCTCCTATATTGATACATGTACTTGGAACTCTAAATCCAACACGGTTTGTGCTAGCTTCTTGAAACTTGACACAGTAAAGTAGTTTCACGTTCTATCTCTATGTTTTGTTTCCTCTTGATGTAGCCCTAAGCAGTGACTGGCGAGAAACACTTTCATGGAACGGGGATTCCAAGGTTCCAAAAATTATGAATCTCCAGAAATCTCAGCAAATATTTTTTCACCCAAACTGGATGATACTTTCAGGTAATGATCAGTACAGTAAGGCGACTTGGTTCCCCAAATTTCGTTCTTCTACGTTGAAGCGTTCATTTCCAGTAACAGTTTGAATTTTTAGGTTTCACTCTGTTTTCTCCTATATTGATACATGTACTTGGAACTCTAAATCCAACAAGGTTTGTGCTAGCTTCTTGAAACTTGACACAGTAAAGTAGTTTCACGTTCTATCTCTATGTTTTGTTTCCTCTTGATGTAGCCCTAAGCACTGACTGGCGAGAAACACTTTCATGGTAAGGGGTTGCCAAGCTTCCAAAAATTACGAATCTCCAGAAATCTCAGCAAATATTTTTTCACCCAAACTGGATGATACTTTCAGGTAATGATCAGTACACTAAGGCGACTTGGTTCCCCAAATTTTGTTCTTCTACGTTGAAGCGTTCATTTCCAGTAAAAGTTTGAATTTTTAGGTTTCACTCTGTTTTCTCCTATATTGATAGATGTATTTGGAACTCTAAATCCAACACGGTTTGTGCTAGCTTCTTGAAACTTGACACAGTAAAGTAGTTTCACGTTCTATCTCTACGGTTTGTTTCCTCTTGATGTAGCCCTAAGCACTGACTGGAGAGAAACACTTTCATGGAAAGGGGTTGCCAAGCTTCCAAAAATTACGAATCTCCAGAAATCTCAGCAAAAATTTTTTTTCCCAAACTGGATGATACTTTCAGGTAATGATCAGTACACGAAGGCGACTTGGTTCCCCAAATTTCGTTCTTCTATGTTGAAGCGTTCATTTCCAGTAACAGTTTGAATTTTTAGGTTTCACTCTGTTTTCTCCTATATTGATAGATGTATCTGGAACTCTAAATCCAACACGGTTTGTGCTAGCTTCTTGAAACTTGACACAGTAAAGTAGTTTCACGTTCTATCTCTATGGTTTGTTTCCTCTTGATGTAGCCCTAAGCAGTGACTGGCGAGAAACACTTTCATGGAAAGGGGTTGCCCAGCTACCAAAAATTACGAATCTCCAGAAATCTCAGCAAATATTTTTTCACCCAAACTGGATGATACTTTCAGGTAATGATCAGTACACGAAGGCGACTTGGTTCCCCAAATTTCGTTCTTCTATGTTGAAGCGTTCATTTCCAGTAACAGTTTGAATTTTTAGGTTTCACTCTGTTTTCTCCTATATTGATAGATGTATCTGGAACTCTAAATCCAACACGGTTTGTGCTAGCTTCTTGAAACTTGACACAGTAAAGTAGTTTCACGTTCTATCTCTATGTTTTGTTTCCTCTTGATGTAGCCCTAAGCAGTGAATGGCGAGAAACACTTTCATGGAAAGGGGTTGCCAAGCTTCCAAAAATTACGAATCTCCAGAAATCTCAGCAAATACTTTTTCACCCAATCTGGATGATACTGTCAGGTAATGATCAGTACACTAAGGCGACTTGGTTCCCCAAATTTCGTTCTTCTATGTTGAAGCGTTCATTTCCAGTAACAGTTTGAATTTTTAGGTTTCACTCTGTTTTCTCCTATATTGATACATGTACTTGGAACTCTAAATCCAACACGGTTTGTGCTAGCTTCTTGAAACTTGACACAGTAAAGTAGTTTCACGTTCTATCTCTATGTTTTGTTTCCTCTTGATGTAGCCCTAAGCAGTGACTGGCGAGAAACACTTTCATGAAACGGGGTTTCCAAGCTTCCAAAAATTACGAATCTCCAGAAATCTCAGCAA
This sequence comes from Spermophilus citellus, assembly GCF_964194105.1. Lineage (NCBI taxonomy): Eukaryota > Metazoa > Chordata > Mammalia > Rodentia > Sciuridae > Spermophilus > Spermophilus citellus. Next base: position 49,717,629 of record NC_138187.1, on the reverse strand, counting down.
ATATTTTTTCACCCAAACTGGATGATACTTTCAGGTAATGATCAGTACACGAAGGCGACTTGGTTCCCCAAATTTCGTTCTTCTATGTTGAAGCGTTCATTTCCAGTAACAGTTTGAATTTTTAGGTTTCACTCTGTTTTCTCCTATATTGATAGATGTATCTGGAACTCTAAATCCAACACGGTTTGTGCTAGCTTCTTGAAACTTGACACAGTAAAGTAGTTTCACGTTCTTTCTCTATGTTTTGTTTCCTCTTGATTTAGCCCTAAGCAGTGACTGGCGAGAAACACTTTCATGGAAAGGGGTTGCCAAGCTTCCAAAAATTACGAATCTCCAGAAATCTCAGCAAATACTTTTTCACCCAAACTGGATGATACTGTCAGGTAATGATCAGTACACTAAGGCGACTTGGTTCCCCAAATTTCGTTCTTCTATGTTGAAGCATTCATTTCCAGTAACAGTTTGAATTTTTAGGTTTCACTCTGTTTTCTCCTATATTGATACATGTACTTGGAACTCTAAATCCAACACGTTTTGTGCTAGCTTCTTGAAACTTGACACAGTAAAGTAGTTTCACGTTCTATCTCTATGGTTTGTTTCCTCTTGATGTAGCCCTAAGCACTGACTGGCGAGAAACACTTTCATGGAAAGGGGTTGCCAAGCTTCCAAAAATTACGAATCTCCAGAAATCTCAGCAAATATTTTTTCACCCAAACTGGATGATACTGTCAGGTAATGACCAGTACACTAAGGCGACTTGGTTCCCCAAATTTCGTTCTTCTATGTTGAAGCGTTCATTTCCAGTAACAGTTTGAATTTTTAGGTATCACTCTGTTTTCTCCTATATTGATACATGTACTTGGAACTCTAAATCCAACACGGTTTGTGCTAGCTTCTTGAAACTTGACACAGTAAAGTAGTTTCACGTTCTATCTCTATGGTTTGTTTCCTCTTGATGTAGCCCTAAGCACTGACTGGCGAGAAACACTTTCATGGAAAGGGGTTGCCAAGCTTCCAAAAATTACGAATCTCCAGAAATCTCAGCAAATATTTTTTCACCCAAACTGGATGATACTGTCAGGTAATGACCAGTACACTAAGGCGACTTGGTTCCCCAAATTTCGTTCTTCTATGTTGAAGCGTTCATTTCCAGTAACAGTTTGAATTTTTAGGTATCACTCTGTTTTCTCCTATATTGATACATGTACTTGGAACTCTAAATCCAACACGGTTTGTGCTAGCTTCTTGAAACTTGACACAGTAAAGTAGTTTCACGTTCTATCTCTATGTTTTGTTTCCTCTTGATGTAGCCCTAAGCACTGACTGGAGAGAAACACTTTCATGGAAAGGGGTTGCCAAGCTTCCAAAAATTACGAATCTCCAGAAATCTCAGCAAATATTTTTTTCACCCAAACTGGATGATACTTTCAGGTAATGATCAGTACACGAAGGCGACTTGGTTCCCCAAATTTCGTTCTTCTATGTTGAAGCGTTCATTTCCAGTAACAGTTTGAATTTTTAGGTTTCACTCTGTTTTCTGACTATATTGATAGATGTATCTGGAACTCTAAATCCAACACGGTTTGTGCTAGCTTCTTGAAACTTGACACAGTAAAGTAGTTTCACGTTCTATCTCTATGGTTTGTTTCCTCTTGATGTAGCCCTAAGCAGTGACTGGCGAGAAACACTTTCATGGAAAGGGGTTGCCAAGCTTCCAAAAATTACGAATCTCCAGAAATCTCAGCAAATACTTTTTCACCCAAACTGGATGATACTGTCAGGTAATGATCAGTACACTAAGGCGACTTGGTTCCCCAAATTTCGTTCTTCTATGTTGAAGCGTTCATTTCCAGTAACAGTTTGAATTTTTAGGTTTCACTCTGTTTTCTCCTATATTGATACATGTACTTGGAACTCTAAATCCAACACGGTTTGTGCTAGCTTCTTGAAACTTGACACAGTAAAGTAGTTTCACGTTCTATCTCTATGGTTTGTTTCCTCTTGATGTAGCCCTAAGCACTGACTGGCGAGAAACACTTTCATGGAAAGGGGTTGCCAAGCTTCCAAAAATTACGAATCTCCAGAAATCTCAGCAAATATTTTTTCACCCAAACTGGATGATACTGTCAGGTAATGACCAGTACACTAAGGCGACTTGGTTCCCCAAATTTCGTTCTTCTATGTTGAAGCGTTCATTTCCAGTACCAGTTTGAATTTTTAGGTATCACTCTGTTTTCTCCTATATTGATACATGTACTTGGAACTCTAAATCCAACACGGTTTGTGCTAGCTTCTTGAAACTTGACACAGTAAAGTAGTTTCACGTTCTATCTCTATGGTTTGTTTCCTCTTGTTGTAGCCCTAAGCCCTGACTGGCGAGAAACACTTTCATGGAAAGGGGTTGCCAAGCTTCCAAAAATTACGAATCTCCAGAAATCTCAGCAAATATTTTTTCACCCAAACTGGATGATACTTTCAGGTAATGATCAGTACACGAAGGCGACTTGGTTCCCCAAATTTCGTTCTTCTATGTTGAAGCGTTCATTTCCAGTAACAGTTTGAATTTTTAGGTTTCACTCTGTTTTCTCCTATATTGATAGATGTATCTGGAACTCTAAATCCAACACGGTTTGTGCTAGCTTCTTGAAACTTGACACAGTAAAGTAGTTTCACGTTCTATCTCTATGTTTTGTTTCCTCTTGATGTAGCCCTAAGCAGTGACTGGCGAGAAACACTTTCATCGAAAGGGGTTGCCAAGCTTCCAAAAATTACGAATCTCCAGAAATCTCAGCAAATACTTTTTCACCCAAACTGGATGATACTGTCAGGTAATGATCAGTACACTAAGGCGACTTGGTTCCCCAAATTTCGTTCTTCTATGTTGAAGCGTTCATTTCCAGTAACACTTTGAATTTTTAGGTATCACTCTGTTTTCTCCTATATTGATACATGTACTTGGAACTCTAAATCCAACACGGTTTGTGCTAGCTTCTTGAAACTTGACACAGTAAAGTAGTTTCACGTTCTATCTCTATGTTTTGTTTCCTCTTGATGTAGCCCTAAGCAGTGACTGGCGAGAAACACTTTCATGGAACGGGGATTCCAAGGTTCCAAAAATTATGAATCTCCAGAAATCTCAGCAAATATTTTTTCACCCAAACTGGATGATACTTTCAGGTAATGATCAGTACAGTAAGGCGACTTGGTTCCCCAAATTTCGTTCTTCTACGTTGAAGCGTTCATTTCCAGTAACAGTTTGAATTTTTAGGTTTCACTCTGTTTTCTCCTATATTGATACATGTACTTGGAACTCTAAATCCAACAAGGTTTGTGCTAGCTTCTTGAAACTTGACACAGTAAAGTAGTTTCACGTTCTATCTCTATGTTTTGTTTCCTCTTGATGTAGCCCTAAGCACTGACTGGCGAGAAACACTTTCATGGTAAGGGGTTGCCAAGCTTCCAAAAATTACGAATCTCCAGAAATCTCAGCAAATATTTTTTCACCCAAACTGGATGATACTTTCAGGTAATGATCAGTACACTAAGGCGACTTGGTTCCCCAAATTTTGTTCTTCTACGTTGAAGCGTTCATTTCCAGTAAAAGTTTGAATTTTTAGGTTTCACTCTGTTTTCTCCTATATTGATAGATGTATTTGGAACTCTAAATCCAACACGGTTTGTGCTAGCTTCTTGAAACTTGACACAGTAAAGTAGTTTCACGTTCTATCTCTACGGTTTGTTTCCTCTTGATGTAGCCCTAAGCACTGACTGGAGAGAAACACTTTCATGGAAAGGGGTTGCCAAGCTTCCAAAAATTACGAATCTCCAGAAATCTCAGCAAAAATTTTTTTTCCCAAACTGGATGATACTTTCAGGTAATGATCAGTACACGAAGGCGACTTGGTTCCCCAAATTTCGTTCTTCTATGTTGAAGCGTTCATTTCCTGTAACAGTTTGAATTTTTAGGTTTCACTCTGTTTTCTCCTATATTGATAGATGTATCTGGAACTCTAAATCCAACACGGTTTGTGCTAGCTTCTTGAAACTTGACACAGTAAAGTAGTTTCACGTTCTATCTCTATGGTTTGTTTCCTCTTGATGTAGCCCTAAGCAGTGACTGGCGAGAAACACTTTCATGGAAAGGGGTTGCCCAGCTTCCAAAAATTACGAATCTCCAGAAATCTCAGCAAATATTTTTTCACCCAAACTGGATGATACTTTCAGGTAATGATCAGTACACGAAGGCGACTTGGTTCCCCAAATTTCGTTCTTCTATGTTGAAGCGTTCATTTCCAGTAACAGTTTGAATTTTTAGGTTTCACTCTGTTTTCTCCTATATTGATAGATGTATCTGGAACTCTAAATCCAACACGGTTTGTGCTAGCTTCTTGAAACTTGACACAGTAAAGTAGTTTCACGTTCTATCTCTATGTTTTGTTTCCTCTTGATGTAGCCCTAAGCAGTGAATGGCGAGAAACACTTTCATGGAAAGGGGTTGCCAAGCTTCCAAAAATTACGAATCTCCAGAAATCTCAGCAAATACTTTTTCACCCAAACTGGATGATACTGTCAGGTAATGATCAGTACACTAAGGCGACTTGGTTCCCCAAATTTCGTTCTTCTATGTTGAAGCGTTCATTTCCAGTAACAGTTTGAATTTTTAGGTTTCACTCTGTTTTCTCCTATATTGATACATGTACTTGGAACTCTAAATCCAACACGGTTTGTGCTAGCTTCTTGAAACTTGACACAGTAAAGTAGTTTCACGTTCTATCTCTATGTTTTGTTTCCTCTTGATGTAGCCCTAAGCAGTGACTGGCGAGAAACACTTTCATGAAACGGGGTTTCCAAGCTTCCAAAAATTACGAATCTCCAGAAATCTCAGCAAATATTTTTTCACCCAAACTGGATGATACTTTCAGGTAATGATCAGTACACGAAGGCGACTTGGTTCCCCAAATTTCGTTCTTCTATGTTGAAGCGTTCATTTCCAGTAACAGTTTGAATTTTTAGGTTTCACTCTGTTTTCTCCTATATTGATAGATGTATCTGGAACTCTAAATCCAACACGGTTTGTGCTAGCTTCTTGAAACTTGACACAGTAAAGTAGTTTCACGTTCTTTCTCTATGTTTTGTTTCCTCTTGATTTAGCCCTAAGCAGTGACTGGCGAGAAACACTTTCATGGAAAGGGGTTGCCAAGCTTCCAAAAATTACGAATCTCCAGAAATCTCAGCAAATACTTTTTCACCCAAACTGGATGATACTTTCAGGTAATGATCAGTACACTAAGGCGACTTGGTTCCCCAAATTTCGTTCTTCTATGTTGAAGCATTCATTTCCAGTAACAGTTTGAATTTTTAGGTTTCACTCTGTTTTCTCCTATATTGATACATGTACTTGGAACTCTAAATCCAACACGGTTTGTGCTAGCTTCTTGAAACTTGACACAGTAAAGTAGTTTCACGTTCTATCTCTATGGTTTGTTTCCTCTTGATGTAGCCCTAAGCACTGACTGGCGAGAAACACTTTCATGGAAAGGGGTTGCCAAGCTTCCAAAAATTACGAATCTCCAGAAATCTCAGCAAATATTTTTTCACCCAAACTGGATGATACTGTCAGGTAATGACCAGTACACTAAGGCGACTTGGTTCCCCAAATTTCGTTCTTCTATGTTGAAGCGTTCATTTCCAGTAACAGTTTGAATTTTTAGGTATCACTCTGTTTTCTCCTATATTGATACATGTACTTGGAACTCTAAATCCAACACGGTTTGTGCTAGCTTCTTGAAACTTGACACAGTAAAGTAGTTTCACGTTCTATCTCTATGGTTTGTTTCCTCTTGATGTAGCCCTAAGCACTGACTGGCGAGAAACACTTTCATGGAAAGGGGTTGCCAAGCTTCCAAAAATTACGAATCTCCAGAAATCTCAGCAAATATTTTTTCACCCAAACTGGATGATACTGTCAAGTAATGACCAGTACACTAAGGCGACTTGGTTCCCCAAATTTCGTTCTTCTATGTTGAAGCGTTCATTTCCAGTAACAGTTTGAATTTTTAGGTATCACTCTGTTTTCTCCTATATTGATACATGTACTTGGAACTCTAAATCCAACACGGTTTGTGCTAGCTTCTTGAAACTTGACACAGTAAAGTAGTTTCACGTTCTATCTCTATGTTTTGTTTCCTCTTGATGTAGCCCTAAGCACTGACTGGCGAGAAACACTTTCATGGAAAGGGGTTGCCAAGCTTCCAAAAATTACGAATCTCCAGAAATCTCAGCAAATATTTTTTCACCCAAACTGGATGATACTTTCAGGTAATGATCAGTACACTAAGGCGACTTGGTTCCCCAAATTTCGTTCTTCTACGTTGAAGCGTTCATTTCCAGTAACAGTTTGAATTTTTAGGTTTCACTCTGTTTTCTCCTATATTGATAGATGTATCTGGAACTCTAAATCCAACACGGTTTGTGCTAGCTTCTTGAAACTTGACACAGTAAAGTAGTTTCACATTCTATCTCTATGGTTTGTTTCCTCTTGATGTAGCCCTAAGCACTGACTGGAGAGAAACACTTTCATGGAAAGGGGTTGCCAAGCTTCCAAAAATTACGAATCTCCAGAAATCTCAGCAAATATTTTTTCACCCAAACTGGATGATACTTTCAGGTAATGATCAGTACACGAAGGCGACTTGGTTCCGCAAATTTCGTTCTTCTATGTTGAAGCGTTCATTTCCTGTAACAGTTTGAATTTTTAGGTTTCACTCTGTTTTCTCCTATATTGATAGATGTATCTGGAACTCTAAATCCAACACGGTTTGTGCTAGCTTCTTGAAACTTGACACAGTAAAGTAGTTTCACGTTCTATCTCTATGTTTTGTTTCCTCTTGATGTAGCCCTAAGCACTGACTGGCGAGAAACACTTTCATGGAAAGGGGTTGCCAAGCTTCCAAAAATTACGAATCTCCAGAAATCTCAGCAAATACTTTTTCACCCAAACTGGATGATACTGTCAGGTAATGATCAGTACACTAAGGCGACTTGGTTCCCCAAATTTCGTTCTTCTATGTTGAAGCGTTCATTTCCAGTAACAGTTTGAATTTTTAGGTTTCACTCTGTTTTCTCCTATATTGATACATGTACTTGGAACTCTAAATCCAACACGGTTTGTGCTAGCTTCTTGAAACTTGACACAGTAAAGTAGTTTCACGTTCTATCTCTATGTTTTGTTTCCTCTTGATGTAGCCCTAAGCACTGACTGGCGAGAAACACTTTCATGGAAAGGGGTTGCCAAGCTTCCAAAAATTACGAATCTCCAGAAATCTCAGCAAATATTTTTTCACCCAAACTGGATGATACTTTCAGGTAATGATCAGTACACGAAGGCGACTTGGTTCCCCAAATTTCGTTCTTCTATGTTGAAGCGTTCATTTCCAGTAACAGTTTGAATTTTTAGGTTTCACTCTGTTTTCTCCTATATTGATAGATGTATCTGGAACTCTAAATCCAACACGGTTTGTGCTAGCTTCTTGAAACTTGACACAGTAAAGTAGTTTCACGTTCTATCTCTATGTTTTGTTTCCTCTTGATGTAGCCCTAAGCACTGACTGGCGAGAAACACTTTCATGGAAAGGGGTTGCCAAGCTTCCAAAAATTACGAATCTCCAGAAATCTCAGCAAATACTTTTTCACCCAAACTGGATGATACTGTCAGGTAATGATCAGTACACTAAGGCGACTTGGTTCCCCAAATTTCGTTCTTCTATGTTGAAGCGTTCATTTCCAGTAACACTTTGAATTTTTAGGTATCACTCTGTTTTCTCCTATATTGATTCATGTACTTGGAACTCTAAATCCAACACGGTTTGTGCTAGCTTCTTGAAACTTGACACAGTAAAGTAGTTTCACGTTCTATCTCTATGTTTTGTTTCCTCTTGATGTAGCCCTAAGCACTGACTGGCGAGAAACACTTTCATGGAAAGGGGTTGCCAAGCTTCCAAAAATTACGAATCTCCAGAAATCTCAGCAAATATTTTTTCACCCAAACTGGATGATACTTTCAGGTAATGATCAGTACACTAAGGCGACTTGGTTCCCCAAATTTCGTTCTTCTACGTTGAAGCGTTCATTTCCAGTAACAGTTTGAATTTTTAGGTTTCACTCTGTTTTCTCCTATATTGATAGATGTATCTGGAACTCTAAATCCAACACGGTTTGTGCTAGCTTCTTGAAACTTGACACAGTAAAGTAGTTTCACATTCTATCTCTATGGTTTGTTTCCTCTTGATGTAGCCCTAAGCACTGACTGGAGAGAAACACTTTCATGGAAAGGGGTTGCCAAGCTTCCAAAAATTACGAATCTCCAGAAATCTCAGCAAATATTTTTTCACCCAAACTGGATGATACTTTCAGGTAATGATCAGTACACGAAGGCGACTTGGTTCCGCAAATTTCGTTCTTCTATGTTGAAGCGTTCATTTCCAGTAACAGTTTGAATTTTTAGGTTTCACTCTGTTTTCTCCTATATTGATAGATGTATCTGGAACTCTAAATCCAACACGGTTTGTGCTAGCTTCTTGAAACTTGACACAGTAAAGTAGTTTCACGTTCTATCTCTATGTTTTGTTTCCTCTTGATGTAGCCCTAAGCACTGACTGGCGAGAAACACTTTCATGGAAAGGGGTTGCCAAGCTTCCAAAAATTACGAATCTCCAGAAATCTCAGCAAATACTTTTTCACCCAAACTGGATGATACTGTCAGGTAATGATCAGTACACTAAGGCGACTTGGTTCCCCAAATTTCGTTCTTCTATGTTGAAGCGTTCATTTCCAGTAACAGTTTGAATTTTTAGGTTTCACTCTGTTTTCTCCTATATTGATACATGTACTTGGAACTCTAAATCCAACACGGTTTGTGCTAGCTTCTTGAAACTTGACACAGTAAAGTAGTTTCACGTTCTATCTCTATGTTTTGTTTCCTCTTGATGTAGCCCTAAGCAGTGACTGGCGAGAAACACTTTCATGGAAAGGGGTTGCCAAGCTTCCAAAAATTACGAATCTCCAGAAATCTCAGCAAATACTTTTTCACCCAAACTGGATGATACTGTCAGGTAATGATCAGTACACTAAGGCGACTTGGTTCCCCAAATTTCGTTCTTCTATGTTGAAGCGTTCATTTCCAGTAACACTTTGAATTTTTAGGTATCACTCTGTTTTCTCCTATATTGATACATGTACTTGGAACTCTAAATCCAACACGGTTTGTGCTAGCTTCTTGAAACTTGACACAGTAAAGTAGTTTCACGTTCTATCTCTATGTTTTGTTTCCTCTTGATGTAGCCCTAAGCAGTGACTGGCGAGAAACACTTTCATGGAACGGGGTTTCCAAGGTTCCAAAAATTACGAATCTCCAGAAATCTCAGCAAATATTTTTTCACCCAAACTGGATGATACTTTCAGGTAATGATCAGTACACTAAGGCGACTTGGTTCCCCAAATTTCGTTCTTCTACGTTGAAGCGTTCATTTCCAGTAACAGTTTGAATTTTTAGGTTTCACTCTGTTTTCTCCTATATTGATACATGTACTTGGAACTCTAAATCCAACACGGTTTGTGCTAGCTTCTTGAAACTTGACACAGTAAAGTAGTTTCACGTTCTATCTCTATGTTTTGTTTCCTCTTGATGTAGCCCTAAGAACTGACTGGCGAGAAACACTTTCATGGAAAGGGGTTGCCAAGCTTCCAAAAATTACGAATCTCCAGAAATCTCAGCAAATATTTTTTCACCCAAACTGGATGATACTTTCAGGTAATGATCAGTACACTAAGGCGACTTGGTTCCCCAAATTTCGTTCTTCTACGTTGAAGCGTTCATTTCCAGTAACAGTTTGAATTTTTAGGTTTCACTCTGTTTTCTCCTATATTGATAGATGTATTTGGAACTCTAAATCCAACACGGTTTGTGCTAGCTTCTTGAAACTTGACACATTAAAGTAGTTTCACGTTCTATCTCTACGGTTTGTTTCCTCTTGATGTAGCCCTAAGCACTGACTGGAGAGAAACACTTTCATGGAAAGGGGTTGCCAAGCTTCCAAAAATTATGAATCTCCAGAAATCTCAGCAAAAATTTTTTTTCCCAAACTGGATGATACTTTCAGGTAATGATCAGTACACGAAGGCGACTTGGTTCCCCAAATTTCGTTCTTCTATGTTGAAGCGTTCATTTCCAGTAACAGTTTGAATTTTTAGGTTTCAATCTGTTTTCTCCTATATTGATAGATGTATCTGGAACTCTAAATCCAACACGGTTTGTGCTAGCTTCTTGAAACTTGACACAGTAAAGTAGTTTCACGTTCTATCTCTATGGTTTGTTTCCTCTTGATGTAGCCCTAAGCACTGACTGGCGAGAAACACTTTCATGGAAAGGGTTTGCCAAGCTTTCAAAAATTACGAATCTCCAGAAATCTCAGCAAATATTTTTTCACCCAAACTGGATGATACTTTCAGGTAATGATCAGTACACGAAGGCGACTTGGTTCCCCAAATTTCGTTCTTCTATGTTGAAGCGTTCATTTCCAGTAACAGTTTGAATTTTTAGGTTTCACTCTGTTTTCTCCTATATTGATAGATGTATCTGGAACTCTAAATCCAACACGGTTTGTGCTAGCTTCTTGAAACTTGACACAGTAAAGTAGTTTCACGTTCTATCTCTATGTTTTGTTTCCTCTTGATGTAGCCCTAAGCAGTGACTGGCGAGAAACACTTTCATGGAAAGGGGTTGCCAAGCTTCCAAAAATTACGAATCTCCAGAAATCTCAGCAAATACTTTTTCACCCAAACTGGATGATACTGTCAGGTAATGATCAGTACACTAAGGCCACTTGGTTCCCCAAATTTCGTTCTTCTATGTTGAAGCGTTCATTTCCAGTAACAGTTTGAATTTTTAGGTTTCACTCTGTTTTCTCCTATATTGATACATGTACTTGGAACTCTAAATCCAACACGGTTTGTGCTAGCTTCTTGAAACTTGACACAGTAAAGTAGTTTCACGTTCTATCTCTATGGTTTGTTTCCTCTTGATGTAGCCCTAAGCAGTGACTGGCGAGAAACACTTTCATGGAAAGGGGTTGCCCAGCTTCCAAAAATTACGAATCTCCAGAAATCTCAGCAAATATTTTTTCACCCAAACTGGATGATACGTTCAGGTAATGATCAGTACACGAAGGCGACTTGGTTCCCCAAATTTTGTTCTTCTATGTTGAAGCGTTCATTTCCAGTAACAGTTTGAATTTTTAGGTATCACTCTGTTTTCTCCTATATTGATAGATGTATCTGGAACTCTAAATCAAACACGGTTTGTGCTAGCTTCTTGAAACTTGACACAGTAAAGTAGTTTCACGTTCTATCTCTATGTTTTGTTTCCTCTTGATGTAGCCCTAAGCAGTGACTGGCGAGAAACACTTTCATGGAAAGGGGTTGCCAAGCTTCCAAAAATTACGAATCTCCAGAAATCTCAGCAAATACTTTTTCACCCAAACTGGATGATACTGTCAGGTAATGATCAGTACACTAAGGCGACTTGGATCCCCAAATTTCGTTCTTCTATGTTGAAGCGTTCATTTCCAGTAACAGTTTGAATTTTTAGGTTTCACTCTGTTTTCTCCTATATTGATACATGTACTTGGAACTCTAAATCCAACACGGTTTGTGCTAGCTTCTTGAAACTTGACACAGTAAAGTAGTTTCACGTTCTATCTCTATGGTTTGTTTCCTCTTGATGTAGCCCTAAGCACTGACTGGCGAGAAACACTTTCATGGAAAGGGGTTGCCAAGCTTCCAAAAATTACGAATCTCCAGAAATCTCAGCAAATATTTTTTCACCCAAACTGGATGATACTGTCAGGTAATGACCAGTACACTAAGGCGACTTGGTTCCCCAAATTTCGTTCTTCTATGTTGAAGCGTTCATTTCCAGTAACAGTTTGAATTTTTAGGTATCACTCTGTTTTCTCCTATATTGATAGATGTATTTGGAACTCTAAATCCAACACGGTTTGTGCTAGCTTCTTGAAACTTGACACATTAAAGTAGTTTCACGTTCTATCTCTACGGTTTGTTTCCTCTTGATGTAGCCCTAAGCACTGACTGGAGAGAAACACTTTCATGGAAAGGGGTTGCCAAGCTTCCAAAAATTATGAATCTCCAGAAATCTCAGCAAAAATTTTTTTTCCCAAACTGGATGATACTTTCAGGTAATGATCAGTACACGAAGGCGACTTGGTTCCCCAAATTTCGTTCTTCTATGTTGAAGCGTTCATTTCCAGTAACAGTTTGAATTTTTAGGTTTCAATCTGTTTTCTCCTATATTGATAGATGTATCTGGAACTCTAAATCCAACACGGTTTGTGCTAGCTTCTTGAAACTTGACACAGTAAAGTAGTTTCACGTTCTATCTCTATGGTTTGTTTCCTCTTGATGTAGCCCTAAGCACTGACTGGCGAGAAACACTTTCATGGAAAGGGGTTGCCAAGCTTCCAAAAATTACGAATCTCCAGAAATCTCAGCAAATATTTTTTCACCCAAACTGGATGATACTTTCAGGTAATGATCAGTACACGAAGGCGACTTGGTTCCCCAAATTTCGTTCTTCTATGTTGAAGCGTTCATTTCCAGTAACAGTTTGAATTTTTAGGTTTCACTCTGTTTTCTCCTATATTGATAGATGTATCTGGAACTCTAAATCCAACACGGTTTGTGCTAGCTTCTTGAAACTTGACACAGTAAAGTAGTTTCACGTTCTATCTCTATGTTTTGTTTCCTCTTGATGTAGCCCTAAGCAGTGACTGGCGAGAAACACTTTCATGGAAAGGGGTTGCCAAGCTTCCAAAAATTACGAATCTCCAGAAATCTCAGCAAATACTTTTTCACCCAAACTGGATGATACTGTCAGGTAATGATCAGTACACTAAGGCGACTTGGTTCCCCAAATTTCGTTCTTCTATGTTGAAGCGTTCATTTCCAGTAACAGTTTGAATTTTTAGGTTTCACTCTGTTTTCTCCTATATTGATACATGTACTTGGAACTCTAAATCCAACACGGTTTGTGCTAGCTTCTTGAAACTTGACACAGTAAAGTAGTTTCACGTTCTATCTCTATGGTTTGTTTCCTCTTGATGTAGCCCTAAGCAGTGACTGGCGAGAAACACTTTCATGGAAAGGGGTTGCCCAGCTTCCAAAAATTACGAATCTCCAGAAATCTCAGCAAATATTTTTTCACCCAAACTGGATGATACGTTCAGGTAATGATCAGTACACGAAGGCGACTTGGTTCCCCAAATTTCGTTCTTCTATGTTGAAGCGTTCATTTCCAGTAACAGTTTGAATTTTTAGGTATCACTCTGTTTTCTCCTATATTGATAGATGTATCTGGAACTCTAAATCAAACACGGTTTGTGCTAGCTTCTTGAAACTTGACACAGTAAAGTAGTTTCACGTTCTATCTCTATGTTTTGTTTCCTCTTGATGTAGCCCTAAGCAGTGACTGGCGAGAAACACTTTCATGGAAAGGGGTTGCCAAGCTTCCAAAAATTACGAATCTCCAGAAATCTCAGCAAATACTTTTTCACCCAAACTGGATGATACTGTCAGGTAATGATCAGTACACTAAGGCGACTTGGTTCCCCAAATTTCGTTCTTCTATGTTGAAGCGTTCATTTCCAGTAACAGTTTGAATTTTTAGGTTTCACTCTGTTTTCTCCTATATTGATACATGTACTTGGAACTCTAAATCCAACACGGTTTGTGCTAGCTTCTTGAAACTTGACACAGTAAAGTAGTTTCACGTTCTATCTCTATGGTTTGTTTCCTCTTGATGTAGCCCTAAGCACTGACTGGCGAGAAACACTTTCATGGAAAGGGGTTGCCAAGCTTCCAAAAATTACGAATCTCCAGAAATCTCAGCAAATATTTTTTCACCCAAACTGGATGATACTGTCAGGTAATGACCAGTACACTAAGGCGACTTGGTTCCCCAAATTTCGTTCTTCTATGTTGAAGCGTTCATTTCCAGTAACAGTTTGAATTTTTAGGTATCACTCTGTTTTCTCCTATATTGATACATGTACTTGGAACTCTAAATCCAACACGGTTTGTGCTAGCTTCTTGAAACTTGACACAGTAAAGTAGTTTCACGTTCTATCTCTATGTTTTGTTTCCTCTTGATGTAGCCCTAAGCACTGACTGGCGAGAAACACTTTCATGGAAAGGGGTTGCCAAGCTTCCAAAAATTACGAATCTCCAGAAATCTCAGCAAATATTTTTTCACCCAAACTGGATGATACTTTCAGGTAATGATCAGTACACTAAGGCGACTTGGTTCCCCAAATTTCGTTCTTCTACGTTGAAGCGTTCATTTCCAGTAACAGTTTGAATTTTTAGGTTTCACTCTGTTTTCTCCTATATTGATAGATGTATCTGGAACTCTAAATCCAACACGGTTTGTGCTAGCTTCTTGAAACTTGACACAGTAAAGTAGTTTCACGTTCTATCTCTATGGTTTGTTTCCTCTTGATGTAGCCCTAAGCACTGACTGGAGAGAAAACACTTTCATGGAAAGGGGTTGCCAAGCTTCCAAAAATTACGAATCTCCAGAAATCTCAGCAAATATTTTTTCACCCAAACTGGATGATACTTTCAGGTAATGATCAGTACACGAAGGCGACTTGGTTCCCCAAATTTCGTTCTTCTATGTTGAAGCGTTCATTTCCAGTAACAGTTTGAATTTTTAGGTTTCACTCTGTTTTCTCCTATATTGATAGATGTATCTGGAACTCTAAATCCAACACGGTTTGTGCTAGCTTCTTGAAACTTGACACAGTAAAGTAGTTTCACGTTCTATCTCTATGTTTTGTTTCCTCTTGATGTAGCCCTAAGCAGTGACTGGCGAGAAACACTTTCATGGAAAGGGTTGCCAAGCTTCCAAAAATTACGAATCTCCAGAAATCTCAGCAAATACTTTTTCACCCAAACTGGATGATACTGTCAGGTAATGATCAGTACACTAAGGCGACTTGGTTCCCCAAATTTCGTTCTTCTATGTTGAAGCGTTCATTTCCAGTAACACTTTGAATTTTTAGGTATCACTCTGTTTTCTCCTATATTGATACATGTACTTGGAACTCTAAATCCAACACGGTTTGTGCTAGCTTCTTGAAACTTGACACAGTAAAGTAGTTTCACGTTCTATCTCTATGTTTTGTTTCCTCTTGATGTAGCCCTAAGCACTGACTGGCGAGAAACACTTTCATGGAAAGGGGTTGCCAAGCTTCCAAAAATTACGAATCTCCAGAAATCTCAGCAAATATTTTTTCACCCAAACTGGATGATACTTTCAGGTAATGATCAGTACACTAAGGCGACTTGGTTCCCCAAATTTCGTTCTTCTACGTTGAAGCGTTCATTTCCAGTAACAGTTTGAATTTTTAGGTTTCACTCTGTTTTCTCCTATATTGATAGATGTATCTGGAACTCTAAATCCAACACGGTTTGTGCTAGCTTCTTGAAACTTGACACAGTAAAGTAGTTTCACGTTCTATCTCTATGGTTTGTTTCCTCCTTATGTAGCCCTAAGCACTGACTGGAGAGAAAACACTTTCATGGAAAGGGGTTGCCAAGCTTCCAAAAATTACGAATCTCCAGAAATCTCAGCAAATATTTTTTCACCCAAACTGGATGATACTTTCAGGTAATGATCAGTACACGAAGGCGACTTGGTTCCCAAAATTTCGTTCTTCTATGTTGAAGCGTTCATTTCCAGTAACAGTTTGAATTTTTGGTTTCACTCTGTTTTCTCCTATATTGATAGATGTATCTGGAACTCTAAATCCAACACGGTTTGTGCTAGCTTCTTGAAACTTGACACAGTAAAGTAGTTTCACGTTCTATCTCTATGTTTTGTTTCCTCTTGATGTAGCCCTAAGCAGTGACTGGCGAGAAACACTTTCATGGAAAGGGTTGCCAAGCTTCCAAAAATTACGAATCTCCAGAAATCTCAGCAAATACTTTTTCACCCAAACTGGATGATACTGTCAGGTAATGATCAGTACACTAAGGCGACTTGGTTCCCCAAATTTCGTTCTTCTATGTTGAAGCGTTCATTTCCAGTAACAGTTTGAATTTTTAGGTTTCACTCTGTTTTCTCCTATATTGATACATGTACTTGGAACTCTAAATCCAACACGGTTTGTGCTAGCTTCTTGAAACTTGACACAGTAAAGTAGTTTCACGTTCTATCTCTATGGTTTGTTTCCTCTTGATGTAGCCCTAAGCACTGACTGGCGAGAAACACTTTCATGGAAAGGGGTTGCCAAGCTTCCAAAAATTACGAATCTCCAGAAATCTCAGCAAATATTTTTTCACCCAAACTGGATGATACTGTCAGGTAATGACCAGTACACTAAGGCGACTTGGTTCCCCAAATTTCGTTCTTCTATGTTGAAGCGTTCATTTCCAGTAACAGTTTGAATTTTTAGGTATCACTCTGTTTTCTCCTATATTGATACATGTACTTGGAACTCTAAATCCAACACGGTTTGTGCTAGCTTCTTGAAACTTGACACAGTAAAGTAGTTTCACGTTCTATCTCTATGTTTTGTTTCCTCTTGATGTAGCCCTAAGCACTGACTGGCGAGAAACACTTTCATGGAAAGGGGTTGCCAAGCTTCCAAAAATTACGAATCTCCAGAAATCTCAGCAAATATTTTTTCACCCAAACTGGATGATACTTTCAGGTAATGATCAGTACACTAAGGCGACTTGGTTCCCCAAATTTCGTTCTTCTACGTTGAAGCGTTCATTTCCAGTAACAGTTTGAATTTTTAGGTTTCACTCTGTTTTCTCCTATATTGATAGATGTATCTGGAACTCTAAATCCAACACGGTTTGTGCTAGCTTCTTGAAACTTGACACAGTAAAGTAGTTTCACGTTCTATCTCTATGGTTTGTTTCCTCTTGATGTAGCCCTAAGCACTGACTGGAGAGAAAACACTTTCATGGAAAGGGGTTGCCAAGCTTCCAAAAATTACGAATCTCCAGAAATCTCAGCAAATATTTTTTCACCCAAACTGGATGATACTTTCAGGTAATGATCAGTACACGAAGGCGACTTGGTTCCCCAAATTTCGTTCTTCTATGTTGAAGCGTTCATTTCCAGTAACAGTTTGAATTTTTGGTTTCACTCTGTTTTCTCCTATATTGATAGATGTATCTGGAACTCTAAATCCAACACGGTTTGTGCTAGCTTCTTGAAACTTGACACAGTAAAGTAGTTTCACGTTCTATCTCTATGTTTTGTTTCCTCTTGATGTAGCCCTAAGCAGTGACTGGCGAGAAACACTTTCATGGAAAGGGTTGCCAAGCTTCCAAAAATTACGAATCTCCAGAAATCTCAGCAAATACTTTTTCACCCAAACTGGATGATACTGTCAGGTAATGATCAGTACACTAAGGCGACTTGGTTCCCCAAATTTCGTTCTTCTATGTTGAAGCGTTCATTTCCAGTAACAGTTTGAATTTTTAGGTTTCACTCTGTTTTCTCCTATATTGATACATGTACTTGGAACTCTAAATCCAACACGGTTTGTGCTAGCTTCTTGAAACTTGACACAGTAAAGTAGTTTCACGTTCTATCTCTATGGTTTGTTTCCTCTTGATGTAGCCCTAAGCACTGACTGGCGAGAAACACTTTCATGGAAAGGGGTTGCCAAGCTTCCAAAAATTACGAATCTACAGAAATCTCAGCAAATATTTTTTCACCCAAACTGGATGATACTGTCAGGTAATGACCAGTACACTAAGGCGACTTGGTTCCCCAAATTTCGTTCTTCTATGTTGAAGCGTTCATTTCCAGTAACAGTTTGAATTTTTAGGTATCACTCTGTTTTCTCCTATATTGATACATGTACTTGGAACTCTAAATCCAACACGGTTTGTGCTAGCTTCTTGAAACTTGACACAGTAAAGTAGTTTCACGTTCTATCTCTATGTTTTGTTTCCTCTTGATGTAGCCCTAAGCACTGACTGGCGAGAAACACTTTCATGGAAAGGGGTTGCCAAGCTTCCAAAAATTACGAATCTCCAGAAATCTCAGCAAATATTTTTTCACCCAAACTGGATGATACTTTCAGGTAATGATCAGTACACTAAGGCGACTTGGTTCCCCAAATTTCGTTCTTCTACGTTGAAGCGTTCATTTCCAGTAACAGTTTGAATTTTTAGGTTTCACTCTGTTTTCTCCTATATTGATAGATGTATCTGGAACTCTAAATCCAACACGGTTTGTGCTAGCTTCTTGAAACTTGACACAGTAAAGTAGTTTCACGTTCTATCTCTATGGTTTGTTTCCTCTTGATGTAGCCCTAAGCACTGACTGGAGAGAAAACACTTTCATGGAAAGGGGTTGCCAAGCTTCCAAAAATTACGAATCTCCAGAAATCTCAGCAAATATTTTTTCACCCAAACTGGATGATACTTTCAGGTAATGATCAGTACACGAAGGCGACTTGGTTCCCCAAATTTCGTTCTTCTATGTTGAAGCGTTCATTTCCAGTAACAGTTTGAATTTTTAGGTTTCACTCTGTTTTCTCCTATATTGATAGATGTATCTGGAACTCTAAATCCAACACGGTTTGTGCTAGCTTCTTGAAACTTGACACAGTAAAGTAGTTTCACGTTCTATCTCTATGTTTTGTTTCCTCTTGATGTAGCCCTAAGCAGTGACTGGCGAGAAACACTTTCATGGAAAGGGTTGCCAAGCTTCCAAAAATTACGAATCTCCAGAAATCTCAGCAAATACTTTTTCACCCAAACTGGATGATACTGTCAGGTAATGATCAGTACACTAAGGCGACTTGGTTCCCCAAATTTCGTTCTTCTATGTTGAAGCGTTCATTTCCAGTAACACTTTGAATTTTTAGGTATCACTCTGTTTTCTCCTATATTGATACATGTACTTGGAACTCTAAATCCAACACGGTTTGTGCTAGCTTCTTGAAACTTGACACAGTAAAGTAGTTTCACGTTCTATCTCTATGTTTTGTTTCCTCTTGATGTAGCCCTAAGCAGTGACTGGCGAGAAACACTTTCATGGAACGGGGTTTCCAAGGTTCCAAAAATTACGAATCTCCAGAAATCTCAGCAAATATTTTTTCACCCAAACTGGATGATACTTTCAGGTAATGATCAGTACACTAAGGCGACTTGGTTCCCCAAATTTTGTTCTTCTATGTTGAAGCGTTCATTTCCAGTAACAGTTTGAATTTTTAGGTTTCAATCTGTTTTCTCCTATATTGATAGATGTATCTGGAACTCTAAATCCAACACGGTTTGTGCTAGCTTCTTGAAACTTGACACAGTAAAGTAGTTTCACGTTCTATCTCTATGGTTTGTTTCCTCTTGATGTAGCCCTAAGCAGTGACTGGCGAGAAACACTTTCATGGAAAGGGGTTGCCCAGCTTCCAAAAATTACGAATCTCCAGAAATCTCAGCAAATATTTTTTCACCCAAACTGGATGATACTTTCAGGTAATGATCAGTACACGAAGGCGACTTGGATCCCCAAATTTCGTTCTTCTATGTTGAAGCGTTCATTTCCAGTAACAGTTTGAATTTTTAGGTTTCACTCTGTTTTCTCCTATATTGATACATGTACTTGGAACTCTAAATCCAACACGGTTTGTGCTAGCTTCTTGAAACTTGACACAGTAAAGTAGTTTCACGTTCTATCTCTATGGTTTGTTTCCTCTTGATGTTGCCCTAAGCACTGACTGGCGAGAAACACTTTCATGGAAAGGGGTTGCCCAGCTTCCAAAAATTACGAATCTCCAGAAATCTCAGCAAATATTTTTTCACCCAAACTGGATGATACTTTCAGGTAATGATCAGTACACGAAGGCGACTTGGATCCCCAAATTTCGTTCTTCTATGTTGAAGCGTTCATTTCCAGTAACAGTTTGAATTTTTAGGTTTCACTCTGTTTTCTCCTATATTGATACATGTACTTGGAACTCTAAATCCAACACGGTTTGTGCTAGCTTCTTGAAACTTGACACAGTAAAGTAGTTTCACGTTCTATCTCTATGGTTTGTTTCCTCTTGATGTAGCCCTAAGCACTGACTGGCGAGAAACACTTTCATGGAAAGGGGTTGCCAAGCTTCCAAAAGTTACGAATCTCCAGAAATCTCAGCAAATATTTTTTCACCCAAACTGGATGATACTGTCAGGTAATGACCAGTACACTAAGGCGACTTGGTTCCCCAAATTTCGTTCTTCTATGTTGAAGCGTTCATTTCCAGTAACAGTTTGAATTTTTAGGTATCACTCTGTTTTCTCCTATATTGATACATGTACTTGGAACTCTAAATCCAACACGGTTTGTGCTAGCTTCTTGAAACTTGACACAGTAAAGTAGTTTCACGTTCTATCTCTATGTTTTGTTTCCTCTTGATGTAGCCCTAAGCACTGACTGGCGAGAAACACTTTCATGGAAAGGGGTTGCCAAGCTTCCAAAAATTACGAATCTCCAGAAATCTCAGCAAATATTTTTTCACCCAAACTGGATGATACTTTCAGGTAATGATCAGTACACTAAGGCGACTTGGTTCCCCAAATTTCGTTCTTCTACGTTGAAGCGTTCATTTCCAGTAACAGTTTGAATTTTTAGGTTTCACTCTGCTTTCTCCTATATTGATAGATGTATCTGGAACTCTAAATCCAACACGGTTTGTGCTAGCTTCTTGAAACTTGACACAGTAAAGTAGTTTCACGTTCTATCTCTATGGTTTGTTTCCTCTTGATGTAGCCCTAAGCACTGACTGGAGAGAAAACACTTTCATGGAAAGGGGTTGCCAAGCTTCCAAAAATTACGAATCTCCAGAAATCTCAGCAAATATTTTTTCACCCAAACTGGATGATACTTTCAGGTAATGATCAGTACACGAAGGCGACTTGGTTCCCCAAATTTCGTTCTTCTATGTTGAAGCGTTCATTTCCAGTAACAGTTTGAATTTTTAGGTTTCACTCTGTTTTCTCCTATATTGATAGATGTATCTTTAACTCTAAATCCAACACGGTTTGTGCTAGCTTCTTGAAACTTGACACAGTAAAGTAGTTTCACGTTCAATCTCTATGTTTTGTTTCCTCTTGATGTAGCCCTAAGCAGTGACTGGCGAGAAACACTTTCATGGAAAGGGTTGCCAAGCTTCCAAAAATTACGAATCTCCAGAAATCTCAGCAAATACTTTTTCACCCAAACTGGATGATACTGTCAGGTAATGATCAGTACACTAAGGCGACTTGGTTCCCCAAATTTCGTTCTTCTATGTTGAAGCGTTCATTTCCAGTAACACTTTGAATTTTTAGGTATCACTCTGTTTTCTCCTATATTGATACATGTACTTGGAACTCTAAATCCAACACGGTTTGTGCTAGCTTCTTGAAACTTGACACAGTAAAGTAGTTTCACGTTCTATCTCTATGTTTTGTTTCCTCTTGATGTAGCCCTAAGCAGTGACTGGCGAGAAACACTTTCATGGAACGGGGTTTCCAAGGTTCCAAAAATTACGAATCTCCAGAAATCTCAGCAAATATTTTTTCACCCAAACTGGATGATACTTTCAGGTAATGATCAGTACACTAAGGCGACTTGGTTCCCCAAATTTCGTTCTTCTATGTTGAAGCGTTCATTTCCAGTAACAGTTTGAATTTTTAGGTTTCACTCTGTTTTCTCCTATATTGATAGATGTATCTGGAACTCTAAATCCAACACGGTTTGTGCTAGCTTCTTGAAACTTGACACAGTAAAGTAGTTTCACGTTCTATCTCTATGTTTTGTTTCCTCTTGATGTAGCCCTAAGCAGTGACTGGCGAGAAACACTTTCATGGAAAGGGTTGCCAAGCTTCCAAAAATTACGAATCTCCAGAAATCTCAGCAAATACTTTTTCACCCAAACTGGATGATACTGTCAGGTAATGATCAGTACACTAAGGCGACTTGGTTCCCCAAATTTCGTTCTTCTATGTTGAAGCGTTCATTTCCAGTAACACTTTGAATTTTTAGGTATCACTCTGTTTTCTCCTATATTGATACATGTACTTGGAACTCTAAATCCAACACGGTTTGTGCTAGCTTCTTGAAACTTGACACAGTAAAGTAGTTTCACGTTCTATCTCTATGTTTTGTTTCCTCTTGATGTAGCCCTAAGCAGTGACTGGCGAGAAACACTTTCATGGAACGGGGTTTCCAAGGTTCCAAAAATTACGAATCTCCAGAAATCTCAGCAAATATTTTTTCATCCAAACTGGATGATACTTTCAGGTAATGATCAGTACACTAAGGCGACTTGGTTCCCCAAATTTTGTTCTTCTATGTTGAAGCGTTCATTTCCAGTAACAGTTTGAATTTTTATGTTTCACTCTGTTTTCTCCTATATTGATACATGTACTTGGAACTCAAAATCCAACAAGGTTTGTGCTAGCTTCTTGAAACTTGACACAGTAAAGTAGTTTCATGTTCTATCTCTATGTTTTGTTTCCTCTTGATGTAGCCCTAAGCACTGACTGGCGAGAAACACTTTCATGGAAAGGGGTTGCCAAGCTTCCAAAAATTACGAATCTCCAGAAATCTCAGCAAATATTTTTTCACCCAAACTGGATGATACTTTCAGGTAATGATCAGTACACTAAGGCGACTTGGTTCCCCAAATTTCGTTCTTCTACGTTGAAGCGTTCATTTCCAGTAACAGTTTGAATTTTTAGGTTTCACTCTGTTTTCTCCTATATTGATAGATGTATTTGGAACTCTAAATCCAACACGGTTTGTGCTAGCTTCTTGAAACTTGACACAGTAAAGTAGTTTCACGTTCTATCTCTACGGTTTGTTTCCTCTTGATGTAGCCCTAAGCACTGACTGGCGAGAAACACTTTCATGGAAAGGGGTTGCCAAGCTTCCAAAAATTACGAATCTCCAGAAATCTCAGCAAATATTTTTTCACCCAAACTGGATGATACTTTCAGGTAATGATCAGTACACGAAGGCGACTTGGTTCCCCAAATTTCGTTCTTCTATGTTGAAGCGTTCATTTCCAGTAACAGTTTGAATTTTTAGGTTTCACTCTGTTTTCTCCTATATTGATAGATGTATCTGGAACTCTAAATCCAACACGGTTTGTGCTAGCTTCTTGAAACTTGACACAGTAAAGTAGTTTCACGTTCTATCTCTATGTTTTGTTTCCTCTTGATGTAGCCCTAAGCAGTGACTGGCGAGAAACACTTTCATGGAAAGGGTTGCCAAGCTTCCAAAAATTACGAATCTCCAGAAATCTCAGCAAATACTTTTTCACCCAAACTGGATGATACTGTCAGGTAATGATCAGTACACTAAGGCGACTTGGTTCCCCAAATTTCGTTCTTCTATGTTGAAGCGTTCATTTCCAGTAACACTTTGAATTTTTAGGTATCACTCTGTTTTCTCCTATATTGATACATGTACTTGGAACTCTAAATCCAACACGGTTTGTGCTAGCTTCTTGAAACTTGACACAGTAAAGTAGTTTCACGTTCTATCTCTATGTTTTGTTTCCTCTTGATGTAGCCCTAAGCAGTGACTGGCGAGAAACACTTTCATGGAACGGGGTTTCCAAGGTTCCAAAAATTACGAATCTCCAGAAATCTCAGCAAATATTTTTTCACCCAAACTGGATGATACTTTCAGGTAATGATCAGTACACTAAGGCGACTTGGTTCCCCAAATTTTGTTCTTCTATGTTGAAGCGTTCATTTCCAGTAACAGTTTGAATTTTTATGTTTCACTCTGTTTTCTCCTATATTGATACATGTACTTGGAACTCAAAATCCAACAAGGTTTGTGCTAGCTTCTTGAAACTTGACACAGTAAAGTAGTTTCATGTTCTATCTCTATGTTTTGTTTCCTCTTGATGTAGCCCTAAGCACTGACTGGCGAGAAACACTTTCATGGAAAGGGGTTGCCAAGCTTCCAAAAATTACGAATCTCCAGAAATCTCAGCAAATATTTTTTCACCCAAACTGGATGATACTTTCAGGTAATGATCAGTACACTAAGGCGACTTGGTTCCCCAAATTTCGTTCTTCTACGTTGAAGCGTTCATTTCCAGTAAAAGTTTGAATTTTTAGGTTTCACTCTGTTTTCTCCTATATTGATAGATGTATTTGGAACTCTAAATCCAACACGGTTTGTGCTAGCTTCTTGAAACTTGACACAGTAAAGTAGTTTCACGTTCTATCTCTACGGTTTGTTTCCTCTTGATGTAGCCCTAAGCACTGACTGGAGAGAAACACTTTCATGGAAAGGGGTTGCCAAGCTTCCAAAAATTATGAATCTCCAGAAATCTCAGCAAAAATTTTTTTTCCCAATCTGGATGATACTTTCAGGTAATGATCAGTACACGAAGGCGACTTGGTTCCCCAAATTTCGTTCTTCTATGTTGAAGCGTTCATTTCCAGTAACAGTTTGAATTTTTAGGTTTCAATCTGTTTTCTCCTATATTGATAGATGTATCTGGAACTCTAAATCCAACACGGTTTGTGCTAGCTTCTTGAAACTTGACACAGTAAAGTAGTTTCACGTTCTATCTCTATGGTTTGTTTCCTCTTGATGTAGCCCTAAGCAGTGACTGGCGAGAAACACTTTCATGGAAAGGGGTTGCCAAGCTTCCAAAAATTATGAATCTCCAGAAATCTCAACAAATATTTTTTCCCCCAAACTGGATGATACTTTCAGGTAATGATCAGTACACGAAGGCGACTTGGTTCCCCAAATTTCGTTCTTCTATGTTGAAGCGTTCATTTCCAGTAACAGTTTGAATTTTTAGGTTTCACTCTGTTTTCTCCTATATTGATAGATGTATCTGGAACTCTAAATCCAACACGGTTTGTGCTAGCTTCTTGAAACTTGACACAGTAAAGTAGTTTCACGTTCTATCTCTATGTTTTGTTTCCTCTTGATGTAGCCCTAAGCAGTGACTGGAGAGAAACACTTTCATGGAAAGGGGTTGCCCAGCTTCCAAAAATTACGAATCTCCAGAAATCTCAGCAAATATTTTTTCACCCAAACTGGATGATACTTTCAGGTAATGATCAGTACACTAAGGCGACTTGGTTCCCCAAATTTCGTTCTTCTATGTTGAAGCGTTCATTTCCAGTAACACTTTGAATTTTTAGGTATCACTCTGTTTTCTCCTATATTGATACATGTACTTGGAACTCTAAATCCAACACGGTTTGTGCTAGCTTCTTGAAACTTGACACAGTAAAGTAGTTTCACGTTCTATCTCTATGTTTTGTTTCCTCTTGATGTAGCCCTAAGCAGTGACTGGTGAGAAACACTTTCATGAAACGGGGTTTCCAAGCTTCCAAAAATTACGAATCTCCAGAAATCTCAGCAAATATTTTTTCACCCAAACTGGATGATACTTTCAGGTAATGATCAGTACACTAAGGCGACTTGGTTCCCCAAATTTCGTTCTTCTATGTTGAAGCGTTCATTTCCAGTAACAGTTTGAATTTTTAGGTATCACTGTGTTTTCTCCTATATTGATACATGTACTTGGAACTCTAAATCCGACACGGTTTGTGCTAGCTTCTTGAAACTTGACACAGTAAAGTAGTTTCACGTTCTATCTCTATGGTTTGTTTCCTCTTGTTGTAGCCCTAAGCACTGACTGGCGAGAAACACTTTCATGGAAAGGGGTTGCCAAGCTTCCAAAAATTACGAATCTCCAGAAATCTCAGCAAATATTTTTTCACCCAAACTGGATGATACTTTAAGGTAATGATCAGTACACTAAGGCGACTTGGTTCCCCAAATTTCGTTCTTCTATGTTGAAGCGTTCATTTCCAGTAACAGTTTGAATTTTTAGGTATCACTCTGTTTTCTCCGATATTGATACATGTACTTGGAACTCTAAATCCAACAAGGTTTGTGCTAGCTTCTTGAAACTTGACACAGTAAAGTAGTTTCACGTTCTTTCTCTATGTTTTGTTTCCTCTTGATGTAGCCCTAAGCACTGACTGGCGAGAAACACTTTCATGGAAGGGGTTGCCAAGCTTGCAAAAATTACGAATCTCCAGAAATCTCAGCCAATATTTTTTCACCCAAACTGGATGATACTTTCAGGTAATGATCAGTACACGAAGGCGACTTGGTTCCCCAAATTTCGTTCTTCTATGTTGAAGCGTTCATTTCCAGTAACAGTTTGAATTTTTAGGTTTCACTCTGTTTTCTCCTATATTGATAGATGTATCTGGAACTCTAAATCCAACACGGTTTGTGCTAGCTTCTTGAAACTTGACACAGTAAAGTAGTTTCACGTTCTATCTCTATGTTTTGTTTCCTCTTGATGTAGCCCTAAGCAGTGACTGGCGAGAAACACTTTCATGGAAAGGGGTTGCCAAGCTTCCAAAAATTACGAATCTCCAGAAATCTCAGCAAATACTTTTTCACCCAAACTGGATGATACTTTCAGGTAATGATCAGTACACTAAGGCGACTTGGTTCCCCAAATTTCATTCTTCTATGTTGAAGCGTTCATTTCCAGTAACAGTTTGAATTTTTAGGTATCACTCTGTTTTCTCCGATATTGATACATGTACTTGGAACTCTAAATCCAACAAGGTTTGTGCTAGCTTCTTGAAACTTGACACAGTAAAGTAGTTTCACGTTCTTTCTCTATGTTTTGTTTCTTCTTGATGTAGCCCTAAGCACTGACTGGCGAGAAACACTTTCATGGAAAGGGGTTGCCAAGCTTCCAAAAATTACGAATCTCCAGAAATCTCAGCAAATATTTTTTCACCCAAACTGGATGATACTTTCAGGTAATGATCAGTACACTAAGGCGACTTGGTTCCCCAAATTTCGTTCTTCTACGTTGAAGCGTTCATTTCCAGTAACAGTTTGAATTTTTAGGTTTCACTCTGTTTTCTCCTATATTGATAGATGTATCTGGAACTCTAAATCCAACACGGTTTGTGCTAGCTTCTTGAAACTTGACACAGTAAAGTAGTTTCACGTTCTATCTCTATGTTTTGTTTCCTCTTGATGTAGCCCTAAGCAGTGACTGGAGAGAAACACTTTCATGGAAAGGGGTTGCCCAGCTTCCAAAAATTACGAATCTCCAGAAATCTCAGCAAATACTTTTTCACCCAAACTGGATGATACTGTCAGGTAATGATCAGTACACTAAGGCGACTTGGTTCCCCAAATTTCGTTCTTCTATGTTGAAGCGTTCATTTCCAGTAACACTTTGAATTTTTAGGTATCACTCTGTTTTCTCCTATATTGATACATGTACTTGGAACTCTAAATCCAACACGGTTTGTGCTAGCTTCTTGAAACTTGACACAGTAAAGTAGTTTCACGTTCTATCTCTATGTTTTGTTTCCTCTTGATGTAGCCCTAAGCAGTGACTGGTGAGAAACACTTTCATGAAACGGGGTTTCCAAGCTTCCAAAAATTACGAATCTCCAGAAATCTCAGCAAATATTTTTTCACCCAAACTGGATGATACTTTCAGGTAATGATCAGTACACGAAGGCGACTTGGTTCCCCAAATTTCGTTCTTCTATGTTGAAGCGTTCATTTCCAGTAACAGTTTGAATTTTTAGGTTTCACTCTGTTTTCTCCTATATTGATAGATGTATCTGGAACTCTAAATCCAACACGGTTTGTGCTAGCTTCTTGAAACTTGACACAGTAAAGTAGTTTCACGTTCTATCTCTATTTTTTGTTTCCTCTTGATGTAGCCCTAAGCAGTGACTGGCGAGAAACACTTTCATGGAAAGGGGTTGCCAAGCTTCCAAAAATTACGAATCTCCAGAAATCTCAGCAAATACTTTTTCACCCAAACTGGATGATACTTTCAGGTAATGATCAGTACACTAACGCGACTTGGTTCCCCAAATTTCGTTCTTCTATGTTGAAGCGTTCATTTCCAGTAACAGTTTGAATTTTTAGGTATCACTCTGTTTTCTCCGATATTGATACATGTACTTGGAACTCTAAATCCAACAAGGTTTGTGCTAGCTTCTTGAAACTTGACACAGTAAAGTAGTTTCACGTTCTTTCTCTATGTTTTGTTTCCTCTTGATGTAGCCCTAAGCACTGACTGGCGAGAAACACTTTCATGGAAAGGGGTTGCCAAGCTTCCAAAAATTACGAATCTCCAGAAATCTCAGCAAATATTTTTTCACCCAAACTGGATGATACTTTCAGGTAATGATCAGTACACTAAGGCGACTTGGTTCCCCAAATTTCGTTCTTCTACGTTGAAGCGTTCATTTCCAGTAACAGTTTGAATTTTTAGGATTCACTCTGTTTTCTCCTATATTGATAGATGTATTTGGAACTCTAAATCCAACACGGTTTGTGCTAGCTTCTTGAAACTTGACACAGTAAAGTAGTTTCACGTTCTATCTCTATGGTTTGTTTCCTCTTGATGTAGCCCTAAGCACTGACTCGAGAGAAACACTTTCATGGAAAGGGGTTGCCAAGCTTCCAAAAATTACGAATCTCCAGAAATCTCAGCAAATATTTTTTCACCCAAACTGGATGATACTTTCAGGTAATGATCAGTCCACGAAGGCGACTTGGTTCCCCAAATTTCGTTCTTCTATGTTGAAGCGTTCATTTCCAGTAACAGTTTGAATTTTTAGGTTTCACTCTGTTTTCTCCTATATTGATAGATGTATCTGGAACTCTAAATCCAACACGGTTTGTGCTAGCTTCTTGAAACTTGACACAGTAAAGTAGTTTCACGTTCTATCTCTATGTTTTGTTTCCTCTTGATGTAGCCCTAAGCAGTGACTGGAGAGAAACACTTTCATGGAAAGTGGTTGCCCAGCTTCCAAAAATTACGAATCTCCAGAAATCTCAGCAAATATTTTTTCACCCAAACTGGATGATACTTTCAGGTAATGATCAGTACACTAAGGCGACTTGGTTCCCCAAATTTCGTTCTTCTATGTTGAAGCGTTCATTTCCAGTAACAGTTTGAATTTTTAGGTATCACTCTGTTTTCTCCTATATTGATACATGTACTTGGAACTCTAAATCCAACAAGGTTTTTGCTAGCTTCTTGAAACTTGACACAGTAAAGTAGTTTCACGTTCTTTCTCTATGTTTTGTTTCCTCTTGATGTAGCCCTAAGCACTGACTGGCGAGAAACACTTTCATGGAAAGGGGTTGCCAAGCTTCCAAAAATTACGAATCTTCAGAAATCTCAGCAAATATTTTTTCACCCAAACTGGATGATACTTTCAGGTAATGATCAGTACACTAAGGCGACTTGGTTCCCCAAATTTCGTTCTTCTACGTTGAAGCGTTCATTTCCAGTAACAGTTTGAATTTTTAGGTTTCACTCTGTTTTCTCCTATATTGATAGATGTATTTGGAACTCTAAATCCAACACGGTTTGTGCTAGCTTCTTGAAACTTGACACAGTAAAGTAGTTTCATGTTCTATCTCTATGGTTTGTTTCCTCTTGATGTAGCCCTAAGCACTGACTGAAGAGAAACACTTTCATGGAAAGGGGTTGCCAAGCTTCCAAAAATTACGAATCTCCAGAAATCTCAGCAAATATTTTTTCCCCCAAACTGGATGATACTTTCAGGTAATGATCAGTACACTAAGGCGACTTGGTTCCCCAAATTTCGTTCTTCTATGTTGAAGCGTTCATTTCCAGTAACAGTTTGAATTTTTAGGTATCACTCTGTTTTCTCCTATATTGATACATGTACTTGGAATTCTAAATCCAACAAGGTTTGTGCTAGCTTCTTGAAACTTGACACAGTAAAGTAGTTTCACGTTCTTTCTCTATGTTTTGTTTCCTCTTGATGTAGCCCTAAGCACTGACTGGCGAGAAACACTTTCATGAAAAGGGGTTGCCAAGCTTCCAAAAATTACGAATCTCCAGAAATCTCAGCAAATATTTTTTCACCCAAACTGGATGATACTTTCAGGTAATGATCAGTACACTAAGGCGACTTGGTTCCCCAAATTAAGTTCTTCTACGTTGAAGCGTTCATTTCCAGTAACAGTTTGAATTTTTAGGTTTCACTCTGTTTTCTCCTATATTGATAGATGTATTTGGAACTCTAAATCCAACACGGTTTGTGCTAGCTTCTTGAAACTTGACACAGTAAAGTAGTTTCATGTTCTATCTCTATGGTTTGTTTCCTCTTGATGTAGCCCTAAGCACTGACTGCAGAGAAACACTTTCATGGAAAGGGGTTGCCAAGCTTCCAAAAATTACGAATCTCCAGAAATCTCAGCAAATATTTTTTCCCCCAAACTGGATGATACTTTCAGGTAATGATCAGTACACGAAGGCGACTTGTTTCCCCAAATTTCGTTCTTCTATATTGAAGCGTTCATTTCCAGTAACAGTTTGAATTTTTAGGTTTCACTCTGTTTTCTCCTATATTGATAGATGTATCTGGAACTCTAAATCCAACACGGTTTGTGCTAGCTTCTTGAAACTTGACACAGTAAAGTAGTTTCACGTTCTATCTCTATGTTTTGTTTCCTCTTGATGTAGCCCTAAGCAGTGACTGGAGAGAAACACTTTCATGGAAAGGGGTTGCCCAGCTTCCAAAAATTACGAATCTCCAGAAATCTCAGCAAATATTTTTTCACCCAAACTGGATGATACTTTCAGGTAATGATCAGTACACTAAGGCGACTTGGTTCCCCAAATTTCGTTCTTCTATGTTGAAGCGTTCATTTCCAGTAACACTTTGAATTTTTAGGTATCACTCTGTTTTCTCCTATATTGATACATGTACTTGGAACTCTAAATCCAACACGGTTTGTGCTCGCTTCTTGAAACTTGACACAGTAAAGTAGTTTCACGTTCTATCTCTATGTTTTGTTTCCTCTTGATGTAGCCCTAAGCAGTGACTGGCGAGAAACACTTTCATGAAACGGGGTTTCCAAGCTTCCAAAAATTACGAATCTCCAGAAATTTCAGCAAATATTTTTTCACCCAAACTGGATGATACTTTCAGGTAATGATCAGTACACTAAGGCGACTTGGTTCCCCAAATTTCGTTCTTCTATGTTGAAGCGTTCATTTCCAGTAACAGTTTGAATTTTTAGGTTTCACTCTGTTTTCTCCTATATTGAGAGATGTATCTGGAACTCTAAATCCAACACGGTTTGTGCTAGCTTCTTGAAACTTGACACAGTAAAGTAGTTTCACGTTCTATCTCTATGTTTTGTTTCCTCTTGATGTAGCCCTAAGCAGTGACTGGCGAGAAACACTTTCATGGAAAGGGGTTGCCAAGCTTCCAAAAATTACGAATCTCCAGAAATCTCAGCAAATACTTTTTCACCCAAACTGGATGATACTGTCAGGTAATGATCAGTACACTAAGGCGACTTGGTTCCCCAAATTTCGTTCTTCTACGTTGAAGCGTTCATTTCCAGTAACACTTTGAATTTTTAGGTATCACTCTGTTTTCTCCTATATTGATACATGTACTTGGAACTCTAAATCCGACACGGTTTGTGCTAGCTTCTTGAAACTTGACACAGTAAAGTAGTTTCACGTTCTATCTCTATGTTTTGTTTCCTCTTGATGTAGCCCTAAGCAGTGACTGGCGAGAAACACTTTCATGAAACAAGGTTTCCAAGCTGCCAAAAATTACGAATCTCCAGAAATCTCAGCAAATATTTTTTCACCCAAACTGGATGATACTTTCAGGTAATGATCAGTACACGAAGGCGACTTGGTTCCCCAAATTTCGTTCTTCTATGTTGAAGCGTTCATTTCCAGTAACAGTTTGAATTTTTAGGTTTCACTCTGTTTTCTCTTATATTGATAGATGTATCTGGAACTCTAAATCCAACACGGTTTGTGCTAGCTTCTTGAAACTTGACACAGTAAAGTAGTTTCACGTTCTATCTCTATGTATTGTTTCCTCTTGATTTAGCCCTAAGCAGTGACTGGCGAGAAACACTTTCATGGAAAGGGGTTGCCAAGCTTCCAAAAATTACGAATCTCCAGAAATCTCAGCAAATACTTTTTCACCCAAACTGGATGATACTTTCAGGTAATGATCAGTACACTAAGGCGACTTGGTTCCCCAAATTTCGTTCTTCTATGTTGAAGCATTCATTTCCAGTAACAGTTTGAATTTTTAGGTTTCACTCTGTTTTCTCCTATATTGATACATGTACTTGGAACTCTAAATCCAACACGGTTTGTGCTAGCTTCTTGAAACTTGACACAGTAAAGTAGTTTCACGTTCTATCTCTATGTTTTGTTTCCTCTTGATGTAGCCCTAAGCACTGACTGGCGAGAAACACTTTCATGGAAAGGGGTTGCCAAGCTTCCAAAAATTACGAATCTCCAGAAATCTCAGCAAATATTTTTTCACCCAAACTGGATGATACTTTCAGGTAATGATCAGTACACGAAGGCGACTTGGTTCCCCAAATTTCGTTCTTCTATGTTGAAGCGTTCATTTCCAGTAACAGTTTGAATTTTTAGGTTTCACTCTGTTTTCTCTTATATTGATAGATGTATCTGGAACTCTAAATCCAACACGGTTTGTGCTAGCTTCTTGAAACTTGACACAGTAAAGTAGTTTCACGTTCTATCTCTATGTTTTGTTTCCTCTTGATTTAGCCCTAAGCAGTGACTGGCGAGAAACACTTTCATGGAAAGGGGTTGCCAAGCTTCCAAAAATTACGAATCTCCAGAAATCTCAGCAAATACTTTTTCACCCAAACTGGATGATACTTTCAGGTAATGATCAGTACACTAAGGCGACTTGGTTCCCCAAATTTCGTTCTTCTATGTTGAAGCATTCATTTCCAGTAACAGTTTGAATTTTTAGGTTTCACTCTGTTTTCTCCTATATTGATACATGTACTTGGAACTCTAAATCCAACACGGTTTGTGCTAGCTTCTTGAAACTTGACACAGTAAAGTAGTTTCACGTTCTATCTCTATGTTTTGTTTCCTCTTGATGTAGCCCTAAGCACTGACTGGCGAGAAACACTTTCATGGAAAGGGGTTGCCAAGCTTCCAAAAATTACGAATCTCCAGAAATCTCAGCAAATATTTTTTCACCCAAACTGGATGATACTTTCAGGTAATGATCAGTACACTAAGGTGACTTGGTTCCCCAAATTTCGTTCTTCTACGTTGAAGCGTTCATTTCCAGTAACAGTTTGAATTTTTAGGTTTCACTCTGTTTTCTCCTATATTGATAGATGTATCTGGAACTCTAAATCCAACACGGTTTGTGCTAGCTTCTTGAAACTTGACACAGTAAAGTAGTTTCACGTTCTATCTCTATGGTTTGTTTCCTCTTGATGTAGCCCTAAGCACTGACTGGAGAGAAACACTTTCATGGAAAGGGGTTGCCAAGCTTCCAAAAATTACGAATCTCCAGAAATCTCAGCAAATACTTTTTCACCCAAACTGGATGATACTGTCAGGTAATGATCAGTACACGAAGGCGACTTGGTTCCCCAAATTTCGTTCTTCTATGTTGAAGCGTTCATTTCCAGTAACAGTTTGAATTTTTAGGTTTCACTCTGTTTTCTCCTATATTGATAGATGTATCTGGAACTCTAAATCCAACACGGTTTGTGCTAGCTTCTTGAAACTTGACACAGTAAAGTAGTTTCACGTTCTATCTCTATGTTTTGTTTCCTCTTGATGTAGCCCTAAGCAGTGACTGGCGAGAAACACTTTCATGGAAAGGGGTTGCCAAGCTTCCAAAAATTACGAATCTCCAGAAATCTCAGCAAATACTTTTTCACCCAAACTGGATGATACTGTCAGGTAATGATCAGTACACTAAGGCGACTTGGTTCCCCAAATTTCGTTCTTCTATGTTGAAGCGTTCATTTCCAGTAACAGTTTGAATTTTTAGGTTTCACTCTGTTTTCTCCTATATTGATACATGTACTTGGAACTCTAAATCCAACACGGTTTGTGCTAGCTTCTTGAAACTTGACACAGTAAAGTAGTTTCACGTTCTATCTCTATGTTTTGTTTCCTCTTGATGTAGCCCTAAGCACTGACTGGCGAGAAACACTTTCATGGAAAGGGGTTGCCAAGCTTCCAAAAATTACGAATCTCCAGAAATCTCAGCAAATATTTTTTCACCCAAACTGGATGATACTGTCAGGTAATGACCAGTACACTAAGGCGACTTGGTTCCCCAAATTTCGTTCTTCTATGTTGAAGCGTTCATTTCCAGTACCAGTTTGAATTTTTAGGTATCACTCTGTTTTCTCCTATATTGATACATGTACTTGGAACTCTAAATCCAACACGGTTTGTGCTAGCTTCTTGAAACTTGACACAGTAAAGTAGTTTCACGTTCTATCTCTATGTTTTGTTTCCTCTTGATGTAGCCCTAAGCAGTGACTGGCGAGAAACACTTTCATGGAAAGGGGTTGCCAAGCTTCCAAAAATTACGAATCTCCAGAAATCTCAGCAAATATTTTTTCACCCAAACTGGATGATACTTTCAGGTAATGATCAGTACACGAAGGCGACTTGGTTCCCCAAATTTCGTTCTTCTATGTTGAAGCGTTCATTTCCAGTAACAGTTTGAATTTTTAGGTTTCACTCTGTTTTCTCCTATATTGATAGATGTATCTGGAACTCTAAATCCAACACGGTTTGTGCTAGCTTCTTGAAACTTGACACAGTAAAGTAGTTTCACGTTCTATCTCTATGTTTTGTGTCCTCTTGATGTAGCCCTAAGCAGTGACTGGCGAGAAACACTTTCATGGAAAGGGGTTGCCAAGCTTCCAAAAATTACGAATCTCCAGAAATCTCAGCAAATACTTTTTCACCCAAACTGGATGATACTGTCAGGTAATGATCAGTACACTAAGGCGACTTGGTTCCCCAAATTTCGTTCTTCTATGTTGAAGCGTTCATTTCCAGTAACACTTTGAATTTTTAGGTATCACTCTGTTTTCTCCTATATTGATACATGTACTTGGAACTCTAAATCCAACACGGTTTGTGCTAGCTTCTTGAAACTTGACACAGTAAAGTAGTTTCACGTTCTATCTCTATGTTTTGTTTCCTCTTGATGTAGCCCTAAGCAGTGACTGGCGAGAAACACTTTCATGGAACGGGGTTTCCATGGTTCCAAAAATTACGAATCTCCAGAAATCTCAGCAAATATTTTTTCACCCAAACTGGATGATACTTTCAGGTAATGATCAGTACACTAAGGTGACTTGGTTCCCCAAATTTCGTTCTTCTACGTTGAAGCGTTCATTTCCAGTAACAGTTTGAATTTTTAGGTTTCACTCTGTTTTCTCCTATATTGATAGATGTATCTGGAACTCTAAATCCAACACGGTTTGTGCTAGCTTCTTGAAACTTGACACAGTAAAGTAGTTTCACGTTCTATCTCTATGGTTTGTTTCCTCTTGATGTAGCCCTAAGCACTGACTGGAGAGAAACACTTTCATGGAAAGGGGTTGCCAAGCTTCCAAAAATTACGAATCTCCAGAAATCTCAGCAAATATTTTTTCACCCAAACTGGATGATACTTTCAGGTAATGATCAGTACACGAAGGCGACTTGGTTCCCCAAATTTCGTTCTTCTATGTTGAAGCGTTCATTTCCAGTAACAGTTTGAATTTTTAGGTTTCACTCTGTTTTCTCCTATATTGATAGATGTATCTGGAACTCTAAATCCAACACGGTTTGTGCTAGCTTCTTGAAACTTGACACAGTAAAGTAGTTTCACGTTCTATCTCTATGTTTTGTTTCCTCTTGATGTAGCCCTAAGCAGTGACTGGCGAGAAACACTTTCATGGAAAGGGGTTGCCAAGCTTCCAAAAATTACGAATCTCCAGAAATCTCAGCAAATACTTTTTCACCCAAACTGGATGATACTGTCAGGTAATGATCAGTACACGAAGGCGACTTGGTTCCCCAAATTTCGTTCTTCTATGTTGAAGCGTTCATTTCCAGTAACAGTTTGAATTTTTAGGTTTCACTCTGTTTTCTCCTATATTGATAGATGTATCTGGAACTCTAAATCCAACACGGTTTGTGCTAGCTTCTTGAAACTTGACACAGTAAAGTAGTTTCACGTTCTATCTCTATGTTTTGTTTCCTCTTGATGTAGCCCTAAGCACTGACTGGCGAGAAACACTTTCATGGAAAGGGGTTGCCAAGCTTCCAAAAATTACGAATCTCCAGAAATCTCAGCAAATATTTTTTTCACCCAAACTGGATGATACTGTCAGGTAATGACCAGTACACTAAGGCGACTTGGTTCCCCAAATTTCGTTCTTCTATGTTGAAGCGTTCATTTCCAGTACCAGTTTGAATTTTTAGGTATCACTCTGTTTTCTCCTATATTGATACATGTACTTGGAACTCTAAATTCAACACGGTTTGTGCTAGCTTCTTGAAACTTGACACAGTAAAGTAGTTTCACGTTCTATCTCTATGGTTTGTTTCCTCTTGATGTAGCCCTAAGCACTGACTGGCGAGAAACACTTTCATGGAAAGGGGTTGCCAAGCTTCCAAAAATTACGAATCTCCAGAAATCTCAGCAAATACTTTTTCACCCAAACTGGATGATACTGTCAGGTAATGATCAGTACACGAAGGCGACTTGGTTCCCCAAATTTCGTTCTTCTATGTTGAAGCGTTCATTTCCAGTAACAGTTTGAATTTTTAGGTTTCACTCTGTTTTCTCCTATATTGATAGATGTATCTGGAACTCTAAATCCAACAGGGTTTGTGCTAGCTTCTTGAAACTTGACACAGTAAAGTAGTTTCACGTTCTATCTCTATGTTTTGTTTCCTCTTGATGTAGCCCTAAGCAGTGACTGGCGAGAAACACTTTCATGGAACGGGGTTTCCAAGCTTCCAAAAATTACGAATCTCCAGAAATCTCAGCAAATATTTTTTCAACCAAACTGGATGATACTTTCAGGTAATGATCAGTACACTAAGGCGACTTGGTTCCCCAAATTTCGTTCTTCTATGTTGAAGCGTTCATTTCCAGTAACATTTTGAATTTTTAGGTATCACTCTGTTTTCTCCTATATTGATACATGTACTTGGAACTCTAAATCCGACACGGTTTGTGCTAGCTTCTTGAAACTTGACACAGTAAAGTAGTTTCATGTTCTATCTCTATGGTTTGTTTCCTCTTGTTGTAGCCCTAAGCACTGACTGGCGAGAAACACTTTCATGGAAAGGGGTTGCCAAGCTTCCAAAAATTACGAATCTCCAGAAATCTCAGCAAATATTTTTTCACCCAAACTGGATGATACTTTCAGGTAATGATCAGTACACTAAGTCGACTTGGTTCCCCAAATTTCGTTCTTCTACGTTGAAGCGTTCATTTCCAGTAACAGTTTGAATTTTTAGGTTTCACTCTGTTTTCTCCTATATTGATAGATGTATTTGGAACTCTGAATCCAACACGGTTTGTGCTAGCTTCTTGAAACTTGACACAGTAAAGTAGTTTCACGTTCTATCTCTATGGTTTGTTTCCTCTTGATGTAGCCCTAAGCACTGACTGGAGAGAAACACTTTCATGGAAAGGGGTTGCCAAGCTTCCAAAAATTACGAATCTCCAGAAATCTCAGCAAATATTTTTTTCCCCCAACCTGGATGATACTTTCAGGTAATGATCAGTACACGAAGGCGACTTGGTTCCCCAAATTTCGTTCTTCTATGTTGAAGCGTTCATTTCCAGTAACAGTTTGAATTTTTAGGTTTCACTCTGTTTTCTCCTATATTGATAGATGTATCTGGAACTCTAAATCCAACACGGTTTGTGCTAGCTTCTTGAAACTTGACACAGTAAAGTAGTTTCACGTTCTATCTCTAGTTTTGTTTCCTCTTGATGTAGCCCTAAGCAGTGACTGGAGAGAAACACTTTCATGGAAAGGGGTTGCCCAGCTTCCAAAAATTACGAATCTCCAGAAATCTCAGCAAATATTTTTTCACCCAAACTGGATGATACTTTCAGGTAATGATCAGTACACGAAGGCGACTTGGTTCCCCAAATTTCGTTTTTCTATGCTGAAGCGTTCATTTCCAGTAACAGTTTGAATTTTTAGGTTTCACTCTGTTTTCTCCTATATTGATAGATGTATTTGGAACTCTAAATCCAACACGGTTTGTGCTAGCTTCTTGAAACTTGACACAGTGAAGTAGTTTCACGTTCTATCTCTATGGTTTGTTTCCTCTTGATGTAGCCCTAAGCACTGACTGGCGAGAAACCCTTTCATGGAAAGGGGTTTCCAAGCTTCCAAAAATTACGAATCTCCAGAAATCTCAGCCAATATTTTTTCACCCAAACTGGATGATACTTTCAGGTAATGATCAGTACACTAAGGTGACTTGGTTCCCCAAATTTCGTTCTTCTATGTTGAAGCGTTCATTTCCAGTAACAGTTTGAATTTTTAGGTTTCACTCTGTTTTCTCCTATATTGATAGATGTATCTGGAACTCTAAATCCAACACGGTTTGTGCTAGCTTCTTGAAACTTGACACAGTAAAGTAGTTTCACGTTCTATCTCTATGTTTTGTGTCCTCTTGATGTAGCCCTAAGCAGTGACTGGCGAGAAACACTTTCATGGAAAGGGGTTGCCAAGCTTCCAAAAATTACGAATCTCCAGAAATCTCAGCAAATACTTTTTCACCCAAACTGGATGATACTGTCAGGTAATGATCAGTACACTAAGGCGACTTGGTTCCCCAAATTTCGTTCTTCTATGTTGAAGCGTTCATTTCCAGTAACACTTTGAATTTTTAGGTATCACTCTGTTTTCTCCTATATTGATACATGTACTTGGAACTCTAAATCCAACACGGTTTGTGCTAGCTTCTTGAAACTTGACACAGTAAAGTAGTTTCACGTTCTATCTCTATGTTTTGTTTCCTCTTGATGTAGCCCTAAGCAGTGACTGGCGAGAAACACTTTCATGGAACGGGGTTTCCATGGTTCCAAAAATTACGAATCTCCAGAAATCTCAGCAAATATTTTTTCACCCAAACTGGATGATACTTTCAGGTAATGATCAGTACACTAAGGTGACTTGGTTCCCCAAATTTCGTTCTTCTACGTTGAAGCGTTCATTTCCAGTAACAGTTTGAATTTTTAGGTTTCACTCTGTTTTCTCCTATATTGATAGATGTATCTGGAACTCTAAATCCAACACGGTTTGTGCTAGCTTCTTGAAACTTGACACAGTAAAGTAGTTTCACGTTCTATCTCTATGGTTTGTTTCCTCTTGATGTAGCCCTAAGCACTGACTGGAGAGAAACACTTTCATGGAAAGGGGTTGCCAAGCTTCCAAAAATTACGAATCTCCAGAAATCTCAGCAAATATTTTTTCACCCAAACTGGATGATACTTTCAGGTAATGATCAGTACACGAAGGCGACTTGGTTCCCCAAATTTCGTTCTTCTACGTTGAAGCGTTCATTTCCAGTAACAGTTTGAATTTTTAGGTTTCACTCTGTTTTCTCCTATATTGATAGATGTATCTGGAACTCTAAATCCAACACGGTTTGTGCTAGCTTCTTGAAACTTGACACAGTAAAGTAGTTTCACGTTCTATCTCTATGGTTTGTTTCCTCTTGATGTAGCCCTAAGCACTGACTGGCGAGAAACACTTTCATGGAAAGGGGTTGCCAAGCTTCCAAAAATTACGAATCTCCAGAAATCTCAGCAAATACTTTTTCACCCAAACTGGATGATACTGTCAGGTAATGATCAGTACACGAAGGCGACTTGGTTCCCCAAATTTCGTTCTTCTATGTTGAAGCGTTCATTTCCAGTAACAGTTTGAATTTTTAGGTTTCACTCTGTTTTCTCCTATATTGATAGATGTATCTGGAACTCTAAATCCAACACGGTTTGTGCTAGCTTCTTGAAACTTGACACAGTAAAGTAGTTTCACGTTCTATCTCTATGTTTTGTTTCCTCTTGATGTAGCCCTAAGCAGTGACTGGCGAGAAACACTTTCATGGAACGGGGTTTCCAAGCTTCCAAAAATTACGAATCTCCAGAAATCTCAGCAAATATTTTTTCAACCAAACTGGATGATACTTTCAGGTAATGATCAGTACACTAAGGCGACTTGGTTCCCCAAATTTCGTTCTTCTATGTTGAAGCGTTCATTTCCAGTAACATTTTGAATTTTTAGGTATCACTCTGTTTTCTCCTATATTGATACATGTACTTGGAACTCTAAATCCGACACGGTTTGTGCTAGCTTCTTGAAACTTGACACAGTAAAGTAGTTTCATGTTCTATCTCTATGGTTTGTTTCCTCTTGTTGTAGCCCTAAGCACTGACTGGCGAGAAACACTTTCATGGAAAGGGGTTGCCAAGCTTCCAAAAATTACGAATCTCCAGAAATCTCAGCAAATATTTTTTCACCCAAACTGGATGATACTTTCAGGTAATGATCAGTACACTAAGTCGACTTGGTTCCCCAAATTTCGTTCTTCTACGTTGAAGCGTTCATTTCCAGTAACAGTTTGAATTTTTAGGTTTCACTCTGTTTTCTCCTATATTGATAGATGTATCTGGAACTCTAAATCCAACACGGTTTGTGCTAGCTTCTTGAAACTTGACACAGTAAAGTAGTTTCACGTTCTATCTCTATGTTTTGTTTCCTCTTGATGTAGCCCTAAGCAGTGACTGGCGAGAAACACTTTCATGGAAAGGGGTTGCCCAGCTTCCAAAAATTACGAATCTCCAGAAATCTCAGCAAATACTTTTTCACCCAAACTGGATGATACTGTCAGGTAATGATCAGTACACTAAGGCGACTTGGTTCCCCAAATTTCGTTCTTCCATGTTGAAGCGTTCATTTCCAGTAACATTTTGAATTTTTAGGTATCACTCTGTTTTCTCCTATATTGATACATGTACTTGGAACTCTAAATCCGACACGGTTTGTGCTAGCTTCTTGAAACTTGACACAGTAAAGTAGTTTCACGTTCTATCTCTATGGTTTGTTTCCTCTTGTTGTAGCCCTAAGCACTGACTGGCGAGAAACACTTTCATGGAAAGGGGTTGCCAAGCTTCCAAAAATTACGAATCTCCAGAAATCTCAGCAAATATTTTTTCACCCAAACTGGATGATACTTTCAGGTAATGATCAGTACACTAAGGCGACTTGGTTCCCCAAATTTCGTTCTTCTACGTTGAAGCGTTCATTTCCAGTAACTGTTTGAATTTTTAGGTTTCACTCTGTTTTCTCCTATATTGATAGATGTATTTGGAACTCTAAATCCAACACGGTTTGTGCTAGCTTCTTGAAACTTGACACAGTAAAGTAGTTTCATGTTCTATCTCTATGGTTTGTTTCCTCTTGATGTAGCCCTAAGCACTGACTGGAGAGAAACACTTTCATGGAAAGGGGTTGCCAAGCTTCCAAAAATTACGAATCTCCAGAAATCTCAGCAAATATTTTTTCACCCAAACTGGATGATACTTTCAGGTAATGATCAGTACACGAAGGCGACTTGGTTCCCCAAATTTCGTTCTTCTATGTTGAAGCGTTCATTTCCAGTAACAGTTTGAATTTTTAGGTTTCACTCTGTTTTCTCCTATATTGATAGATGTATCTGGAACTCTAAATCCAACACGGTTTGTGCTAGCTTCTTGAAACTTGACACAGTAAAGTAGTTTCACGTTCTATCTCTATGTTTTGTTTCCTCTTGATGTAGCCCTAAGCAGTGACTGGCGAGAAACACTTTCATGGAACGGGGTTTCCATGGTTCCAAAAATTACGAATCTCCAGAAATCTCAGCAAATATTTTTTCACCCAAACTGGATGATACTTTCAGGTAATGATCAGTACACTAAGGCGACTTGGTTCCCCAAATTTCGTTCTTCTACGTTGAAGCGTTCATTTCCAGTAACAGTTTGAATTTTTAGGTTTCACTCTGTTTTCTCCTATATTGATACATGTACTTGGAACTCTAAATCCAACACGGTTTGTGCTAGCTTCTTGAAACTTGACACAGTAAAGTAGTTTCACGTTCTATCTCTATGTTTTGTTTCCTCTTGATGTAGCCCTAAGCACTGACTGGCGAGAAACACTTTCATGGAAAGGGGTTGCCAAGCTTCCAAAAATTACGAATCTCCAGAAATCTCAGCAAATATTTTTTCACCCAAACTGGATGATACTTTCAGGTAATGATCAGTACACTAAGGTGACTTGGTTCCCCAAATTTCGTTCTTCTACGTTGAAGCGTTCATTTCCAGTAACAGTTTGAATTTTTAGGTTTCACTCTGTTTTCTCCTATATTGATAGATGTATCTGGAACTCTAAATCCAACACGGTTTGTGCTAGCTTCTTGAAACTTGACACAGTAAAGTAGTTTCACGTTCTATCTCTATGGTTTGTTTCCTCTTGATGTAGCCCTAAGCACTGACTGGAGAGAAACACTTTCATGGAAAGGGGTTGCCAAGCTTCCAAAAATTACGAATCTCCAGAAATCTCAGCAAATATTTTTTCACCCAAACTGGATGATACTTTCAGGTAATGATCAGTACACGAAGGCGACTTGGTTCCCCAAATTTCGTTCTTCTATGTTGAAGCGTTCATTTCCAGTAACAGTTTGAATTTTTAGGTTTCACTCTGTTTTCTCCTATATTGATAGATGTATCTGGAACTCTAAATCCAACACGGTTTGTGCTAGCTTCTTGAAACTTGACACAGTAAAGTAGTTTCACGTTCTATCTCTATGTTTTGTTTCCTCTTGATGTAGCCCTAAGCAGTGACTGGCGAGAAACACTTTCATGGAAAGGGGTTGCCAAGCTTCCAAAAATTACGAATCTCCAGAAATCTCAGCAAATACTTTTTCACCCAAACTGGATGATACTGTCAGGTAATGATCAGTACACGAAGGCGACTTGGTTCCCCAAATTTCGTTCTTCTATGTTGAAGCGTTCATTTCCAGTAACAGTTTGAATTTTTAGGTTTCACTCTGTTTTCTCCTATATTGATAGATGTATCTGGAACTCTAAATCCAACACGGTTTGTGCTAGCTTCTTGAAACTTGACACAGTAAAGTAGTTTCACGTTCTATCTCTATGGTTTGTTTCCTCTTGATGTAGCCCTAAGCACTGACTGGCGAGAAACACTTTCATGGAAAGGGGTTGCCAAGCTTCCAAAAATTACGAATCTCCAGAAATCTCAGCAAATATTTTTTCACCCAAACTGGATGATACTTTCAGGTAATGATCAGTACACGAAGGCGACTTGGTTCCCCAAATTTCGTTCTTCTATGTTGAAGCGTTCATTTCCAGTAACAGTTTGAATTTTTAGGTTTCACTCTGTTTTCTCCTATATTGATACATGTACTTGGAACTCTAAATCTAACACGGTTTGTGCTAGCTTCTTGAAACTTGACAGAGTAAAGTAGTTTCACGTTCTATCTCTATGTTTTGTTTCCTCTTGATGTAGCCCTAAGCAGTGACTGGCGAGAAACACTTTCATGGAAAGGGGTTGCCAAGCTTCCAAAAATTACGAATCTCCAGAAATCTCAGCAAATATTTTTTCACCCAAACTGGATGATACTTTCAGGTAATGATCAGTACACTAAGGCGACTTGGTTCCCCAAATTTCGTTCTTCCATGTTGAAGCGTTCATTTCCAGTAACATTTTGAATTTTTAGGTATCACTCTGTTTTCTCCTATATTGATACATGTACTTGGAACTCTAAATCCGACACGGTTTGTGCTAGCTTCTTGAAACTTGACACAGTAAAGTAGTTTCACGTTCTATCTCTATGGTTTGTTTCCTCTTGTTGTAGCCCTAAGCACTGACTGGCGAGAAACACTTTCATGGAAAGGGGTTGCCAAGCTTCCAAAAATTACGAAACTCCAGAAATCTCAGCAAATATTTTTTCACCCAAACTGGATGATACTTTCAGGTAATGATCAGTACACTAAGGCGACTTGGTTCCCCAAATTTCGTTCTTCTACGTTGAAGCGTTCATTTCCAGTAACTGTTTGAATTTTTAGGTTTCACTCTGTTTTCTCCTATATTGATAGATGTATTTGGAACTCTAAATCCAACACGGTTTGTGCTAGCTTCTTGAAACTTGACACAGTAAAGTAGTTTCACGTTCTATCTCTATGGTTTGTTTCCTCTTGATGTAGCCCTAAGCACTGACTGGAGAGAAACACTTTCATGGAAAGGGGTTGCCAAGCTTCCAAAAATTACGAATCTCCAGAAATCTCAGCAAATATTTTTTCACCCAAACTGGATGATACTTTCAGGTAATGATCAGTACACGAAGGCGACTTGGTTCCCCAAATTTCGTTCTTCTATGTTGAAGCGTTCATTTCCAGTAACAGTTTGAATTTTTAGGTTTCACTCTGTTTTCTCCTATATTGATAGATGTATCTGGAACTCTAAATCCAACACGGTTTGTGCTAGCTTCTTGAAACTTGACACAGTAAAGTAGTTTCACGTTCTATCTCTAT
The DNA here is from genome assembly GCF_964194105.1 of Spermophilus citellus. NCBI lineage: Eukaryota > Metazoa > Chordata > Mammalia > Rodentia > Sciuridae > Spermophilus > Spermophilus citellus. The sequence goes on along the minus strand of NC_138187.1, from coordinate 49,673,067 downwards.
GTTTTGTTTCCTCTTGATGTAGCCCTAAGCAGTGACTGGCGAGAAACACTTTCATGGAACGGGGTTTCCATGGTTCCAAAAATTACGAATCTCCAGAAATCTCAGCAAATATTTTTTCACCCAAACTGGATGATACTTTCAGGTAATGATCAGTACACTAAGGCGACTTGGTTCCCCAAATTTCGTTCTTCTACGTTGAAGCGTTCATTTCCAGTAACAGTTTGAATTTTTAGGTTTCACTCTGTTTTCTCCTATATTGATACATGTACTTGGAACTCTAAATCCAACACGGTTTGTGCTAGCTTCTTGAAACTTGACACAGTAAAGTAGTTTCACGTTCTATCTCTATGTTTTGTTTCCTCTTGATGTAGCCCTAAGCACTGACTGGCGAGAAACACTTTCATGGAAAGGGGTTGCCAAGCTTCCAAAAATTACGAATCTCCAGAAATCTCAGCAAATATTTTTTCACCCAAACTGGATGATACTTTCAGGTAATGATCAGTACACTAAGGTGACTTGGTTCCCCAAATTTCGTTCTTCTACGTTGAAGCGTTCATTTCCAGTAACAGTTTGAATTTTTAGGTTTCACTCTGTTTTCTCCTATATTGATAGATGTATCTGGAACTCTAAATCCAACACGGTTTGTGCTAGCTTCTTGAAACTTGACACAGTAAAGTAGTTTCACGTTCTATCTCTATGGTTTGTTTCCTCTTGATGTAGCCCTAAGCACTGACTGGAGAGAAACACTTTCATGGAAAGGGGTTGCCAAGCTTCCAAAAATTACGAATCTCCAGAAATCTCAGCAAATATTTTTTCACCCAAACTGGATGATACTTTCAGGTAATGATCAGTACACGAAGGCGACTTGGTTCCCCAAATTTCGTTCTTCTATGTTGAAGCGTTCATTTCCAGTAACAGTTTGAATTTTTAGGTTTCACTCTGTTTTCTCCTATATTGATAGATGTATCTGGAACTCTAAATCCAACACGGTTTGTGCTAGCTTCTTGAAACTTGACACAGTAAAGTAGTTTCACGTTCTATCTCTATGTTTTGTTTCCTCTTGATGTAGCCCTAAGCAGTGACTGGCGAGAAACACTTTCATGGAAAGGGGTTGCCAAGCTTCCAAAAATTACGAATCTCCAGAAATCTCAGCAAATACTTTTTCACCCAAACTGGATGATACTGTCAGGTAATGATCAGTACACGAAGGCGACTTGGTTCCCCAAATTTCGTTCTTCTATGTTGAAGCGTTCATTTCCAGTAACAGTTTGAATTTTTAGGTTTCACTCTGTTTTCTCCTATATTGATAGATGTATCTGGAACTCTAAATCCAACACGGTTTGTGCTAGCTTCTTGAAACTTGACACAGTAAAGTAGTTTCACGTTCTATCTCTATGGTTTGTTTCCTCTTGATGTAGCCCTAAGCACTGACTGGCGAGAAACACTTTCATGGAAAGGGGTTGCCAAGCTTCCAAAAATTACGAATCTCCAGAAATCTCAGCAAATATTTTTTCACCCAAACTGGATGATACTTTCAGGTAATGATCAGTACACGAAGGCGACTTGGTTCCCCAAATTTCGTTCTTCTATGTTGAAGCGTTCATTTCCAGTAACAGTTTGAATTTTTAGGTTTCACTCTGTTTTCTCCTATATTGATAGATGTATCTGGAACTCTAAATCCAACACGGTTTGTGCTAGCTTCTTGAAACTTGACACAGTAAAGTAGTTTCACGTTCTATCTCTATGTTTTGTTTCCTCTTGATGTAGCCCTAAGCAGTGACTGGCGAGAAACACTTTCATGGAAAGGGGTTGCCAAGCTTCCAAAAATTACGAATCTCCAGAAATCTCAGCAAATACTTTTTCACCCAAACTGGATGATACTGTCAGGTAATGATCAGTACACGAAGGCGACTTGGTTCCCCAAATTTCGTTCTTCTATGTTGAAGCGTTCATTTCCAGTAACAGTTTGAATTTTTAGGTTTCACTCTGTTTTCTCCTATATTGATAGATGTATCTGGAACTCTAAATCCAACACGGTTTGTGCTAGCTTCTTGAAACTTGACACAGTAAAGTAGTTTCACGTTCTATCTCTATGTTTTGTTTCCTCTTGATGTAGCCCTAAGCACTGACTGGCGAGAAACACTTTCATGGAAAGGGGTTGCCAAGCTTCCAAAAATTACGAATCTCCAGAAATCTCAGCAAATATTTTTTCACCCAAACTGGATGATACTGTCAGGTAATGACCAGTACACTAAGGCGACTTGGTTCCCCAAATTTCGTTCTTCTATGTTGAAGCGTTCATTTCCAGTACCAATTTGAATTTTTAGGTATCACTCTGTTTTCTCCTATATTGATACATGTACTTGGAACTCTAAATCCAACACGGTTTGTGCTAGCTTCTTGAAACTTGACACAGTAAAGTAGTTTCACGTTCTATCTCTATGGTTTGTTTCCTCTTGATATAGCCCTAAGCACTGACTGGCGAGAAACACTTTCATGGAAAGGGGTTGCCAAGCTTCCAAAAATTACGAATCTCCAGAAATCTCAGCAAATACTTTTTCACCCAAACTGGATGATACTGTCAGGTAATGATCACTACACGAAGGCGACTTGGTTCCCCAAATTTCGTTCTTCTATGTTGAAGCGTTCATTTCCAGTAACAGTTTGAATTTTTAGGTTTCACTCTGTTTTCTCCTATATTGATAGATGTATCTGGAACTCTAAATCCAACACGGTTTGTGCTAGCTTCTTGAAACTTGACACAGTAAAGTAGTTTCACGTTCTATCTCTATGTTTTGTTTCCTCTTGATGTAGCCCTAAGCAGTGACTGGCGAGAAACACTTTCATGGAACGGGGTTTCCAAGCTTCCAAAAATTACGAATCTCCAGAAATCTCAGCAAATATTTTTTCAACCAAACTGGATGATACTTTCAGGTAATGATCAGTACACTAAGGCGACTTGGTTCCCCAAATTTCGTTCTTCTATGTTGAAGCGTTCATTTCCAGTAACATTTTGAATTTTTAGGTATCACTCTGTTTTCTCCTATATTGATACATGTACTTGGAACTCTAAATCCGACACGGTTTGTGCTAGCTTCTTGAAACTTGACACAGTAAAGTAGTTTCATGTTCTATCTCTATGGTTTGTTTCCTCTTGTTGTAGCCCTAAGCACTGACTGGCGAGAAACACTTTCATGGAAAGGGGTTGCCAAGCTTCCAAAAATTACGAATCTCCAGAAATCTCAGCAAATATTTTTTCACCCAAACTGGATGATACTTTCAGGTAATGATCAGTACACTAAGTCGACTTGGTTCCCCAAATTTCGTTCTTCTACGTTGAAGCGTTCATTTCCAGTAACAGTTTGAATTTTTAGGTTTCACTCTGTTTTCTCCTATATTGATAGATGTATTTGGAACTCTAAATCCAACACGGTTTGTGCTAGCTTCTTGAAACTTGACACAGTAAAGTAGTTTCACGTTCTATCTCTATGGTTTGTTTCCTCTTGATGTAGCCCTAAGCACTGACTGGAGAGAAACACTTTCATGGAAAGGGGTTGCCAAGCTTCCAAAAATTACGAAACTCAAGAAATCTCAGCAAATATTTTTTCACCCAAACTGGATGATACTTTCAGGTAATGATCAGTACACTAAGGCGACTTGGTTCCCCAAATTTCGTTCTTCTACGTTGAAGCGTTCATTTCCAGTAACTGTTTGAATTTTTAGGTTTCACTCTGTTTTCTCCTATATTGATAGATGTATTTGGAACTCTAAATCCAACACGGTTTGTGCTAGCTTCTTGAAACTTGACACAGTAAAGTAGTTTCACGTTCTATCTCTATGTTTTGTTTCCTCTTGATGTAGCCCTAAGCAGTGACTGGAGAGAAACACTTTCATGGAAAGGGGTTGCCCAGCTTCCAAAAATTACGAATCTCCAGAAATCTCAGCAAATATTTTTTCACCCAAACTGGATGATACTTTCAGGTAATGATCAGTACACTAAGGCGACTTGGTTCCCCAAATTTCGTTCTTCTATGTTGAAGCGTTCATTTCCAGTAACACTTTGAATTTTTAGGTATCATTCTGTTTTCTCCTATATTGATACATGTACTTGGAACTCTAAATCCAACACGGTTTGTGCTAGCTTCTTGAAACTTGACACAGTAAAGTAGTTTCACGTTCTATCTCTATGTTTTGTTTCCTCTTGACGTAGCCCTAAGCAGTGACTGGCGAGAAACACTTTCATGAAACGGGGTTTCCAAGCTTCCAAAAATTACGAATCTCCAGAAATCTCAGCAAATATTTTTTCACCCAAACTGGATGATACTTTCAGGTAATGATCAGTACACGAAGGCGACTTGGTTCCCCAAATTTCGTTCTTCTATGTTGAAGCATTCATTTCCAGTAACAGTTTGAATTTTTAGGTTTCACTCTGTTTTCTCTTATATTGATAGATGTATCTGGAACTCTAAATCCAACACGGTTTGTGCTAGCTTCTTGAAACTTGACACAGTAAAGTAGTTTCACGTTCTATCTCTATGTTTTGTTTCCTCTTGATTTAGCCCTAAGCAGTGACTGGCGAGAAACACTTTCATGGAAAGGGGTTGCCAAGCTTCCAAAAATTACGAATCTCCAGAAATCTCAGCAAATATTTTTTCACCCAAACTCTATGATACTTTCAGGTAATGATCAGTACACTAAGGTGACTTGGTTCCCCAAATTTCGTTCTTCTACGTTGAAGCGTTCATTTCCAGTAACAGTTTGAATTTTTAGGTTTCACTCTGTTTTCTCCTATATTGATAGATGTATCTGGAACTCTAAATCCAACACGGTTTGTGCTAGCTTCTTGAAACTTGACACAGTAAAGTAGTTTCACGTTCTATCTCTATGGTTTGTTTCCTCTTGATGTAGCCCTAAGCACTGACTGGAGAGAAACACTTTCATGGAAAGGGGTTGCCAAGCTTCCAAAAATTACGAATCTCCAGAAATCTCAGCAAATATTTTTTCACCCAAACTGGATGATAGTTTCAGGTAATGATCAGTACACGAAGGCGACTTGGTTCCCCAAATTTCGTTCTTCTATGTTGAAGCGTTCATTTCCAGTAACAGTTTGAATTTTTAGGTTTCACTCTGTTTTCTCCTATATTGATAGATGTATCTGGAACTCTAAATCCAACACGGTTTGTGCTAGCTTCTTGAAACTTGACACAGTAAAGTAGTTTCACGTTCTATCTCTATGTTTTGTTTCCTCTTGATGTAGCCCTAAGCAGTGACTGGCGAGAAACACTTTCATGGAAAGGGGTTGCCAAGCTTCCAAAAATTACGAATCTCCAGAAATCTCAGCAAATACTTTTTCACCCAAACTGGATGATACTGTCAGGTAATGATCAGTACACTAAGGCGACTTGGTTCCCCAAATTTCGTTCTTCTATGTTGAAGCGTTCATTTCCAGTAACACTTTGAATTTTTAGGTTTCACTCTGTTTTCTCCTATATTGATACATGTACTTGGAACTCTAAATCCAACACGGTTTGTGCTAGCTTCTTGAAACTTGACACAGTAAAGTAGTTTCACGTTCTATCTCTATGTTTTGTTTCCTCTTGATGTAGCCCTAAGCACTGACTGGCGAGAAACACTTTCATGGAAAGGGGTTGCCAAGCTTCCAAAAATTACGAATCTCCAGAAATCTCAGCAAACATTTTTTCACCCAAACTGGATGATACTGTCAGGTAATGACCAGTACACTAAGGCGACTTGGTTCCCCAAATTTCGTTCTTCTATGTTGAAGCGTTCATTTCCAGTACCAGTTTGAATTTTTAGGTATCACTCTGTTTTCTCCTATATTGATACATGTACTTGGAACTCTAAATCCAACACGGTTTGTGCTAGCTTCTTGAAACTTGACACAGTAAAGTAGTTTCACGTTCTATCTCTATGGTTTGTTTCCTCTTGATGTAGCCCTAAGCACTGACTGGCGAGAAACACTTTCATGGAAAGGGGTTGCCAAGCTTCCAAAAATTACGAATCTCCAGAAATCTCAGCAAATATTTTTTCACCCAAACTGGATGATACTTTCAGGTAATGATCAGTACACGAAGGCGACTTGGTTCCCCAAATTTCGTTCTTCTATGTTGAAGCGTTCATTTCCAGTAACAGTTTGAATTTTTAGGTTTCACTCTGTTTTCTCCTATATTGATAGATGTATCTGGAACTCTAAATCCAACACGGTTTGTGCTAGCTTCTTGAAACTTGACACAGTAAAGTAGTTTCACGTTCTATCTCTATGTTTTGTTTCCTCTTGATGTAGCCCTAAGCAGTGACTGGCGAGAAACACTTTCATGGAAAGGGGTTGCCAAGCTTCCAAAAATTACGAATCTCCAGAAATCTCAGCAAATACTTTTTCACCCAAACTGGATGATACTGTCAGGTAATGATCAGTACACTAAGGCGACTTGGTTCCCCAAATTTCGTTCTTCTATGTTGAAGCGTTCATTTCCAGTAACACTTTGAATTTTTAGGTATCACTCTGTTTTCTCCTATATTGATACATGTACTTGGAACTCTAAATCCAACACGGTTTGTGCTAGCTTCTTGAAACTTGACACAGTAAAGTAGTTTCACGTTCTATCTCTATGTTTTGTTTCCTCTTGATGTAGCCCTAAGCAGTGACTGGCGAGAAACACTTTCATGGAACGGGGTTTCCAAGGTTCCAAAAATTACGAATCTCCAGAAATCTCAGCAAATATTTTTTCACCCAAACTGGATGATACTTTCAGGTAATGATCAGTACACTAAGGCGACTTGGTTCCCCAAATTTCGTTCTTCTACGTTGAAGCGTTCATTTCCAGTAACAGTTTGAATTTTTAGGTTTCACTCTGTTTTCTCCTATATTGATACATGTACTTGGAACTCTAAATCCAACAAGGATTGTGCTAGCTTCTTGAAACTTGACACAGTAAAGTAGTTTCACGTTCTATCTCTATGTTTTGTTTCCTCTTGATGTAGCCCTAAGCAATGACTGGCGAGAAACACTTTCATGGAAAGGGGTTGCCAAGCTTCCAAAAATTACGAATCTCCAGAAATCTCAGCAAATATTTTTTCACCCAAACTGGATGATACTTTCAGGTAATGATCAGTACACTAAGGCGACTTGGTTCCCCAAATTTCGTTCTTCTACGTTGAAGCGTTCATTTCCAGTAACAGTTTGAATTTTTAGGTTTCACTCTGTTTTCTCCTATATTGATAGATGTATTTGGAACTCTAAATCCAACACGGTTTGTGCTAGCTTCTTGAAACTTGACACAGTAAAGTAGTTTCACGTTCTATCTCTACGGTTTGTTTCCTCTTGATGTAGCCCTAAGCACTGACTGGAGAGAAACACTTTCATGGAAAGGGGTTGCCAAGCTTCCAAAAATTATGAATCTCCAGAAATCTCAGCAAATATTTTTTCACCCAAACTGGATGATACTTTCAGGTAATGATCAGTACACGAAGGCGACTTGGTTCCCCAAATTTCGTTCTTCTATGTTGAAGCGTTCATTTCCAGTAACAGTTTGAATTTTTAGGTTTCACTCTGTTTTCTCTTATATTGATAGATGTATCTGGAACTCTAAATCCAACACGGTTTGTGCTAGCTTCTTGAAACTTGACACAGTAAAGTAGTTTCACGTTCTATCTCTATGCTTTGTTTCCTCTTGATTTAGCCCTAAGCAGTGACTGGCGAGAAACACTTTCATGGAAAGGGGTTGCCAAGCTTCCAAAAATTACGAATCTCCAGAAATCTCAGCAAATACTTTTTCACCCAAACTGGATGATACTTTCAGGTAATGATCAGTACACTAAGGCGACTTGGTTCCCCAAATTTCGTTCTTCTACGTTGAAGCGTTCATTTCCAGTAACAGTTTGAATTTTTAGGTTTCACTCTGTTTTCTCCTATATTGATACATGTACTTGGAACTCTAAATCCAACACGGTTTGTGCTAGCTTCTTGAAACTTGACACAGTAAAGTAGTTTCACGTTCTATCTCTATGTTTTGTTTCCTCTTGATGTAGCCCTAAGCACTGACTGGCGAGAAACACTTTCATGGAAAGGGGTTGCCAAGCTTCCAAAAATTACGAATCTCCAGAAATCTCAGCAAATATTTTTTCACCCAAACTGGATGATACTTTCAGGTAATGATCAGTACACTAAGGTGACTTGGTTCCCCAAATTTCGTTCTTCTACGTTGAAGCGTTCATTTCCAGTAACAGTTTGAATTTTTAGGTTTCACTCTGTTTTCTCCTATATTGATAGATGTATCTGGAACTCTAAATCCAACACGGTTTGTGCTAGCTTCTTGAAACTTGACACAGTAAAGTAGTTTCACGTTCTATCTCTATGGTTTGTTTCCTCTTGATGTAGCCCTAAGCACTGACTGGAGAGAAACACTTTCATGGAAAGGGGTTGCCAAGCTTCCAAAAATTACGAATCTCCAGAAATCTCAGCAAATATTTTTTCACCCAAACTGGATGATACTTTCAGGTAATGATCAGTACACGAAGGCGACTTGGTTCCCCAAATTTCGTTCTTCTATGTTGAAGCGTTCATTTCCAGTAACAGTTTGAATTTTTAGGTTTCACTCTGTTTTCTCCTATATTGATAGATGTATCTGGAACTCTAAATCCAACACGGTTTGTGCTAGCTTCTTGAAACTTGACACAGTAAAGTAGTTTCACGTTCTATCTCTATGTTTTGTTTCCTCTTGATGTAGCCCTAAGCAGTGACTGGCGAGAAACACTTTCATGGAAAGGGGTTGCCAAGCTTCCAAAAATTACGAATCTCCAGAAATCTCAGCAAATACTTTTTCACCCAAACTGGATGATACTGTCAGGTAATGATCAGTACACGAAGGCGACTTGGTTCCCCAAATTTCGTTCTTCTATGTTGAAGCGTTCATTTCCAGTAACAGTTTGAATTTTTAGGTTTCACTCTGTTTTCTCCTATATTGATAGATGTATCTGGAACTCTAAATCCAACACGGTTTGTGCTAGCTTCTTGAAACTTGACACAGTAAAGTAGTTTCACGTTCTATCTCTATGTTTTGTTTCCTCTTGATGTAGCCCTAAGCACTGACTGGCGAGAAACACTTTCATGGAAAGGGGTTGCCAAGCTTCCAAAAATTACGAATCTCCAGAAATCTCAGCAAATATTTTTTCACCCAAACTGGATGATACTGTCAGGTAATGACCAGTACACTAAGGCGACTTGGTTCCCCAAATTTCGTTCTTCTATGTTGAAGCGTTCATTTCCAGTACCAGTTTGAATTTTTAGGTATCACTCTGTTTTCTCCTATATTGATACATGTACTTGGAACTCTAAATCCAACACGGTTTGTGCTAGCTTCTTGAAACTTGACACAGTAAAGTAGTTTCACGTTCTATCTCTATGGTTTGTTTCCTCTTGATGTAGCCCTAAGCACTGACTGGCGAGAAACACTTTCATGGAAAGGGGTTGCCAAGCTTCCAAAAATTACGAATCTCCAGAAATCTCAGCAAATATTTTTTCACCCAAACTGGATGATACTTTCAGGTAATGATCAGTACACGAAGGCGACTTGGTTCCCCAAATTTCGTTCTTCTATGTTGAAGCGTTCATTTCCAGTAACAGTTTGAATTTTTAGGTTTCACAATGTTTTCTCCTATATTGATAGATGTATCTGGAACTCTAAATCCAACACGGTTTGTGCTAGCTTCTTGAAACTTGACACAGTAAAGTAGTTTCACGTTCTATCTCTATGTTTTGTTTCCTCTTGATGTAGCCCTAAGCAGTGACTGGCGAGAAACACTTTCATGGAAAGGGGTTGCCAAGCTTCCAAAAATTACAAATCTCCAGAAATCTCAGCAAATACTTTTTCACCCAAACTGGATGATACTGTCAGGTAATGATCAGTACACGAAGGCGACTTGGTTCCCCAAATTTCGTTCTTCTATGTTGAAGCGTTCATTTCCAGTAACAGTTTGAATTTTTAGGTTTCACTCTGTTTTCTCCTATATTGATAGATGTATCTGGAACTCTAAATCCAACACGGTTTGTGCTAGCTTCTTGAAACTTGACACAGTAAAGTAGTTTCACGTTCTATCTCTAGGTTTTGTTTCCTCTTGATGTAGCCCTAAGCACTGACTGGCGAGAAACACTTTCATGGAAAGGGGTTGCCAAGCTTCCAAAAATTACGAATCTCCAGAAATCTCAGCAAATATTTTTTCACCCAAACTGGATGATACTGTCAGGTAATGACCAGTACACTAAGGCGACTTGGTTCCCCAAATTTCGTTCTTCTATGTTGAAGCGTTCATTTCCAGTACCAGTTTGAATTTTTAGGTATCACTCTGTTTTCTCCTATATTGATACATGTACTTGGAACTCTAAATCCAACACGGTTTGTGCTAGCTTCTTGAAACTTGACACAGTAAAGTAGTTTCACGTTCTATCTCTATGGTTTGTTTCCTCTTGATGTAGCCCTAAGCACTGACTGGCGAGAAACACTTTCATGGAAAGGGGTTGCCAAGCTTCCAAAAATTACGAATCTCCAGAAATCTCAGCAAATATTTTTTCACCCAAACTGGATGATACTTTCAGGTAATGATCAGTACACGAAGGCGACTTGGTTCCCCAAATTTCGTTCTTCTATGTTGAAGCGTTCATTTCCAGTAACAGTTTGAATTTTTAGGTTTCACAATGTTTTCTCCTATATTGATAGATGTATCTGGAACTCTAAATCCAACACGGTTTGTGCTAGCTTCTTGAAACTTGACACAGTAAAGTAGTTTCACGTTCTATCTCTATGTTTTGTTTCCTCTTGATGTAGCCCTAAGCAGTGACTGGCGAGAAACACTTTCATGGAAAGGGGTTGCCAAGCTTCCAAAAATTACGAATCTCCAGAAATGTCAGCAAATACTTTTTCACCCAAACTGGATGATACTGTCAGGTAATGATCAGTACACTAAGGCGACTTGGTTCCCCAAATTTCGTTCTTCTATGTTGAAGCGTTCATTTCCAGTAACAGTTTGAATTTTTAGGTATCACTCTGTTTTCTCCTATATTGATACATGTACTTGGAACTCTAAATCCAACACGGTTTGTGCTAGCTTCTTGAAACTTGACACAGTAAAGTAGTTTCACGTTCTATCTCTATGTTTTGTTTCCTCTTGATGTAGCCCTAAGCAGTGACTGGCGAGAAACACTTTCATGGAACGGGGTTTCCAAGGTTCCAAAAATTACGAATCTCCAGAAATCTCAGCAAATATTTTTTCACCCAAACTGGATGATACTTTCAGGTAATGATCAGTACACTAAGGCGACTTGGTTCCCCAAATTTCGTTCTTCTACGTTGAAGCGTTCATTTCCAGTAACAGTTTGAATTTTTAGGTTTCACTCTGTTTTCTCCTATATTGATACATGTACTTGGAACTCTAAATCCAACAAGGTTTGTGCTAGCTTCTTGAAACTTGACACAGTAAAGTAGTTTCACGTTCTATCTCTATGTTTTGTTTCCTCTTGATGTAGCCCTAAGCACTGACTGGCGAGAAACACTTTCATGGAAAGGGGTTGCCAAGCTTCCAAAAATTACGAATCTCCAGAAATCTCAGCAAATATTTTTTCACCCAAACTGGATGATACTTTCAGGTAATGATCAGTACACTAAGGCGACTTGGTTCCCCAAATTTCGTTCTTCTACGTTGAAGCGTTCATTTCCAGTAACAGTTTGAATTTTTAGGTTTCACTCTGTTTTCTCCTATATTGATAGATGTATTTGGAACTCTAAATCCAACACGGTTTGTGCTAGCTTCTTGAAACTTGACACAGTAAAGTAGTTTCACGTTCTATCTCTATGGTTTGTTTCCTCTTGATGTAGCCCTAAGCACTGACTGGAGAGAAACACTTTCATGGAAAGGGGTTGCCAAGCTTCCAAAAATTATGAATCTCCAGAAATCTCAGCAAAAATTTTTTTTCCCAAACTGGATGATACTTTCAGGTAATGATCAGTACACGAAGGCGACTTGGTTCCCCAAATTTCGTTCTTCTATGTTGAAGCGTTCATTTCCAGTAACAGTTTGAATTTTTAGGTTTCACTCTGTTTTCTCCTATATTGATAGATGTATCTGGAACTCTAAATCCAACACGGTTTGTGCTAGCTTCTTGAAACTTGACACAGTAAAGTAGTTTCACGTTCTATCTCTATGGTTTGTTTCCTCTTGATGTAGCCCTAAGCAGTGACTGGCGAGAAACACTTTCATGGAAAGGGGTTGCCCAGCTTCCAAAAATTACGAATCTCCAGAAATCTCAGCAAATATTTTTTCACCCAAACTGGATGATACTTTCAGGTAATGATCAGTACACTAAGGCGACTTGGTTCCCCAAATTTCGTTCTTCTATGTTGAAGCGTTCATTTCCAGTAACAGTTTGAATTTTTAGGTTTCACTCTGTTTTCTCCTATATTGATAGATGTATCTGGAACTCTAAATCCAACACGGTTTGTGCTAGCTTCTTGAAACTTGACACAGTAAAGTAGTTTCACGTTCTATCTCTATGTTTTGTTTCCTCTTGATGTAGCCCTAAGCAGTGACTGGCGAGAAACACTTTCATGGAAAGGGGTTGCCAAGCTTCCAAAAATTACGAATCTCCAGAAATCTCAGCAAATACTTTTTCACCCAAACTGGATGATACTGTCAGGTAATGACCAGTACACTAAGGCGACTTGGTTCCCCAAATTTAGTTCTTCTATGTTGAAGCGTTCATTTCCAGTAACAGTTTGAATTTTTAGGTATCACTCTGTTTTCTCCTATATTGATACATGTACTTGGAACTCTAAATCCAACACGGTTTGTGCTAGCTTCTTGAAACTTGACACAGTAAAGTAGTTTCACGTTCTATCTCTATGTTTTGTTTCCTCTTGATGTAGCCCTAAGCACTGACTGGCGAGAAACACTTTCATGGAAAGGGGTTGCCAAGCTTCCAAAAATTACGAATCTCCAGAAATCTCAGCAAATATTTTTTCACCCAAACTGGATGATACTTTCAGGTAATGATCAGTACACTAAGGCGACTTGGTTCCCCAAATTTCGTTCTTCTACGTTGAAGCGTTCATTTCCAGTAACAGTTTGAATTTTTAGGTTTCACTCTGTTTTCTCCTATATTGATAGATGTATCTGGAACTCTAAATCCAACACGGTTTGTGCTAGCTTCTTGAAACTTGACACAGTAAAGTAGTTTCACGTTCTATCTCTATGTTTTGTTTCCTCTTGATGTAGCCCTAAGCACTGACTGGAGAGAAACACTTTCATGGAAAGGGGTTGCCAAGCTTCCAAAAATTACGAATCTCCAGAAATCTCAGCAAATATTTTTTTCACCCAAACTGGATGATACTTTCAGGTAATGATCAGTACACGAAGGCGACTTGGTTCCCCAAATTTCGTTCTTCTATGTTGAAGCGTTCATTTCCAGTAACAGTTTGAATTTTTAGGTTTCACTCTGTTTTCTCCTATATTGATAGATGTATCTGGAACTCTAAATCCAACACGGTTTGTGCTAGCTTCTTGAAACTTGACACAGTAAAGTAGTTTCACGTTCTATCTCTATGGTTTGTTTCCTCTTGATGTAGCCCTAAGCAGTGACTGGCGAGAAACACTTTCATGGAAAGGGGTTGCCAAGCTTCCAAAAATTACGAATCTCCAGAAATCTCAGCAAATACTTTTTCACCCAAACTGGATGATACTGTCAGGTAATGATCAGTACACTAAGGCGACTTGGTTCCCCAAATTTCGTTCTTCTATGTTGAAGCGTTCATTTCCAGTAACAGTTTGAATTTTTAGGTTTCACTCTGTTTTCTCCTATATTGATACATGTACTTGGAACTCTAAATCCAACACGGTTTGTGCTAGCTTCTTGAAACTTGACACAGTAAAGTAGTTTCACGTTCTATCTCTATGGTTTGTTTCCTCTTGATGTAGCCCTAAGCACTGACTGGCGAGAAACACTTTCATGGAAAGGGGTTGCCAAGCTTCCAAAAATTACGAATCTCCAGAAATCTCAGCAAATATTTTTTCACCCAAACTGGATGATACTGTCAGGTAATGACCAGTACACTAAGGCGACTTGGTTCCCCAAATTTCGTTCTTCTATGTTGAAGCGTTCATTTCCAGTACCAGTTTGAATTTTTAGGTATCACTCTGTTTTCTCCTATATTGATACATGTACTTGGAACTCTAAATCCAACACGGTTTGTGCTAGCTTCTTGAAACTTGACACAGTAAAGTAGTTTCACGTTCTATCTCTATGGTTTGTTTCCTCTTGTTGTAGCCCTAAGCCCTGACTGGCGAGAAACACTTTCATGGAAAGGGGTTGCCAAGCTTCCAAAAATTACGAATCTCCAGAAATCTCAGCAAATATTTTTTCACCCAAACTGGATGATACTTTCAGGTAATGATCAGTACAGTAAGGCGACTTGGTTCCCCAAATTTCGTTCTTCTACGTTGAAGCGTTCATTTCCAGTAACAGTTTGAATTTTTAGGTTTCACTCTGTTTTCTCCTATATTGATACATGTACTTGGAACTCTAAATCCAACAAGGTTTGTGCTAGCTTCTTGAAACTTGACACAGTAAAGTAGTTTCACGTTCTATCTCTATGTTTTGTTTCCTCTTGATGTAGCCCTAAGCACTGACTGGCGAGAAACACTTTCATGGTAAGGGGTTGCCAAGCTTCCAAAAATTACGAATCTCCAGAAATCTCAGCAAATATTTTTTCACCCAAACTGGATGATACTTTCAGGTAATGATCAGTACACTAAGGCGACTTGGTTCCCCAAATTTTGTTCTTCTACGTTGAAGCGTTCATTTCCAGTAAAAGTTTGAATTTTTAGGTTTCACTCTGTTTTCTCCTATATTGATAGATGTATTTGGAACTCTAAATCCAACACGGTTTGTGCTAGCTTCTTGAAACTTGACACAGTAAAGTAGTTTCACGTTCTATCTCTACGGTTTGTTTCCTCTTGATGTAGCCCTAAGCACTGACTGGAGAGAAACACTTTCATGGAAAGGGGTTGCCAAGCTTCCAAAAATTACGAATCTCCAGAAATCTCAGCAAAAATTTTTTTTCCCAAACTGGATGATACTTTCAGGTAATGATCAGTACACGAAGGCGACTTGGTTCCCCAAATTTCGTTCTTCTATGTTGAAGCGTTCATTTCCAGTAACAGTTTGAATTTTTAGGTTTCACTCTGTTTTCTCCTATATTGATAGATGTATCTGGAACTCTAAATCCAACACGGTTTGTGCTAGCTTCTTGAAACTTGACACAGTAAAGTAGTTTCACGTTCTATCTCTATGGTTTGTTTCCTCTTGATGTAGCCCTAAGCAGTGACTGGCGAGAAACACTTTCATGGAAAGGGGTTGCCCAGCTACCAAAAATTACGAATCTCCAGAAATCTCAGCAAATATTTTTTCACCCAAACTGGATGATACTTTCAGGTAATGATCAGTACACGAAGGCGACTTGGTTCCCCAAATTTCGTTCTTCTATGTTGAAGCGTTCATTTCCAGTAACAGTTTGAATTTTTAGGTTTCACTCTGTTTTCTCCTATATTGATAGATGTATCTGGAACTCTAAATCCAACACGGTTTGTGCTAGCTTCTTGAAACTTGACACAGTAAAGTAGTTTCACGTTCTATCTCTATGTTTTGTTTCCTCTTGATGTAGCCCTAAGCAGTGAATGGCGAGAAACACTTTCATGGAAAGGGGTTGCCAAGCTTCCAAAAATTACGAATCTCCAGAAATCTCAGCAAATACTTTTTCACCCAATCTGGATGATACTGTCAGGTAATGATCAGTACACTAAGGCGACTTGGTTCCCCAAATTTCGTTCTTCTATGTTGAAGCGTTCATTTCCAGTAACAGTTTGAATTTTTAGGTTTCACTCTGTTTTCTCCTATATTGATACATGTACTTGGAACTCTAAATCCAACACGGTTTGTGCTAGCTTCTTGAAACTTGACACAGTAAAGTAGTTTCACGTTCTATCTCTATGTTTTGTTTCCTCTTGATGTAGCCCTAAGCAGTGACTGGCGAGAAACACTTTCATGAAACGGGGTTTCCAAGCTTCCAAAAATTACGAATCTCCAGAAATCTCAGCAAATATTTTTTCACCCAAACTGGATGATACTTTCAGGTAATGATCAGTACACGAAGGCGACTTGGTTCCCCAAATTTCGTTCTTCTATGTTGAAGCGTTCATTTCCAGTAACAGTTTGAATTTTTAGGTTTCACTCTGTTTTCTCCTATATTGATAGATGTATCTGGAACTCTAAATCCAACACGGTTTGTGCTAGCTTCTTGAAACTTGACACAGTAAAGTAGTTTCACGTTCTTTCTCTATGTTTTGTTTCCTCTTGATTTAGCCCTAAGCAGTGACTGGCGAGAAACACTTTCATGGAAAGGGGTTGCCAAGCTTCCAAAAATTACGAATCTCCAGAAATCTCAGCAAATACTTTTTCACCCAAACTGGATGATACTTTCAGGTAATGATCAGTACACTAAGGCGACTTGGTTCCCCAAATTTCGTTCTTCTATGTTGAAGCATTCATTTCCAGTAACAGTTTGAATTTTTAGGTTTCACTCTGTTTTCTCCTATATTGATACATGTACTTGGAACTCTAAATCCAACACGTTTTGTGCTAGCTTCTTGAAACTTGACACAGTAAAGTAGTTTCACGTTCTATCTCTATGGTTTGTTTCCTCTTGATGTAGCCCTAAGCACTGACTGGCGAGAAACACTTTCATGGAAAGGGGTTGCCAAGCTTCCAAAAATTACGAATCTCCAGAAATCTCAGCAAATATTTTTTCACCCAAACTGGATGATACTGTCAGGTAATGACCAGTACACTAAGGCGACTTGGTTCCCCAAATTTCGTTCTTCTATGTTGAAGCGTTCATTTCCAGTAACAGTTTGAATTTTTAGGTATCACTCTGTTTTCTCCTATATTGATACATGTACTTGGAACTCTAAATCCAACACGGTTTGTGCTAGCTTCTTGAAACTTGACACAGTAAAGTAGTTTCACGTTCTATCTCTATGGTTTGTTTCCTCTTGATGTAGCCCTAAGCACTGACTGGCGAGAAACACTTTCATGGAAAGGGGTTGCCAAGCTTCCAAAAATTACGAATCTCCAGAAATCTCAGCAAATATTTTTTCACCCAAACTGGATGATACTGTCAGGTAATGACCAGTACACTAAGGCGACTTGGTTCCCCAAATTTCGTTCTTCTATGTTGAAGCGTTCATTTCCAGTAACAGTTTGAATTTTTAGGTATCACTCTGTTTTCTCCTATATTGATACATGTACTTGGAACTCTAAATCCAACACGGTTTGTGCTAGCTTCTTGAAACTTGACACAGTAAAGTAGTTTCACGTTCTATCTCTATGTTTTGTTTCCTCTTGATGTAGCCCTAAGCACTGACTGGAGAGAAACACTTTCATGGAAAGGGGTTGCCAAGCTTCCAAAAATTACGAATCTCCAGAAATCTCAGCAAATATTTTTTTCACCCAAACTGGATGATACTTTCAGGTAATGATCAGTACACGAAGGCGACTTGGTTCCCCAAATTTCGTTCTTCTATGTTGAAGCGTTCATTTCCAGTAACAGTTTGAATTTTTAGGTTTCACTCTGTTTTCTGACTATATTGATAGATGTATCTGGAACTCTAAATCCAACACGGTTTGTGCTAGCTTCTTGAAACTTGACACAGTAAAGTAGTTTCACGTTCTATCTCTATGGTTTGTTTCCTCTTGATGTAGCCCTAAGCAGTGACTGGCGAGAAACACTTTCATGGAAAGGGGTTGCCAAGCTTCCAAAAATTACGAATCTCCAGAAATCTCAGCAAATACTTTTTCACCCAAACTGGATGATACTGTCAGGTAATGATCAGTACACTAAGGCGACTTGGTTCCCCAAATTTCGTTCTTCTATGTTGAAGCGTTCATTTCCAGTAACAGTTTGAATTTTTAGGTTTCACTCTGTTTTCTCCTATATTGATACATGTACTTGGAACTCTAAATCCAACACGGTTTGTGCTAGCTTCTTGAAACTTGACACAGTAAAGTAGTTTCACGTTCTATCTCTATGGTTTGTTTCCTCTTGATGTAGCCCTAAGCACTGACTGGCGAGAAACACTTTCATGGAAAGGGGTTGCCAAGCTTCCAAAAATTACGAATCTCCAGAAATCTCAGCAAATATTTTTTCACCCAAACTGGATGATACTGTCAGGTAATGACCAGTACACTAAGGCGACTTGGTTCCCCAAATTTCGTTCTTCTATGTTGAAGCGTTCATTTCCAGTACCAGTTTGAATTTTTAGGTATCACTCTGTTTTCTCCTATATTGATACATGTACTTGGAACTCTAAATCCAACACGGTTTGTGCTAGCTTCTTGAAACTTGACACAGTAAAGTAGTTTCACGTTCTATCTCTATGGTTTGTTTCCTCTTGTTGTAGCCCTAAGCCCTGACTGGCGAGAAACACTTTCATGGAAAGGGGTTGCCAAGCTTCCAAAAATTACGAATCTCCAGAAATCTCAGCAAATATTTTTTCACCCAAACTGGATGATACTTTCAGGTAATGATCAGTACACGAAGGCGACTTGGTTCCCCAAATTTCGTTCTTCTATGTTGAAGCGTTCATTTCCAGTAACAGTTTGAATTTTTAGGTTTCACTCTGTTTTCTCCTATATTGATAGATGTATCTGGAACTCTAAATCCAACACGGTTTGTGCTAGCTTCTTGAAACTTGACACAGTAAAGTAGTTTCACGTTCTATCTCTATGTTTTGTTTCCTCTTGATGTAGCCCTAAGCAGTGACTGGCGAGAAACACTTTCATCGAAAGGGGTTGCCAAGCTTCCAAAAATTACGAATCTCCAGAAATCTCAGCAAATACTTTTTCACCCAAACTGGATGATACTGTCAGGTAATGATCAGTACACTAAGGCGACTTGGTTCCCCAAATTTCGTTCTTCTATGTTGAAGCGTTCATTTCCAGTAACACTTTGAATTTTTAGGTATCACTCTGTTTTCTCCTATATTGATACATGTACTTGGAACTCTAAATCCAACACGGTTTGTGCTAGCTTCTTGAAACTTGACACAGTAAAGTAGTTTCACGTTCTATCTCTATGTTTTGTTTCCTCTTGATGTAGCCCTAAGCAGTGACTGGCGAGAAACACTTTCATGGAACGGGGATTCCAAGGTTCCAAAAATTATGAATCTCCAGAAATCTCAGCAAATATTTTTTCACCCAAACTGGATGATACTTTCAGGTAATGATCAGTACAGTAAGGCGACTTGGTTCCCCAAATTTCGTTCTTCTACGTTGAAGCGTTCATTTCCAGTAACAGTTTGAATTTTTAGGTTTCACTCTGTTTTCTCCTATATTGATACATGTACTTGGAACTCTAAATCCAACAAGGTTTGTGCTAGCTTCTTGAAACTTGACACAGTAAAGTAGTTTCACGTTCTATCTCTATGTTTTGTTTCCTCTTGATGTAGCCCTAAGCACTGACTGGCGAGAAACACTTTCATGGTAAGGGGTTGCCAAGCTTCCAAAAATTACGAATCTCCAGAAATCTCAGCAAATATTTTTTCACCCAAACTGGATGATACTTTCAGGTAATGATCAGTACACTAAGGCGACTTGGTTCCCCAAATTTTGTTCTTCTACGTTGAAGCGTTCATTTCCAGTAAAAGTTTGAATTTTTAGGTTTCACTCTGTTTTCTCCTATATTGATAGATGTATTTGGAACTCTAAATCCAACACGGTTTGTGCTAGCTTCTTGAAACTTGACACAGTAAAGTAGTTTCACGTTCTATCTCTACGGTTTGTTTCCTCTTGATGTAGCCCTAAGCACTGACTGGAGAGAAACACTTTCATGGAAAGGGGTTGCCAAGCTTCCAAAAATTACGAATCTCCAGAAATCTCAGCAAAAATTTTTTTTCCCAAACTGGATGATACTTTCAGGTAATGATCAGTACACGAAGGCGACTTGGTTCCCCAAATTTCGTTCTTCTATGTTGAAGCGTTCATTTCCTGTAACAGTTTGAATTTTTAGGTTTCACTCTGTTTTCTCCTATATTGATAGATGTATCTGGAACTCTAAATCCAACACGGTTTGTGCTAGCTTCTTGAAACTTGACACAGTAAAGTAGTTTCACGTTCTATCTCTATGGTTTGTTTCCTCTTGATGTAGCCCTAAGCAGTGACTGGCGAGAAACACTTTCATGGAAAGGGGTTGCCCAGCTTCCAAAAATTACGAATCTCCAGAAATCTCAGCAAATATTTTTTCACCCAAACTGGATGATACTTTCAGGTAATGATCAGTACACGAAGGCGACTTGGTTCCCCAAATTTCGTTCTTCTATGTTGAAGCGTTCATTTCCAGTAACAGTTTGAATTTTTAGGTTTCACTCTGTTTTCTCCTATATTGATAGATGTATCTGGAACTCTAAATCCAACACGGTTTGTGCTAGCTTCTTGAAACTTGACACAGTAAAGTAGTTTCACGTTCTATCTCTATGTTTTGTTTCCTCTTGATGTAGCCCTAAGCAGTGAATGGCGAGAAACACTTTCATGGAAAGGGGTTGCCAAGCTTCCAAAAATTACGAATCTCCAGAAATCTCAGCAAATACTTTTTCACCCAAACTGGATGATACTGTCAGGTAATGATCAGTACACTAAGGCGACTTGGTTCCCCAAATTTCATTCTTCTATGTTGAAGCGTTCATTTCCAGTAACAGTTTGAATTTTTAGGTTTCACTCTGTTTTCTCCTATATTGATACATGTACTTGGAACTCTAAATCCAACACGGTTTGTGCTAGCTTCTTGAAACTTGACACAGTAAAGTAGTTTCACGTTCTATCTCTATGTTTTGTTTCCTCTTGATGTAGCCCTAAGCAGTGACTGGCGAGAAACACTTTCATGAAACGGGGTTTCCAAGCTTCCAAAAATTACGAATCTCCAGAAATCTCAGCAAATATTTTTTCACCCAAACTGGATGATACTTTCAGGTAATGATCAGTACACGAAGGCGACTTGGTTCCCCAAATTTCGTTCTTCTATGTTGAAGCGTTCATTTCCAGTAACAGTTTGAATTTTTAGGTTTCACTCTGTTTTCTCCTATATTGATAGATGTATCTGGAACTCTAAATCCAACACGGTTTGTGCTAGCTTCTTGAAACTTGACACAGTAAAGTAGTTTCACGTTCTTTCTCTATGTTTTGTTTCCTCTTGATTTAGCCCTAAGCAGTGACTGGCGAGAAACACTTTCATGGAAAGGGGTTGCCAAGCTTCCAAAAATTACGAATCTCCAGAAATCTCAGCAAATACTTTTTCACCCAAACTGGATGATACTTTCAGGTAATGATCAGTACACTAAGGCGACTTGGTTCCCCAAATTTCGTTCTTCTATGTTGAAGCATTCATTTCCAGTAACAGTTTGAATTTTTAGGTTTCACTCTGTTTTCTCCTATATTGATACATGTACTTGGAACTCTAAATCCAACACGGTTTGTGCTAGCTTCTTGAAACTTGACACAGTAAAGTAGTTTCACGTTCTATCTCTATGGTTTGTTTCCTCTTGATGTAGCCCTAAGCACTGACTGGCGAGAAACACTTTCATGGAAAGGGGTTGCCAAGCTTCCAAAAATTACGAATCTCCAGAAATCTCAGCAAATATTTTTTCACCCAAACTGGATGATACTGTCAGGTAATGACCAGTACACTAAGGCGACTTGGTTCCCCAAATTTCGTTCTTCTATGTTGAAGCGTTCATTTCCAGTAACAGTTTGAATTTTTAGGTATCACTCTGTTTTCTCCTATATTGATACATGTACTTGGAACTCTAAATCCAACACGGTTTGTGCTAGCTTCTTGAAACTTGACACAGTAAAGTAGTTTCACGTTCTATCTCTATGGTTTGTTTCCTCTTGATGTAGCCCTAAGCACTGACTGGCGAGAAACACTTTCATGGAAAGGGGTTGCCAAGCTTCCAAAAATTACGAATCTCCAGAAATCTCAGCAAATATTTTTTCACCCAAACTGGATGATACTGTCAAGTAATGACCAGTACACTAAGGCGACTTGGTTCCCCAAATTTCGTTCTTCTATGTTGAAGCGTTCATTTCCAGTAACAGTTTGAATTTTTAGGTATCACTCTGTTTTCTCCTATATTGATACATGTACTTGGAACTCTAAATCCAACACGGTTTGTGCTAGCTTCTTGAAACTTGACACAGTAAAGTAGTTTCACGTTCTATCTCTATGTTTTGTTTCCTCTTGATGTAGCCCTAAGCACTGACTGGCGAGAAACACTTTCATGGAAAGGGGTTGCCAAGCTTCCAAAAATTACGAATCTCCAGAAATCTCAGCAAATATTTTTTCACCCAAACTGGATGATACTTTCAGGTAATGATCAGTACACTAAGGCGACTTGGTTCCCCAAATTTCGTTCTTCTACGTTGAAGCGTTCATTTCCAGTAACAGTTTGAATTTTTAGGTTTCACTCTGTTTTCTCCTATATTGATAGATGTATCTGGAACTCTAAATCCAACACGGTTTGTGCTAGCTTCTTGAAACTTGACACAGTAAAGTAGTTTCACATTCTATCTCTATGGTTTGTTTCCTCTTGATGTAGCCCTAAGCACTGACTGGAGAGAAACACTTTCATGGAAAGGGGTTGCCAAGCTTCCAAAAATTACGAATCTCCAGAAATCTCAGCAAATATTTTTTCACCCAAACTGGATGATACTTTCAGGTAATGATCAGTACACGAAGGCGACTTGGTTCCGCAAATTTCGTTCTTCTATGTTGAAGCGTTCATTTCCTGTAACAGTTTGAATTTTTAGGTTTCACTCTGTTTTCTCCTATATTGATAGATGTATCTGGAACTCTAAATCCAACACGGTTTGTGCTAGCTTCTTGAAACTTGACACAGTAAAGTAGTTTCACGTTCTATCTCTATGTTTTGTTTCCTCTTGATGTAGCCCTAAGCACTGACTGGCGAGAAACACTTTCATGGAAAGGGGTTGCCAAGCTTCCAAAAATTACGAATCTCCAGAAATCTCAGCAAATACTTTTTCACCCAAACTGGATGATACTGTCAGGTAATGATCAGTACACTAAGGCGACTTGGTTCCCCAAATTTCGTTCTTCTATGTTGAAGCGTTCATTTCCAGTAACAGTTTGAATTTTTAGGTTTCACTCTGTTTTCTCCTATATTGATACATGTACTTGGAACTCTAAATCCAACACGGTTTGTGCTAGCTTCTTGAAACTTGACACAGTAAAGTAGTTTCACGTTCTATCTCTATGTTTTGTTTCCTCTTGATGTAGCCCTAAGCACTGACTGGCGAGAAACACTTTCATGGAAAGGGGTTGCCAAGCTTCCAAAAATTACGAATCTCCAGAAATCTCAGCAAATATTTTTTCACCCAAACTGGATGATACTTTCAGGTAATGATCAGTACACGAAGGCGACTTGGTTCCCCAAATTTCGTTCTTCTATGTTGAAGCGTTCATTTCCAGTAACAGTTTGAATTTTTAGGTTTCACTCTGTTTTCTCCTATATTGATAGATGTATCTGGAACTCTAAATCCAACAAGGTTTGTGCTAGCTTCTTGAAACTTGACACAGTAAAATAGTTTCACGTTCTATCTCTATGTTTTGTTTCCTCTTGATGTAGCCCTAAGCACTGACTGGCGAGAAACACTTTCATGGAAAGGGGTTGCCAAGCTTCCAAAAATTACGAATCTCCAGAAATCTCAGCAAATACTTTTTCACCCAAACTGGATGATACTGTCAGGTAATGATCAGTACACTAAGGCGACTTGGTTCCCCAAATTTCGTTCTTCTATGTTGAAGCGTTCATTTCCAGTAACACTTTGAATTTTTAGGTATCACTCTGTTTTCTCCTATATTGATTCATGTACTTGGAACTCTAAATCCAACACGGTTTGTGCTAGCTTCTTGAAACTTGACACAGTAAAGTAGTTTCACGTTCTATCTCTATGTTTTGTTTCCTCTTGATGTAGCCCTAAGCACTGACTGGCGAGAAACACTTTCATGGAAAGGGGTTGCCAAGCTTCCAAAAATTACGAATCTCCAGAAATCTCAGCAAATATTTTTTCACCCAAACTGGATGATACTTTCAGGTAATGATCAGTACACTAAGGCGACTTGGTTCCCCAAATTTCGTTCTTCTACGTTGAAGCGTTCATTTCCAGTAACAGTTTGAATTTTTAGGTTTCACTCTGTTTTCTCCTATATTGATAGATGTATCTGGAACTCTAAATCCAACACGGTTTGTGCTAGCTTCTTGAAACTTGACACAGTAAAGTAGTTTCACATTCTATCTCTATGGTTTGTTTCCTCTTGATGTAGCCCTAAGCACTGACTGGAGAGAAACACTTTCATGGAAAGGGGTTGCCAAGCTTCCAAAAATTACGAATCTCCAGAAATCTCAGCAAATATTTTTTCACCCAAACTGGATGATACTTTCAGGTAATGATCAGTACACGAAGGCGACTTGGTTCCGCAAATTTCGTTCTTCTATGTTGAAGCGTTCATTTCCAGTAACAGTTTGAATTTTTAGGTTTCACTCTGTTTTCTCCTATATTGATAGATGTATCTGGAACTCTAAATCCAACACGGTTTGTGCTAGCTTCTTGAAACTTGACACAGTAAAGTAGTTTCACGTTCTATCTCTATGTTTTGTTTCCTCTTGATGTAGCCCTAAGCACTGACTGGCGAGAAACACTTTCATGGAAAGGGGTTGCCAAGCTTCCAAAAATTACGAATCTCCAGAAATCTCAGCAAATACTTTTTCACCCAAACTGGATGATACTGTCAGGTAATGATCAGTACACTAAGGCGACTTGGTTCCCCAAATTTCGTTCTTCTATGTTGAAGCGTTCATTTCCAGTAACAGTTTGAATTTTTAGGTTTCACTCTGTTTTCTCCTATATTGATACATGTACTTGGAACTCTAAATCCAACACGGTTTGTGCTAGCTTCTTGAAACTTGACACAGTAAAGTAGTTTCACGTTCTATCTCTATGTTTTGTTTCCTCTTGATGTAGCCCTAAGCAGTGACTGGCGAGAAACACTTTCATGGAAAGGGGTTGCCAAGCTTCCAAAAATTACGAATCTCCAGAAATCTCAGCAAATACTTTTTCACCCAAACTGGATGATACTGTCAGGTAATGATCAGTACACTAAGGCGACTTGGTTCCCCAAATTTCGTTCTTCTATGTTGAAGCGTTCATTTCCAGTAACACTTTGAATTTTTAGGTATCACTCTGTTTTCTCCTATATTGATACATGTACTTGGAACTCTAAATCCAACACGGTTTGTGCTAGCTTCTTGAAACTTGACACAGTAAAGTAGTTTCACGTTCTATCTCTATGTTTTGTTTCCTCTTGATGTAGCCCTAAGCAGTGACTGGCGAGAAACACTTTCATGGAACGGGGTTTCCAAGGTTCCAAAAATTACGAATCTCCAGAAATCTCAGCAAATATTTTTTCACCCAAACTGGATGATACTTTCAGGTAATGATCAGTACACTAAGGCGACTTGGTTCCCCAAATTTCGTTCTTCTACGTTGAAGCGTTCATTTCCAGTAACAGTTTGAATTTTTAGGTTTCACTCTGTTTTCTCCTATATTGATACATGTACTTGGAACTCTAAATCCAACACGGTTTGTGCTAGCTTCTTGAAACTTGACACAGTAAAGTAGTTTCACGTTCTATCTCTATGTTTTGTTTCCTCTTGATGTAGCCCTAAGAACTGACTGGCGAGAAACAC
This sequence comes from Spermophilus citellus, assembly GCF_964194105.1. NCBI lineage: Eukaryota > Metazoa > Chordata > Mammalia > Rodentia > Sciuridae > Spermophilus > Spermophilus citellus. The sequence continues at coordinate 49,647,189 of NC_138187.1, read as the reverse complement.
TTTCATGGAAAGGGGTTGCCAAGCTTCCAAAAATTACGAATCTCCAGAAATCTCAGCAAATATTTTTTCACCCAAACTGGATGATACTTTCAGGTAATGATCAGTACACTAAGGCGACTTGGTTCCCCAAATTTCGTTCTTCTACGTTGAAGCGTTCATTTCCAGTAACAGTTTGAATTTTTAGGTTTCACTCTGTTTTCTCCTATATTGATAGATGTATTTGGAACTCTAAATCCAACACGGTTTGTGCTAGCTTCTTGAAACTTGACACATTAAAGTAGTTTCACGTTCTATCTCTACGGTTTGTTTCCTCTTGATGTAGCCCTAAGCACTGACTGGAGAGAAACACTTTCATGGAAAGGGGTTGCCAAGCTTCCAAAAATTATGAATCTCCAGAAATCTCAGCAAAAATTTTTTTTCCCAAACTGGATGATACTTTCAGGTAATGATCAGTACACGAAGGCGACTTGGTTCCCCAAATTTCGTTCTTCTATGTTGAAGCGTTCATTTCCAGTAACAGTTTGAATTTTTAGGTTTCAATCTGTTTTCTCCTATATTGATAGATGTATCTGGAACTCTAAATCCAACACGGTTTGTGCTAGCTTCTTGAAACTTGACACAGTAAAGTAGTTTCACGTTCTATCTCTATGGTTTGTTTCCTCTTGATGTAGCCCTAAGCACTGACTGGCGAGAAACACTTTCATGGAAAGGGTTTGCCAAGCTTTCAAAAATTACGAATCTCCAGAAATCTCAGCAAATATTTTTTCACCCAAACTGGATGATACTTTCAGGTAATGATCAGTACACGAAGGCGACTTGGTTCCCCAAATTTCGTTCTTCTATGTTGAAGCGTTCATTTCCAGTAACAGTTTGAATTTTTAGGTTTCACTCTGTTTTCTCCTATATTGATAGATGTATCTGGAACTCTAAATCCAACACGGTTTGTGCTAGCTTCTTGAAACTTGACACAGTAAAGTAGTTTCACGTTCTATCTCTATGTTTTGTTTCCTCTTGATGTAGCCCTAAGCAGTGACTGGCGAGAAACACTTTCATGGAAAGGGGTTGCCAAGCTTCCAAAAATTACGAATCTCCAGAAATCTCAGCAAATACTTTTTCACCCAAACTGGATGATACTGTCAGGTAATGATCAGTACACTAAGGCCACTTGGTTCCCCAAATTTCGTTCTTCTATGTTGAAGCGTTCATTTCCAGTAACAGTTTGAATTTTTAGGTTTCACTCTGTTTTCTCCTATATTGATACATGTACTTGGAACTCTAAATCCAACACGGTTTGTGCTAGCTTCTTGAAACTTGACACAGTAAAGTAGTTTCACGTTCTATCTCTATGGTTTGTTTCCTCTTGATGTAGCCCTAAGCAGTGACTGGCGAGAAACACTTTCATGGAAAGGGGTTGCCCAGCTTCCAAAAATTACGAATCTCCAGAAATCTCAGCAAATATTTTTTCACCCAAACTGGATGATACGTTCAGGTAATGATCAGTACACGAAGGCGACTTGGTTCCCCAAATTTCGTTCTTCTATGTTGAAGCGTTCATTTCCAGTAACAGTTTGAATTTTTAGGTATCACTCTGTTTTCTCCTATATTGATAGATGTATCTGGAACTCTAAATCAAACACGGTTTGTGCTAGCTTCTTGAAACTTGACACAGTAAAGTAGTTTCACGTTCTATCTCTATGTTTTGTTTCCTCTTGATGTAGCCCTAAGCAGTGACTGGCGAGAAACACTTTCATGGAAAGGGGTTGCCAAGCTTCCAAAAATTACGAATCTCCAGAAATCTCAGCAAATACTTTTTCACCCAAACTGGATGATACTGTCAGGTAATGATCAGTACACTAAGGCGACTTGGATCCCCAAATTTCGTTCTTCTATGTTGAAGCGTTCATTTCCAGTAACAGTTTGAATTTTTAGGTTTCACTCTGTTTTCTCCTATATTGATACATGTACTTGGAACTCTAAATCCAACACGGTTTGTGCTAGCTTCTTGAAACTTGACACAGTAAAGTAGTTTCACGTTCTATCTCTATGGTTTGTTTCCTCTTGATGTAGCCCTAAGCACTGACTGGCGAGAAACACTTTCATGGAAAGGGGTTGCCAAGCTTCCAAAAATTACGAATCTCCAGAAATCTCAGCAAATATTTTTTCACCCAAACTGGATGATACTGTCAGGTAATGACCAGTACACTAAGGCGACTTGGTTCCCCAAATTTCGTTCTTCTATGTTGAAGCGTTCATTTCCAGTAACAGTTTGAATTTTTAGGTATCACTCTGTTTTCTCCTATATTGATAGATGTATTTGGAACTCTAAATCCAACACGGTTTGTGCTAGCTTCTTGAAACTTGACACATTAAAGTAGTTTCACGTTCTATCTCTACGGTTTGTTTCCTCTTGATGTAGCCCTAAGCACTGACTGGAGAGAAACACTTTCATGGAAAGGGGTTGCCAAGCTTCCAAAAATTATGAATCTCCAGAAATCTCAGCAAAAATTTTTTTTCCCAAACTGGATGATACTTTCAGGTAATGATCAGTACACGAAGGCGACTTGGTTCCCCAAATTTCGTTCTTCTATGTTGAAGCGTTCATTTCCAGTAACAGTGTGAATTTTTAGGTTTCAATCTGTTTTCTCCTATATTGATAGATGTATCTGGAACTCTAAATCCAACACGGTTTGTGCTAGCTTCTTGAAACTTGACACAGTAAAGTAGTTTCACGTTCTATCTCTATGGTTTGTTTCCTCTTGATGTAGCCCTAAGCACTGACTGGCGAGAAACACTTTCATGGAAAGGGGTTGCCAAGCTTCCAAAAATTACGAATCTCCAGAAATCTCAGCAAATATTTTTTCACCCAAACTGGATGATACTTTCAGGTAATGATCAGTACACGAAGGCGACTTGGTTCCCCAAATTTCGTTCTTCTATGTTGAAGCGTTCATTTCCAGTAACAGTTTGAATTTTTAGGTTTCACTCTGTTTTCTCCTATATTGATAGATGTATCTGGAACTCTAAATCCAACACGGTTTGTGCTAGCTTCTTGAAACTTGACACAGTAAAGTAGTTTCACGTTCTATCTCTATGTTTTGTTTCCTCTTGATGTAGCCCTAAGCAGTGACTGGCGAGAAACACTTTCATGGAAAGGGGTTGCCAAGCTTCCAAAAATTACGAATCTCCAGAAATCTCAGCAAATACTTTTTCACCCAAACTGGATGATACTGTCAGGTAATGATCAGTACACTAAGGCGACTTGGTTCCCCAAATTTCGTTCTTCTATGTTGAAGCGTTCATTTCCAGTAAAAGTTTGAATTTTTAGGTTTCACTCTGTTTTCTCCTATATTGATACATGTACTTGGAACTCTAAATCCAACACGGTTTGTGCTAGCTTCTTGAAACTTGACACAGTAAAGTAGTTTCACGTTCTATCTCTATGGTTTGTTTCCTCTTGATGTAGCCCTAAGCAGTGACTGGCGAGAAACACTTTCATGGAAAGGGGTTGCCCAGCTTCCAAAAATTACGAATCTCCAGAAATCTCAGCAAATATTTTTTCACCCAAACTGGATGATACGTTCAGGTAATGATCAGTACACGAAGGCGACTTGGTTCCCCAAATTTCGTTCTTCTATGTTGAAGCGTTCATTTCCAGTAACAGTTTGAATTTTTAGGTATCACTCTGTTTTCTCCTATATTGATAGATGTATCTGGAACTCTAAATCAAACACGGTTTGTGCTAGCTTCTTGAAACTTGACACAGTAAAGTAGTTTCACGTTCTATCTCTATGTTTTGTTTCCTCTTGATGTAGCCCTAAGCAGTGACTGGCGAGAAACACTTTCATGGAAAGGGGTTGCCAAGCTTCCAAAAATTACGAATCTCCAGAAATCTCAGCAAATACTTTTTCACCCAAACTGGATGATACTGTCAGGTAATGATCAGTACACTAAGGCGACTTGGTTCCCCAAATTTCGTTCTTCTATGTTGAAGCGTTCATTTCCAGTAACAGTTTGAATTTTTAGGTTTCACTCTGTTTTCTCCTATATTGATACATGTACTTGGAACTCTAAATCCAACACGGTTTGTGCTAGCTTCTTGAAACTTGACACAGTAAAGTAGTTTCACGTTCTATCTCTATGGTTTGTTTCCTCTTGATGTAGCCCTAAGCACTGACTGGCGAGAAACACTTTCATGGAAAGGGGTTGCCAAGCTTCCAAAAATTACGAATCTCCAGAAATCTCAGCAAATATTTTTTCACCCAAACTGGATGATACTGTCAGGTAATGACCAGTACACTAAGGCGACTTGGTTCCCCAAATTTCGTTCTTCTATGTTGAAGCGTTCATTTCCAGTAACAGTTTGAATTTTTAGGTATCACTCTGTTTTCTCCTATATTGATACATGTACTTGGAACTCTAAATCCAACACGGTTTGTGCTAGCTTCTTGAAACTTGACACAGTAAAGTAGTTTCACGTTCTATCTCTATGTTTTGTTTCCTCTTGATGTAGCCCTAAGCACTGACTGGCGAGAAACACTTTCATGGAAAGGGGTTGCCAAGCTTCCAAAAATTACGAATCTCCAGAAATCTCAGCAAATATTTTTTCACCCAAACTGGATGATACTTTCAGGTAATGATCAGTACACTAAGGCGACTTGGTTCCCCAAATTTCGTTCTTCTACGTTGAAGCGTTCATTTCCAGTAACAGTTTGAATTTTTAGGTTTCACTCTGTTTTCTCCTATATTGATAGATGTATCTGGAACTCTAAATCCAACACGGTTTGTGCTAGCTTCTTGAAACTTGACACAGTAAAGTAGTTTCACGTTCTATCTCTATGGTTTGTTTCCTCTTGATGTAGCCCTAAGCACTGACTGGAGAGAAAACACTTTCATGGAAAGGGGTTGCCAAGCTTCCAAAAATTACGAATCTCCAGAAATCTCAGCAAATATTTTTTCACCCAAACTGGATGATACTTTCAGGTAATGATCAGTACACGAAGGCGACTTGGTTCCCCAAATTTCGTTCTTCTATGTTGAAGCGTTCATTTCCAGTAACAGTTTGAATTTTTAGGTTTCACTCTGTTTTCTCCTATATTGATAGATGTATCTGGAACTCTAAATCCAACACGGTTTGTGCTAGCTTCTTGAAACTTGACACAGTAAAGTAGTTTCACGTTCTATCTCTATGTTTTGTTTCCTCTTGATGTAGCCCTAAGCAGTGACTGGCGAGAAACACTTTCATGGAAAGGGTTGCCAAGCTTCCAAAAATTACGAATCTCCAGAAATCTCAGCAAATACTTTTTCACCCAAACTGGATGATACTGTCAGGTAATGATCAGTACACTAAGGCGACTTGGTTCCCCAAATTTCGTTCTTCTATGTTGAAGCGTTCATTTCCAGTAACACTTTGAATTTTTAGGTATCACTCTGTTTTCTCCTATATTGATACATGTACTTGGAACTCTAAATCCAACACGGTTTGTGCTAGCTTCTTGAAACTTGACACAGTAAAGTAGTTTCACGTTCTATCTCTATGTTTTGTTTCCTCTTGATGTAGCCCTAAGCACTGACTGGCGAGAAACACTTTCATGGAAAGGGGTTGCCAAGCTTCCAAAAATTACGAATCTCCAGAAATCTCAGCAAATATTTTTTCACCCAAACTGGATGATACTTTCAGGTAATGATCAGTACACTAAGGCGACTTGGTTCCCCAAATTTCGTTCTTCTACGTTGAAGCGTTCATTTCCAGTAACAGTTTGAATTTTTAGGTTTCACTCTGTTTTCTCCTATATTGATAGATGTATCTGGAACTCTAAATCCAACACGGTTTGTGCTAGCTTCTTGAAACTTGACACAGTAAAGTAGTTTCACGTTCTATCTCTATGGTTTGTTTCCTCTTGATGTAGCCCTAAGCACTGACTGGAGAGAAAACACTTTCATGGAAAGGGGTTGCCAAGCTTCCAAAAATTACGAATCTCCAGAAATCTCAGCAAATATTTTTTCACCCAAACTGGATGATACTTTCAGGTAATGATCAGTACACGAAGGCGACTTGGTTCCCCAAATTTCGTTCTTCTATGTTGAAGCGTTCATTTCCAGTAACAGTTTGAATTTTTGGTTTCACTCTGTTTTCTCCTATATTGATAGATGTATCTGGAACTCTAAATCCAACACGGTTTGTGCTAGCTTCTTGAAACTTGACACAGTAAAGTAGTTTCACGTTCTATCTCTATGTTTTGTTTCCTCTTGATGTAGCCCTAAGCAGTGACTGGCGAGAAACACTTTCATGGAAAGGGTTGCCAAGCTTCCAAAAATTACGAATCTCCAGAAATCTCAGCAAATACTTTTTCACCCAAACTGGATGATACTGTCAGGTAATGATCAGTACACTAAGGCGACTTGGTTCCCCAAATTTCGTTCTTCTATGTTGAAGCGTTCATTTCCAGTAACAGTTTGAATTTTTAGGTTTCACTCTGTTTTCTCCTATATTGATACATGTACTTGGAACTCTAAATCCAACACGGTTTGTGCTAGCTTCTTGAAACTTGACACAGTAAAGTAGTTTCACGTTCTATCTCTATGGTTTGTTTCCTCTTGATGTAGCCCTAAGCACTGACTGGCGAGAAACACTTTCATGGAAAGGGGTTGCCAAGCTTCCAAAAATTACGAATCTCCAGAAATCTCAGCAAATATTTTTTCACCCAAACTGGATGATACTGTCAGGTAATGACCAGTACACTAAGGCGACTTGGTTCCCCAAATTTCGTTCTTCTATGTTGAAGCGTTCATTTCCAGTAACAGTTTGAATTTTTAGGTATCACTCTGTTTTCTCCTATATTGATACATGTACTTGGAACTCTAAATCCAACACGGTTTGTGCTAGCTTCTTGAAACTTGACACAGTAAAGTAGTTTCACGTTCTATCTCTATGTTTTGTTTCCTCTTGATGTAGCCCTAAGCACTGACTGGCGAGAAACACTTTCATGGAAAGGGGTTGCCAAGCTTCCAAAAATTACGAATCTCCAGAAATCTCAGCAAATATTTTTTCACCCAAACTGGATGATACTTTCAGGTAATGATCAGTACACTAAGGCGACTTGGTTCCCCAAATTTCGTTCTTCTACGTTGAAGCGTTCATTTCCAGTAACAGTTTGAATTTTTAGGTTTCACTCTGTTTTCTCCTATATTGATAGATGTATCTGGAACTCTAAATCCAACACGGTTTGTGCTAGCTTCTTGAAACTTGACACAGTAAAGTAGTTTCACGTTCTATCTCTATGGTTTGTTTCCTCTTGATGTAGCCCTAAGCACTGACTGGAGAGAAAACACTTTCATGGAAAGGGGTTGCCAAGCTTCCAAAAATTACGAATCTCCAGAAATCTCAGCAAATATTTTTTCACCCAAACTGGATGATACTTTCAGGTAATGATCAGTACACGAAGGCGACTTGGTTCCCCAAATTTCGTTCTTCTATGTTGAAGCGTTCATTTCCAGTAACAGTTTGAATTTTTAGGTTTCACTCTGTTTTCTCCTATATTGATAGATGTATCTGGAACTCTAAATCCAACACGGTTTGTGCTAGCTTCTTGAAACTTGACACAGTAAAGTAGTTTCACGTTCTATCTCTATGTTTTGTTTCCTCTTGATGTAGCCCTAAGCAGTGACTGGCTAGAAACACTTTCATGGAAAGGGTTGCCAAGCTTCCAAAAATTACGAATCTCCAGAAATCTCAGCAAATACTTTTTCACCCAAACTGGATGATACTGTCAGGTAATGATCAGTACACTAAGGCGACTTGGTTCCCCAAATTTCGTTCTTCTATGTTGAAGCGTTCATTTCCAGTAACACTTTGAATTTTTAGGTATCACTCTGTTTTCTCCTATATTGATACATGTACTTGGAACTCTAAATCCAACACGGTTTGTGCTAGCTTCTTGAAACTTGACACAGTAAAGTAGTTTCACGTTCTATCTCTATGTTTTGTTTCCTCTTGATGTAGCCCTAAGCAGTGACTGGCGAGAAACACTTTCATGGAACGGGGTTTCCAAGGTTCCAAAAATTACGAATCTCCAGAAATCTCAGCAAATATTTTTTCACCCAAACTGGATGATACTTTCAGGTAATGACCAGTACACGAAGGCGACTTGGTTCCCCAAATTTCGTTCTTCTATGTTGAAGCGTTCATTTCCAGTAACAGTTTGAATTTTTAGGTTTCAATCTGTTTTCTCCTATATTGATAGATGTATCTGGAACTCTAAATCCAACACGGTTTGTGCTAGCTTCTTGAAACTTGACACAGTAAAGTAGTTTCACGTTCTATCTCTATGTTTTGTTTCCTCTTGATGTAGCCCTAAGCAGTGACTGGCGAGAAACACTTTCATGGAAAGGGGTTGCCCAGCTTCCAAAAATTACGAATCTCCAGAAATCTCAGCAAATATTTTTTCACCCAAACTGGATGATACTTTCAGGTAATGATCAGTACACGAAGGCGACTTGGTTCCCCAAATTTCGTTCTTCTATGTTGAAGCGTTCATTTCCAGTAACAGTTTGAATTTTTAGGTTTCACTCTGTTTTCTCCTATATTGATAGATGTATCTGGAACTCTAAATCCAACACGGTTTGTGCTAGCTTCTTGAAACTTGACACAGTAAAGTAGTTTCACGTTCTATCTCTATGTTTTGTTTCCTCTTGATGTAGCCCTAAGCAGTGACTGGCGAGAAACACTTTCATGGAAAGGGGTTGCCAAGCTTCCAAAAATTACGAATCTCCAGAAATCTCAGCAAATACTTTTTCACCCAAACTGGATGATACTGTCAGGTAATGATCAGTACACTAAGGCGACTTGGTTCCCCAAATTTCGTTCTTCTATGTTGAAGCGTTCATTTCCAGTAACAGTTTGAATTTTTAGGTTTCACTCTGTTTTCTCCTATATTGATACATGTACTTGGAACTCTAAATCCAACACGGTTTGTGCTAGCTTCTTGAAACTTGACACAGTAAAGTAGTTTCACGTTCTATCTCTATGGTTTGTTTCCTCTTGATGTAGCCCTAAGCAGTGACTGGCGAGAAACACTTTCATGGAAAGGGGTTGCCCAGCTTCCAAAAATTACGAATCTCCAGAAATCTCAGCAAATATTTTTTCACCCAAACTGGATGATACTTTCAGGTAATGATCAGTACACGAAGGCGACTTGGTTCCCCAAATTTCGTTCTTCTATGTTGAAGCGTTCATTTCCAGTAACAGTTTGAATTTTTAGGTTTCACTCTGTTTTCTCCTATATTGATAGATGTATCTGGAACTCTAAATCCAACACGGTTTGTGCTAGCTTCTTGAAACTTGACACAGTAAAGTAGTTTCACGTTCTATCTCTATGTTTTGTTTCCTCTTGATGTAGCCCTAAGCAGTGACTGGCGAGAAACACTTTCATGGAAAGGGGTTGCCAAGCTTCCAAAAATTATGAATCTCCAGAAATCTCAGCAAATACTTTTTCACCCAAACTGGATGATACTGTCAGGTAATGATCAGTACACTAAGGCGACTTGGTTCCCCAAATTTCGTTCTTCTATGTTGAAGCGTTCATTTCCAGTAACAGTTTGAATTTTTAGGTTTCACTCTGTTTTCTCCTATATTGATACATGTACTTGGAACTCTAAATCCAACACGGTTTGTGCTAGCTTCTTGAAACTTGACACAGTAAAGTAGTTTCACGTTCTATCTCTATGGTTTGTTTCCTCTTGATGTAGCCCTAAGCACTGACTGGAGAGAAAACACTTTCATGGAAAGGGGTTGCCAAGCTTCCAAAAATTACGAATCTCCAGAAATCTCAGCAAATATTTTTTCACCCAAACTGGATGATACTTTCAGGTAATGATCAGTACACGAAGGCGACTTGGTTCCCCAAATTTCGTTCTTCTATGTTGAAGCGTTCATTTCCAGTAACAGTTTGAATTTTTAGGTTTCACTCTGTTTTCTCCTATATTGATAGATGTATCTGGAACTCTAAATCCAACACGGTTTGTGCTAGCTTCTTGAAACTTGACACAGTAAAGTAGTTTCACGTTCAATCTCTATGTTTTGTTTCCTCTTGATGTAGCCCTAAGCAGTGACTGGCGAGAAACACTTTCATGGAAAGGGTTGCCAAGCTTCCAAAAATTACGAATCTCCAGAAATCTCAGCAAATACTTTTTCACCCAAACTGGATGATACTGTCAGGTAATGATCAGTACACTAAGGCGACTTGGTTCCCCAAATTTCGTTCTTCTATGTTGAAGCGTTCATTTCCAGTAACACTTTGAATTTTTAGGTATCACTCTGTTTTCTCTATATTGATACATGTACTTGGAACTCTAAATCCAACACGGTTTGTGCTAGCTTCTTGAAACTTGACACAGTAAAGTAGTTTCACGTTCTATCTCTATGTTTTGTTTCCTCTTGATGTAGCCCTAAGCAGTGACTGGCGAGAAACACTTTCATGGAACGGGGTTTCCAAGGTTCCAAAAATTACGAATCTCCAGAAATCTCAGCAAATATTTTTTCATCCAAACTGGATGATACTTTCAGGTAATGATCAGTACACTAAGGCGACTTGGTTCCCCAAATTTTGTTCTTCTATGTTGAAGCGTTCATTTCCAGTAACAGTTTGAATTTTTATGTTTCACTCTGTTTTCTCCTATATTGATACATGTACTTGGAACTCAAAATCCAACAAGGTTTGTGCTAGCTTCTTGAAACTTGACACAGTAAAGTAGTTTCATGTTCTATCTCTATGTTTTGTTTCCTCTTGATGTAGCCCTAAGCACTGACTGGCGAGAAACACTTTCATGGAAAGGGGTTGCCAAGCTTCCAAAAATTACGAATCTCCAGAAATCTCAGCAAATATTTTTTCACCCAAACTGGATGATACTTTCAGGTAATGATCAGTACACTAAGGCGACTTGGTTCCCCAAATTTCGTTCTTCTACGTTGAAGCGTTCATTTCCAGTAACAGTTTGAATTTTTAGGTTTCACTCTGTTTTCTCCTATATTGATAGATGTATTTGGAACTCTAAATCCAACACGGTTTGTGCTAGCTTCTTGAAACTTGACACATTAAAGTAGTTTCACGTTCTATCTCTACGGTTTGTTTCCTCTTGATGTAGCCCTAAGCACTGACTGGCGAGAAACACTTTCATGGAAAGGGGTTGCCAAGCTTCCAAAAATTACGAATCTCCAGAAATCTCAGCAAATATTTTTTCACCCAAACTGGATGATACTTTCAGGTAATGATCAGTACACGAAGGCGACTTGGTTCCCCAAATTTCGTTCTTCTATGTTGAAGCGTTCATTTCCAGTAACAGTTTGAATTTTTAGGTTTCACTCTGTTTTCTCCTATATTGATAGATGTATCTGGAACTCTAAATCCAACACGGTTTGTGCTAGCTTCTTGAAACTTGACACAGTAAAGTAGTTTCACGTTCTATCTCTATGTTTTGTTTCCTCTTGATGTAGCCCTAAGCAGTGACTGGCGAGAAACACTTTCATGGAAAGGGTTGCCAAGCTTCCAAAAATTACGAATCTCCAGAAATCTCAGCAAATACTTTTTCACCCAAACTGGATGATACTGTCAGGTAATGATCAGTACACTAAGGCGACTTGGTTCCCCAAATTTCGTTCTTCTATGTTGAAGCGTTCATTTCCAGTAACACTTTGAATTTTTAGGTATCACTCTGTTTTCTCCTATATTGATACATGTACTTGGAACTCTAAATCCAACACGGTTTGTGCTAGCTTCTTGAAACTTGACACAGTAAAGTAGTTTCACGTTCTATCTCTATGTTTTGTTTCCTCTTGATGTAGCCCTAAGCAGTGACTGGCGAGAAACACTTTCATGGAACGGGGTTTCCAAGGTTCCAAAAATTACGAATCTCCAGAAATCTCAGCAAATATTTTTTCATCCAAACTGGATGATACTTTCAGGTAATGATCAGTACACTAAGGCGACTTGGTTCCCCAAATTTTGTTCTTCTATGTTGAAGCGTTCATTTCCAGTAACAGTTTGAATTTTTATGTTTCACTCTGTTTTCTCCTATATTGATACATGTACTTGGAACTCAAAATCCAACAAGGTTTGTGCTAGCTTCTTGAAACTTGACACAGTAAAGTAGTTTCATGTTCTATCTCTATGTTTTGTTTCCTCTTGATGTAGCCCTAAGCACTGACTGGCGAGAAACACTTTCATGGAAAGGGGTTGCCAAGCTTCCAAAAATTACGAATCTCCAGAAATCTCAGCAAATATTTTTTCACCCAAACTGGATGATACTTTCAGGTAATGATCAGTACACTAAGGCGACTTGGTTCCCCAAATTTCGTTCTTCTACGTTGAAGCGTTCATTTCCAGTAACAGTTTGAATTTTTAGGTTTCACTCTGTTTTCTCCTATATTGATAGATGTATTTGGAACTCTAAATCCAACACGGTTTGTGCTAGCTTCTTGAAACTTGACACAGTAAAGTAGTTTCACGTTCTATCTCTACGGTTTGTTTCCTCTTGATGTAGCCCTAAGCACTGACTGGCGAGAAACACTTTCATGGAAAGGGGTTGCCAAGCTTCCAAAAATTACGAATCTCCAGAAATCTCAGCAAATATTTTTTCACCCAAACTGGATGATACTTTCAGGTAATGATCAGTACACGAAGGCGACTTGGTTCCCCAAATTTCGTTCTTCTATGTTGAAGCGTTCATTTCCAGTAACAGTTTGAATTTTTAGGTTTCACTCTGTTTTCTCCTATATTGATAGATGTATCTGGAACTCTAAATCCAACACGGTTTGTGCTAGCTTCTTGAAACTTGACACAGTAAAGTAGTTTCACGTTCTATCTCTATGTTTTGTTTCCTCTTGATGTAGCCCTAAGCAGTGACTGGCGAGATACACTTTCATGGAAAGGGTTGCCAAGCTTCCAAAAATTACGAATCTCCAGAAATCTCAGCAAATACTTTTTCACCCAAACTGGATGATACTGTCAGGTAATGATCAGTACACTAAGGCGACTTGGTTCCCCAAATTTCGTTCTTCTATGTTGAAGCGTTCATTTCCAGTAACACTTTGAATTTTTAGGTATCACTCTGTTTTCTCCTATATTGATACATGTACTTGGAACTCTAAATCCAACACGGTTTGTGCTAGCTTCTTGAAACTTGACACAGTAAAGTAGTTTCACGTTCTATCTCTATGTTTTGTTTCCTCTTGATGTAGCCCTAAGCAGTGACTGGCGAGAAACACTTTCATGGAACGGGGTTTCCAAGGTTCCAAAAATTACGAATCTCCAGAAATCTCAGCAAATATTTTTTCACCCAAACTGGATGATACTTTCAGGTAATGATCAGTACACTAAGGCGACTTGGTTCCCCAAATTTTGTTCTTCTATGTTGAAGCGTTCATTTCCAGTAACAGTTTGAATTTTTATGTTTCACTCTGTTTTCTCCTATATTGATACATGTACTTGGAACTCAAAATCCAACAAGGTTTGTGCTAGCTTCTTGAAACTTGACACAGTAAAGTAGTTTCATGTTCTATCTCTATGTTTTGTTTCCTCTTGATGTAGCCCTAAGCACTGACTGGCGAGAAACACTTTCATGGAAAGGGGTTGCCAAGCTTCCAAAAATTACGAATCTCCAGAAATCTCAGCAAATATTTTTTCACCCAAACTGGATGATACTTTCAGGTAATGATCAGTACACTAAGGCGACTTGGTTCCCCAAATTTCGTTCTTCTACGTTGAAGCGTTCATTTCCAGTAAAAGTTTGAATTTTTAGGTTTCACTCTGTTTTCTCCTATATTGATAGATGTATTTGGAACTCTAAATCCAACACGGTTTGTGCTAGCTTCTTGAAACTTGACACAGTAAAGTAGTTTCACGTTCTATCTCTACGGTTTGTTTCCTCTTGATGTAGCCCTAAGCACTGACTGGAGAGAAACACTTTCATGGAAAGGGGTTGCCAAGCTTCCAAAAATTATGAATCTCCAGAAATCTCAGCAAAAATTTTTTTTCCCAATCTGGATGATACTTTCAGGTAATGATCAGTACACGAAGGCGACTTGGTTCCCCAAATTTCGTTCTTCTATGTTGAAGCGTTCATTTCCAGTAACAGTTTGAATTTTTAGGTTTCAATCTGTTTTCTCCTATATTGATAGATGTATCTGGAACTCTAAATCCAACACGGTTTGTGCTAGCTTCTTGAAACTTGACACAGTAAAGTAGTTTCACGTTCTATCTCTATGGTTTGTTTCCTCTTGATGTAGCCCTAAGCAGTGACTGGCGAGAAACACTTTCATGGAAAGGGGTTGCCAAGCTTCCAAAAATTATGAATCTCCAGAAATCTCAGCAAATATTTTTTCCCCCAAACTGGATGATACTTTCAGGTAATGATCAGTACACGAAGGCGACTTGGTTCCCCAAATTTCGTTCTTCTATGTTGAAGCGTTCATTTCCAGTAACAGTTTGAATTTTTAGGTTTCACTCTGTTTTCTCCTATATTGATAGATGTATCTGGAACTCTAAATCCAACACGGTTTGTGCTAGCTTCTTGAAACTTGACACAGTAAAGTAGTTTCACGTTCTATCTCTATGTTTTGTTTCCTCTTGATGTAGCCCTAAGCAGTGACTGGAGAGAAACACTTTCATGGAAAGGGGTTGCCCAGCTTCCAAAAATTACGAATCTCCAGAAATCTCAGCAAATATTTTTTCACCCAAACTGGATGATACTTTCAGGTAATGATCAGTACACTAAGGCGACTTGGTTCCCCAAATTTCGTTCTTCTATGTTGAAGCGTTCATTTCCAGTAACACTTTGAATTTTTAGGTATCACTCTGTTTTCTCCTATATTGATACATGTACTTGGAACTCTAAATCCAACACGGTTTGTGCTAGCTTCTTGAAACTTGACACAGTAAAGTAGTTTCACGTTCTATCTCTATGTTTTGTTTCCTCTTGATGTAGCCCTAAGCAGTGACTGGTGAGAAACACTTTCATGAAACGGGGTTTCCAAGCTTCCAAAAATTACGAATCTCCAGAAATCTCAGCAAATATTTTTTCACCCAAACTGGATGATACTTTCAGGTAATGATCAGTACACTAAGGCGACTTGGTTCCCCAAATTTCGTTCTTCTATGTTGAAGCGTTCATTTCCAGTAACAGTTTGAATTTTTAGGTATCACTGTGTTTTCTCCTATATTGATACATGTACTTGGAACTCTAAATCCGACACGGTTTGTGCTAGCTTCTTGAAACTTGACACAGTAAAGTAGTTTCACGTTCTATCTCTATGGTTTGTTTCCTCTTGTTGTAGCCCTAAGCACTGACTGGCGAGAAACACTTTCATGGAAAGGGGTTGCCAAGCTTCCAAAAATTACGAATCTCCAGAAATCTCAGCAAATATTTTTTCACCCAAACTGGATGATACTTTCAGGTAATGATCAGTACACTAAGGCGACTTGGTTCCCCAAATTTCGTTCTTCTATGTTGAAGCGTTCATTTCCAGTAACAGTTTGAATTTTTAGGTATCACTCTGTTTTCTCCGATATTGATACATGTACTTGGAACTCTAAATCCAACAAGGTTTGTGCTAGCTTCTTGAAACTTGACACAGTAAAGTAGTTTCACGTTCTTTCTCTATGTTTTGTTTCCTCTTGATGTAGCCCTAAGCACTGACTGGCGAGAAACACTTTCATGGAAGGGGTTGCCAAGCTTGCAAAAATTACGAATCTCCAGAAATCTCAGCCAATATTTTTTCACCCAAACTGGATGATACTTTCAGGTAATGATCAGTACACGAAGGCGACTTGGTTCCCCAAATTTCGTTCTTCTATGTTGAAGCGTTCATTTCCAGTAACAGTTTGAATTTTTAGGTTTCACTCTGTTTTCTCCTATATTGATAGATGTATCTGGAACTCTAAATCCAACACGGTTTGTGCTAGCTTCTTGAAACTTGACACAGTAAAGTAGTTTCACGTTCTATCTCTATGTTTTGTTTCCTCTTGATGTAGCCCTAAGCAGTGACTGGCGAGAAACACTTTCATGGAAAGGGGTTGCCAAGCTTCCAAAAATTACGAATCTCCAGAAATCTCAGCAAATACTTTTTCACCCAAACTGGATGATACTTTCAGGTAATGATCAGTACACTAAGGCGACTTGGTTCCCCAAATTTCGTTCTTCTATGTTGAAGCGTTCATTTCCAGTAACAGTTTGAATTTTTAGGTATCACTCTGTTTTCTCCGATATTGATACATGTACTTGGAACTCTAAATCCAACAAGGTTTGTGCTAGCTTCTTGAAACTTGACACAGTAAAGTAGTTTCACGTTCTTTCTCTATGTTTTGTTTCTTCTTGATGTAGCCCTAAGCACTGACTGGCGAGAAACACTTTCATGGAAAGGGGTTGCCAAGCTTCCAAAAATTACGAATCTCCAGAAATCTCAGCAAATATTTTTTCACCCAAACTGGATGATACTTTCAGGTAATGATCAGTACACTAAGGCGACTTGGTTCCCCAAATTTCGTTCTTCTACGTTGAAGCGTTCATTTCCAGTAACAGTTTGAATTTTTAGGTTTCACTCTGTTTTCTCCTATATTGATAGATGTATCTGGAACTCTAAATCCAACACGGTTTGTGCTAGCTTCTTGAAACTTGACACAGTAAAGTAGTTTCACGTTCTATCTCTATGTTTTGTTTCCTCTTGATGTAGCCCTAAGCAGTGACTGGAGAGAAACACTTTCATGGAAAGGGGTTGCCCAGCTTCCAAAAATTACGAATCTCCAGAAATCTCAGCAAATACTTTTTCACCCAAACTGGATGATACTGTCAGGTAATGATCAGTACACTAAGGCGACTTGGTTCCCCAAATTTCGTTCTTCTATGTTGAAGCGTTCATTTCCAGTAACACTTTGAATTTTTAGGTATCACTCTGTTTTCTCCTATATTGATACATGTACTTGGAACTCTAAATCCAACACGGTTTGTGCTAGCTTCTTGAAACTTGACACAGTAAAGTAGTTTCACGTTCTATCTCTATGTTTTGTTTCCTCTTGATGTAGCCCTAAGCAGTGACTGGTGAGAAACACTTTCATGAAACGGGGTTTCCAAGCTTCCAAAAATTACGAATCTCCAGAAATCTCAGCAAATATTTTTTCACCCAAACTGGATGATACTTTCAGGTAATGATCAGTACACGAAGGCGACTTGGTTCCCCAAATTTCGTTCTTCTATGTTGAAGCGTTCATTTCCAGTAACAGTTTGAATTTTTAGGTTTCACTCTGTTTTCTCCTATATTGATAGATGTATCTGGAACTCTAAATCCAACACGGTTTGTGCTAGCTTCTTGAAACTTGACACAGTAAAGTAGTTTCACGTTCTATCTCTATTTTTTGTTTCCTCTTGATGTAGCCCTAAGCAGTGACTGGCGAGAAACACTTTCATGGAAAGGGGTTGCCAAGCTTCCAAAAATTACGAATCTCCAGAAATCTCAGCAAATACTTTTTCACCCAAACTGGATGATACTTTCAGGTAATGATCAGTACACTAACGCGACTTGGTTCCCCAAATTTCGTTCTTCTATGTTGAAGCGTTCATTTCCAGTAACAGTTTGAATTTTTAGGTATCACTCTGTTTTCTCCGATATTGATACATGTACTTGGAACTCTAAATCCAACAAGGTTTGTGCTAGCTTCTTGAAACTTGACACAGTAAAGTAGTTTCACGTTCTTTCTCTATGTTTTGTTTCCTCTTGATGTAGCCCTAAGCACTGACTGGCGAGAAACACTTTCATGGAAAGGGGTTGCCAAGCTTCCAAAAATTACGAATCTCCAGAAATCTCAGCAAATATTTTTTCACCCAAACTGGATGATACTTTCAGGTAATGATCAGTACACTAAGGCGACTTGGTTCCCCAAATTTCGTTCTTCTACGTTGAAGCGTTCATTTCCAGTAACAGTTTGAATTTTTAGGTTTCACTCTGTTTTCTCCTATATTGATAGATGTATTTGGAACTCTAAATCCAACACGGTTTGTGCTAGCTTCTTGAAACTTGACACAGTAAAGTAGTTTCACGTTCTATCTCTATGGTTTGTTTCCTCTTGATGTAGCCCTAAGCACTGACTCGAGAGAAACACTTTCATGGAAAGGGGTTGCCAAGCTTCCAAAAATTACGAATCTCCAGAAATCTCAGCAAATATTTTTTCACCCAAACTGGATGATACTTTCAGGTAATGATCAGTCCACGAAGGCGACTTGGTTCCCCAAATTTCGTTCTTCTATGTTGAAGCGTTCATTTCCAGTAACAGTTTGAATTTTTAGGTTTCACTCTGTTTTCTCCTATATTGATAGATGTATCTGGAACTCTAAATCCAACACGGTTTGTGCTAGCTTCTTGAAACTTGACACAGTAAAGTAGTTTCACGTTCTATCTCTATGTTTTGTTTCCTCTTGATGTAGCCCTAAGCAGTGACTGGAGAGAAACACTTTCATGGAAAGTGGTTGCCCAGCTTCCAAAAATTACGAATCTCCAGAAATCTCAGCAAATATTTTTTCACCCAAACTGGATGATACTTTCAGGTAATGATCAGTACACTAAGGCGACTTGGTTCCCCAAATTTCGTTCTTCTATGTTGAAGCGTTCATTTCCAGTAACAGTTTGAATTTTTAGGTATCACTCTGTTTTCTCCTATATTGATACATGTACTTGGAACTCTAAATCCAACAAGGTTTGTGCTAGCTTCTTGAAACTTGACACAGTAAAGTAGTTTCACGTTCTTTCTCTATGTTTTGTTTCCTCTTGATGTAGCCCTAAGCACTGACTGGCGAGAAACACTTTCATGGAAAGGGGTTGCCAAGCTTCCAAAAATTACGAATCTTCAGAAATCTCAGCAAATATTTTTTCACCCAAACTGGATGATACTTTCAGGTAATGATCAGTACACTAAGGCGACTTGGTTCCCCAAATTTCGTTCTTCTACGTTGAAGCGTTCATTTCCAGTAACAGTTTGAATTTTTAGGTTTCACTCTGTTTTCTCCTATATTGATAGATGTATTTGGAACTCTAAATCCAACACGGTTTGTGCTAGCTTCTTGAAACTTGACACAGTAAAGTAGTTTCATGTTCTATCTCTATGGTTTGTTTCCTCTTGATGTAGCCCTAAGCACTGACTGAAGAGAAACACTTTCATGGAAAGGGGTTGCCAAGCTTCCAAAAATTACGAATCTCCAGAAATCTCAGCAAATATTTTTTCCCCCAAACTGGATGATACTTTCAGGTAATGATCAGTACACTAAGGCGACTTGGTTCCCCAAATTTCGTTCTTCTATGTTGAAGCGTTCATTTCCAGTAACAGTTTGAATTTTTAGGTATCACTCTGTTTTCTCCTATATTGATACATGTACTTGGAATTCTAAATCCAACAAGGTTTGTGCTAGCTTCTTGAAACTTGACACAGTAAAGTAGTTTCACGTTCTTTCTCTATGTTTTGTTTCCTCTTGATGTAGCCCTAAGCACTGACTGGCGAGAAACACTTTCATGAAAAGGGGTTGCCAAGCTTCCAAAAATTACGAATCTCCAGAAATCTCAGCAAATATTTTTTCACCCAAACTGGATGATACTTTCAGGTAATGATCAGTACACTAAGGCGACTTGGTTCCCCAAATTAAGTTCTTCTACGTTGAAGCGTTCATTTCCAGTAACAGTTTGAATTTTTAGGTTTCACTCTGTTTTCTCCTATATTGATAGATGTATTTGGAACTCTAAATCCAACACGGTTTGTGCTAGCTTCTTGAAACTTGACACAGTAAAGTAGTTTCATGTTCTATCTCTATGGTTTGTTTCCTCTTGATGTAGCCCTAAGCACTGACTGCAGAGAAACACTTTCATGGAAAGGGGTTGCCAAGCTTCCAAAAATTACGAATCTCCAGAAATCTCAGCAAATATTTTTTCCCCCAAACTGGATGATACTTTCAGGTAATGATCAGTACACGAAGGCGACTTGTTTCCCCAAATTTCGTTCTTCTATATTGAAGCGTTCATTTCCAGTAACAGTTTGAATTTTTAGGTTTCACTCTGTTTTCTCCTATATTGATAGATGTATCTGGAACTCTAAATCCAACACGGTTTGTGCTAGCTTCTTGAAACTTGACACAGTAAAGTAGTTTCACGTTCTATCTCTATGTTTTGTTTCCTCTTGATGTAGCCCTAAGCAGTGACTGGAGAGAAACACTTTCATGGAAAGGGGTTGCCCAGCTTCCAAAAATTACGAATCTCCAGAAATCTCAGCAAATATTTTTTCACCCAAACTGGATGATACTTTCAGGTAATGATCAGTACACTAAGGCGACTTGGTTCCCCAAATTTCGTTCTTCTATGTTGAAGCGTTCATTTCCAGTAACACTTTGAATTTTTAGGTATCACTCTGTTTTCTCCTATATTGATACATGTACTTGGAACTCTAAATCCAACACGGTTTGTGCTCGCTTCTTGAAACTTGACACAGTAAAGTAGTTTCACGTTCTATCTCTATGTTTTGTTTCCTCTTGATGTAGCCCTAAGCAGTGACTGGCGAGAAACACTTTCATGAAACGGGGTTTCCAAGCTTCCAAAAATTACGAATCTCCAGAAATTTCAGCAAATATTTTTTCACCCAAACTGGATGATACTTTCAGGTAATGATCAGTACACTAAGGCGACTTGGTTCCCCAAATTTCGTTCTTCTATGTTGAAGCGTTCATTTCCAGTAACAGTTTGAATTTTTAGGTTTCACTCTGTTTTCTCCTATATTGAGAGATGTATCTGGAACTCTAAATCCAACACGGTTTGTGCTAGCTTCTTGAAACTTGACACAGTAAAGTAGTTTCACGTTCTATCTCTATGTTTTGTTTCCTCTTGATGTAGCCCTAAGCAGTGACTGGCGAGAAACACTTTCATGGAAAGGGGTTGCCAAGCTTCCAAAAATTACGAATCTCCAGAAATCTCAGCAAATACTTTTTCACCCAAACTGGATGATACTGTCAGGTAATGATCAGTACACTAAGGCGACTTGGTTCCCCAAATTTCGTTCTTCTATGTTGAAGCGTTCATTTCCAGTAACACTTTGAATTTTTAGGTATCACTCTGTTTTCTCCTATATTGATACATGTACTTGGAACTCTAAATCCGACACGGTTTGTGCTAGCTTCTTGAAACTTGACACAGTAAAGTAGTTTCACGTTCTATCTCTATGGTTTGTTTCCTCTTGTTGTAGCCCTAAGCACTGACTGGCGAGAAACACTTTCATGGAAAGGGGTTGCCAAGCTTCCAAAAATTACGAATCTCCAGAAATCTCAGCAAATATTTTTTCACCCAAACTGGATGATACTTTCAGGTAATGATCAGTACACGAAGGCGACTTGGTTCCCCAAATTTCGTTTTTCTATGCTGAAGCGTTCATTTCCAGTAACAGTTTGAATTTTTAGGTTTCACTCTGTTTTCTCCTATATTGATAGATGTATTTGGAACTCTAAATCCAACACGGTTTGTGCTAGCTTCTTGAAACTTGACACAGTAAAGTAGTTTCACGTTCTATCTCTATGTTTTGTTTCCTATTGATGTAGCCCTAAGCACTGACTGGAGAGAAACACTTTCATGGAAAGGGGTTGCCAAGCTTCCAAAAATTACGAATCTCCAGAAATCTCAGCAAATACTTTTTCACCCAAACTGGATGATACTGTCAGGTAATGATCAGTACACTAAGGCGACTTGGTTCCTCAAATTTCGTTCTTCTATGTTGAAGCGTTCATTTCCAGTAACACTTTGAATTTTTAGGTATCACTCTGTTTTCTCCTATATTGATACATGTACTTGGAACTCTAAATCTAACACGGTTTGTGCTAGCTTCTTGAAACTTGACACAGTAAAGTAGTTTCACGTTCTATCTCTATGTTTTGTTTCCTCTTGATGTAGCCCTAAGCAGTGACTGGCGAGAAACAGTTTCATGTAAAGGGGTTTCCAACCTTCCAAAAATTACGAATCTCCAGAAATCTCAGCAAATATTTTTTCACCCAAACTGGATGATACTTTCAGGTAATGATCAGTACACTAAGGCGACTTGGTTCCCCAAATTCCGTTCTTCAATGTTGAAGCGTTCATTTCCAGTAACAGTTTGAATTTTTAGGTATCACTCTGTTTTCTCCGATATTGATACATGTACTTGGAACTCTAAATCCAACAAGGTTTGTGCTAGCTTCTTGAAACTTGACACAGTAAAGTAGTTTCACGTTCTTTCTCTATGTTTTGTTTCCTCTTGATGTAGCCCTAAGCACTGACTGGCGAGAAACACTTTCATGGAAAGGGGTTGCCAAGCTTCCAAATATTACGAATCTCCAGAAATCTCAGCAAATATTTTTTCACCCAAAGTGGATGATACTTTCAGGTAATGATCAGTACACTAAGGCGACTTGGTTCCCCAAATTTCGTTCTTCTACGTTGAAGCGTTCATTTCCAGTAACAATTTGAATTTTTAGGTTTCACTCTGTTTTCTCCTATATTGATAGATGTATTTGGAACTCTAAATCCAACACGGTTTGTGCTAGCTTCTTGAAACTTGACACAGTAAAGTAGTTTCACGTTCTATCTCTACGGTTTGTTTCCTCTTGATGTAGCCCTAAGCACTGACTGGAGAGAAACACTTTCATGGAAAGGGGTTGCCAAGCTTCCAAAAATTACGAATCTCCAGAAATCTCAGCAAATATTTTTTCACCCAAACTGGATGATACTTTCAGTTAATGATCAGTACACGAAGGCGACTTGGTTCCCCAAATTTCGTTCTTCTATGTTGAAGCGTTCATTTCCAGTAACAGTTTGAATTTTTAGGTATCACTCTGTTTTCTCCTATATTGATACATGTACTTGGAACTCTAAATCCAACACGGTTTGTGCTAGCTTCTTGAAACTTGACACAGTAAAGTAGTTTCACGTTCTATCTCTATGTTTTGTTTCCTCTTGATGTAGCCCTAAGCACTGACTGGCGAGAAACACTTTCATGGAAAGGGGTTGCCAAGCTTCCAAAAATTACGAATCTCCAGAAATCTCAGCAAATATTTTTTCACCCAAACTGGATGATACTTTCAGATAATGATCAGTACACTAAGGCGACTTGGTTCCCCAAATTTCGTTCTTCTACGTTGAAGCGTTCATTTCCAGTAACAGTTTGAATTTTTAGGTTTCACTCTGTTTTCTCCTATATTGATAGATGTATCTGGAACTCTAAATCCGACACGGTTTGTGCTAGCTTCTTGAAACTTGACACAGTAAAGTAGTTTCACGTTCTATCTCTATGTTTTGTTTCCTCTTGATGTAGCCCTAAGCAGTGACTGGAGAGAAACACTTTCATGGAAAGGGGTTGCCCAGCTTCCAAAAATTACGAATCTCCAGAAATCTCAGCAAATATTTTTTCACCCAAACTGGATGATACTTTCAGGTAATGATCAGTACACTAAGGCGACTTGGTTCCCCAAATTTCGTTCTTCTATGTTGAAGCGTTCATTTCCAGTAACACTTTGAATTTTTAGGTATCACTCTGTTTTCTCCTATATTGATACATGTACTTGGAACTCTAAATCCAACTCGGTTTGTGCTCGCTTCTTGAAACTTGACACAGTAAATAGTTTCACGTTCTATCTCTATGTTTTGTTTCCTCTTGATGTAGCCCTAAGCAGTGACTGGCGAGAAACACTTTCATGAAACGGGGTTTCCAAGCTTCCAAAAATTACGAATCTCCAGAAATCTCAGCAAATATTTTTTCACCCAAACTGGATGATACTTTCAGGTAATCATCAGTACACTAAGGCGACTTGGTTCCCCAAATTTCGTTCTTCTATGTTGAAGCGTTCATTTCCAGTAACATTTTGAATTTTTAGGTATCACTCTGTTTTCTCCTATATTGATACATGTAATTGGAACTCTAAATCCAACATGGTTTGTGCTAGCTTCTTGAAACTTGACACAGTAAAGTAGTTTCACGTTCTATCTCTATGGTTTGTTTCCTCTTGTTGTAGCCCTAAGCACTGACTGGAGAGAAACACTTTCATGGAAAGGGGTGCCAAGCTTCCAAAAATTACGAATCTCCAGAAATCTCAGCAAATATTTTTTCACCCAAACTGGATGATACTGTCAGGTAATGATCAGTACACTAAGGCGACTTGGTTCCCCAAATTTCGTTCTTCTATGTTGAAGCGTTCATTTCCAGTAACAGTTTGAATTTTTAGGTTTCACTCTGTTTTCTCCTATATTGATAGATGTATCTGGAACTCTAAATCCAACACGGTTTGTGCTAGCTTCTTGAAACTTGACACAGTAAAGTAGTTTCACGTTCTATCTCTATGTTTTGTTTCCTCTTGATGTAGCCCTAAGCAGTGACTGGCGAGAAACACTTTCATGGAAAGGGGTTGCCAAGCTTCCAAAAATTACGAATCTCCAGAAATCTCAGCAAATACTTTTTCACCCAAACTGGATGATACTTTCAGGTAATGATCAGTACACTAAGGCGACTTGGTTCCCCAAATTTCGTTCTTCTATGTTGAAGCGTTCATTTCCAGTAACAGTTTGAATTTTTAGGTATCACTCTGTTTTCTCCTATATTGATACATGTACTTGGAACTCTAAATCCAACACGGTTTGTGCTAGCTTCTTGAAACTTGACACAGTAAAGTAGTTTCACGTTCTATCTCTATGGTTTGTTTCCTCTTGATGTAGCCCTAAGCACTGACTGGAGAGAAACACTTTCATGGAAAGGGGTTGCCCAGCTTCCAAAAATTACGAATCTCCAGAAATCGCAGCCAATATTTTTTCACCCAAACTGGATGATACTGTCAGGTAATGACCAGTACACTAAGGTGACTTGGTTCCCCAAATTTCGTTCTTCTATGTTGAAGCGTTCATTTCCAGTAACAGTTTGAATTTTTAGGTATCACTCTGTTTTCTCCTATATTGATACATGTACTTGGAACTCTAAATCCAACACGGTTTGTGCTAGCTTCTTGAAACTTGACACAGTAAAGTAGTTTCACGTTCTATCTCTATGTTTTGTTTCCTCTTGATGTAGCCCTAAGCACTGACTGGCGAGAAACACTTTCATGGAAAGGGGTTGCCAAGCTTCCAAAAATTACGAATCTCCAGAAATCTCAGCAAATATTTTTTCACCCAAACTGGATGATACTTTCAGGTAATGATCAGTACACTAAGGCGACTTGGTTCCCCAAATTTCGTTCTTCTACGTTGAAGCGTTCATTTCCAGTAACAGTTTGAATTTTTAGGTTTCACTCTGTTTTCTCCTATATTGATAGATGTATTTGGAACTCTAAATCCAACACGGTTTGTGCTAGCTTCTTGAAACTTGACACAGTAAAGTAGTTTCACGTTCTATCTCTATGGTTTGTTTCCTCTTGATGTAGCCCTAAGCACTGACTGGAGAGAAACACTTTCATGGAAAGGGGTTGCCAAGCTTCCAAAAATTACGAATCTCCAGAAATCTCAGCAAATATTTTTTTACCCAAACTGGATGATACTTTCAGGTAATGATCAGTACACTAAGGCGACTTGGTTCCCCAAATTTCGTTCTTCTACGTTGAAGCGTTCATTTCCAGTAACAGTTTGAATTTTTAGGTTTCACTCTGTTTTCTCCTATATTGATAGATGTATTTGGAACTCTAAATCCAACACGGTTTGTGCTAGCTTCTTGAAACTTGACACAGTAAAGTAGTTTCACGTTCTATCTCTATGGTTTGTTTCCTCTTGATGTAGCCCTAAGCACTGACTGGCGAGAAACACTTTCATGGAAAGGGGTTGCCAAGCTTCCAAAAATTACGAATCTCCAGAAATCTCAGCAAATACTTTTTCACCCAAACTGGATGATACTTTCAGGTAATGATCAGTACACTAAGGCGACTTGGTTCCCCAAATTTCGTTCTTCTATGTTGAAGCGTTCATTTCCAGTAACAGTTTGAATTTTTAGGTTTCACTCTGTTTTCTCCTATATTGATAGATGTATCTGGAACTCTAAATCCAACACGGTTTGTGCTAGCTTCTTGAAACTTGACACAGTAAAGTAGTTTCACGTTCTATCTCTATGTTTTGTTTCCTCTTGATGTAGCCCTAAGCAGTGACTGGCGAGAAACACTTTCATGGAAAGGGGTTGCCAAGCTTCCAAAAATTACGAATCTCCAGAAATCTCAGCAAATACTTTTTCACCCAAACTGGATGATACTTTCAGGTAATGATCAGTACACTAAGGCGACTTGGTTCCCCAAATTTCGTTCTTCTATGTTGAAGCATTCATTTCCAGTAACAGTTTGAATTTTTAGGTATCACTCTGTTTTCTCCTATATTGATACATGTACTTGGAACTCTAAATCCAACACGGTTTGTGCTAGCTTTTTGAAACTTGACACAGTAAAGTAGTTTCACGTTCTATCTCTATGGTTTGTTTCCTCTTGATGTTGCCCTAAGCACTGACTGGCGAGAAACACTTTCATGGAAAGGGGTTGCCCAGCTTCCAAAAATTACGAATCTCCAGAAATCGCAGCCAATATTTTTTCACCCAAACTGGATGATACTGTCAGGTAATGACCAGTACACTAAGGCGACTTGGTTCCCCAAATTTCGTTCTTCTATGTTGAAGCATTCATTTCCAGTAACAGTTTGAATTTTTAGGTTTCACTCTGTTTTCTCCTATATTGATACATGTACTTGGAACTCTAAATCCAACACGGTTTGTGCTAGCTTCTTGAAACTTTACACAGTAAAGTAGTTTCACGTTCTATCTCTATGTTTTGTTTCCTCTTGATGTAGCCCTAAGCACTGACTGGCGAGAAACACTTTCATGGAAAGGGGTTGCCAAGCTTCCAAAAATTACGAATCTCCAGAAATCTCAGCAAATATTTTTTCACCCAAACTGGATGATACTTTCAGGTAATGATCAGTACACTAAGGCGACTTGGTTCCCCAAATTTCGTTCTTCTACGTTGAAGCGTTCATTTCCAGTAACAGTTTGAATTTTTAGGTTTCACTCTGTTTTCTCCTATATTGATAGATGTATTTGGAACTCTAAATCCAACACGGTTTGTGCTAGCTTCTTGAAACTTGACACAGTAAAGTAGTTTCACGTTCTATCTCTACGGTTTGTTTCCTCTTGATGTAGCCCTAAGCACTGACTGGAGAGAAACACTTTCATGGAAAGGGGTTGCCAAGCTTCCAAAAATTACGAATCTCCAGAAATCTCAGCAAATACTTTTTCACCCAAACTGGATGATACTTTCAGGTAATGATCAGTACACTAAGGCGACTTGGTTCCCCAAATTTCGTTCTTCTATGCTGAAGCGTTCATTTCCAGTAACAGTTTGAATTTTTAGGTTTCACTCTGTTTTCTCCTATATTGATACATGTACTTGGAACTCTAAATCCAACACGGTTTGTGCTAGCTTCTTGAAACTTGACACAGTAAAGTAGTTTCACGTTCTATCTCTATGGTTTGTTTCCTCTTGATGTAGCCCTAAGCACTGACTGGCGAGAAACACTTTCATGGAAAGGGGTTGCCAAGCTTCCAAAAATTACGAATCTCCAGAAATCTCAGCAAATATTTTTTCACCCAAACTGGATGATACTGTCAGGTAATGATCAGTACACTAAGGCGACTTGGTTCCCCAAATTTCGTTCTTCTATGTTGAAGCGTTCATTTCCAGTAACAGTTTGAATTTTTAGGTATCACTCTGTTTTCTCCTATATTGATACATGTACTTGGAACTCTAAATCCAACACGGTTTGTGCTAGCTTCTTGAAACTTGACACAGTAAAGTAGTTTCACGTTCTATCTCTATGTTTTGTTTCCTCTTGATGTAGCCCTAAGCACTGACTGGCGAGAAACACTTTCATGGAAAGGGGTTGCCAAGCTTCCAAAAATTACGAATCTCCAGAAATCTCAGCAAATACTTTTTCACCCAAACTGGATGATACTTTCAGGTAATGATCAGTACACTAAGGCGACTTGGTTCCCCAAATTTCGTTCTTCTATGTTGAAGCGTTCATTTCCAGTAACAGTTTGAATTTTTAGGTATCACTCTGTTTTCTCCTATATTGATACATGTACTTGGAACTCTAAATCCAACACGGTTTGTGCTAGCTTCTTGAAACTTGACACAGTAAAGTAGTTTCACGTTCTATCTCTATGGTTTGTTTCCTCTTGATGTAGCCCTAAGCACTGACTGGAGAGAAACACTTTCATGGAAAGGGGTTGCCCAGCTTCCAAAAATTACGAATCTCCAGAAATCGCAGCCAATATTTTTTCACCCAAACTGGATGATACTGTCAGGTAATGACCAGTACACTAAGGTGACTTGGTTCCCCAAATTTCGTTCTTCTATGTTGAAGCGTTCATTTCCAGTAACAGTTTGAATTTTTAGGTATCACTCTGTTTTCTCCTATATTGATACATGTACTTGGAACTCTAAATCCAACACGGTTTGTGCTAGCTTCTTGAAACTTGACACAGTAAAGTAGTTTCACGTTCTATCTCTATGTTTTGTTTCCTCTTGATGTAGCCCTAAGCACTGACTGGCGAGAAACACTTTCATGGAAAGGGGTTGCCAAGCTTCCAAAAATTACGAATCTCCAGAAATCTCAGCAAATATTTTTTCACCCAAACTGGATGATACTTTCAGGTAATGATCAGTACACTAAGGCGACTTGGTTCCCCAAATTTCGTTCTTCTACGTTGAAGCGTTCATTTCCAGTAACAGTTTGAATTTTTAGGTTTCACTCTGTTTTCTCCTATATTGATAGATGTATTTGGAACTCTAAATCCAACACGGTTTGTGCTAGCTTCTTGAAACTTGACACAGTAAAGTAGTTTCACGTTCTATCTCTATGGTTTGTTTCCTCTTGATGTAGCCCTAAGCACTGACTGGAGAGAAACACTTTCATGGAAAGGGGTTGCCAAGCTTCCAAAAATTACGAATCTCCAGAAATCTCAGCAAATATTTTTTTACCCAAACTGGATGATACTTTCAGGTAATGATCAGTACACTAAGGCGACTTGGTTCCCCAAATTTCGTTCTTCTACGTTGAAGCGTTCATTTCCAGTAACAGTTTGAATTTTTAGGTTTCACTCTGTTTTCTCCTATATTGATAGATGTATTTGGAACTCTAAATCCAACACGGTTTGTGCTAGCTTCTTGAAACTTGACACAGTAAAGTAGTTTCACGTTCTATCTCTATGGTTTGTTTCCTCTTGATGTAGCCCTAAGCACTGACTGGCGAGAAACACTTTCATGGAAAGGGGTTGCCAAGCTTCCAAAAATTACGAATCTCCAGAAATCTCAGCAAATACTTTTTCACCCAAACTGGATGATACTTTCAGGTAATGATCAGTACACTAAGGCGACTTGGTTCCCCAAATTTCGTTCTTCTATGTTGAAGCGTTCATTTCCAGTAACAGTTTGAATTTTTAGGTTTCACTCTGTTTTCTCCTATATTGATAGATGTATCTGGAACTCTAAATCCAACACGGTTTGTGCTAGCTTCTTGAAACTTGACACAGTAAAGTAGTTTCACGTTCTATCTCTATGTTTTGTTTCCTCTTGATGTAGCCCTAAGCAGTGACTGGCGAGAAACACTTTCATGGAAAGGGGTTGCCAAGCTTCCAAAAATTACGAATCTCCAGAAATCTCAGCAAATACTTTTTCACCCAAACTGGATGATACTTTCAGGTAATGATCAGTACACTAAGGCGACTTGGTTCCCCAAATTTCGTTCTTCTATGTTGAAGCATTCATTTCCAGTAACAGTTTGAATTTTTAGGTATCACTCTGTTTTCTCCTATATTGATACATGTACTTGGAACTCTAAATCCAACACGGTTTGTGCTAGCTTTTTGAAACTTGACACAGTAAAGTAGTTTCACGTTCTATCTCTATGGTTTGTTTCCTCTTGATGTTGCCCTAAGCACTGACTGGCGAGAAACACTTTCATGGAAAGGGGTTGCCCAGCTTCCAAAAATTACGAATCTCCAGAAATCGCAGCCAATATTTTTTCACCCAAACTGGATGATACTGTCAGGTAATGACCAGTACACTAAGGCGACTTGGTTCCCCAAATTTCGTTCTTCTATGTTGAAGCATTCATTTCCAGTAACAGTTTGAATTTTTAGGTTTCACTCTGTTTTCTCCTATATTGATACATGTACTTGGAACTCTAAATCCAACACGGTTTGTGCTAGCTTCTTGAAACTTTACACAGTAAAGTAGTTTCACGTTCTATCTCTATGTTTTGTTTCCTCTTGATGTAGCCCTAAGCACTGACTGGCGAGAAACACTTTCATGGAAAGGGGTTGCCAAGCTTCCAAAAATTACGAATCTCCAGAAATCTCAGCAAATATTTTTTCACCCAAACTGGATGATACTTTCAGGTAATGATCAGTACACTAAGGCGACTTGGTTCCCCAAATTTCGTTCTTCTACGTTGAAGCGTTCATTTCCAGTAACAGTTTGAATTTTTAGGTTTCACTCTGTTTTCTCCTATATTGATAGATGTATTTGGAACTCTAAATCCAACACGGTTTGTGCTAGCTTCTTGAAACTTGACACAGTAAAGTAGTTTCACGTTCTATCTCTACGGTTTGTTTCCTCTTGATGTAGCCCTAAGCACTGACTGGAGAGAAACACTTTCATGGAAAGGGGTTGCCAAGCTTCCAAAAATTACGAATCTCCAGAAATCTCAGCAAATACTTTTTCACCCAAACTGGATGATACTTTCAGGTAATGATCAGTACACTAAGGCGACTTGGTTCCCCAAATTTCGTTCTTCTATGCTGAAGCGTTCATTTCCAGTAACAGTTTGAATTTTTAGGTTTCACTCTGTTTTCTCCTATATTGATACATGTACTTGGAACTCTAAATCCAACACGGTTTGTGCTAGCTTCTTGAAACTTGACACAGTAAAGTAGTTTCACGTTCTATCTCTATGGTTTGTTTCCTCTTGATGTAGCCCTAAGCACTGACTGGCGAGAAACACTTTCATGGAAAGGGGTTGCCAAGCTTCCAAAAATTACGAATCTCCAGAAATCTCAGCAAATATTTTTTCACCCAAACTGGATGATACTGTCAGGTAATGATCAGTACACTAAGGCGACTTGGTTCCCCAAATTTCGTTCTTCTATGTTGAAGCGTTCATTTCCAGTAACAGTTTGAATTTTTAGGTATCACTCTGTTTTCTCCTATATTGATACATGTACTTGGAACTCTAAATCCAACACGGTTTGTGCTAGCTTCTTGAAACTTGACACAGTAAAGTAGTTTCACGTTCTATCTCTATGTTTTGTTTCCTCTTGATGTAGCCCTAAGCACTGACTGGCGAGAAACACTTTCATGGAAAGGGGTTGCCAAGCTTCCAAAAATTACGAATCTCCAGAAATCTCAGCAAATATTTTTTCACCCAAACTGGATGATACTTTCAGGTAATGATCAGTACACTAAGGCGACTTGGTTCCCCAAATTTCGTTCTTCTACGTTGAAGCGTTCATTTCCAGTAACAGTTTGAATTTTTAGGTTTCACTCTGTTTTCTCCTATATTGATAGATATATTTGGAACTCTAAATCCAACACGGTTTGTGCTAGCTTCTTGAAACTTGACACAGTTAAGTAGTTTCACGTTCTATCTCTATGGTTTGTTTCCTCTTGATGTAGCCCTAAGCACTGACTGGAGAGAAACACTTTCATGGAAAGGGGTTGCCAAGCTTCCAAAAATTACGAATCTCCAGAAATCTCAGCAAATATTTTTTTACCCAAACTGGATGATACTTTCAGGTAATGATCAGTACACTAAGGCGACTTGGTTCCCCAAATTTCGTTCTTCTACGTTGAAGCGTTCATTTCCAGTAACAGTTTGAATTTTTAGGTTTCACTCTGTTTTCTCCTATATTGATAGATGTATTTGGAACTCTAAATCCAACACGGTTTGTGCTAGCTTCTTGAAACTTGACACAGTAAAGTAGTTTCACGTTCTATCTCTATGGTTTGTTTCCTCTTGATGTAGCCCTAAGCACTGACTGGCGAGAAACACTTTCATGGAAAGGGGTTGCCAAGCTTCCAAAAATTACGAATCTCCAGAAATCTCAGCAAATACTTTTTCACCCAAACTGGATGATACTTTCAGGTAATGATCAGTACACTAAGGCGACTTGGTTCCCCAAATTTCGTTCTTCTATGTTGAAGCGTTCATTTCCAGTAACAGTTTGAATTTTTAGGTTTCACTCTGTTTTCTCCTATATTGATAGATGTATCTGGAACTCTAAATCCAACACGGTTTGTGCTAGCTTCTTGAAACTTGACACAGTAAAGTAGTTTCACGTTCTATCTCTATGTTTTGTTTCCTCTTGATGTAGCCCTAAGCAGTGACTGGCGAGAAACACTTTCATGGAAAGGGGTTGCCAAGCTTCCAAAAATTACGAATCTCCAGAAATCTCAGCAAATACTTTTTCACCCAAACTGGATGATACTTTCAGGTAATGATCAGTACACTAAGGCGACTTGGTTCCCCAAATTTCGTTCTTCTATGTTGAAGCATTCATTTCCAGTAACAGTTTGAATTTTTAGGTATCACTCTGTTTTCTCCTATATTGATACATGTACTTGGAACTCTAAATCCAACACGGTTTGTGCTAGCTTTTTGAAACTTGACACAGTAAAGTAGTTTCACGTTCTATCTCTATGGTTTGTTTCCTCTTGATGTAGCCCTAAGCACTGACTGGCGAGAAACACTTTCATGGAAAGGGGTTGCCCAGCTTCCAAAAATTACGAATCTCCAGAAATCGCAGCCAATATTTTTTCACCCAAACTGGATGATACTGTCAGGTAATGACCAGTACACTAAGGCGACTTGGTTCCCCAAATTTCGTTCTTCTATGTTGAAGCGTTCATTTCCAGTAACAGTTTGAATTTTTAGGTTTCACTCTGTTTTCTCCTATATTGATACATGTACTTGGAACTCTAAATCCAACACGGTTTGTGCTAGCTTCTTGAAACTTTACACAGTAAAGTAGTTTCACGTTCTATCTCTATGTTTTGTTTCCTCTTGATGTAGCCCTAAGCACTGACTGGCGAGAAACACTTTCATGGAAAGGGGTTGCCAAGCTTCCAAAAATTATGAATCTCCAGAAATCTCAGCAAATATTTTTTCACCCAAACTGGATGATACTTTCAGGTAATGATCAGTACACTAAGGCGACTTGGTTCCCCAAATTTCGTTCTTCTACGTTGAAGCGTTCATTTCCAGTAACAGTTTGAATTTTTAGGTTTCACTCTGTTTTCTCCTATATTGATAGATGTATTTGGAACTCTAAATCCAACACGGTTTGTGCTAGCTTCTTGAAACTTGACACAGTAAAGTAGTTTCACGTTCTATCTCTATGGTTTGTTTCCTCTTGATGTAGCCCTAAGCACTGACTGGAGAGAAACACTTTCATGGAAAGGGGTTGCCAAGCTTCCAAAAATTACGAATCTCCAGAAATCTCAGCAAATACTTTTTCACCCAAACTGGATGATACTTTCAGGTAATGATCAGTACACTAAGGCGACTTGGTTCCCCAAATTTCGTTCTTCTATGCTGAAGCGTTCATTTCCAGTAACAGTTTGAATTTTTAGGTTTCACTCTGTTTTCTCCTATATTGATAGATGTATCTGGAACTCTAAATCCAACACGGATTGTGCTAGCTTCTTGAAACTTGACACAGTAAAGTAGTTTCACGTTCTATCTCTATGTTTTGTTTCCTCTTGATTTAGCCCTAAGCAGTGACTGGCGAAAAACACTTTCATGGAAAGGGGTTGCCAAGCTTCCAAAAATTACGAATCTCCAGAAATCTCAGCAAATACTTTTTCACCCAAACTGGATGATACTTTCAGGTAATGATCAGTACACTAAGGCGACTTGGTTCCCCAAATTTCGTTCATCTATGTTGAAGCCATCATTTCCAGTAACAGTTTGAATTTTTAGGTATCACTCTGTTTTCTCCTATATTGATACATGTACTTGGAACTCTAAATCCAACACGGTTTGTGCTAGCTTCTTGAAACTTGACACAGTAAAGTAGTTTCACGTTCTATCTCTATGGTTTGTTTCCTCTTGATGTAGCCCTAAGCACTGACTGGCGAGAAACACTTTCATGGAAAGGGGTTGCCAAGCTTCCAAAAATTACGAATCTCCAGAAATCTCAGCAAATATTTTTTCACCCAAACTGGATGATACTGTCAGGTAATGATCAGTACACTAAGGCGACTTGGTTCCCCAAGTTTCGTTCTTCTATGTTGAAGCGTTCATTTCCAGTAACAGTTTGAATTTTTAGGTATCACTCTGTTTTCTCCTATATTGATACATGTACTTGGAACTATAAATCCAACACGGTTTGTGCTAGCTTCTTGAAACTTGACACAGTAAAGTAGTTTCACGTTCTATCTCTATGTTTTGTTTCCTCTTGATGTAGCCCTAAGCACTGACTGGCGAGAAACACTTTCATGGAAAGGGGTTGCCAAGCTTCCAAAAATTACGAATCTCCAGAAATCTCAGCAAATATTTTTTCACCCAAACTGGATGATACTTTCAGGTAATGATCAGTACACTAAGGCGACTTGGTTCCCCAAATTTCGTTCTTCTACGTTGAAGCGTTCATTTCCAGTAACAGTTTGAATTTTTAGGTTTCACTCTGTTTTCTCCTATATTGATAGATGTATCTGGAACTCTAAATCCAACACGGTTTGTGCTAGCTTCTTGAAACTTGACACAGTAAAGTAGTTTCACGTTCTATCTCTATGTTTTGTTTCCTCTTGATGTAGCCCTAAGCACTGACTGGAGAGAAACACTTTCATGGAAAGGGGTTGCCAAGCTTCCAAAAATTACGAATCTCCAGAAATCTCAGCAAATATTTTTTCACCCAAACTGGATGATACTTTCAGGTAATGATCAGTACACGAAGGCGACTTGGTTCCCCAAATTTCGTTCTTCTATTTTGAAGCGTTCATTTCCAGTAACAGTTTGAATTTTTAGGTTTCACTCTGTTTTCTCCTATATTGATAGATGTATCTGGAACTCTAAATCCAGCACGGTTTGTGCTAGCTTCTTGAAACTTGACACAGTAAAGTAGTTTCACGTTCTATCTCTATGTTTTGTTTCCTCTTGATGTAGCCCTAAGCAGTGACTGGCGAGAAACACTTTCATGGTACGGGGTTTCCAAGGTTCCAAAAATTACGAATCTCCAGAAATCTCAGCAAATATTTTTTCACCCAAACTGGATGATACTTTCAGGTAATGATCAGTACACTAAGGCGACTTGGTTCCCCAAATTTCGTTCTTCTATGTTGAAGCATTCATTTCCAGTAACATTTTGAATTTTTAGGTATCACTCTGTTTTCTCCTATATTGATACATGTACTTGGAACTCTAAATCCAACACGGTTTGTGCTAGCTTCTTGAAACTTGACACAGTAAAGTAGTTTCACGTTCTCTCTCTATGGTTTGTTTCCTCTTGTTGTAGCCCTAAGCACTGACTGGCGAGAAACACTTTCATGGAAAGGGGTTGCCAAGCTTCCAAAAATTATGAATCTCCAGAAATCTCAGCAAATATTTTTTCACCCAAACTGGATGATACTTTCAGGTAATGATCAGTACACGAAGTCGACTTGGTTCCCCAAATTTCGTTCTTCTATGTTGAAGCGTTCATTTCCAGTAACAGTTTGAATTTTTAGGTTTCACTCTGTTTTCTCCTATATTGATAGATGTATCTGGAACTCTAAATCCAACACGGTTTGTGCTAGCTTCTTGAAACTTGACACAGTAAAGTAGTTTCACGTTGTATCTCTATGGTTTGTTTCCTCTTGATGTAGCCCTAAGCACTGACTGGAGAGAAACACTTTCATGGAAAGGGGTTGCCAAGCTTCCAAAAATTACGAATCTCCAGAAATCTCAGCAAATATTTTTTCCCCCAAACTGGATGATACTTTCAGGTAATGATCAGTACACAAAGTCGACTTGGTTCCCCAAATTTCGTTCTTCTATGTTGAAGCGTTCATTTCCAGTAACAGTTTGAATTTTTAGGTTTCACTCTGTTTTCTCCTATATTGATAGATGTATCTGGAACTCTAAATCCAACACGGTTTGTGCTAGCTTCTTGAAACTTGACACAGTAAAGTAGTTTCACGTTCTATCTCTATGTTTTGTTTCCTCTTGATGTAGCCCTAAGCAGTGACTGGAGAGAAACACTTTCATGGAAAGGGGTTGCCCAGCTTCCAAAAATTACGAATCTCCAGAAATCTCAGCAAATATTTTTTCACCCAAACTGGATGATACTTTCAGGTAATGATCAGTACACTAAGGCGACTTGGTTCCCCAAATTTCGTTCTTCTATGTTGAAGCGTTCATTTCCAGTAACACTTTGAATTTTTAGGTATCACTCTGTTTTCTCCTATATTGATACATGTACTTGGAACTCTAAATCCAACACGGTTTGTGCTAGCTTCTTGAAACTTGACACAGTAAATTAGTTTCACGTTCTATCTCTATGTTTTGTTTCCTCTTGATGTAGCCCTAAGCAGTGACTGGCGAGAAACACTTTCATGAAACGGGGTTTCCAAGCTTCCAAAAATTACGAATCTCCAGAAATCTCAGCAAATATTTTTTCACCCAAACTGGATGATACTTTCAGGTAATGATCAGTACACTAAGGCGACTTGGTTCCCCAAATTTCGTTTTCTATGTTGAAGCGTTCATTTCCAGTAACAGTTTGAATTTTTAGGTTTCACTCTGTTTTCTCCTATATTGATACATGTACTTGGAACTCTAAATCCGACACGGTTTGTGCTAGCTTCTTGAAACTTGACACAGTAAAGTAGTTTCACGTTCTATCTCTATGGTTTGTTTCCTCTTGTTGTAGCCCTAAGCACTGACTGGCGAGAAACACTTTCATGGAAAGGGGTGCCAAGCTTCCAAAAATTACGAATCTCCAGAAATCTCAGCAAATATTTTTTCACCCAAACTGGATGATACTGTCAGGTAATGATCAGTACACTAAGGCGACTTGGTTCCCCAAATTTCGTTCTTCTATGTTGAAGCGTTCATTTCCAGTAACAGTTTGAATTTTTAGGTTTCACTCTGTTTTCTCCTATATTGATAGATGTATCTGGAACTCTAAATCCAACACGGTTTGTGCTAGCTTCTTGAAACTTGACACAGTAAAGTAGTTTCACGTTCTATCTCTATGTTTTGTTTCCTCTTGATGTAGCCCTAAGCACTGACTGGAGAGAAACACTTTCATGGAAAGGGGTTGCCAAGCTTCCAAAAATTACGAATCTCCAGAAATCTCAGCAAATACTTTCTCACCCAAACTGGATGATACTGTCAGGTAATGATCAGTACACTAAGGCGACTTGGTTCCCCAAATTTCGTTCTTCTATGTTGAAGCGTTCATTTCCAGTAACACTTTAAATTTTTAGGTATCACTCTGTTTTCTCCTATATTGATACATGTACTTGGAACTCTAAATCCAACACGGTTTGTGCTAGCTTCTTGAAACTTGACACAGTAAAGTAGTTTCACGTTCTATCTCTATGTTTTGTTTCCTCTTGATGTAGCCCTAAGCAGTGACTGGCGAGAAACACTTTCATGGAACGGGGTTTCCAAGCTTCCAAAAATTACGAATCTCCAGAAATCTCAGCAAATATTTTTTCACCCAAACTGGATGATACTTTCAGGTAATGATCAGTACACTAAGGCGACTTGGTTCCCCAAATTTCGTTCTTCTATGTTGAAGCGTTCATTTCCAGTAACATTTTGAATTTTTAGGTATCACTCTGTTTTCTCCTATATTGATACATGTACTTGGAACTCTAAATCCGACACGGTTTGTGCTAGCTTCTTGAAACTTGACACAGTAAAGTAGTTTCATGTTCTATCTCTATGGTTTGTTTCCTCTTGTTGTAGCTCTAAGCACTGACTGGCGAGAAACACTTTCATGGAAAGGGGTTGCCAATCTTCCAAAAATTACGAACCTCCAGAAATCTCAGCAAATATTTTTTCACCCAAACTGGATGATACTTTCAGGTAATGATCAGTACACTAAGGCGACTTGGTTCCCCAAATTTCGTTCTTCTACGTTGAAGCGTTCATTTCCAGTAACAGTTTGAATTTTTAGGTTTCACTCTGTTTTCTCCTATATTGATAGATGTATTTGGAACTCTAAATCCAACACGGTTTGTGCTAGCTTCTTGAAACTTGACACAGTAAAGTAGTTTCATGTTCTATCTCTATGGTTTGTTTCCTCTTGATGCAGCCCTAAGCACTGACTGGAGAGAAACACTTTCATTGAAAGGGGTTGCCAAGCTTCCAAAAATTACGAATCTCCAGAAATCTCAGCAAATATTTTTTCACCCAAACTGGATGATACTTTCAGGTAATGATCAGTACACGAAGGCGACTTGGTTCCCCAAATTTCGTTCTTCTATGTTGAAGCGTTCATTTCCAGTAACAGTTTGAATTTTTAGGTTTCACTCTGTTTTCTCCTATATTGATAGATGTATCTGGAACTCTAAATCCAACACGGTTTGTGCTAGCTTCTTGAAACTTGACACAGTAAAGTAGTTTCACGTTCTATCTCTATGTTTTGTTTCCTCTTGATGTAGCCCTAAGCAGTGACTGGCGAGAAACACTTTCATGGAAAGGGGTTGCCAAGCTTCCAAAAATTACGAATCTCCAGAAATCTCAGCAAATACTTTTTCACCCAAACTGGATGATACTTTCAGGTAATGATCAGTACACTAAGGCGACTTGGTTCCCCAAATTTCGTTCTTCTATGTTGAAGCGTTCATTTCCAGTAACAGTTTGAATTTTTAGGTATCACTCTGTTTTCTCCTATATTGATACATGTACTTGGAACTCTAAATCCAACACGGTTTGTGCTAGCTTCTTGAAACTTGACACAGTAAAGTAGTTTCACGTTCTATCTCTATGGTTTGTTTCCTCTTGATGTAGCCCTAAGCACTGACTGGCGAGAAACACTTTCATGGAAAGGTGTTGCCCAGCTTCCAAAAATTACGAATCTCCAGAAATCGCAGCCAATATTTTTTCACCCAAACTGGATGATACTGTCAGGTAATGACCAGTACACTAAGGCGACTTGGTTCCCCAAATTTCGTTCTTCTATGTTGAAGCGTTCATTTCCAGTAACACTTTGAATTATTAGGTATCACTCTGTTTTCTCCTATATTGATACATGTACTTGGAACTCTAAATCCAACACGGTTTGTGCTAGCTTCTTGAAACTTGACACAGTAAAGTAGTTTCACGTTCTATCTCTATGTTTTGTTTCCTCTTGATGTAGCCCTAAGCACTGACTGGAGAGAAACACTTTCATGGAAAGGGGTTGCCAAGCTTCCAAAAATTACGAATCTCCAGAAATCTCAGCAAATATTTTTTCACCCAAACTGGATGATACTTTCAGGTAATGATCAGTACACGAAGGCGACTTGGTTCCCCAAATTTCGTTCTTCTATGTTGAAGCGTTCATTTCCAGTAACAGTTTGAATTTTTAGGTTTCACTCTGTTTTCTCCTATATTGATAGATGTATCTGGAACTCTAAATCCAGCACGGTTTGTGCTAGCTTCTTGAAACTTGACACAGTAAAGTAGTTTCACGTTCTATCTCTATGTTTTGTTTCCTCTTGATGTAGCCCTAAGCAGTGACTGGCGAGAAACACTTTCATGGTACGGGGTTTCCAAGGTTCCAAAAATTACGAATCTCCAGAAATCTCAGCAAATATTTTTTCACCCAAACTGGATGATACTTTCAGGTAATGATCAGTACACTAAGGCGACTTGGTTCCCCAAATTTCGTTCTTCTATGTTGAAGCATTCATTTCCAGTAACATTTTGAATTTTTAGGTATCACTCTGTTTTCTCCTATATTGATACATGTACTTGGAACTCTAAATCCAACACGGTTTGTGCTAGCTTCTTGAAACTTGACACAGTAAAGTAGTTTCACGTTCTCTCTCTATGGTTTGTTTCCTCTTGTTGTAGCCCTAAGCACTGACTGGCGAGAAACACTTTCATGGAAAGGGGTTGCCAAGCTTCCAAAAATTATGAATCTCCAGAAATCTCAGCAAATATTTTTTCACCCAAACTGGATGATACTTTCAGGTAATGATCAGTACACGAAGTCGACTTGGTTCCCCAAATTTCGTTCTTCTATGTTGAAGCGTTCATTTCCAGTAACAGTTTGAATTTTTAGGTTTCACTCTGTTTTCTCCTATATTGATAGATGTATCTGGAACTCTAAATCCAACACGGTTTGTGCTAGCTTCTTGAAACTTGACACAGTAAAGTAGTTTCACGTTGTATCTCTATGGTTTGTTTCCTCTTGATGTAGCCCTAAGCACTGACTGGAGAGAAACACTTTCATGGAAAGGGGTTGCCAAGCTTCCAAAAATTACGAATCTCCAGAAATCTCAGCAAATATTTTTTCCCCCAAACTGGATGATACTTTCAGGTAATGATCAGTACACAAAGTCGACTTGGTTCCCCAAATTTCGTTCTTCTATGTTGAAGCGTTCATTTCCAGTAACAGTTTGAATTTATAGGTTTCACTCTGTTTTCTCCTATATTGATAGATGTATCTGGAACTCTAAATCCAACACGGTTTGTGCTAGCTTCTTGAAACTTGACACAGTAAAGTAGTTTCACGTTCTATCTCTATGTTTTGTTTCCTCTTGATGTAGCCCTAAGCAGTGACTGGAGAGAAACACTTTCATGGAAAGGGGTTGCCCAGCTTCCAAAAATTACGAATCTCCAGAAATCTCAGCAAATATTTTTTCACCCAAACTGGATGATACTTTCAGGTAATGATCAGTACACTAAGGCGACTTGGTTCCCCAAATTTCGTTCTTCTATGTTGAAGCGTTCATTTCCAGTAACACTTTGAATTTTTAGGTATCACTCTGTTTTCTCCTATATTGATACATGTACTTGGAACTCTAAATCCAACACGGTTTGTGCTAGCTTCTTGAAACTTGACACAGTAAATTAGTTTCACGTTCTATCTCTATGTTTTGTTTCCTCTTGATGTAGCCCTAAGCAGTGACTGGCGAGAAACACTTTCATGAAACGGGGTTTCCAAGCTTCCAAAAATTACGAATCTCCAGAAATCTCAGCAAATATTTTTTCACCCAAACTGGATGATACTTTCAGGTAATGATCAGTACACTAAGGCGACTTGGTTCCCCAAATTTCGTTTTCTATGTTGAAGCGTTCATTTCCAGTAACAGTTTGAATTTTTAGGTTTCACTCTGTTTTCTCCTATATTGATACATGTACTTGGAACTCTAAATCCGACACGTTTTGTGCTAGCTTCTTGAAACTTGACACAGTAAAGTAGTTTCACGTTCTATCTCTATGGTTTGTTTCCTCTTGTTGTAGCCCTAAGCACTGACTGGCGAGAAACACTTTCATGGAAAGGGGTGCCAAGCTTCCAAAAATTACGAATCTCCAGAAATCTCAGCAAATATTTTTTCACCCAAACTGGATGATACTGTCAGGTAATGATCAGTACACTAAGGCGACTTGGTTCCCCAAATTTCGTTCTTCTATGTTGAAGCGTTCATTTCCAGTAACAGTTTGAATTTTTAGGTTTCACTCTGTTTTCTCCTATATTGATAGATGTATCTGGAACTCTAAATCCAACACGGTTTGTGCTAGCTTCTTGAAACTTGACACAGTAAAGTAGTTTCACGTTCTATCTCTATGTTTTGTTTCCTCTTGATGTAGCCCTAAGCACTGACTGGAGAGAAACACTTTCATGGAAAGGGGTTGCCAAGCTTCCAAAAATTACGAATCTCCAGAAATCTCAGCAAATACTTTCTCACCCAAACTGGATGATACTGTCAGGTAATGATCAGTACACTAAGGCGACTTGGTTCCCCAAATTTCGTTCTTCTATGTTGAAGCGTTCATTTCCAGTAACACTTTAAATTTTTAGGTATCACTCTGTTTTCTCCTATATTGATACATGTACTTGGAACTCTAAATCCAACACGGTTTGTGCTAGCTTCTT
Organism: Spermophilus citellus; assembly: GCF_964194105.1. NCBI lineage: Eukaryota > Metazoa > Chordata > Mammalia > Rodentia > Sciuridae > Spermophilus > Spermophilus citellus. The sequence continues at coordinate 49,605,061 of NC_138187.1, read as the reverse complement.
GAAACTTGACACAGTAAAGTAGTTTCACGTTCTATCTCTATGTTTTGTTTCCTCTTGATGTAGCCCTAAGCAGTGACTGGCGAGAAACACTTTCATGGAACGGGGTTTCCAAGCTTCCAAAAATTACGAATCTCCAGAAATCTCAGCAAATATTTTTTCACCCAAACTGGATGATACTTTCAGGTAATGATCAGTACACTAAGGCGACTTGGTTCCCCAAATTTCGTTCTTCTATGTTGAAGCGTTCATTTCCAGTAACATTTTGAATTTTTAGGTATCACTCTGTTTTCTCCTATATTGATACATGTACTTGGAACTCTAAATCCGACACGGTTTGTGCTAGCTTCTTGAAACTTGACACAGTAAAGTAGTTTCATGTTCTATCTCTATGGTTTGTTTCCTCTTGTTGTAGCCCTAAGCACTGACTGGCGAGAAACACTTTCATGGAAAGGGGTTGCCAATCTTCCAAAAATTACGAACCTCCAGAAATCTCAGCAAATATTTTTTCACCCAAACTGGATGATACTTTCAGGTAATGATCAGTACACTAAGGCGACTTGGTTCCCCAAATTTCGTTCTTCTACGTTGAAGCGTTCATTTCCAGTAACAGTTTGAATTTTTAGGTTTCACTCTGTTTTCTCCTATATTGATAGATGTATTTGGAACTCTAAATCCAACACGGTTTGTGCTAGCTTCTTGAAACTTGACACAGTAAAGTAGTTTCATGTTCTATCTCTATGGTTTGTTTCCTCTTGATGCAGCCCTAAGCACTGACTGGAGAGAAACACTTTCATTGAAAGGGGTTGCCAAGCTTCCAAAAATTACGAATCTCCAGAAATCTCAGCAAATATTTTTTCACCCAAACTGGATGATACTTTCAGGTAATGATCAGTACACGAAGGCGACTTGGTTCCCCAAATTTCGTTCTTCTATGTTGAAGCGTTCATTTCCAGTAACAGTTTGAATTTTTAGGTTTCACTCTGTTTTCTCCTATATTGATAGATGTATCTGGAACTCTAAATCCAACACGGTTTGTGCTAGCTTCTTGAAACTTGACACAGTAAAGTAGTTTCACGTTCTATCTCTATGTTTTGTTTCCTCTTGATGTAGCCCTAAGCAGTGACTGGCGAGAAACACTTTCATGGAAAGGGGTTGCCAAGCTTCCAAAAATTACGAATCTCCAGAAATCTCAGCAAATACTTTTTCACCCAAACTGGATGATACTTTCAGGTAATGATCAGTACACTAAGGCGACTTGGTTCCCCAAATTTCGTTCTTCTATGTTGAAGCGTTCATTTCCAGTAACAGTTTGAATTTTTAGGTATCACTCTGTTTTCTCCTATATTGATACATGTACTTGGAACTCTAAATCCAACACGGTTTGTGCTAGCTTCTTGAAACTTGACACAGTAAAGTAGTTTCACGTTCTATCTCTATGGTTTGTTTCCTCTTGATGTAGCCCTAAGCACTGACTGGCGAGAAACACTTTCATGGAAAGGTGTTGCCCAGCTTCCAAAAATTACGAATCTCCAGAAATCGCAGCCAATATTTTTTCACCCAAACTGGATGATACTGTCAGGTAATGACCAGTACACTAAGGCGACTTGGTTCCCCAAAATTCGTTCTTCTATGTTGAAGCGTTCATTTCCAGTAACACTTTGAATTATTAGGTATCACTCTGTTTTCTCCTATATTGATACATGTACTTGGAACTCTAAATCCAACACGGTTTGTGCTAGCTTCTTGAAACTTGACACAGTAAAGTAGTTTCACGTTCTATCTCTATGTTTTGTTTCCTCTTGATGTAGCCCTAAGCACTGACTGGCGAGAAACACTTTCATGGAAAGGGGTTGCCAAGCTTCCAAAAATTACGAATCTCCAGAAATCTCAGCAAATATTTTTTCACCCAAGCTGGATGATACTTTCAGGTAATGATCAGTACACTAAGGCGACTTGGTTCCCCAAATTTCGTTCTTCTACGTTGAAGCGTTCATTTCCAGTAACAGTTTGAATTTTTAGGTTTCACTCTGTTTTCTCCTATATTGATAGATGTATTTGGAACTCTAAATCCAACACGGTTTGTGCTAGCTACTTGAAACTTGAGACAGTAAAGTAGTTTCACGTTCTATCTCTATGGTTTGTTTCCTCTTGATGTAGCCCTAAGCCCTGACTGGAGAGAAACACTTTCATGGAAAGGGGTTGCCCAGCTTCCAAAAATTACGAATCTCCAGAAATCTCAGCAAATATTTTTTCACCCAAACTGGATGATACTTTCAGGTAATGATCAGTACACGAAGGCGACTTGGTTCCCCAAATTTCGTTCTTCTATGTTGAAGCGTTCATTTCCAGTAACAGTTTGAATTTTTAGGTTTCACTCTGTTTTCTCCTATATTGATAGATGTATCTGGAACTCTAAATCCAACACGGTTTGTGCTAGCTTCTTGAAACTTGACACAGTAAAGTAGTTTCACGTTCTATCTCTATGGTTTGTTTCCTCTTGATGTAGCCCTAAGCACTGACTGGAGAGAAACACTTTCATGGAATGGGGTTGCCAAGCTTCCAAAAATTACGAATCTCCAGAAATCTCAGCAAATACTTTTTCACCCAAACTGGATGATACTTTCAGGTAATGATCAGTACACTAAGGCGACTTGGTTCCCCAAATTTCGTTCTTCTATGCTGAAGCGTTCATTTCCAGTAACAGTTTGAATTTTTAGGTTTCACTCTGTTTTCTCCTATATTGATAGATGTATCTGGAACTCTAAATCCAACACGGTTTGTGCTAGCTTCTGGAAACTTGACACAGTAAAGTAGTTTCACGTTCTATCTCTATGTTTTGTTTCCTCTTGATGTAGCCCTAAGCAGTGACTGGCGAAAAACACTTTCATGGAAAGGGGTTGCCAAGCTTCCAAAAATTACGAATCTCCAGAAATCTCAGCAAATACTTTTTCACCAAACTGGATGATACTGTCAGGTAATGATCAGTACACTAAGGCGACTTGGTTCCCCAAATTTCGTTCTTCTATGTTGAAGCGTTCATTTCCAGTAACAGTTTGAATTTTTAGGTATCACTCTGTTTTCTCCTATATTGATACATGTACTTGGAACTCTAAATCCAACACGGTTTGTGCTAGCTTCTTGAAACTTGACACAGTAAACTAGTTTCACGTTCTATCTCTATGGTTTGTTTCCTCTTGATGTAGCCCTAAGCAGTGACTGGCGAGAAACACTTTCATGGAAAGGGGTTGCCAAGCTTCCAAAAATTACGAATCTCCAGAAATCTCAGCAAATATTTTTTCACCCAAACTGGATGATACTGTCAGGTAATGATCAGTACACTAAGGCGACTTGGTTCCCCAAATTTCGTTCTTCTATGTTGAAGCGTTCATTTCCAGTAACAGTTTGAATTTTTAGGTATCACTCTGTTTTCTCCTATATTGATACATGTACTTGGAACTCTAAATCCAACACGGTTTGTGCTAGCTTCTTGAAACTTGACACAGTAAAGTAGTTTCACGTTCTATCTCTATGTTTTGTTTCCTCTTGATGTAGCCCTAAGCACTGACTGGCGAGAAACACATTCAGGGAAAGGGGTTGCCAAGCTTCCAAAAATTACGAATCTCCAGAAATCTCAGCCAATATTTTTTCACCCAAACTGGATGATACTTTCAGGTAATGATCAGTACACTAAGGCGACTTGGTTCCCCAAATTTCGTTCTTCTATGTTGAAGCGTTCATGTCCAGTAACACTTTGAATTTTTAGGTATCACTCTGTTTTCTCCTATATTGATACATGTACTTGGAACTCTAAATCCAACACGGTTTGTGCTAGCTTCTTGAAACTTGACACAGTAAAGTAGTTTCACGTTCTATCTCTATGGTTTGTTTCCTCTTGATGTAGCCCTAAGCACTGACTGGCGAGAAACACTTTCATGGAAAGGGGTTGCCCAGCTTCCAAAAATTACGAATCTCCAGAAATCTCAGCAAATACTTTTTCACCCAAACTGGATGATACTTTCAGGTAATGATCAGTACACTAAGGCGACTTGGTTCCCCAAATTTCGTTCTTCTATGTTGAAGCGTTCATTTCCAGTAACAGGTTGAATTTTTAGGTATCACTCTGTTTTCTCCTATATTGATACATGTACTTGGAACTCTAAATCCAACACGGTTTGTGCTAGCTTCTTGAAACTTGACACAGTAAAGTAGTTTCACGTTCTATCTCTATGGTTTGTTTCCTCTTGATGTAGCCCTAAGCACTGACTGGCGAGAAAAACTTTCATGGAAAGGGGTTGCCCAGCTTCCAAAAATTACGAATCTCCAGAAATCTCAGCCAATATTTTTTCACCCAAACTGGATGATACTGTCAGGTAATGACCAGTACACTAAGGCGACTTGGTTCCCCAAATTTCGTTCTTCTATGTTGAAGCGTTCATTTCCAGTAACACTTTGAATTTTTAGGTATCACTCTGTTTTCTCCTATATTGATACATGTACTTGGAACTCTAAATCCAACACGGTTTGTGCTAGCTTCTTGAAACTTGACACAGTAAAGTAGTTTCACGTTCTATCTCTATGTTTTGTTTCCTCTTGATGTAGCCCTAAGCACTGACTGGCGAGAAACACTTTCATGGAAAGGGGTTGCCAAGCTTCCAAAAATTACGAATCTCCAGAAATCTCAGCAAATATTTTTTCACCCAAACTGGATGATACTTTCAGGTAATGATCAGTACACTAAGGCGACTTGGTTCCCCAAATTTCGTTCTTCTACGTTGAAGCGTTCATTTCCAGTAACAGTTTGAATTTTTAGGTTTCACTCTGTTTTCTCCTATATTGATAGATGTATTTGGAACTCTAAATCCAACACGGTTTGTGCTAGCTTCTTGAAACTTGACACAGTAAAGTAGTTTCACGTTCTATCTCTATGGTTTGTTTCCTCTTGATGTAGCCCTAAGCACTGACTGGAGAGAAACACTTTCATGGAAAGGGGTTGCCAAGCTTCCAAAAATTACGAATCTCCAGAAATCTCAGCAAATACTTTTTCACCCAAACTGGATGATACTTTCAGGTAATGATCAGTACACTAAGGCGACTTGGTTCCCCAAATTTCGTTCTTCTATGTTGAAGCGTTCATTTCCAGTAACAGTTTGAATTTTTAGGTTTCACTCTGTTTTCTCCTATATTGATAGATGTATCTGGAACTCTAAATCCAACACGGTTTGTGCTAGCTTCTTGAAACTTGAGACAGTAAAGTAGTTTCACGTTCTATCTCTATGGTTTGTTTCCTCTTGATGTAGCCCTAAGCACTGACTGGAGAGAAACACTTTCATGGAAAGGGGTTGCCAAGCTTCCAAAAATTACGAATCTCCAGAAATCTCAGCAAATATTTTTTCACCCAAACTGGATGATACTTTCAGGTAATGATCAGTACACGAAGGCGACTTGGTTCCCCAAATTTCGTTCTTCTATGTTGAAGCGTTCATTTCCAGTAACAGTTTGAATTTTTAGGTTTCACTCTGTTTTCTCCTATATTGATAGATGTATTTGGAACTCTAAATCCAACACGGTTTGTGCTAGCTTCTTGAAACTTGACACAGTAAAGTAGTTTCACGTTCTATCTCTATGGTTTGTTTCCTCTTGATGTAGCCCTAAGCACTGACTGGAGAGAAACACTTTCATGGAAAGGGGTTGCCAAGCTTCCAAAAATTACGAATCTCCAGAAATCTCAGCAAATACTTTTTCACCCAAACTGGATGATACTTTCAGGTAATGATCAGTACACTAAGGCGACTTGGTTCCCCAAATTTCGTTCTTCTATGCTGAAGCGTTCATTTCCAGTAACAGTTTGAATTTTTAGGTTTCACTCTGTTTTCTCCTATATTGATAGATGTATCTGGAACTCTAAATCCAACACGGTTTGTGCTAGCTTCTGGAAACTTGACACAGTAAAGTAGTTTCACGTTCTATCTCTATGTTTTGTTTCCTCTTGATGTAGCCCTAAGCAGTGACTGGCGAAAAACACTTTCATGGAAAGGGGTTGCCAAGCTTCCAAAAATTACGAATCTCCAGAAATCTCAGCAAATACTTTTTCACCCAAACTGGATGATACTGTCAGGTAATGATCAGTACACTAAGGCGACTTGGTTCCCCAAATTTCGTTCTTCTATGTTGAAGCGTTCATTTCCAGTAACAGTTTGAATTTTTAGGTATCACTCTGTTTTCTCCTATATTGATACATGTACTTGGAACTCTAAATCCAACACGGTTTGTGCTAGCTTCTTGAAACTTGACACAGTAAACTAGTTTCACGTTCTATCTCTATGGTTTGTTTCCTCTTGATGTAGCCCTAAGCAGTGACTGGCGAGAAACACTTTCATGGAAAGGGGTTGCCAAGCTTCCAAAAATTACAAATCTCCAGAAATCTCAGCAAATATTTTTTCACCCAAACTGGATGATACTGTCAGGTAATGATCAGTACACTAAGGCGACTTGGTTCCCCAAATTTCGTTCTTCTATGTTGAAGCGTTCATTTCCAGTAACAGTTTGAATTTTTAGGTATCACTCTGTTTTCTCCTATATTGATACATGTACTTGGAACTCTAAATCCAACACGGTTTGTGCTAGCTTCTTGAAACTTGACACAGTAAAGTAGTTTCACGTTCTATCTCTATGGTTTGTTTCCTCTTGATGTAGCCCTAAGCACTGACTGGCGAGAAACACTTTCATGGAAAGGGGTTGCCCAGCTTCCAAAAATTACGAATCTCCAGAAATCGCAGCCAATATTTTTTCACCCAAACTGGATGATACTGTCAGGTAATGACCAGTACACTAAGGCGACTTGGTTCCCCAAATTTCGTTCTTCTATGTTGAAGCGTTCATTTCCAGTAACACTTTGAATTTTTAGGTATCACTCTGTTTTCTCCTATATTGATACATGTACTTGGAACTCTAAATCCAACACGGTTTGTGCTAGCTTCTTGAAACTTGACACAGTAAAGTAGTTTCACGTTCTATCTCTATGTTTTGTTTCCTCTTGATGTAGCCCTAAGCACTGACTGGCGAGTAACACTTTCATGGAAAGGGGTTGCCAAGCTTCCAAAAATTACGAATCTCCAGAAATCTCAGCAAATATTTTTTCACCCAAACTGGATGATACTTTCAGGTAATGATCAGTACACTAAGGCGACTTGGTTCCCCAAATTTCGTTCTTCTACGTTGAAGCGTTCATTTCCAGTAACAGTTTGAATTTTTAGGTTTCACTCTGTTTTCTCCTATATTGATAGATGTATTTGGAACTCTAAATCCAACACGGTTTGTGCTAGCTTCTTGAAACTTGAGACAGTAAAGTAGTTTCACGTTCTATCTCTATGGTTTGTTTCCTCTTGATGTAGCCCTAAGCACTGACTGGAGAGAAACACTTTCATGGAAAGGGGTTGCCCAGCTTCCAAAAATTACGAATCTCCAGAAATCTCAGCAAATATTTTTTCCCCCAAACTGGATGATACTTTCAGGTAATGATCAGTACACGAAGGCGACTTGGTTCCCCAAATTTCGTTCTTCTATGTTGAAGCGTTCATTTGCAGTAACAGTTTGAATTTTTAGGTTTCACTCTGTTTTCTCCTATATTGATAGATGTATCTGGAACTCTAAATCCAACACGGTTTGTGCTAGCTTCTTGAAACTTGACACAGTAAAGTAGTTTCACGTTCTATCTCTATGTTTTGTTTCCTCTTGATGTAGCCCTAAGCAGTGACTGGCGAGAAACACTTTCATGGAAAGGGGTTGCCAAGATTCCAAAAATTACGAATCTCCAGAAATCTCAGCAAATACTTTTTCACCCAAACTGGATGATACTGTCAGGTAATGATCAGTACACTAAGGCGACTTGGTTCCCCAAATTTCGTTCTTCTATGTTGAAGCGTTCATTTCCAGTAACACTTTGAATTTTTAGGTATCACTCTGTTTTCTCCTATATTGATACATGTACTTGGAACTCTAAATCTAACACGGTTTGTGCTAGCTTCTTGAAACTTGACACAGTAAAGTAGTTTCACGTTCTATCTCTATGTTTTGTTTCCTCTTAATGTAGCCCTAAGCAGTGACTGGCGAGAAACACTTTCATGAAAAGGGGTTTCCAAGCTTCCAAAAATTACGAATCTCCAGAAATCTCAGCAAATATTTTTTCACCCAAACTGGATGATACTTTCAGGTAATGATCAGTACACTAAGGAGACTTGGTTCCCCAAATTCCGTTCTTCAATGTTGAAGCGTTCATTTCCAGTAACAGTTTGAATTTTTAGGTATCACTCTGTTTTCTCCTATATTGATACATGTACTTGGAACTCTAAATCCAACACGGTTTGTGCTAGCTTCTTGAAACTTGACACAGTAAAGTAGTTTCACATTCTATCTCTATGGTTTGTTTCCTCTTGATGTAGCCCTAAGCACTGACTGGCGAGAAACACTTTCATGGAAAGGGGTTGCCAATCTTCCAAAAATTATGAACCTCCAGAAATCTCAGCAAATATTTTTTCACCCAAACTGGATGATACTTTCAGGTAATGATCAGTACACTAAGGCGACTTGGTTCCCCAAATTTCGTTCTTCTATGTTGAAGCGTTCATTTCCAGTAACAGGTTGAATTTTTAGGTATCACTCTGTTTTCTCCTATATTGATACATGTACTTGGAACTCTAAATCCAACACGGTTTGTGCTAGCTTCTTGAAACTTGACACAGTAAAGTAGTTTCACGTTCTATCTCTATGGTTTGTTTCCTCTTGATGTAGCCCTAAGCACTGACTGGCGAGAAACACTTTCATGGAAAGGGGTTGCCCAGCTTCCAAAAATTACGAATCTCCAGAAATCGCAGCCAATATTTTTTCACCCAAACTGGATGATACTGTCAGGTAATGACCAGTACACTAAGGCGACTTGGTTCCCCAAATTTCGTTCTTCTATGTTGAAGCGTTCATTTCCAGTAACACTTTGAATTTTTAGGTATCACTCTGTTTTCTCCTATATTGATACATGTACTTGGAACTCTAAATCCAACACAGTTTGTGCTAGCTTCTTGAAACTTGACACAGTAAAGTAGTTTCACGTTCTATCTCTATGGTTTGTTTCCTCTTGATGTAGCCCTAAGCACTGACTGGAGAGAAACACTTTCATGGAAAGGGGTTGCCAAGCTTCCAAAAATTACGAATCTCCAGAAATCTCAGCAAATACTTTTTCACCCAAACTGGATGATACTTTCAGGTAATGATCAGTACACTAAGGCGACTTGGTTCCCCAAATTTCGTTCTTCTATGTTGAAGCGTTCATTTCCAGTAACAGTTTGAATTTTTAGGTTTCACTCTGTTTTCTCCTATATTGATAGATGTATCTGGAACTCTAAATCCAACACGGTTTGTGCTAGCTTCTTGAAACTTGACACAGTAAAGTAGTTTCACGTTCTATCTCTATGTTTTGTTTCCTCTTGATGTAGCCCTAAGCAGTGACTGGCGAGAAACACTTTCATGGAAAGGGGTTGCCAAGCTTCCAAAAATTACGAATCTCCAGAAATCTCAGCAAATACTTTTTCACCCAAACTGGATGATACTTTCAGGTAATGATCAGTACACTAAGGCGACTTGGTTCCCCAAATTTCGTTCTTCTATGTTGAAGCGTTCATTTCCAGTAACAGTTTGAATTTTTAGGTATCACTCTGTTTTCTCCTATATTGATACATGTACTTGGAACTCTAAATCCAACACGGTTTGTGCTAGCTTCTTGAAACTTGACACAGTAAAGTAGTTTCACGTTCTATCTCTATGGTTTGTTTCCTCTTGATGTAGCCCTAAGCACTGACTGGCGAGAAACACTTTCATGGAAAGGGGTTGCCCAGCTTCCAAAAATTACGAATCTCCAGAAATCGCAGCCAATATTTTTTCACCCAAACTGGATGATACTGTCAGGTAATGATCAGTACACTAAGGCGACTTGGTTCCCCAAATTTCGTTCTTCTATGTTGAAGCGTTCATTTCCAGTAACATTTTGAATTTTTAGGTATCACTCTGTTTTCTCCTATATTGATACATGTACTTGGAACTCTAAATCCGACACGGTTTGTGCTAGCTTCTTGAAACTTGACACAGTAAAGTAGTTTCACGTTCTATCTCTATGGTTTGTTTCCTCTTGTTGTAGCCCTAAGCACTGACTGGCGAGAAACACTTTCATGGAAAGGGGTTGCCAAGCTTCCAAAAATTACGAATCTCCAGAAATCTCAGCAAATACTTTTTCACCCAAACTGGATGATACTGTCAGGTAATGATCAGTACACTAAGGCGAGTTGGTTCCCCAAATTTCGTTCTTCTATGTTGAAGCGTTCATTTCCAGTAACACTTTGAATTTTTAGGTATCACTCTGTTTTCTCCTATATTGATAGATGTATTTGGAACTCTAAATCCAACACGGTTTGTGCTAGCTTCTTGAAACTTGACACAGTAAAGTAGTTTCACGTTCTCTCTCTATGTTTTGTTTCCTCTTGATGTAGCCCTAAGCAGTGACTAGCGAGAAACACTTTCATGGAACGGGGTTTCCAAGCTTCCAAAAATTACGAATCTCCAGAAATCTCAGCAAATATTTTTTCACCCAAACTGGATGATACTTTCAGGTAATGATCAGTACACTAAGGCGACTTGGTTCCCCAAATTTCGTTCTTCTATGTTGAAGCTTTCATTTCCAGTAACATTTTGAATTTTTAGGTATCACTCTGTTTTCTCCTATATTGATACATGTACTTGGAACTCTAAATCCGACACGGTTTGTGCTAGCTTCTTGAAACTTGACACAGTAAAGTAGTTTCACGTTCTATCTCTATGTTTTGTTTCCTCTTGATGTAGCCCTAAGCAGTGACTGGCGAGAAACACTTTCATGGAAAGGGGTTGCCAAGCTTCCAAAAATTACGAATCTCCAGAAATCTCAGCAAATACTTTTTCACCCAAACTGGATGATACTGTCAGGTAATGATCAGTACACTAAGGCGACTTGGTTCCCCAAATTTCGTTCTTCTATGTTGAAGCGTTCATTTCCAGTAACACTTTGAATTTTTAGGTATCACTCTGTTTTCTCCTATATTGATACATGTACTTGGAACTCTAAATCCGACACGGTTTGTGCTAGCTTCTTGAAACTTGACACAGTAAAGTAGTTTCACGTTCTATCTCTATGTTTTGTTTCCTCTTGATGTAGCCCTAAGCAGTGAGTGGCGAGACACACTTTCATGGAAAGGGGTTGCCAAGCTTCCAAAAATTACGAATCTCCAGAAATCTCAGCCAATATTTTTTCACCCAAACTGGATGATACTGTCAGGTAATGATCAGTACACTAAGGCGACTTGGTTCCCCAAATTTCGTTCTTCTATGTTGAAGCGTTCATTTCCAGTAACACTTTGAATTTTTAGGTATCACTCTGTTTTCTCTTATATTGATACATGTACTTGGAACTCTAAATCCAACACGGTTTGTGCTAGCTTCTTGAAACTTGACACAGTAAAGTAGTTTCACGTTCTATCTCTATGTTTTGTTTTCTCTTGATGTAGCCCTAAGCAGTGAGTGGCGAGAAACACTTTCATGGAAAGGGGTTTCCAAGCTTCCAAAAATTACGAATCTCCAGAAATCTCAGCCAATATTTTTTCACCCAAACTGGATGATACTTTCAGGTAATGATCAGTACACGAAGGCGACTTGGTTCCCCAAATTTCGTTCTTCTATGTTGAAGCGTTCATTTCCAGTAACACTTTGAATTTTTAGGTATCACTCTGTTTTCTCCTATATTGATAGATGTATTTGGAACTCTAAATCCAACACGGTTTGTGCTAGCTTCTTGAAACTTGACACAGTAAAGTAGTTTCACGTTCTATCTCTATGTTTTGTTTCCTCTTGATGTAGCCCTAAGCAGTGACTGGCGAGAAACACTTTCATGGAACGGGGTTTCCAAGCTTCCAAAAATTACGAATCTCCAGAAATCTCAGCAAATATTTTTTCACCCAAAGTGGATGATACTTTCAGGTAATGATCAGTACACTAAGGCGACTTGGTTCCCCAAATTGCGTTCTTCAATGTTGAAGCGTTCATTTCCAGTAACAGTTTGAATTTTTAGGTATCACTCTGTTTTCTCCTATATTGATACATGTACTTGGAACTCTAAATCCAACACGGTTTGTGCTAGCTTCTTGAAACTTGACACAGTAAAGTAGTTTCACGTTCTATCTCTATGTTTTGTTTCCTCTTGATGTAGCCCTAAGCACTGACTGGCGAGAAACACTTTCATGGAAAGGGGTTGCCAAGCTTCCAAAAATTACGAATCTCCAGAAATCTCAGCAAATATTTTTTCACCCAAACTGGATGATACTTTCAGGTAATGATCAGTACACTAAGGCGACTTGGTTCCCCAAATTTCGTTCTTCTACGTTGAAGCGTTCATTTCCAGTAACAGTTTGAATTTTTAGGTTTCACTCTGTTTTCTCCTATATTGATAGATGTATTTGGAACTCTAAATCCAACACGGTTTGTGCTAGCTTCTTGAAACTTGACACAGTAAAGTAGTTTCACGTTCTATCTCTATGGTTTGTTTCCTCTTGATGTAGCCCTAAGCACTGACTGGCGAGAAACACTTTCATGGAAAGGGGTTGCCAAGCTTCCAAAAATTACGAATCTCCATAAATCTCAGCAAATATTTTTTCACCCAAACTGGATGATACTTTCAGGTAATGATCAGTACACGAAGGCGACTTGGTTCCCCAAATTTCGTTCTTCTATGTTGAAGCGTTCATTTCCAGTAACAGTTTGAATTTTTAGGTTTCACTCTGTTTTCTCCTATATTGATAGATGTATCTGGAACTCTAAATCCAACACGGTTTGTGCTAGCTTCTTGAAACTTGACACAGTAAAGTAGTTTCACGTTCTATCTCTATGTTTTGTTTCCTCTTGATGTAGCCCTAAGCACTGACTGGCGAGAAACACTTTCATGGAAAGGGGTTGCCCAGCTTCCAAAAATTACGAATCTCCAGAAATCGCAGCCAATATTTTTTCACCCAAACTGGATGATACTGTCAGTAATGACCAGTACACTAAGGGGACTTGGTTCCCCAAATTTCGTTCTTCTATGTTGAAGCGTTCATTTCCAGTAACAGTTTGAATTTTTAGGTATCACTCTGTTTTCTCCTATATTGATACATGTACTTGGAACTCTAAATCCGACATGGTTTGTGCTAGCTTCTTGAAACTTGACACAGTAAAGTAGTTTCACGTTCTATCTCTATGGTTTGTTTCCTCTTGTTGTAGCCCTAAGCACTGACTTGCGAGAAACACTTTCATGGAAAGGGGTTGCCAAGCTTCCAAAAATTACGAATCTCCAGAAATCTCAGCAAATATTTTTTCACCCAAACTGGATGATACTTTCAGGTAATGATCAGTACACGAAGGCGACTTGGTTCCCCAAATTTCGTTTTTCTATGCTGAAGCGTTCATTTCCAGTAACAGTTTGAATTTTTAGGTTTCACTCTGTTTTCTCCTATATTGATAGATGTATTTGGAACTCTAAATCCAACTCGGTTTGTGCTAGCTTCTTGAAACTTGACACAGTAAAGTAGTTTCACGTTCTATCTCTATGTTTTGTTTCCTCTTGATGTAGCCCTAAGCAGTGACTGGCGAGAAACACTTTCATGGAAAGGGGTTGCCAAGCTTCCAAAAATTACGAATCTCCAGAAATCTCAGCAAATACTTTTTCACCCAAACTGGATGATACTGTCAGGTAATGATCAGTACACTAAGGTGACTTGGTTCACCAAATTTCGTTCTTCTATGTTGAAGCGTTCATTTCCAGTAACACTTTGAATTTTTAGGTATCACTCTGTTTTCTCCTATATTGATAGATGTATTTGGAACTCTAAATCCAACACGGTTTGTGCTAGCTTCTTGAAACTTGACACAGTAAAGTAGTTTCACGTTCTATCTCTATGTTTTGTTTCCTCTTGATGTAGCCCTAAGCAGTGACTAGCGAGAAACACTTTCATGGAACGGGGTTTCCAGGCTTCCAAAAATTACGAATCTCCAGAAATCTCAGCAAATATTTTTTCACCCAAACTGGATGATACTTTCAGGTAATGATCAGTACACTAAGGCGACTTGGTTCCCCAAATTTCGTTCTTCTATGTTGAAGCGTTCATTTCCAGTAACACTTTGAATTTTTAGGTATCACTCTGTTTTCTCCTATATTGATACATGTACTTGGAACTCTAAATCCGACACGGTTTGTGCTAGCTTCTTGAAACTTGACACAGTAAAGTAGTTTCACGTTCTATCTCTATGTTTTGTTTCCTCTTGATGTAGCCCTAAGCAGTGACTGGCGAGAAACACTTTCATGGAAAGGGGTTGCCAAGCTTCCAAAAATTACGAATCTCCAGAAATCTCAGCAAATACTTTTTCACCCAAACTGGATGATACTGTCAGGTAATGATCAGTACACTAAGGCGACTTGGTTCCCCAAATTTCGTTCTTCTATGTTGAAGCGTTCATTTCCAGTAACACTTTGAATTTTTAGGTATCACTCTGTTTTCTCCTATATTGATACATGTACTTGGAACTCTAAATCCAACACGGTTTGTGCTAGCTTCTTGAAACTTGACACAGTAAAGTAGTTTCACGTTCTATCTCTATGTTTTGTTTCCTCTTGATGTAGCCCTAAGCAGTGACTGGCGAGAAACACTTTCATGGAACGGGGTTGCCAAGCTTCCAAAAATTACGAATCTCCAGAAATCTCAGCAAATATTTTTTCACCCAAAGTGGATGATACTTTCAGGTAATGATCAGTACACTAAGGCGACTTGGTTCCCCAAATTGCGTTCTTCAATGTTGAAGCGTTCATTTCCAGTAACAGTTTGAATTTTTAGGTATCACTCTGTTTTCTCCTATATTGATACATGTACTTGGAACTCTAAATCCAACACGGTTTGTGCTAGCTTCTTGAAACTTGACACAGTAAAGTAGTTTCACGTTCTATCTCTATGTTTTGTTTCCTCTTGATGTAGCCCTAAGCACTGACTGGCGAGAAACACTTTCATGGAAAGGGGTTGCCAAGCTTCCAAAAATTACGAATCTCCAGAAATCTCAGCAAATATTTTTTCACCCAAACTGGATGATACTTTCAGGTAATGATCAGTACACTAAGGCGACTTGGTTCCCCAAATTTCGTTCTTCTACGTTGAAGCGTTCATTTCCAGTAACAGTTTGAATTTTTAGGTTTCACTCTGTTTTCTCCTATATTGATAGATGTATTTGGAACTCTAAATCCAACACGGTTTGTGCTAGCTTCTTGAAACTTGACACAGTAAAGTAGTTTCACGTTCTATCTCTATGGTTTGTTTCCTCTTGATGTAGCCCTAAGCACTGACTGGCGAGAAACACTTTCATGGAAAGGGGTTGCCAAGCTTCCAAAAATTACGAATCTCCATAAATCTCAGCAAATATTTTTTCACCCAAACTGGATGATACTTTCAGGTAATGATCAGTACACGAAGGCGACTTGGTTCCCCAAATTTCGTTCTTCTATGTTGAAGCGTTCATTTCCAGTAACAGTTTGAATTTTTAGGTTTCACTCTGTTTTCTCCTATATTGATAGATGTATCTGGAACTCTAAATCCAACACGGTTTGTGCTAGCTTCTTGAAACTTGACACAGTAAAGTAGTTTCACGTTCTATCTCTATGTTTTGTTTCCTCTTGATGTAGCCCTAAGCACTGACTGGCGAGAAACACTTTCATGGAAAGGGGTTGCCCAGCTTCCAAAAATTACGAATCTCCAGAAATCGCAGCCAATATTTTTTCACCCAAACTGGATGATACTGTCAGTAATGACCAGTACACTAAGGGGACTTGGTTCCCCAAATTTCGTTCTTCTATGTTGAAGCGTTCATTTCCAGTAACAGTTTGAATTTTTAGGTATCACTCTGTTTTCTCCTATATTGATACATGTACTTGGAACTCTAAATCCGACACGGTTTGTGCTAGCTTCTTGAAACTTGACACAGTAAAGTAGTTTCACGTTCTATCTCTATGGTTTGTTTCCTCTTGTTGTAGCCCTAAGCACTGACTGGCGAGAAACACTTTCATGGAAAGGGGTTGCCAAGCTTCCAAAAATTACGAATCTCCAGAAATCTCAGCAAATATTTTTTCACCCAAACTGGATGATACTTTCAGGTAATGATCAGTACACTAAGGCGACTTGGTTCCCCAAATTTCGTTCTTCTATGTTGAAGCGTTCATTTCCAGTAACACTTTGAATTTTTAGGTATCACTCTGTTTTCTCCTATATTGATACATGTACTTGGAACTCTAAATCCGACACGGTTTGTGCTAGCTTCTTGAAACTTGACACAGTAAAGTAGTTTCACGTTCTATCTCTATGTTTTGTTTCCTCTTGATGTAGCCCTAAGCAGTGACTGGCGAGAAACACTTTCATGGAAAGGGGTTGCCAAGCTTCCAAAAATTACGAATCTCCAGAAATCTCAGCAAATACTTTTTCACCCAAACTGGATGATACTGTCAGGTAATGATCAGTACACTAAGGCGACTTGGTTCCCCAAATTTCGTTCTTCTATGTTGAAGCGTTCATTTCCAGTAACACTTTGAATTTTTAGGTATCACTCTGTTTTCTCCTATATTGATACATGTACTTGGAACTCTAAATCCAACACGGTTTGTGCTAGCTTCTTGAAACTTGACACAGTAAAGTAGTTTCACGTTCTATCTCTATGTTTTGTTTCCTCTTGATGTAGCCCTAAGCAGTGACTGGCGAGAAACACTTTCATGGAAAGGGGTTGCCAAGCTTCCAAAAATTACGAATCTCCAGAAATCTCAGCCAATATTTTTTCACCCAAACTGGATGATACTTTCAGGTAATGATCAGTACACTAAGGCGACTTGGTTCCCCAAATTTCGTTCTTCTATGTTGAAGCGTTCATTTCCAGTAAGAGTTTGAATTTTTAGGTATCACTCTGTTTTCTCCTATATTGATACATGTACTTGGAACTCTAAATCCAACACAGTTTGTGCTAGCTTCTTGAAACTTGACACAGTAAAGTAGTTTCACGTTCTATCTCTATGGTTTGTTTCCTCTTGATGTAGCCCTAAGCACTGACTGGCGAGAAACACTTTCATGGAAAGGGGTTGCCAAGCTTCCAAAAATTACGAATCTCCAGAAATCTCAGCAAATATTTTTTCACCCAAACTGGATGATACTGTCAGGTAATGATCAGTATACTAAGGCGACTTGGTTCCCCAAATTTCGTTCTTCTATGTTGAAGCGTTCATTTCCAGTAACAGTTTGAATTTTTAGGTATCACTCTGTTTTCTCCTATATTGATACATGTACTTGGAACTCTAAATCCAACACGGTTTGTGCTAGCTTCTTGAAACTTGACACAGTAAAGTAGTTTCACGTTCTATCTCTATGTTTTGTTTCCTCTTGATGTAGCCCTAAGCACTGACTGGCGAGAAACACTTTCATGGAAAGGGGTTGCCAAGCTTCCAAAAATTACGAATCTCCAGAAATCTCAGCAAATATTTTTTCACCCAAACTGGATGATACTTTCAGATAATGATCAGTACACTAAGGCGACTTGGTTCCCCAAATTTCGTACTTCTACGTTGAAGCGTTCATTTCCAGTAACAGTTTGAATTTTTAGGTTTCACTCTGTTTTCTCGTATATTGATAGATGTATCTGGAACTCTAAATCCAACACGGTTTGTGCTAGCTTCTTGAAACTTGATACAGTAAAGTAGTTTCACGTTCTATCTCTATGTTTTGTTTCCTCTTGATGTAGCCCTAAGCACTGACTGGCGAGAAACACTTTCATGGAAAGGGGTTGCCAAGCTTCCAAAAATTACGAATCTCCAGAAATCTCAGCAAATATTTTTTCACCCAAACTGGATGATACTTTCAGGTAATGATCAGTACACGAAGGCGACTTGGTTCCCCAAATTTCGTTCTTCTATGTTGAAGCGTTCATTTCCAGTAACAGTTTGAATTTTTAGGTTTCACTCTGTTTTCTCCTATATTGATAGATGTATCTGGAACTCTAAATCCAACACGGTTTGTGCTAGCTTCTTGAAACTTGACACAGTAAAGTAGTTTCACGTTCTATCTCTATGTTTTGTTTCCTCTTGATGTAGCCCTAAGCACTGACTGGCGAGAAACACTTTCATGGAAAGGGGTTGCCCAGCTTCCAAAAATTACGAATCTCCAGAAATCGCAGCCAATATTTTTTCAACCAAACTGGATGATACTGTCAGGTAATGACCAGTACACTAAGGGGACTTGGTTCCCCAAATTTCGTTCTTCTATGTTGAAGCGTTCATTTCCAGTAACACTTTGAATTTTTAGGTATCACTCTGTTTTCTCCTATATTGATACATGTACTTGGAACTCTAAATCCAACACGGTTTGTGCTAGCTTCTTGAAACTTGATACAGTAAAGTAGTTTCACCTTCTATCTCTATGTTTTGTTTCCTCTTGATGTAGCCCTAAGCACAGACTGGCGAGAAACACTTCCATGGAAAGGGGTTGCCAAGCTTCCAAAAATTACGAATCTCCAGAAATCTCAGCAAATATTTTTTCACCCAAACTGGATGATACTTTCAGGTAATGATCAGTACACTAAGGCGACTTGGTTCCCCAAATTTCGTTCTTCTACGTTGAAGCGTTCATTTCCAGTAACAGTTTGAATTTTTAGGTTTCACTCTGTTTTCTCCTATATTGATAGATGTATTTGGAACTCTAAATCCAACACGGTTTGTGCTAGCTTCTTGAAACTTGACACAGTAAAGTAGTTTCACGTTCTATCTCTATGTTTTGTTTCCTCTTGATGTAGCCCTAAGCAGTGACTGGCGAGAAACACTTTCATGGAAAGGGGTTGCCAAGCTTCCAAAAATTACGAATCTCCAGAAATCTCAGCCAATATTTTTTCACCCAAACTGGATGATACTTTCAGGTAATGATCAGTACACTAAGGCGACTTGGTTCCCCAAATTTCGTTCTTCTATGTTGAAGCGTTCATTTCCAGTAAGAGTTTGAATTTTTAGGTATCACTCTGTTTTCTCTCATATTGATACATGTACTTGGAACTCTAAATCCAACACAGTTTGTGCTAGCTTCTTGAAACTTGACACAGTAAAGTAGTTTCACGTTCTATCTCTATGGTTTGTTTCCTCTTGATGTAGCCCTAAGCACTGACTGGCGAGAAACACTTTCATGGAAAGGGGTTGCCAAGCTTCCAAAAATTACGAATCTCCAGAAATCTCAGCAAATATTTTTTCACCCAAACTGGATGATACTGTCAGGTAATGATCAGTATACTAAGGCGACTTGGTTCCCCAAATTTCGTTCTTCTATGTTGAAGCGTTCATTTCCAGTAACAGTTTGAATTTTTAGGTATCACTCTGTTTTCTCCTATATTGATACATGTACTTGGAACTCTAAATCCAACACGGTTTGTGCTAGCTTCTTGAAACTTGACACAGTAAAGTAGTTTCACGTTCTATCTCTATGTTTTGTTTCCTCTTGATGTAGCCCTAAGCACTGACTGGCGAGAAACACTTTCATGGAAAGGGGTTGCCAAGCTTCCAAAAATTACGAATCTCCAGAAATCTCAGCAAATATTTTTTCACCCAAACTGGATGATACTTTCAGATAATGATCAGTACACTAAGGCGACTTGGTTCCCCAAATTTCGTTCTTCTACGTTGAAGCGTTCATTTCCAGTAACAGTTTGAATTTTTAGGTTTCACTCTGTTTTCTCGTATATTGATAGATGTATCTGGAACTCTAAATCCAACACGGTTTGTGCTAGCTTCTTGAAACTTGATACAGTAAAGTAGTTTCACGTTCTATCTCTATGTTTTGTTTCCTCTTGATGTAGCCCTAAGCACTGACTGGCGAGAAACACTTTCATGGAAAGGGGTTGCCAAGCTTCCAAAAATTACGAATCTCCAGATATCTCAGCAAATATTTTTTCACCCAAACTGTATGATACTTTCAGGTAATGATCAGTACACGAAGGCGACTTGGTTCCCCAAATTTCGTTTTTCTATGCTGAAGCGTTCATTTCCAGTAACAGTTTGAATTTTTAGGTTTCACTCTGTTTTCTCCTATATTGATAGATGTATTTGGAACTCTAAATCCAACACGGTTTGTGCTAGCTTCTTGAAACTTGACACAGTAAAGTAGTTTCACGTTCTCTCTCTATGTTTTGTTTCCTCTTGATATAGCCCTAATCAGTGACTGGCGAGAAACACTTTCATGGAAAGGGGTTGCCAAGCTTCCAAAAATTACGAATCTCCAGAAATCTCAGCAAATATTTTTTCACCCAAACTGGATGATACTTTCAGGTAATGATCAGTACAATAAGGCGACTTGGTTCCCCAAATTTCGTTCTTCTATGTTGAAGCGTTCATTTCCAGTAAAACTTTGAATTTTTAGGTATCACTCTGTTTTCTCCTATATTGATAGATGTACTTGGAACTCTAAATCCAACACGGTTTGTGCTAGCTTCTTGAAACTTGACACAGTAAAGTAGTTTCACGTTCTATCTCTATGTTTTGTTTCCTCTTGATGTAGCCCTAAACACTGACTGCCGAGAAACACTTTCATGGAAAGGGGTTGCCCAGCTTCCAAAAATTACGAATCTCCAGAAATCGCAGCCAATATTTTTTCACCCAAACTGGATGATACTGTCAGGTAATGACCAGTACACTAAGGGGACTTGGTTCCCCAAATTTCGTTCTTCTATGTTGAAGCGTTCATTTCCAGTAACACTTTGAATTTTTAGGTATCACTCTGTTTTCTCCTATATTGATACATGTACTTGGAACTCTAAATCCAACACGGTTTGTGCTAGCTTCTTGAAACTTGACACAGTAAAGTAGTTTCACCTTCTATCTCTATGTTTTGTTTCCTCTTGATGTAGCCCTAAGCACTGACTGGCGAGAAACACTTCCATGGAAAGGGGTTGCCAAGCTTCCAAAAATTACGAATCTCCAGAAATCTCAGCAAATATTTTTTCACCCAAACTGGATGATACTTTCAGGTAATGATCAGTACACTAAGGCGACTTGGTTCCCCAAATTTCGTTCTTCTACGTTGAAGCGTTCATTTCCAGTAACAGTTTGAATTTTTAGGTTTCACTCTGTTTTCTCCTATATTGATAGATGTATTTGGAACTCTAAATCCAACACAGTTTCTGCTAGCTTCTTGAAACTTGACACAGTATAGTAGTTTCACGTTCTATCTCTATGTTTTGTTTCCTCTTGATGTAGCCCTAAGCAGTGACTGGCGAGAAACACTTTCATGGAAAGGGGTTGCCAAGCTTCCAAAAATTACGAATCTCCAGAAATCTCAGCAAATACTTTTTCACCCAAACTGGATGATACAGTCAGGTAATGATCAGTACACTAAGGCGACTTGGTTCCCCAAATTTCGTTCTTCTATGTTGAAGCGTTCATTTCCAGTAACAGTTTGAATTTTTAGGTTTCACTCTGTTTTCTCCTATATTGATAGATGTATCTGGAACTCTAAATCCAACACGGTTTGTGCTAGCTTCTTGAAACTTGACACAGTAAAGTAGTTTCACGTTCTATCTCTATGGTTTGTTTCCTCTTGATGTAGCCCTAAGCACTGACTGGAGAGAAACACTTTCATGGAAAGAGGTTGCCAAGCTTCCAAAAATTACGAATCTCCAGAAATCTCAGCAAATACTTTTTCACCCAAACTGGATGATACTGTCAGGTAATGATCAGTACACTAAGGCGACTTGGTTCCCCAAATTTCGTTCTTCTATGTTGAAGCGTTCATTTCCAGTAACACTTTGAATTTTTAGGTATCACTCTGTTTTCTCCTATATTGATACATGTACTTGGAACTCTAAATCCAACACGGTTTGTGCTAGCTTCTTGAAACTTGACACAGTAAAGTAGTTTCACGTTCTATCTCTATGTTTTGTTTCCTCTTGATGTAGCCCTAAGCAGTGACTGGCGAGAAACACTTTCATGGAACGGAGTTTCCAAGCTTCCAAAAATTACGAATCTCCAGAAATCTCAGCAAATATTTTTTCACCCAAACTGGATGATACTTTCAGGTAATGATCAGTACACTAAGGCGACTTGGTTCCCCAAATTTCGTTCTTTTATGTTGAAGCGTTCATTTCCAGTAACATTTTGAATTTTTAGGTATCACTCTGTTTTCTCCTATATTGATACATGTACTTGGAACTCTAAATCCGACACGGTTTGTGCTAGCTTCTTGAAACTTGACACAGTAAAGTAGTTTCACGTTCTATCTCTATGGTTTGTTTCCTCTTGATGTAGCCCTAAGCACTGACTGGCGAGAAACACTTCCATGGAAAGGGGTTGCCAAGCTTCCAAAAATTACGAATCTCCAGAAATCTCAGCAAATATTTTTTCACCCAAACTGGATGATACTTTCAGGTAATGATCAGTACACTAAGGCGACTTGGTTCCCCAAATTTCGTTCTTCTACGTTGAAGCGTTCATTTCCAGTAACAGTTTGAATTTTTAGGTTTCACTCTGTTTTCTCCTATATTGATAGATGTATTTGGAACTCTAAATCCAACACGGTTTGTGCTAGCTTCTTGAAACTTGACACAGTAAAGTAGTTTCACGTTCTATCTCTATGGTTTGTTTCCTATTGATGTAGCCCTAAGCACTGACTGGCGAGAAACACTTTCATGGAAAGGGGTTGCCAAGCTTCCAAAAATTACGAATCTCCAGAAATCTCAGCAAATATTTTTTCACCCAAACTGGATGATACTGTCAGGTAATGATCAGTATACTAAGGCGACTTGGTTCCCCAAATTTCGTTCTTCTATGTTGAAGCGTTCATGTCCAGTAACAGTTTGAATTTTTAGGTATCACTCTGTTTTCTCCTATATTGATACATGTACTTGGAACTCTAAATCCAACACGGTTTGTGCTAGCTTCTTGAAACTTGACACAGTAAAGCAGTTTCACGTTCTATCTCTATGGTTTGTTTCCTCTTGATGTAGCCCTAAGCACTGACTGGCGAGAAACACTTTCATGGAAAGGGGTGCCAAGCTTCCAAAAATTACGAATCTCCAGAAATCTCAGCAAATATTTTTTCACCCAAACTGGATGATACTGTCAGGTAATGATCAGTACACTAAGGCAACTTGGTTCCCCAAATTTCGTTCTTCTATGTTGAAGCGTTCATTTCCAGTAACAGTTTGAATTTTTAGGTTTCACTCTGTTTTCTCCTATATTGATAGATGTATCTGGAACTCTAAATCCAACACGGTTTGTGCTAGCTTCTTGGAACTTGACACAGTAAAGTAGTTTCACGTTCTTTCTCTATGTTTTGTTTCCTCTTGATGTAGCCCTAAGCAGTGACTGGTGAGAAACACTTTCATGGAACGGAGTTTCCAAGCTTCCAAAAATTACGAATCTCCAGAAATATCAGCAAATACTTTTTCACCCAAACTGGATGATACTGTCAGGTAATGATCAATAAACTAAGGCGACTTGGTTCCCCAAATTTCGTTCTTCTATGTTGAAGCGTTCATTTCCAGTAACACTTTGAATTTTTAGGTATCACTCTGTTTTCTCCTATATTGATACATGTACTTGGAACTCTAAATCCAACACGGTTTGTGCTAGCTTCTTGAAACTTGACACAGTAAAGTAGTTTCACGTTCTATCTCTATGGTTTGTTTCCTCTTGATGTAGCCCTAAGCAGTGACTGGTGAGAAACACTTTCATGGAACGGAGTTTCCAAGCTTCCAAAAATTACGAATCTCCAGAAATCTCAGCAAATATTTTTTCACCCAAACTGGATGATACTTTCAGGTAATGATCAGTACACGAAGGCGACTTGGTTCCCCAAATTTCGTTTTTCTATGCTGAAGCGTTCATTTCCAGTAACAGTTTGAATTTTTAGGTATCACTCTGTTTTCTCCTATATTGATAGATGTATTTGGAACTCTAAATCCAACACGGTTTGTGCTAGCTTCTTGAAACTTGACACAGTAAAGTAGTTTCACGTTCTATCTCTATGTTTTGTTTCCTCTTGATGTAGCCCTAAGCAGTGACTGGCGAGAAACACTTTCATGGAAAGGGGTTTCCAAGCTTCCAAAAATTACGAATCTCCAGAAATCTCAGCAAATATTTTTTCACCCTAACTGGATAATACTTTCAAGTAATGATCAGTACACTAAGGCGACTTGGTTCCCCAAATTTCGTTCTTCTATGTTGAAGCGTTCATTTCCAGTAACAGTTTGAATTTTTAGGTATCACTCTGTTTTCTCCTATATTGATACATGTACTTGGAACTCTAAATCCAACACGGTTTGTGCTAGCTTCTTGAAACTTGACACAGTAAAGTAGTTTCACGTTCTATCTCTATGTTTTGTTTCCTCTTGATGTAGCCCTAAGCAGTGACTGGCGAGAAACACTTTCATGGAACGGGGTTTCCAAGCTTCCAAAAATTACGAATCTCCAGAAATCTCAGCAAATATTTTTTCACCCTAACTGGATGATACTTTCAGGTAATGATCAGTACACTAAGGCAACTTGGTTCCCCAAATTTCGTTCTTCTATGTTGAAGCGTTCATTTCCAGTAACAGTTTGAATTTTTAGGTATCACTCTGTTTTCTCCTATATTGATACATGTACTTGGAACTCTAAATCCAACACGGTTTGTGCTAGCTTCTTGAAACTTGACACAGTAAAGTAGTTTCACGTTCTATCTCTATGGTTTGTTTCCTCTTGATGTAGCCCTAAGCACTGACTGGCGAGAAACACTTTCATGGAAAGGGTGCCAAGCTTCCAAAAATTACGAATCTCCAGAAATCTCAGCAAATATTTTTTCACCCAAACTGGATGATACTGTCAGGTAATGATCAGTACACTAAGGCGACTTGGTTCCCCAAATTTCGTTCTTCTATGTTGAAGCGTTCATTTCCAGTAACAGTTTGAATTTTTAGGTTTCACTCTGTTTTCTCCTATATTGATAGATGTATCTGGAACTCTAAATCCAACACGGTTTGTGCTAGCTTCTTGAAACTTGACACAGTAAAGTAGTTTCACGTTCTATCTCTATGTTTTGTTTTCTCTTGATGTAGCCCTAAGCAGTGACTGGCGAAAAACACTTTCATGGAAAGGGGTTGCCAAGCTTCCAAAAATTACGAATCTCCAGAAATCTCAGCAAATACTTTTTCACCCAAACTGGATGATACTGTCAGGTAATGATCAGTACACTAAGGCGACTTGGTTCCCCAAATTTCGTTCTTCTATGTTGAAGCGTTCATTTCCAGTAACAGTTTGAATTTTTAGGTATCACTCTGTTTTCTCCTATATTGATACATGTACTTGGAACTCTAAATCCAACACGGTTTGTGCTAGCTTCTTGAAACTTGACACAGTAAACTAGTTTCACGTTCTATCTCTATGTTTTGTTTCCTCTTGATGTAGCCCTAAGCAGTGACTGGCGAGAAACACTTTCATGGAAAGGGGTTTCCAAGCTTCCAAAAATTACGAATCTCCAGAAATCTCAGCAAATATTTTTTCACCCTAACTGGATGATACTTTCAGGTAATGATCAGTACACTAAGGCGACTTGGTTCCCCAAATTTCGTTCTTCTATGTTGAAGCGTTCATTTCCAGTAACATTTTGAATTTTTAGGTATCACTCTGTTTTCTCCTATATTGATACATGTACTTGGAACTCTAAATCCGACACGGTTTGTGCTAGCTTCTTGAAACTTGACACAGTAAAGTAGTTTCACGTTCTATCTCTATGGTTTGTTTCCTCTTGTTGTAGCCCTAAGCACTGACTGGCGAGAAACACTTTCATGGAAAGGAGTTGCCAAGCTTCCAAAAATTACGAATCTCCAGAAATCTCAGCAAATATTTTTTCACCCAAACTGGATGATACTTTCAGGTAATGATCAGTACACTAAGGCGACTTGGTTCCCCAAATTTCGTTCTTCTATGTTGAAGCGTTCATTTCCAGTAAAACTTTGAATTTTTAGGTATCACTCTGTTTTCTCCTATATTTATAGATGTATTTGGAACTCTAAATCCAACACGGTTTGTGCTAGCTTCTTGAAACTTGACACAGTGAAGTAGTTTCACGTTCTATCTCTATGTTTTGTTTCCTCTTGATGTAGCCCTAAGCAGTGACTGGCGAGAAACACTTTCATGGAAAGGGGTTTCCAAGCTTCCAAAAATTACGAATCTCCAGAAATCTCAGCAAATATTTTTTCACCCTAACTGGATGATACTTTCAGGTAATGATCAGTACACTAAGGCAACTTGGTTCCCCAAATTTCGTTCTTCTATGTTGAAGCGTTCATTTCCAGTAACAGTTTGAATTTTTAGGTATCACTCTGTTTTCTCCTATATTCATACATGTACTTGGAACTCTAAATCCAACACGGTTTGTGCTAGCTTCTTGAAACTTGACACAGTAAAGTAGTTTCACGTTCTATCTCTATGGTTTGTTTCCTCTTGATGTAGCCCTAAGCACTGACTGGCGAGAAACACTTTCATGGAAAGGGGTTTCCAAGCTTCCAAAAATTACGAATCTCCAGGAATCTCAGCAAATATTTTTTCACCCAAACTGGATGATACTTTCAGGTAATGATCAGTACACGAAGGCGACTTGGTTACCCAAATTTCGTTTTTCTATGCTGAAGCGTTCATTTCCAGTAACAGTTTGAATTTTTAGGTTTCACTCTGTTTTCTCCTATATTGATAGATGTATTTGGAACTCTAAATCCAACACGGTTTGTGCTAGCTTCTTGAAACTTGACACAGTAAAGTAGTTTCACGTTCTATCTCTATGTTTTGTTTCGTCTTGATATAGCCCTAATCAGTGACTGGCGAGAAACACTTTCATGGAAAGGGGTTGCCAAGCTTCCAAAAATTACGAATCTCCAGAAATCTCAGCAAATATTTTTTCACCCAAACTGGATGATACTTTCAGGTAATGATCAGTACACTAAGGCGACTTGGTTCCCCAAATTTCGTTCTTCTATGTTGAAGCGTTCATTTCCAGTAAAACTTTGAATTTTTAGGTATCACTCTGTTTTCTCCTATATTGATAGATGTATTTGGAACTCTAAATCCAACACGGTTTGTGCTAGCTTCTTGAAACTTGACACAGTAAAGTAGTTTCACGTTCTATCTCTATGTTTTGTTCCCTCTTGATGTAGCCCTAAGCAGTGACTGGCGAGAAACACTTTCATGGAAAGGGGTTTCCAAGCTTCCAAAAATTACGAATCTCCAGAAATCTCAGCAAATATTTTTTCACCCCAACTGGATGATACTTTCAGGTAATGATCAGTACACTAAGGCGACTTGGTTCCCCAAATTTCGTTCTTCTATGTTGAAGCGTTCATTTCCAGTAACAGTTTGAATTTTTAGGTATCACTCTGTTTTCTCCTATATTGATACATGTACTTGGAACTCTAAATCCAACACGGTTTGTGCTAGCTTCTTGAAACTTGACACAGTAAAGTAGTTTCACGTTCTATCTCTATGTTTTGTTTCCTCTTGATGTAGCCCTAAGCAGTGACTGGCGAGAAACACTTTCATGGAACGGGGTTTCCAAGCTTCCAAAAATTACGAATCTCCAGAAATCTCAGCAAATATTTTTTCACCCAAACTGGATGATACTGTCAGGTAATGATCAGTACACTAAGGCGACTTGGTTCCCCAAATTTCGTTCTTCTATGTTGAAGCGTTCATTTCCAGTAACAGTTTGAATTTTTAGGTTCCACTCTGTTTTCTCCTATATTGATAGATGTATCTGGAACTCTAAATCCAACACGGTTTGTGCTAGCTTCTTGAAACTTGACACAGTAAAGTAGTTTCACGTTCTATCTCTATGTTTTGTTTCCTCTTGATGTAGCCCTAAGCAGTGAGTGGCGAGAAACACTTTCATGGAAAGGGGTTGCCAAGCTTCCAAAAATTACGAATCTCCAGAAATCTCAGCAAATACTTTTTCACCCAAACTGGATGATACTGTCAGGTAATGATCAGTACACTAAGGCGACTTGGTTCCCCAAATTTCGTTCTTCTATGTTGAAGCGTTCATTTCCAGTAACACTTTGAATTTTTAGGTATCACTCTGTTTTCTCCTATATTGATACATGTACTTGGAACTCTAAATCCAACACGGTTTGTGCTAGCTTCTTGAAACTTGACACAGTAAAGTAGTTTCACGTTCTATCTCTATGTTTTGTTTCCTCTTGATGTAGCCCTAAGCAGTGACTGGCGAGAAACACTTTCATGGAACGGGGTTTCCAAGGTTCCAAAAATTACGAATCTCCAGAAATCTCAGCAAATATTTTTTCACCCAAACTGGATGATACTTTCAGGTAATGATCAGTACACGAAGGCGACTTGGTTCCCCAAATTTCGTTTTTCTATGCTGAAGCGTTCATTTCCAGTAACAGTTTGAATTTTTAGGTTTCACTCTGTTTTCTCCTATATTGATAGATGTATTTGGAACTCTAAATCCAACACGGTTTGTGCTAGCTTCTTGAAACTTGACACAGTAAAGTAGTTTCACGTTCTATCTCTATGGTTTGTTTCCTCTTGATATAGCCCTAATCAGTGACTGGCGAGAAACACTTTCATGGAAAGGGGTTGCCAAGCTTCCAAAAATTACGAATCTCCAGAAATCTCAGCAAATATTTTTTCACCCAAACTGGATGATACTTTCAGGTAATGATCAGTACACTAAGGCGACTTGGTTCCCCAAATTTCGTTCTTCTATGTTGAAGCGTTCATTTCCAGTAAAACTTTGAATTTTTAGGTATCACTCTGTTTTCTCCTATATTGATACATGTACTTGGAACTCTAAATCCAACACGGTTTGTGCTAGCTTCTTGAAACTTGACACAGTAAAGTAGTTTCACGTTCTATCTCTATGGTTTGTTTCCTCTTGATGTAGCCCTAAGCACTGACTGGCGAGAAACACTTTCATGGAAAGGGGTGCCAAGCTTCCAAAAATTATGAATCTCCAGAAATCTCAGCAAATATTTTTTCACCCAAACTGGATGATACTGTCAGGTAATGATCAGTACACTAAGGCGACTTGGTTCCCCAAATTTCGTTCTTCTATGTTGAAGCGTTCATTTCCAGTAACAGTTTGAATTTTTAGGTTTCACTCTGTTTTCTCCTATATTGATAGATGTATCTGGAACTCTAAATCCAACACGGTTTGTGCTAGCTTCTTGAAACTTGACACAGTAAAGTAGTTTCACGTTCTATCTCTATGTTTTGTTTCCTCTTGATGTAGCCCTAAGCAGTGAGTGGCGAGAAACACTTTCATGGAAAGGGGTTGCCAAGCTTCCAAAAATTACGAATCTCCAGAAATCTCAGCAAATACTTTTTCACCCAAATTGGATGATACTGTCAGGTAATGATCAGTACACTAAGGCGACTTGGTTCCCCAAATTTCGTTCTTCTATGTTGAAGCGTTCATTTCCAGTAACACTTTGAATTTTTAGGTATCACTCTGTTTTCTCCTATATTGATACATGTACTTGGAACTCTAAATCCAACACGGTTTGTGCTAGCTTCTTGAAACTTGACACAGTAAAGTAGTTTCACGTTCTATCTCTATGGTTTGTTTCCTCTTTATGTAGCCCTAAGCACTGACTGGCGAGAAACACTTTCATGGAAAGGGGTGCCAAGCTTCCAAAAATTACGAATCTCCAGAAATCTCAGCAAATATTTTTTCACCCAAACTGGATGATACTGTCAGGTAATGATCAGTACACTAAGGCGACTTGGTTCCCCAAATTTCGTTCTTCTATGTTGAAGCGTTCATTTCCAGTAACAGTTTGAATTTTTAGGTTTCACTCTGTTTTCTCCTATATTGATAGATGTATCTGGAACTCTAAATCCAACACGGTTTGTGCTAGCTTCTTGAAACTTGACACAGTAAAGTAGTTTCACGTTCTATCTCTATGTTTTGTTTCCTCTTGATGTAGCCCTAAGCAGTGAGTGGCGAGAAACACTTTCATGGAAAGGGGTTGCCAAGCTTCCAAAAATTATGAATCTCCAGAAATCTCAGCAAATACTTTTTCACCCAAACTGGATGATACTGTCAGGTAATGATCAGTACACTAAGGCGACTTGGTTCCCCAAATTTCGTTCTTCTATGTTGAAGCGTTCATTTCCAGTAACACTTTGAATTTTTAGGTATCACTCTGTTTTCTCCTATATTGATACATGTACTTGGAACTCTAAATCCAACACGATTTGTGCTAGCTTCTTGAAACTTGACACAGTAAAGTAGTTTCACGTTCTATCTCTATGTTTTGTTTCCTCTTGATGTAGCCCTAAGCAGTGACTGGCGAGAAACACTTTCATGGAACGGGGTTTCCAAGCTTCCAAAAATTACGAATCTCCAGAAATCTCAGCAAATATTTTTTCACCCAAACTGGATGATACTTTCAGGTAATGATCAGTACACTAAGGCGACTTGGTTCCCCAAATTTCGTTCTTCTATGTTGAAGCATTCATTTCCAGTAACATTTTGAATTTTTAGGTATCACTCTGTTTTCTCCTATATTGATACATGTACTTGGAACTCTAAATCCGACATGGTTTGTGCTAGCTTCTTGAAACTTGACACAGTAAAGTAGTTTCACGTTATATCACTATGGTTTGTTTCCTCTTGTTGTAGCCCTAAGCACTGACTGGCGAGAAACACTTTCATGGAAAGGGGTTGCCAAGCTTCCAAAAATTACGAATCTCCAGAAATCTCAGCAAATATTTTTTCACCCAAACTGGATGATACTTTCAGGTAATGATCAGTACACGAAGGCGACTTGGTTCCCCAAATTTCGTTTTTCTATGCTGAAGCGTTCATTTCCAGTAACAGTTTGAATTTTTAGGTTTCACTCTGTTTTCTCCTATATTGATAGATGTATTTGGAACTCTAAATCCAACACGGTTTCTGCTAGCTTCTTGAAACTTGACACAGTAAAGCAGTTTCACGTTCTATCTCTATGTTTTGTTTCCTCTTGATATAGCCCTAATCAGTGACTGGCGAGAAACACTTTCATGGAAAGGGGTTGCCAAGCTTCCAAAAATTACGAATCTCCAGAAATCTCAGCAAATATTTTTTCACCCAAACTGGATGATACTTTCAGGTAATGATCAGTACACTAAGGCGACTTGGTTCCCCAAATTTCGTTCTTCTATGTTGAAGCGTTCATTTCCAGTAAAACTTTGAATTTTTAGGTATCACTCTGTTTTCTCCTATATTGATAGATGTATTTGGAACTCTAAATCCAACACGGTTTGTGCTAGCTTCTTGAAACTTGACACAGTAAAGTAGTTTCACGTTCTATCTCTATGTTTTGTTTCCTCTTGATGTAGCCCTAAGCAGTGACTGCCGAGAAACACTTTCATGGAAAGGGGTTGCCAAGCTTCCAAAAATTACGAATCTCCAGAAATCTCAGCAAATATTTTTTCATCCTAACTGGATGATACTTTCAGGTAATGATCAGTACACTAACGCGACTTGGTTCCCCAAATTTCGTTCTTCTATGTTGAAGCGTTCATTTCCAGTAACAGTTTGAATTTTTAGGTATCACTCTGTTTTCTCCTATATTGATACATGTACTTGGAACTCTAAATCCAACACGGTTTGTGCTAGCTTCTTGAAACTAGACACAGTAAAGTAGTTTCACGTTCTATCTCTATGGTTTGTTTCCTCTTCATGTAGCCCTAAGCACTGACTGGCGAGAAACACTTTCATGGAAAGGGGTGCCAAGCTTCCAAAAATTACGAATCTCCAGAAATCTCAGCAAATATTTTTTCACCCAAACTGGATGATACTGTCAGGTAATGATCAGTACACTAAGGCGACTTGGTTCCCCAAATTTCGTTCTTCTATGTTGAAGCGTTCATTTCCAGTAACACTTTGAATTTTTAGGTATCACTCTGTTTTCTCCTATATTGATACATGTACTTGGAACTCTAAATCCAATACGGTTTGTGCTAGCTTCTTGAAACTTGACACAGTAAAGTAGTTTCACGTTCTAACTCTATGTTTTGTTTCCTCTTGATGTAGCCCTAAGCAGTGACTGGCGAGAAACACTTTCATGGAACGGGGTTTCCAAGCTTCCAAAAATTACAAATCTCCAGAAATCTCAGCAAATATTTTTTCACCCAAACTGGATGATACTTTCAGGTAATGATCAGTACACTAAGGCGACTTGGTTCCCCAAATTTCGTTCTTCTATGTTGAAGCGTTCATTTCCAGTAACATTTTGAATTTTTAGGTATCACTCTGTTTTCTCCTAGTTTGATACATGTACTTGGAACTCTAAATCCGACACGGTTTGTGCTAGCTTCTTGAAACTTGACACAGTAAAGTAGTTTCACGTTCTATCACTATGGTTTGTTTCCTCTTGTTGTAGCCCTAAGCACTGACTGGCGAGAAACACTTTCATGGAAAGGGGTTGCCAAGCTTCCAAAAATTACGAATCTCCAGAAATCTCAGCAAATATTTTTTCACCCAAACTGGATGATACTTTCAGGTAATGATCAGTACATGAAGGCGACTTGGTTCCCCAAATTTCGTTTTTCTATGCTGAAGCGTTCATTTCCAGTAACAGTTTGAATTTTTAGGTTTCACTCTGTTTTCTCCTATATAGATAGATGTACTTGGAACTCTAAATCCAACACGGTTTGTGCTAGCTTCTTGAAACTTGACACAGTAAAGTAGTTTCACGTTCTATCTCTGTGTTTTGTTTCCTCTTGATGTAGCCCTAAGCAGTGACTGGCGAGAAACACTTTCATGGAAAGGGGTTTCCAAGCTTCCAAAAATTACGAATCTCCAGAAATCTCAGCAAATATTTTTCACCCTAACTGGATGATACTTTCAGGTAATGATCAGTACACTAAGGTGACTTGGTTCCCCAAATTTCGTTCTTCTATGTTGAAGCGTTCATTTCCAGTAACAGTTTGAATTTTTAGGTATCACTCTGTTTTCTCCTATATTGATACATGTACTTGGAACTCTAAATCCAACACGGTTTGTGCTAGCTTCTTGAAACTTGACACAGTAAAGTAGTTTCACGTTCTATCTCTATGGTTTGTTTCCTCTTGATGTAGCCCTAAGCACTGACTGGCGAGAAACACTTTCATGGAAAGGGGTGCCAAGCTTCCAAAAATTACGAATCTCCAGAAATCTCAGCAAATATTTTTTCACCCAAACTGGATGATACTGTCAGGTAATGATCAGTACACTAAGGCGACTTGGTTCCCCAAATTTCGTTCTTCTATGTTGAAGCGTTCATTTCCAGTAACAGTTTGAATTTTTAGGTTTCTCTCTGTTTTCTCCTATATTGATAGATGTATCTGGAACTCTAAATCCAACACGGTTTGTGCTAGCTTCTTGAAACTTGACACAGTAAAGTAGTTTCACGTTCTATCTCTATGTTTTGTTTCCTCTTGATGTAGCCCTAAGCAGTGAGTGGCGAGAAACACTTTCATGGAAAGGGGTTGCCAAGCTTCCAAAAATTACGAATCTCCAGAAATCTCAGCAAATACTTTTTCACCCAAATTGGATGATACTGTCAGGTAATGATCAGTACACTAAGGCAACTTGGTTCCCCAAATTTCGTTCTTCTATGTTGAAGCGTTCATTTCCAGTAACAGTTTGAATTTTTAGGTATCACTCTGTTTTCTCCTATATTGATACATGTACTTGGAACTCTAAATCCAACACGGTTTGTGCTAGCTTCTTGAAACTTGACACAGTAAAGTAGTTTCACGTTCTATCTCTATGGTTTGTTTCCTCTTGATGTAGCCCTAAGCACTGACTGGCGAGAAACACTTTCATGGAAAGGGGTGCCAAGCTTCCAAAAATTACGAATCTCCAGAAATCTCAGCAAATATTTTTTCACCCAAACTGGATGATACTGTCAGGTAATGATCAGTACACTAAGGCGACTTGGTTCCCCAAATTTCGTTCTTCTATGTTGAAGCGTTCATTTCCAGTAACAGTTTGAATTTTTAGGTTTCACTCTGTTTTCTCCTATATTGATAGATGTATCTGGAACTCTAAATCCAACACGGTTTGTGCTAGCTTCTTGAAACTTGACACAGTAAAGTAGTTTCACATTCTATCTCTATGTTTTGTTTCCTCTTGATGTAGCCCTAAGCAGTGAGTGGCGAGAAACACTTTCATGGAAAGGGGTTGCCAAGCTTCCAAAAATTACGAATCTCCAGAAATCTCAGCAAATTCTTTTTCACCCAAATTGGATGATACTGTCAGGTAATGATCAGTACACTAAGGCGACTTGGTTCCCCAAATTTCGTTCTTCTATGTTGAAGCGTTCATTTCCAGTAACACTTTGAATTTTTAGGTATCACTCTGTTTTCTTCTATATTGATACATGTACTTGGAACTCTAAATCCAACACGGTTTGTGCTAGCTTCTTGAAACTTGACACAGTAAAGTAGTTTCACGTTCTATCTCTATGGATTGTTTCCTCTTGTTGTAGCCCTAAGCACTGACTGGCGAGAAACACTTTCATGGAAAGGGGTTGCCAAGCTTCCAAAAATTACGAATCTCCAGAAATCTCAGCAAATATTTTTTCACCCAAACTGGATGATACTTTCAGGTAATGATCAGTACACTAAGGCAACTTGGTTCCCCAAATTTCGTTCTTCTATGTTGAAGCGTTCATTTCCAGTAACACTTTGAATTTTTAGGTATCACTCTGTTTTCTCCTATATTGATAGATGTATTTGGAACTCTAAATCCAACACGGTTTGTGCTAGCTTCTTGAAACTTGACACAGTAAAGTAGTTTCACGTTCTATCTCTATGTTTTCTTTCCTCTTGATGTAGCCCTAAGCAGTGACTGGCGAGAAACACTTTCATGGAAAGGGGTTTCCAAGCTTCCAAAAATTACGAATCCCCAGAAATCTCAGCCAATATTTTTTCACCCAAACTGGATGATACTTTCAGGTAATGATCAGTACACTAAGTCGACTTGGTTCCCCAAATTTTGTTCTTTTATGTTGAAGCGTTCATTTCCAGTAACAGTTTGAATTTTTAGGTATCACTCTGTTTTCCCCTATATTGATACATGTACTTGGAACTCTAAATCCAACACGGTTTGTGCTAGCTTCTTGAAACTTGACACAGTAAAGTAGTTTCACGTTCTATCTCTATGGTTTGTTTCCTTTTGATGTAGCCCTAAGCACTGACTGGCGAGAAACACATTAAGGGAAAGGGGTTGCCAAGCTTCCAAAAATTACGAATCTCCAGAAATCTCAGCCAATATTTTTTCACCCAAACTGGATGATACTTTCAGGTAATGATCAGTACACGAAGGCGACTTGGTTCCCCAAATTTCGTTCTTCTATGTTGAAGCGTTCATGTCCAGTAACACTTTGAATTTTTAGGTATCACTCTGTTTTCTCCTATATTGATACATGTATTTGGAACTCTAAATCCAACACGGTTTTTGCTAGCTTCTTGAAACTTGACAAAGTAAAGTAGTTTCACGTTCTATCTCTATGTTTTGTTTCCTCTTGATGTAGCCCTAAGCAGTGACTGGCGAGAAACACTTTCATGAAAAGGGGTTTCCAAGCTTCCAAAAATTACGAATCTCCAGAAATCTCAGCAAATATTTTTTCACCCAAACTGGATGATACTTTCAGGTAATGATCAGTACACTAAGGCGACTTGGTTCCCCAAATTTCGTTCTTCTATGTTGAAGCGTTCATTTCCAGTAACAGTTTGAATTTTTAGGTATCACTCTGTTTTCTCCTATATTGATACATGTACTTGGAACTCTAAATCCAACACGGTTTGTGCCAGCTTCTTGAAACTTGACACAGTAAAGTAGTTTCACGTTCTATCTCTATGTTTTGTTTCCTCTTGATGTAGCCCTAAGCACTGACTGGCGAGAAACACTTTCATGGAAAGGGGTTGCCAAGCTTCCAAAAATTACGAATCTCCAGAAATCTCAGCAAATATTTTTTCACCCAAACTGGATGATACTTTCAGGTAATGATCAGTACACTAAGGCGACTTGGTTCCCCAAATTTCGTTCTTCTACGTTGAAGCGTTCATTTCCAGTAACAGTTTGAATTTTTAGGTTTCACTCTGTTTTCTCCTATATTGATAGATGTATCTGGAACTCTAAATCCGACACGGTTTGTGCCAGCTTCTTGAAACTTGACACAGTAAAGTAGTTTCACGTTCTATCTCTATGTTTTGTTTCCTCTTGATGTAGCCCTAAGCAGTGACTGGCGAGAAACACTTTCTTGGAAAGGGGTTGCCAAGCTTCCAAAATTTACGAATCTCCAGAAATCTCAGCAAATATTTTTTCACCCTAACTGGATGATACTTTCAGGTAATGATCAGTACACTAAGGCGACTTGGTTCCCCAAATTTCGTTCTTCTATGTTGAAGCGTTCATTTCCAGTAACAGTTTGAATTTTTAGGTATCACTCTGTTTTCTCCTATATTGATACATGTACTTGGAACTCTAAATCCAACACGGTTTGTGCTAGCTTCTTGAAACTTGACACAGTAAAGTAGTTTCACGTTCTATCTCTATGGTTTGTTTCCTCTTGATGTAGCCCTAAGCACTGACTGGCGAGAAACACTTTCATGGAAAGGGGTTGCCAAGCTTCCAAAAATTACGAATCTCCAGAAATCTCAGCAAATATTTTTTCACCCACACTGGATGATACTGTCAGGTAATGATCAGTACACTAAGGCGACTTGGTTCCCCAAATTTCGTTCTTCTATGTTGAAGCGTTCATTTCCAGTAACACTTTGAATTTTTAGGTATCACTCTGTTTTCTCCTATATTGATACATGTACTTGGAACTCTAAATCCAACACGGTTTGTGCTAGATTCTTGAAACTTGACACAGTAAAGTAGTTTCACGTTCTATCTCTATGTTTTGTTTCCTCTTGATGTAGCCCTAAGCACTGACTGGCGAGAAACACTTTCATGGAAAGGGGTTGCCAAGCTTCCAAAAATTACGAATCTCCAGAAATCTCAGCAAATATTTTTTCACCCAAACTGGATGATACTTTCAGGTAATGATCAGTACACTAAGGCGCCTTGGTTCCCCAAATTTCGTTCTTCTACGTTGAAGCGTTCATTTCCAGTAACAGTTTGAATTTTTAGGTTTCACTCTGTTTTCTCCTATATTGATAGATGTATCTGGAACTCTAAATCCAACACGGTTTGTGCTAGCTTCTTGAAACTTGACACAGTAAAGTAGTTTCACGTTCTATCTCTATGTTTTGTTTCCTCTTGATGTAGCCCTAAGCAGTGACTGGCGAGAAACACTTTCATGGAAAAAGGTTGCCAAGCTTCCAAAAATTACGAATCTCCAGAAATCTCAGCAAATACTTTTTCACCCAAACTGGATGATACTGTCAGGTAATGATCAGTACACGAAGGCGACTTGGTTCCCCAAATTTCGTTTTTCTATGCTGAAGCGTTCATTTCCAGTAACAGTTTGAATTTTTAGGTATCACTCTGTTTTCTCCTATATTGATAGATGTATCTGGAACTCTAAATCCAACACGGTTTGTGCTAGCTTCTTGAAACTTGACATAGTAAAGTAGTTTCACGTTCTATCTCTATGGTTTGTTTCCTCTTGATGTAGCCCTAAGCACTGACTGGCGAGAAACACTTTCATGGAAAGGGGTTGCCAAGCTTCCAAAAATTACGAATCTCCAGAAATCTCAGCAAATATTTTTTCACCCACACTGGATGATACTGTCAGGTAATGATCAGTACACTAAGGCGACTTGGTTCCCCAAATTTCGTTCTTCTATGTTGAAGCGTTCATTTCCAGTAACACTTTGAATTTTTAGGTATCACTCTGTTTTCTCCTATATTGATACATGTACTTGGAACTCTAAATCCAACACGGTTTGTGCTAGCTTCTTGAAACTTGACACAGTAAAGTAGTTTCACGTTCTATCTCTATGTTTTGTTTCCTCTTGATGTAGCCCTAAGCACTGACTGGCGAGAAACACTTTCATGGAAAGGGGTTGCCAAGCTTCCAAAAATTACGAATCTCCAGAAATCTCAGCAAATATTTTTTCACCCAAACTGGATGATACTTTCAGGTAATGATCAGTACACTAAGGCGATTGGTTCCCCAAATTTCGTTCTTCTACGTTGAAGCGTTCATTTCCAGTAACAGTTTGAATTTTTAGGTTTCACTCTGTTTTCTCCTATATTGATAGATGTATCTGGAACTCTAAATCCAACACGGTTTGTGCTAGCTTCTTGAAACTTGACACAGTAAAGTAGTTTCACGTTCTATCTCTATGTTTTGTTTCCTCTTGATGTAGCCCTAAGCAGTGACTGGCGAGAAACACTTTCATGGAAAAAGGTTGCCAAGCTTCCAAAAATTACGAATCTCCAGAAATCTCAGCAAATACTTTTTCACCCAAACTGGATGATACTGTCAGGTAATGATCAGTACACGAAGGCGACTTGGTTCCCCAAATTTCGTTTTTCTATGCTGAAGCGTTCATTTCCAGTAACAGTTTGAATTTTTAGGTATCACTCTGTTTTCTCCTATATTGATAGATGTATCTGGTACTCTAAATCCAACACGGTTTGTGCTAGCTTCTTGAAACTTGACACAGTAAAGTAGTTTCACGTTCTATCTCTATGGTTTGTTTCCTCTTGATGTAGCCCTAAGCACTGACTGGCGAGAAACATTTTCATGGAAAGGGGTTGCCCAGCTTCCAAAAATTATGAATCTCCAGAAATCGCAGCCAATATTTTTTCACCCAAACTGGATGATACTTTCAGGTAATGATCAGTACACTAAGGCGACTTGGTTCCCCAAATTTCGTTCTTCTATGTTGAAGCGTTCATTTCCAGTAACACTTTGAATTTTTAGTATCACTCTGTTTTCTCCTATATTGATACATGTACTTGGAACTCTAAATCCAACACGGTTTGTGCTAGCTTCTTGAAACTTGACACAGTAAAGTAGTTTCACGTTCTATCTCTATGTTTTTTTTCCTCTTGATGTAGCCCTAAGCAGTGACTGGCGAGAAACACTTTCATGGAAAGGGGTTGCCCAGCTTCCAAAAATTACGAATCTCCAGAAATCTCAGCAAATATTTTTTCACCCAAACTGGATGATACTTTCAGGTAATGATCAGTACACTAAGGCGACTTGGTTCCCCAAATTTCGTTCTTCTATGTTGAAGCGTTCATTTCCAGTAACATTTTGAATTTTTAGGTATCACTCTGTTTTCTCCTATATTGAGACATGTACTTGGAACTCTAAATCCGACACGGTTTGTACTAGCTTCTTGAAACTTGACACAGTAAAGTAGTTTCACGTTCTATCTCTATGGATTGTTTCCTCTTGTTGTAGCCCTAAGCACTGACTGGAGAGAAACACTTTCATGGAAAGGGGTTGCCAAGCTTCCAAAAATTACGAATCTCCAGAAATCTCAGCAAATATTTTTTCACCCAAACTGGATGATACTTTCAGGTAATGATCAGTACACGAAGGCGACTTGGTTCCCCAAATTTCGTTTTTCTATGCTGAAGCGTTCATTTCCAGTAACAGTTTGAATTTTTAGGTATCACTCTGTTTTCTCCTATATTGATAGATGTATTTGGAACTCTAAATCCAACACGGTTTGTGCTAGCTTCTTGAAACTTGACACAGTGCAGTAGTTTCACGTTCTATCTCTATGGTTTGTTTCCTCTTGATGTAGACCTAAGCACTGACTGGCGAGAAACACTTTCATGGAAAGGGGTTGCCAAGCTTCCAAAAATTACGAATCTCCAGTAATCTCAGCAAATATTTTTTCACCCAAACTGGATGATACTTTCAGGTAATGATCAGTACACTAAGGCGACTTGGTTCCCCAAATTTCGTTCTTCTATGTTGAAGCGTTCATTTCCAGTAACACTTTGAATTTTTAGGTATCACTCTGTTTTCTCCTATATTGATAGATGTATTTGGAACTCTAAATCCAACACGGTTTGTGCTAGCTTCTTGAAACTTGACACAGTAAAGTAGTTTCACGTTCTATCTCTATGTTTTGTTTCCTCTTGATGTAGCCCTAAGCAGTGACTGGCGAGAAACACTTTCATGGAAAGGGGTTTCCAAGCTTCCAAAAATTACGAATCCCAAGAAATCTCAGCCAATATTTTTTCACCCAAACTGGATGATACTTTCAGGTAATGATCAGTACACTAAGGCGACTTGGTTCCCCAAATTTCGTTCTTCTATGTTGAAGCGTTCATTTCCAGTAACAGTTTGAATTTTTAGGTATCACTCTGTTTTCTCCTATATTGATACATGTACTTGGAACTCTAAATCCAACACGGTTTGTGCTAGCTTCTTGAAACTTGACACAGTAAAGTAGTTTCACGTTCTATCTCTATGGTTTGTTTCCTTTTGATGTAGCCCTAAGCACTGACTGGCGAGAAACACATTCAGGGAAAGGGGTTGCCAAGCTTCCAAAAATTACGAATCTCCAGAAATCTCAGCCAATATTTTTTCACCCAAACTGGATGATACTTTCAGGTAATGATCAGTACACGAAGGCGACTTGGTTCCCCAAATTTCGTTCTTCTATGTTGAAGCGTTCATGTCCAGTAACACTTTGAATTTTTAGGTATCACTCTGTTTTCTCCTATATTGATAGATGTATTTGGAACTCTAAATCCAACACGGTTTGTGCTAGCTTCTTGAAACTTCACAAAGTAAAGTAGTTTCACGTTCTATCTCTATGTTTTGTTTCCTCTTGATGTAGCCCTAAGCAGTGACTGGCGAGAAACACTTTCATGAAAAGGGTTTTCCAAGCTTCCAAAAATTACGAATCTCCAGAAATCTCAGCAAATACTTTTTCACCCAAACTGGATGATACTTTCAGGTAATGATCAGCACACTAAGGCGACTTGGTTCCCCAAATTTCGTTCTTCTATGTTGAAGCATTCATTTCCAGTAACAGTTTGAATTTTTAGGTATCACTCTGTTTTCTCCTATATTGATACATGTACTTGGAACTCTAAATCCAACACGGTTTGTGCCAGCTTCTTGAAACTTGACACAGTAAAGTAGTTTCACGTTCTATCTCTATGTTTTGTTTCCTCTTGATGTAGCCCTAAGCACTGACTGGCGAGAAACACTTTCATGGAAAGGGGTTGCCAAGCTTCCAAAAATTACGAATCTCCAGAAATCTCAGCAAATATTTTTTCACCCAAACTGGATGATACTTTCAGGTAATGATCAGTACACTAAGGCGACTTGGTTCCCCAAATTTCATTCTTCTACGTTGAAGCGTTCATTTCCAGTAACAGTTTGAATTTTTAGGTTTCACTCTGTTTTCTCCTATATTGATAGATGTATCTGGAACTCTAAATCCGACACGGTTTGTGCTAGCTTCTTGAAACTTGACACAGTAAAGTAGTTTCACGTTCTATCTCTATGTTTTGTTTCCTCTTGATGTAGCCCTAAGCAGTGACTGCCGAGAAACACTTTCATGGAAAGGGGTTGCCAAGCTTCCAAAAATTACGAATCTCCAGAAATCTCAGCAAATATTTTTTCACCCTAACTGGATGATACTTTCAGGTAATGATCAGTACACTAAGGCGACTTGGTTCCCCAAATTTCGTTCTTCTATGTTGAAGCGTTCATTTCCAGTAACAGTTTGAATTTTTAGGTATCACTCTGTTTTCTCCTATATTGATACATGTACTTGGAACTCTAAATGCAACACGGTTTGTGCTAGCTTCTTGAAACTTGACACAGTAAAGTAGTTTCACGTTCTATCTCTATGGTTTGTTTCCTCTTGATGTAGCCCTAAGCACTGACTGGCGAGAAACACGTTCATGGAAAGGGGTTGCCAAGCTTCCAAAAATTACGAATCTCCAGAAATCTCAGCAAATATTTTTTCACCCACACTGGATGATACTGTCAGGTAATGATCAGTACACTAAGGCGACTTGGTTCCCCAAATTTCGTTCTTCTATGTTGAAGCTTTCATTTCCAGTAACAGTTTGAATTTTTAGGTATCACTCTGTTTTCTCCTATATTGATACATGTACTTGGAACTCTAAATCCAACACGGTTTGTGCTAGCTTCTTGAAACTTGACACAGTAAAGTAGTTTCACGTTCTATCTCTATGTTTTGTTTCCTCTTGATGTAGCCCTAAGCACTGACTGGCGAGAAACACTTTCATGGAAAGGGGTTGCCAAGCTTCCAAAAATTACGAATCTCCAGAAATCTCAGCAAATATTTTTTCACCCAAACTGGATGATACTTTCAGGTAATGATCAGTACACTAAGGCGACTTGGTTCCCCAAATTTCGTTCTTCTACGTTGAAGCGTTCATTTCCAGTAACAGTTTGAATTTTTAGGTTTCACTCTGTTTTCTCCTATATTGATAGAGGTATTTGGAACTCTAAATCCAACACGGTTTGTGCTAGCTTCTTGAAACTTGACACAGTAAAGTAGTTTCACGTTCTATCTCTATGGTTTGTTTCCTCTTGATGTAGCCCTAAGCACTGACTGGAGAGAAACACTTTCATGGAAAGGGGTTGCCAAGCTTCCAAAAATTACGAATCTCCAGAAATCTCTGCAAATATTTTTTCACCCAAACTGGATGATACTTTCAGGTAATGATCAGTACACTAAGGCGACTTGGTTCCCCAAATTTCGTTCTTCTATGTTGAAGCGTTCATTTCCAGTAACAGTTTGAATTTTTAGGTATCACTCTGTTTTCTCCTATATTGATACATGTACTTGGAACTCTAAATCCAACACGGTTTGTGCTAGCTTCTTGAAACTTGACACAGTAAAGTAGTTTCACGTTCTATCTCTATGGTTTGTTTCCTTTTGATGTAGCCCTAAGCACTGACTGGGGAGAAACACATTCAGGGAAAGGGGTTGCCAACCTTCCAAAAATTACGAATCTCCAGAAATCTCAGCCAATATTTTTTCACCCAAACTGGATGATACTTTCAGGTAATGATCAGTACACTAAGGCGACTTGGTTCCCCAAATTGCGTTCTTCTACGTTGAAGCGTTCATGTCCAGTAACACTTTGAATTTTTAGGTATCACTCTGTTTTCTCCTATATTGATAGATGTATTTGGAACTCTAAATCCAACACGGTTTGTGCTAGCTTCTTGAAACTTGACACAGTGAAGTAGTTTCACGATCTATCTCTATGGTTTGTTTCCTCTTGTTGTAGCCCTAAGCACTGACTGGCGAGAAACACTTTCATGGAAAGGGGTTGCCAAGCTTCCAAAAATTACGAATCTCCAGAAATGTCAGCAAATATTTTTTCACCCAAACTGGATGATACTTTCAGGTAATGATCAGTACACTAAGGCGACTTGGTTCCCCAAATTTTGTTCTTCTATGTTGAAGCGTTCATTTCCAGTAACAGTTTGAATTTTTAGGTATCACTCTGTTTTCTCCTATATTGATACATGTACTTGGAACTCTAAATCCAACACGGTTTGTGCTAGCTTCTTGAAACTTGACACAGTAAAGTAGTTTCACGTTCTATCTCTATGGTTTGTTTCCTTTTGATGTAGCCCTAAGCACTGACTGGCGAGAAACACATTCAGGGAAAGGGGTTGCCAAGCTTCCAAAAATTACGAATCTCCAGAAATCTCAGCCAATATTTTTTCACCCAAACTGGATGATACTTTCAGGTAATGATCAGTACACGAAGGCGACTTGGTTCCCCAAGTTTCGTTCTTCTATGTTGAAGCGTTCATGTCCAGTAACACTTTGAATTTTTAGGTATCACTCTGTTTTCTCCTATATTGATGGATGTATTTGGAACTCTAAATCCAACACGGTTTGTGCTAGCTTCTTGAAACTTGACAAAGTAAAGTAGTTTCACGTTCTATCTCTATGTTTTGTTTCCTCTTGATGTAGCCCTAAGCAGTGACTGGCGAGAAACACTTTCATGAAAAGGGGTTTCCAAGCTTCCAAAAATTACGAATCTCCAGAAATCTCAGCAAATATTTTTTCACCCAAACTGGATGATACTGTCAGGTAATGATCAGTACACTAAGGCGACTTGGTTCCCCAAATTTCGTTCTTCTATGTTGAAGCGTTCATTTCCAGTAACAGTTTGAATTTTTAGGTATCACTCTGTTTTCTCCTATATTGATACATGTACTTGGAACTCTAAATCCAACACGGTTTGTGCTAGCTTCTTGAAACTTGACACAGTAAAGTAGTTTCACGTTCTATCTATATGTTTTGTTTCCTCTTGATGTAGCCCTAAGCACTGACTGGCGAGAAACACTTTCATGGAAAGGGGTTGCCCAGCTTCCAAAAATTACGAATCTCCAGAAATCGCAGCCAATATTTTTTCACCCAAACTGGATGATACTGTCAGGTAATGACCAGTACACTAAGGCGACTTGGTTCCCCAAATTTCGTTCTTCTATGTTGAAGTGTTCATTTCCAGTAACACTTTGAATTTTTAGGTATCACTCTGTTTTCTCCTATATTGATACATGTACTTGGAACTCTAAATCCAACACGGTTTGTGCTAGCTTCTTGAAACTTGACACAGTAAAGTAGTTTCACGTTCTATCTCTATGGTTTGTTTCCTCTTGATGTAGCCCTAAGCACTGACTGGCGAGAAACACTTTCATGGAAAGGGGTTGCCAAGCTTCCAAAAATTACGAATCTCCAGAAATCTCAGCAAATATTTTTTCACCCAAACTGGATGATACTTTCAGGTAATGATCAGTACACTAAGGCGACTTGGTTCCCCAAATTTCGTTCTTCTACGTTGAAGCGTTCATTTCCAGTAACAGTTTGAATTTTTAGGTTTCACT
The DNA here is from genome assembly GCF_964194105.1 of Spermophilus citellus. Taxonomy (NCBI): domain Eukaryota; kingdom Metazoa; phylum Chordata; class Mammalia; order Rodentia; family Sciuridae; genus Spermophilus; species Spermophilus citellus. Next base: position 49,560,121 of record NC_138187.1, on the reverse strand, counting down.
CTGTTTTCTCCTATATTGATAGATGTATTTGGAACTCTAAATCCAACACGGTTTGTGCTAGCTTCTTGAAACTTGACACAGTAAAGTAGTTTCACGTTCTATCTCTATGGTTTGTTTCCTCTTGATGTAGCCCTAAGCACTGACTGGAGAGAAACACTTTCATGGAAAGGGGTTGCCAAGCTTCCAAAAATTACGAATCTCCAGAAATCTCTGCAAATATTTTTTCACCCAAACTGGATGATACTTTCAGGTAATGATCAGTACACGAAGGCGACTTGGTTCCCCAAATTTCGTTCTTCTATGTTGAAGCGTTCATATCCAGTAACAGTTTGAATTTTTAGGTTTCACTCTGTTTTCTCCTATATTGATAGATGTATCTGGAACTCTAAATCCAACACGGTTTGTGCTAGCTTCTTGAAACTTGACACAGTAAAGTAGTTTCACGTTCTATCTCTATGTTTTGTTTCCTCTTGATGTAGCCCTAAGCACTGACTGGCGAGAAACACTTTCATGGAAAGGGGTTGCCAAGCTTCCAAAAATTACGAATCTCCAGAAATCTCAGCAAATACTTTTTCACCCAAACTGGATGATACTTTCAGGTAGTGATCAGTACACTAAGGCGACTTGGTTCCTCAAATTTCGTTCTTCTATGTTGAAGCGTTCATTTCCAGTAACAGTTTGAATTTTTAGGTATCACTCTCTTTTCTCCTATATTGATACATGTACTTGGAACTCTAAATCCAACACGGTTTGTGCTAGCTTCTTGAAACTTGACACAGTAAAGTAGTTTCACGTTCTATCTCTATGGTTTGTTTCCTCTTGATGTAGCCCTAAGCACTGACTGGCGAGAAACACTTTCATGGAAAGGGGTTGCCAAGCTTCCAAAAATTACGAATCTCCAGAAATCTCAGCAAATATTTTTTCACCCAAACTGGATGATACTGTCAGGTAATGATCAGTACACTAAGGCGACTTGGTTCCCCAAATTTCGTTCTTCTATGTTGAAGCGTTCATTTCCAGTAACAGTTTGAATTTTTAGGTATCACTCTGTTTTCTCCTATATTGATACATGTACTTGGAACTCTAAATCCAACACGGTTTGAGCTAGCTTCTTGAAACTTGACACAGTAAAGTAGTTTCACGTTCTATCTCTATGTTTTGTTTCCTCTTGATGTAGCCCTAAGCACTGACTGGCGAGAAACACTTTCATGGAAAGGGGTTGCCAAGCTTCCAAAAATTACGAATCTCCAGAAATCTCAGCAAATATTTTTTCACCCAAACTGGATGATACTTTCAGGTAATGATCAGTACACTAAGGCGACTTGGTTCCCCAAATTTCGTTCTTCTACGTTGAAGCGTTCATTTCCAGTAACAGTTTGAATTTTTAGGTTTCACTCTGTTTTCTCCTATATTGATAGAGGTATTTGGAACTCTAAATCCAACACGGTTTGTGCTAGCTTCTTGAAACTTGACACAGTAAAGTAGTTTCACGTTCTATCTCTATGGTTTGTTTCCTCTTGATGTAGCCCTAAGCACTGACTGGAGAGAAACACTTTCATGGAAAGGGGTTGCCAAGCTTCCAAAAATTACGAATCTCCAGAAATCTCTGCAAATATTTTTTCACCCAAACTGGATGATACTTTCAGGTAATGATCAGTACACTAAGGCGACTTGGTTCCCCAAATTTCGTTCTTCTATGTTGAAGCGTTCATTTCCAGTAACATTTTGAATTTTTAGGTATCACTCTGTTTTCTCCTATATTGATACATGTACTTGGAACTGTAAATCCGACACGGTTTGTGCTAGCTTCTTGAAACTTGACACAGTAAAGTAGTTTCACGTTCTATCTCTATGGTTTGTTTCCTCTTGATGTAGCCCTAAGCACTGACTGGCGAGAAACACTTTCATGGAAAGGGGTTGCCAAGCTTCCAAAAATTACGAATCTCCAGAAATCTCAGCAAATATTTTTTCACCCAAACTGGATGATACTGTCAGGTAATGATCAGTACACTAAGGCGACTTGGTTCCCCAAATTTCGTTCTTCTATGTTGAAGCGTTCATTTCCAGTAACAGTTTGAATTTTTAGGTATCACTCTGTTTTCTCCTATATTGATACATGTACTTGGAACTCTAAATCCAACACGGTTTGTGCTAGCTTCTTGAAACTTGACACAGTAAAGTAGTTTCACGTTCTATCTCTATGGTTTGTTTCCTTTTGATGTAGCCCTAAGCACTGACTGGCGAGAAACACATTCAGGGAAAGGGGTTGCCAAGCTTCCAAAAATTACGAATCTCCAGAAATCTCAGCCAATATTTTTTTACCCAAACTGGATGATACTTTCAGGTAATGATCAGTACACTAAGGCGACTTGGTTCCCCAAATTGCGTTCTTCTACGTTGAAGCGTTCATGTCCAGTAACACTTTGAATTTTTAGGTATCACTCTGTTTTCTCCTATATTGATAGATGTATTTGGAACTCTAAATCCAACACGGTTTGTGCTAGCTTCTTGAAACTTGACACAGTGAAGTAGTTTCACGTTCTATCTCTATGGTTTGTTTCCTCTTGTTGTAGCCCTAAGCACTGACTGGCGAGAAACACTTTCATGGAAAGGGGTTGCCAAGCTTCCAAAAATTACGAATCTCCAGAAATCTCAGCAAATATTTTTTCACCCAAACTGGATGATACTTTCAGGTAATGATCAGTACACTAAGGCGACTTGGTTCCCCAAATTTCCTTCTTCTATGTTGAAGCGTTCATTTCCAGTAACAGTTTGAATTTTTAGGTATCACTCTGTTTTCTCCTATATTGATACATGTACTTGGAACTCTAAATCCAACACGGTTTGTGCCAGCTTCTTGAAACTTGACACAGTAAAGTAGTTTCACGTTCTATCTCTATGGTTTGTTTCCTCTTGATGTAGCCCTAAGCACTGACTGGCGAGAAACACTTTCATGGAAAGGGGTTGCCAAGCTTCCAAAAATTACGAATCTCCAGAAATCTCAGCCAATATTTTTTCACCCAAACTGGATGATACTTTCAGGTAATGATCAGTACACTAAGGCGACTTGGTTCCCCAAATTTCGTTCTTCTATGTTGAAGCGTTCATTTCCAGTAACATTTTGAATTTTTAGGTATCACTCTGTTTTCTCCTATATTGATACATGTACTTGGAACTCTAAATCCGACACGGTTTGTGCTAGCTTCTTGAAACTTGACACAGTAAAGTAGTTTCACGTTCTATCTCTATGGTTTGTTTCCTCTTGTTGTAGCCCTAAGCACTGACTGGCGAGAAACACTTTCATGGAAAGGGGTTGCCAAGCTTCCAAAAATTACGAATCTCCAGAAATCTCAGCAAATATTTTTTCACCCAAACTGGATGATACTGTCAGGTAATGATCAGTACACTAAGGCGACTTGGTTCCCCAAATTTCGTTCTTCTATGTTGAAGCGTTCATTTCCAGTAACAGTTTGAATTTTTAGGTATCACTCTGTTTTCTCCTATATTGATACATGTACTTGGAACTCTAAATCCAACACGGTTTGTGCTAGCTTCTTGAAACTTGACACAGTAAAGTAGTTTCACGTTCTATCTCTATGGTTTGTTTCCTTTTGATGTAGCCCTAAGCACTGACTGGCGAGAAACACATTCAGGGAAAGGGGTTGCCAAGCTTCCAAAAATTACGAATCTCCAGAAATCTCAGCCAATATTTTTTCACCCAAACTGGATGATACTTTCAGGTAATGATCAGTACACGAAGGCGACTTGGTTCCCCAAATTTCGTTCTTCTATGTTGAAGCGTTCATGTCCAGTAACACTTTGAATTTTTAGGTATCACTCTGTTTTCTCCTATATTGATAGATGTATTTGGAACTCTAAATCCAACACGGTTTGTGCTAGCTTCTTGAAACTTGACACAGTGAAGTAGTTTCACGTTCTATCTCTATGGTTTGTTTCCTCTTGTTGTAGCCCTAAGCACTGACTGGCGAGAAACACTTTCATGGAAAGGGGTTGCCAAGCTTCCAAAAATTACGATTCTCCAGAAATCTCAGCAAATATTTTTTCACCCAAGCTGGATGATACTTTCAGGTAATGATCAGTACACTAAGGCGACTTGGTTCCCCAAATTTCGTTCTTCTACGTTGAAGCGTTCATTTCCAGTAACAGTTTGAATTTTTAGGTTTCACTCTGTTTTCTCCTATATTGATAGAGGTATTTGGAACTCTAAATCCAACACGGTTTGTGCTAGCTTCTTGAAACTTGACACAGTAAAGTAGTTTCACGTTCTATCTCTATGTTTTGTTTCGTCTTGATATAGCCCTAATCAGTGACTGGCGAGAAACACTTTCATGGAAAGGGGTTGCCAAGCTTCCAAAAATTACGAATCTCCATAAATCTCAGCAAATATTTTTTCACCCAAACTGGATGATACTTTCAGGTAATGATCAGTACACTAAGGCGACTTGGTTCCCCAAATTTCGTTCTTCTATGTTGAAGCGTTCATTTCCAGTAAAACTTTGAATTTTTAGGTATCACTCTGTTTTCTCCTATATTGATAGATGTATTTGGAACTCTAAATCCAACACGGTTTGTGCTAGCTTCTTGAAACTTGACACAGTAAAGTAGTTTCACGTTCTATCTCTATGTTCTGTTTCCTCTTGATGTAGCCCTAAGCAGTGACTGGCGAGAAACACTTTCATGGAAAGGGGTTTCCAAGCTTCCAAAAATTACGAATCTCCAGAAATCTCAGCAAATATTTTTTCACCCTAACTGGATGATACTTTCAGGTAATGATCAATACACTAAGGCGACTTGGTTCCCCAAATTTCGTTCTTCTATGTTGAAGCGTTCATTTCCAGTAACAGTTTGAATTTTTAGGTATCACTCTGTTTTCTCCTATATTGATACATGTACTTGGAACTCTAAATCCAACACGGTTTGTGCTAGCTTCTTGAAACTTGACACAGTAAAGCAGTTTCACGTTCTATCTCTATGGTTTGTTTCCTCTTGATGTAGCCCTAAGCACTGACTGGCGAGAAACACTTTCATGGAAAGGGGTGCCAAGCTTCCAAAAATTACGAATCTCCAGAAATATCGGCAAATATTTTTTCACCCAAACTGGATGATACTGTCAGGTAATGATCAGTACACTAAGGCGACTTGGTTCCCCAAATTTCGTTCTTCTATGTTGAAGCGTTCATTTCCAGTAACAGTTTGAATTTTTAGGTTTCACTCTGTTTTCTCCTATATTGATAGATGTATCTGGAACTCTAAATCCAACACGGTTTGTGCTAGCTTCTTGAAACTTGACACAGTAAAGTAGTTTCACGTTCTTTCTCTATGTTTTGTTTCCTCTTGATGTAGCCCTAAGCAGTGACTGGCGAGAAACACTTTCATGGAACGGAGTTTCCAAGCTTCCAAAAATTACGAATCTCCAGAAATCTCAGCAAATACTTTTTCACCCAAACTGGATGATACTGTCAGGTAATGATCAGTACACTAAGGCGACTTGGTTCCCCAAATTTCGTTCTTCTATGTTGAAGCGTTCATTTCCAGTAACACTTTGAATTTTTAGGTATCACTCTGTTTTCTCCTATATTGATACATGTACTTGGAACTCTAAATCCAACACGGTTTGTGCTAGCTTCTTGAAACTTGACACAGTAAAGTAGTTTCACGTTCTATCTCTATGTTTTGTTTCCTCTTGATGTAGCCCTAAGCAGTGACTGGCGAGAAACACTTTCATGGAACGGAGTTTCCAAGCTTCCAAAAATTACGAATCTCGAGAAATCTCAGCAAATATTTTTCACCCAAACTGGTTGATACTTTCAGGTAATGATCAGTACACTAAGGCGACTTGGTTCCCCAAATTTCGTTCTTCTATGTTGAAGCGTTCATTTCCAGTAACATTTTGAATTTTTAGGTATCACTCTGTTTTCTCCTATATTGATAGATGTATCTGGAACTCTAAATCCAACACGGTTTGTGCTAGCTTCTTGAAACTTGACACAGTAAAGTAGTTTCACGTTCTATCTCTATGTTTTTTTTCCTCTTGATGTAGCCCTAAGCAGTGACTGGCGAGAAACACTTTCATGGAAAGGGGTTGCCAAGCTTCCAAAAATTACGAATCTCCAGAAATCTCAGCAAATATTTTTTCACCCAAACTGTATGATACTTTCAGATAATGATCAGTACACGAAGGCGACTTGGTTCCCCAAATTTCGTTTTTCTATGCTAAAGCGTTCATTTCCAGTAACAGTTTGAATTTTTAGGTTTCACTCTGTTTTCTCCTATATTGATACATGTATTTGGAACTCTAAATCCAACACGGTTTGTGCTAGCTTCTTGAAACTTGACACAGTAAAGTAGTTTCACGTTCTATCTCTATGTTTTGTTTCGTCTTGATATAGCCCTAATCAGTGACTGGCGAGAAACACTTTCATGGAAAGGGGTTGCCAAGCTTCCAAAAATTACGAATCTCCAGAAATCTCAGCAAATATTTTTTCACCCAAACTGGATGATACTTTCAGGTAATGATCAGTACACTAAGGCGACTTGATTCCCCAAATTTCGTTCTTCTATGTTGAAGCGTTCATTTCCAGTAAAACTTTGAATTTTTAGGTATCACTCTGTTTTCTCCTATATTGATAGATGTATTTGGAACTCTAAATCCAACACGGTTTGTGCTAGCTTCTTGAAACTTGACACAGTAAAGTAGTTTCACGTTCTATCTCTATGTTTTGTTTCCTCTTGATGTAGCCCTAAGCAGTGACTGGCGAGAAACACTTTCATGGAAAGGGGTTGCCAAGCTTCCAAAAATTACGAATCTCCAGAAATCTCAGCAAATATTTTTTCACCCTAACTGGATGATACTTTCAGGTAATGATCAGTACACTAAGGCAACTTGGTTCCCCAAATTTCGTTCTTCTATGTTGAAGCGTTCATTTCCAGTAACAGTTTGAATTTTTAGGTTTCACTCTGTTTTCTCCTATATTGATAGAGGTATTTGGAACTCTAAATCCAACACGGTTTGTGCTAGCTTCTTGAAACTTGACACAGTAAAGTAGTTTCACGTTCTATCTCTATGGTTTGTTTCCTCTTGATGTAGCCCTAAGCACTGACTGGAGAGAAACACTTTCATGGAAAGGGGTTGCCAAGCTTCCAAAAATTACGAATCTCCAGAAATCTCAGCAAATATTTTTTCACCCAAACTGGATGATACTTTCAGGTAATGATCAGTACACTAAGGCGACTTGGTTCCCCAAATTTCGTTCTTCTATGTTGAAGCGTTCATTTCCAGTAACATTTTGAATTTTTAGGTATCACTCTGTTTTCTCCTATATTGATACATGTACTTGGAACTCTAAATCCGACACGGTTTGTGCTAGCTTCTTGAAACTTGACACAGTAAAGTAGTTTCACGTTCTATCTCTATGGTTTGTTTCCTCTTGATGTAGCCCTAAGCACTGACTGGCGAGAAACACTTTCATGGAAAGGGGTTGCCAAGCTTCCAAAAATTACGAATCTCCAGAAATCTCAGCAAATATTTTTTCACCCAAACTGGATGATACTGTCAGGTAATGATCAGTACACTAAGGCGACTTGGTTCCCCAAATTTCGTTCTTCTATGTTGAAGCGTTCATTTCCAGTAACAGTTTGAATTTTTAGGTATCACTCTGTTTTCTCCTATATTGATACATGTACTTGGAACTCTAAATCCGACACGGTTTGTGCTAGCTTCTTGAAACTTGACACAGTAAAGTAGTTTCACGTTCTATCTCTATGGTTTGTTTCCTCTTGTTGTAGCCCTAAGCACTGACTGGCGAGAAACACTTTCATGGAAAGGGGTTGCCAAGCTTCCAAAAATTACGAATCTCCAGAAATCTCAGCAAATATTTTTTCACCCAAACTGGATGATACTGTCAGGTAATGATCAGTACACTAAGGCGACTTGGTTCCCCAAATTTCGTTCTTCTATGTTGAAGCGTTCATTTCCAGTAACAGTTTGAATTTTTAGGTATCACTCTGTTTTCTCCTATATTGATACATGTACTTGGAACTCTAAATCCAACACGGTTTGTGCTAGCTTCTTGAAACTTCACACAGTAAAGTAGTTTCACGTTCTATCTCTATGGTTTGTTTCCTTTTGATGTAGCCCTAAGCACTGACTGGCGAGAAACACATTCAGGGAAAGGGGTTGCCAAGCTTCCAAAAATTACGAATCTCCAGAAATCTCAGCCAATATTTTTTCACCCAAACTGGATGATACTTTCAGGTAATGATCAGTACACGAAGGCGACTTGGTTCCCCAAATTTCGTTCTTCTATGTTGAAGCGTTCATGTCCAGTAACACTTTGAATTTTTAGGTATCACTCTGTTTTCTCCTATATTGATAGATGTATTTGGAACTCTAAATCCAACACGGTTTGTGCTAGCTTCTTGAAACTTGACACAGTGAAGTAGTTTCACGTTCTATCTCTATGGTTTGTTTCCTCTTGTTGTAGCCGTAAGCACTGACTGGCGAGAAACACTTTTATGGAAAGGGGTTGCCAAGCTTCCAAAAATTACGAATCTCCAGAAATCTCAGCAAATATTTTTTCACCCAAGCTGGATGATACTTTCAGGTAATGATCAGTACACTAAGGCGACTTGGTTCCCCAAATTTCGTTCTTCTACGTTGAAGCGTTCATTTCCAGTAACAGTTTGAATTTTTAGGTTTCACTCTGTTTTCTCCTATATTGATAGAGGTATTTGGAACTCTAAATCCAACACGGTTTGTGCTAGCTTCTTAAAACTTGACACAGTAAAGTAGTTTCACGTTCTATCTCTATGTTTTGTTTCGTCTTGATATAGCCCTAATCAGTGACTGGCGAGAAACACTTTCATGGAAAGGGGTTGCCAAGCTTCCAAAAATTACGAATCTCCAGAAATCTCAGCAAATATTTTTTCACCCAAACTGGATGATACTTTCAGGTAATGATCAGTACACTAAGGCGACTTGGTTCCCCAAATTTCGTTCTTCTATGTTGAAGCGTTCATTTCCAGTAAAACTTTGAATTTTTAGGTATCACTCTGTTTTCTCCTATATTGATAGATGTATTTGGAACTCTAAATCCAACACGGTTTGTGCTAGCTTCTTGAAACTTGACACAGTAAAGTAGTTTCACGTTCTATCTCTATGTTCTGTTTCCTCTTGATGTAGCCCTAAGCAGTGACTGGCGAGAAACACTTACATGGAAAGGGGTTTCCAAGCTTCCAAAAATTACGAATCTCCAGAAATCTCAGCAAATATTTTTTCACCCTAACTGGATGATACTTTCAGGTAATGATCAATACACTAAGGCGACTTGGTTCCCCAAATTTCGTTCTTCTATGTTGAAGCGTTCATTTCCAGTAACAGTTTGAATTTTTAGGTATCACTCTGTTTTCTCCTATATTGATACATGTACTTGGAACTCTAAATCCAACACGGTTTGTGCTAGCTTCTTGAAACTTGACACAGTAAAGCAGTTTCACGTTCTATCTCTATGGTTTGTTTCCTCTTGATGTAGCCCTAAGCACTGACTGGCGAGAAACACTTTCATGGAAAGGGGTGCCAAGCTTCCAAAAATTACGAATCTCCAGAAATCTCGGCAAATATTTTTTCACCCAAACTGGATGATACTGTCAGGTAATGATCAGTACACTAAGGCGACTTGGTTCCCCAAATTTCGTTCTTCTATGTTGAAGCGTTCATTTCCAGTAACAGTTTGAATTTTTAGGTTTCACTCTGTTTTCTCCTATATTGATAGATGTATCTGGAACTCTAAATCCAACACGGTTTGTGCTAGCTTCTTGAAACTTGACACAGTAAAGTAGTTTCACGTTCTTTCTCTATGTTTTGTTTCCTCTTGATGTAGCCCTAAGCAGTGACTGGCGAGAAACACTTTCATGGAACGGAGTTTCCAAGCTTCCAAAAATTACGAATCTCCAGAAATCTCAGCAAATACTTTTTCACCCAAACTGGATGATACTGTCAGGTAATGATCAGTACACTAAGGCGACTTGGTTCCCCAAATTTCGTTCTTCTATGTTGAAGCGTTCATTTCCAGTAACACTTTGAATTTTTAGGTATCACTCTGTTTTCTCCTATATTGATACATGTATTTGGAACTCTAAATCCAACACGGTTTGTGCTAGCTTCTTGAAACTTGACACTGTAAAGTAGTTTCACGTTCTATCTCTATGTTTTTTTTTTTCCTCTTGATGTAGCCCTAAGCAGTGACTGGCGAGAAACACTTTCATGGAACGGAGTTTCCAAGCTTCCAAAAATTACGAATCTCGAGAAATCTCAGCAAATATTTTTTCACCAAAACTGGATGATACTTTCAGGTAATGATCAGTACACTAAGGCGACTTGGTTCCCCAAATTTCGTTCTTCTATGTTGAAGCGTTCATTTCCAGTAACAGTTTGAATTTTTAGGTATCACTCTGTTTTCTCCTATATTGATACATGTACTTGGAACTCTAAATCCAACACGGTTTGTGCCAGCTTCTTGAAACTTGACACAGTAAAGTAGTTTCACGTTCTATCTCTATGGTTTGTTTCCTCTTGATGTAGCCCTAAGCAGTGACTGGCGAGAAACACTTTCATGGAAAGGGGTTTCCAAGCTTCCAAAAATTACGAATCTCCAGATATCTCAGCAAATATTTTTTCACCCAAACTGGATGATACATTCAGGTAATGATCAGTACACTAAGGCGACTTGGTTCCCCAAATTTCCTTCTTCTATGTTGAAGCGTTCATTTCCAGTAACAGTTTGAATTTTTAGGTATCACTCTGTTTTCTCCTATATTGATACATGTACTTGGAACTCTAAATCCAACACGGTTTGTGCCAGCTTCTTGAAACTTGACACAGTAAAGTAGTTTCACGTTCTATCTCTATGGTTTGTTTCCTCTTGATGTAGCCCTAAGCACTGACTGGCGAGAAACACTTTCATGGAAAGGGGTTGCCAAGCTTCCAAAAATTACGAATCTCCAGAAATCTCAGCAAATATTTTTTCACCCAAACTGGATGATACTTTCAGGTAATGATCAGTACACTAAGGCGACTTGGTTCCCCAAATTTCGTTCTTCTACGTTGAAGCGTTCATTTCCAGTAACAGTTTGAATTTTTAGGTTTCACTCTGTTTTCTCCTATATTGATAGAGGTATTTGGAACTCTAAATCCAACACGGTTTGTGCTAGCTTCTTGAAACTTGACACAGTAAAGTAGTTTCACGTTCTATCTCTATGGTTTGTTTCCTCTTGATGTAGCCCTAAGCACTGACTGGAGAGAAACACTTTCATGGAAAGGGGTTGCCAAGCTTCCAAAAATTACGAATCTCCAGAAATCTCAGCAAATATTTTTTCACCCAAACTGGATGATACTTTCAGGTAATGATCAGTACACTAAGGCGACTTGGTTCCCCAAATTTCGTTCTTCTATGTTGAAGCGTTCATTTCCAGTAACATTTTGAATTTTTAGGTATCACTCTGTTTTCTCCTATATTGATACATGTACTTGGAACTCTAAATCCGACACGGTTTGTGCTAGCTTCTTGAAACTTGACACAGTAAAGTAGTTTCACGTTCTATCTCTATGGTTTGTTTCCTCTTGTTGTAGCCCTAAGCAGTGACTGGCGAGAAACACTTTCATGGAAAGGGGTTGCCAAGCTTCCAAAAATTACGAATCTCCAGAAATCTCAGCAAATATTTTTTCACCCAAACTGGATGATACTGTCAGGTAATGATCAGTACACTAAGGCGACTTGGTTCCCCAAATTTCGTTCTTCTATGTTGAAGCGTTCATTTCCAGTAACAGTTTGAATTTTTAGGTATCACTCTGTTTTCTCCTATATTGATACATGTACTTGGAACTCTAAATCCAACACGGTTTGTGCTAGCTTCTTGAAACTTGACACAGTAAAGTAGTTTCACGTTCTATCTCTATGGTTTGTTTCCTTTTGATGTAGCCCTAAGCACTGACTGGCGAGAAACACATTCAGGGAAAGGGGTTGCCAAGATTCCAAAAATTACGAATCTCCAGAAATCTCAGCCAATATTTTTTCACCCAAACTGGATGATACTTTCAGGTAATGATCAGTACACGAAGGCGACTTGGTTCCCCAAATTTCGTTCTTCTATGTTGAAGCGTTCATGTCCAGTAACACTTTGAATTTTTAGGTATCACTCTGTTTTCTCCTATATTGATAGATGTATTTGGAACTCTAAATCCAACACGGTTTGTGCTAGCTTCTTGAAACTTGACACAGTGAAGTAGTTTCACGTTCTATCGCTATGGTTTGTTTCCTCTTGTTGTAGCCCTAAGCACTGACTGGCGAGAAACACTTTCATGGAAAGGGGTTGCCAAGCTTCCAAAAATTACGAATCTCCAGAAATCTCAGCAAATATTTTTTCACCCAAGCTGGATGATACTTTCAGGTAATGATCAGTACACTAAGGCGACTTGGTTCCCCAAATTTCGTTCTTCTACGTTGAAGCGTTCATTTCCAGTAACAGTTTGAATTTTTAGGTTTCACTCTGTTTTCTCCTATATTGATAGAGGTATTTGGAACTCTAAATCCAACACGGTTTGTGCTAGCTTCTTGAAACTTGACACAGTAAAGTAGTTTCACGTTCTATCTCTATGTTTTGTTTCGTCTTGATATAGCCCTAATCAGTGACTGGCGAGAAACACTTTCATGGAAAGGGGTTGCCAAGCTTCCAAAAATTACGAATCTCCAGAAATCTCAGCAAATATTTTTTCACCCAAACTGGATGATACTTTCAGGTAATGATCAGTACACTAAGGCGACTTGGTTCCCCAAATTTCGTTCTTCTATGTTGAAGCGTTCATTTCCAGTAAAACTTTGAATTTTTAGGTATCACTCTGTTTTCTCCTATATTGATAGATGTATTTGGAACTCTAAATCCAACACGGTTTGTGCTAGCTTCTTGAAACTTGACACAGTAAAGTAGTTTCACGTTCTATCTCTATGTTCTGTTTCCTCTTGATGTAGCCCTAAGCAGTGACTGGCGAGAAACACTTTCATGGAAAGGGGTTTCCAAGCTTCCAAAAATTACGAATCTCCAGAAATCTCAGCAAATATTTTTTCACCCTAACTGGATGATACTTTCAGGTAATGATCAATACACTAAGGCGACTTGGTTCCCCAAATTTCGTTCTTCTATGTTGAAGCGTTCATTTCCAGTAACAGTTTGAATTTTTAGGTATCACTCTGTTTTCTCCTATATTGATACATGTACTTGGAACTCTAAATCCAACACGGTTTGTGCTAGCTTCTTGAAACTTGACACAGTAAAGCAGTTTCACGTTCTCTCTCTATGGTTTGTTTCCTCTTGATGTAGCCCTAAGCACTGACTGCCGAGAAACACTTTCATGGAAAGGGGTGCCAAGCTTCCAAAAATTACGAATCTCCAGAAATCTCGGCAAATATTTTTTCACCCAAACTGGATGATACTGTCAGGTAATGATCAGTACACTAAGGCGACTTGGTTCCCCAAATTTCGTTCTTCTATGTTGAAGCGTTCATTTCCAGTAACACTTTGAATTTTTAGGTTTCACTCTGTTTTCTCCTATATTGATAGATGTATCTGGAACTCTAAATCCTACACGGTTTGTGCTAGCTTCTTGAAACTTGACACAGTAAAGTAGTTTCACGTTCTTTCTCTATGTTTTGTTTCCTCTTGATGTAGCCCTAAGCAGTGACTGGCGAGAAACACTTTCATGGAACGGGGTTTCCAAGCTTCCAAAAATTACGAATCTCCAGAAATCTCAGCAAATACTTTTTCACCCAAACTGGATGATACTGTCAGGTAATGATCAGTACACTAAGGCGACTTGGTTCCCCAAATTTCGTTCTTCTATGTTGAAGCGTTCATTTCCAGTAACACTTTGAATTTTTAGGTATCACTCTGTTTTCTCCTATATTGATACATGTACTTGGAACTCTAAATCCAACACGGTTTGTGCTAGCTTCTTGAAACTTGACACAGTAAAGTAGTTTCACGTTCTATCTCTATGTTTTGTTTCCTCTTGATGTAGCCCTAAGCAGTGACTGGCGAGAAACACTTTCATGGAACGGAGTTTCCAAGCTTCCAAAAATTACGAATCTCGAGAAATCTCAGCAAATATTTTTTCACCCAAACTGGTTGATACTTTCAGGTAATGATCAGTACACTAAGGCGACTTGGTTCCCCAAATTTCGTTCTTCTATGTTGAAGCGTTCATTTCCAGTAACATTTTGAATTTTTAGGTATCACTCTGTTTTCTCCTATATTGATAGATGTATCTGGAACTCTAAATCCAACACGGTTTGTGCTAGCTTCTTGAAACTTGACACAGTAAAGTAGTTTCACGTTCTATCTCTATGTTTTGTTTCCTCTTGATGTAGCCCTAAGCAGTGACTGGCGAGAAACACTTTCATGGAAAGGGGTTGCCAAGCTTCCAAAAATTACGAATCTCCAGAAATCCCAGCAAATATTTTTTCACCCAAACTGTATGATACTTTCAGATAATGATCAGTACACTAAGGCGACTTGGTTCCCCAAATTTCGTTTTTCTATGCTGAAGCGTTCATTTCCAGTAACAGTTTGAATTTTTAGGTTTCACTCTGTTTTCTCCTATATTGATAGAGGTATTTGGAACTCTAAATCCAACACGGTTTGTGCTAGCTTCTTGAAACTTGACACAGTAAAGTAGTTTCACGTTCTATCTCTATGGTTTGTTTCCTCTTGATGTAGCCCTAAGCACTGACTGGAGAGAAACACTTTCATGGAAAGGGGTTGCCAAGCTTCCAAAAATTACGAATCTCCAGAAATCTCAGCAAATATTTTTTCACCCAAACTGGATGATACTTTCAGGTAATGATCAGTACACTAAGGCGACTTGGTTCCCCAAATTTCGTTCTTCTATGTTGAAGCGTTCATTTCCAGTAACATTTTGAATTTTTAGGTATCACTCTGTTTTCTCCTATATTGATACATGTACTTGGAACTCTAAATCCGACACGGTTTGTGCTAGCTTCTTGAAACTTGACACAGTAAAGTAGTTTCACGTTCTATCTCTATGTTTTGTTTCCTCTTGATGTAGCCCTAAGCAGTGACTGGCGAGAAACACTTTCATGGAAAGGGGTTTCCAAGCTTCCAAAAATTACGAATCTCCAGAAATCTCAGCAAATATTTTTTCACCCTAACTGGATGATACTTTCAGGTAATGATCAGTACACTAAGGCAACTTGGTTCCCCAAATTTCGTTCTTCTATGTTGAAGCGTTCATTTCCAGTAACAGTTTGAATTTTTAGGTATCACTCTGTTTTCTCCTATATTGATAGATGTATTTGGAACTCTAAATCCAACACGGTTTGTGCTAGCTTCTTGAAACTTGACACAGTAAAGTAGTTTCACGTTCTATCTCTATGTTCTGTTTCCTCTTGATGTAGCCCTAAGCAGTGACTGGCGAGAAACACTTTCATGGAAAGGGGTTTCCAAGCTTCCAAAAATTACGAATCTCCAGAAATCTCAGCAAATATTTTTTCACCCTAACTGGATGATACTTTCAGGTAATGATCAATACACTAAGGCGACTTGGTTCCCCAAATTTCGTTCTTCTATGTTGAAGCGTTCATTTCCAGTAACAGTTTGAATTTTTAGGTATCACTCTGTTTTCTCCTATATTGATACATGTACTTGGAACTCTAAATCCAACACGGTTTGTGCTAGCTTCTTGAAACTTGACACAGTAAAGCAGTTTCACGTTCTATCTCTATGGTTTGTTTCCTCTTGATGTAGCCCTAAGCACTGACTGGCGAGAAACACTTTCATGGAAAGGGGTGCCAAGCTTCCAAAAATTACGAATCTCCAGAAATCTCGGCAAATATTTTTTCACCCACACTGGATGATACTGTCAGGTAATGATCAGTACACTAAGGCGACTTGGTTCCCCAAATTTCGTTCTTCTATGTTGAAGCTTTCATTTCCAGTAACAGTTTGAATTTTTAGGTATCACTCTGTTTTCTCCTATATTGATACATGTACTTGGAACTCTAAATCCAACACGGTTTGTGCTAGCTTCTTGAAACTTGACACAGTAAAGTAGTTTCACGTTCTATCTCTATGTTTTGTTTCCTCTTGATGTAGCCCTAAGCAGTGACTGGCGAGAAACACTTTCATGGAACGGAGTTTCCAAGCTTCCAAAAATTACGAATCTCGAGAAATCTCAGCAAATATTTTTTCACCCAAACTGGATGATACTTTCAGGTAATGATCAGTACACTAAGGCGACTTGGTTCCCCAAATTTCGTTCTTCTATGTTGAAGCGTTCATTTCCAGTAACAGTTTGAATTTTTAGGTATCACTCTGTTTTCTCCTATATTGATACATGTACTTGGAACTCTAAATCCAACACGGTTTGTGCCAGCTTCTTGAAACTTGACACAGTAAAGTAGTTTCACGTTCTATCTCTATGGTTTGTTTCCTCTTGATGTAGCCCTAAGCAGTGACTGGCGAGAAACACTTTCATGGAAAGGGGTTTCCAAGCTTCCAAAAATTACGAATCTCCAGAAATCTCAGCAAATATTTTTTCACCCAAACTGGATGATACATTCAGGTAATGATCAGTACACTAAGGCGACTTGGTTCCCCAAATTTCCTTCTTCTATGTTGAAGCGTTCATTTCCAGTAACAGTTTGAATTTTTAGGTATCACTCTGTTTTCTCCTATATTGATACATGTACTTGGAACTCTAAATCCAACACGGTTTGTGCCAGCTTCTTGAAACTTGACACAGTAAAGTAGTTTCACGTTCTATCTCTATGGTTTGTTTCCTCTTGATGTAGCCCTAAGCACTGACTGGCGAGAAACACTTTCATGGAAAGGGGTTGCCAAGCTTCCAAAAATTACGAATCTCCAGAAATCTCAGCAAATATTTTTTCACCCAAAGTGGATGATACTTTCAGGTAATGATCAGTACACTAAGGCGACTTGGTTCCCCAAATTTCGTTCTTCTACGTTGAAGCGTTCATTTCCAGTAACAGTTTGAATTTTTAGGTTTCACTCTGTTTTCTCCTATATTGATAGAGGTATTTGGAACTCTAAATCCAACACGGTTTGTGCTAGCTTCTTGAAACTTGACACAGTAAAGTAGTTTCATGTTCTATCTCTATGGTTTGTTTCCTCTTGATGTAGCCCTAAGCACTGACTGGAGAGAAACACTTTCATGGAAAGGGGTTGCCAAGCTTCCAAAAATTACGAATCTCCAGAAATCTCAGCAAATATTTTTTCACCCAAACTGGATGATACTTTCAGGTAATGATCAGTACACTAAGGCGACTTGGTTCCCCAAATTTCGTTCTTCTATGTTGAAGCGTTCATTTCCAGTAACATTTTGAATTTTTAGGTATCACTCTGTTTTCTCCTATATTGATACATGTACTTGGAACTCTAAATCCGACACGGTTTGTGCTAGCTTCTTGAAACTTGACACAGTAAAGTAGTTTCACGTTCTATCTCTATGGTTTGTTTCCTCTTGTTGTAGCCCTAAGCACTGACTGGCGAGAAACACTTTCATGGAAAGGGGTTGCCAAGCTTCCAAAAATTACGAATCTCCAGAAATCTCAGCAAATATTTTTTCACCCAAACTGGATGATACTGTCAGGTAATGATCAGTACACTAAGGCGACTTGGTTCCCCAAATTTCGTTCTTCTATGTTGAAGCGTTCATTTCCAGTAACAGTTTGAATTTTTAGGTATCACTCTGTTTTCTCCTATATTGATACATGTACTTGGAACTCTAAATCCAACACGGTTTGTGCTAGCTTCTTGAAACTTGACACAGTAAAGTAGTTTCACGTTCTATCTCTATGGTTTGTTTCCTTTTGATGTAGCCCTAAGCACTGACTGGCGAGAAACACATTCAGGGAAAGGGGTTGCCAAGATTCCAAAAATTACGAATCTCCAGAAATCTCAGCCAATATTTTTTCACCCAAACTGGATGATACTTTCAGGTAATGATCAGTACACGAAGGCGACTTGGTTCCCCAAATTTCGTTCTTCTATGTTGAAGCGTTCATGTCCAGTAACACTTTGAATTTTTAGGTATCACTCTGTTTTCTCCTATATTGATAGATGTATTTGGAACTCTAAATCCAACACGGTTTGTGCTAGCTTCTTGAAACTTGACACAGTGAAGTAGTTTCACGTTCTATCTCTATGGTTTGTTTCCTCTTGTTGTAGCCCTAAGCACTGACTGGCGATAAACACTTTCATGGAAAGGGGTTGCCAAGCTTCCAAAAATTACGAATCTCCAGAAATCTCAGCAAATATTTTTTCGCCAAGCTGGATGATACTTTCAGGTAATGATCAGTACACTAAGGCGACTTGGTTCCCCAAATTTCGTTCTTCTACGTTGAAGCGTTCATTTCCAGTAACAGTTTGAATTTTTAGGTTTCACTCTGTTTTCTCCTATATTGATAGAGGTATTTGGAACTCTAAATCCAACACGGTTTGTGCTAGCTTCTTGAAACTTGACACAGTAAAGTAGTTTCACGTTCTATCTCTATGTTTTGTTTCGTCTTGATATAGCCCTAATCAGTGACTGGCGAGAAACACTTTCATGGAAAGGGGTTGCCAAGCTTCCAAAAATTACGAATCTCCAGAAATCTCAGCAAATATTTTTTCACCCAAACTGGATGATACTTTCAGGTAATGATCAGTACACTAAGGCGACTTGGTTCCCCAAATTTCGTTCTTCTATGTTGAAGCGTTCATTTCCAGTAAAACTTTGAATTTTTAGGTATCACTCTGTTTTCTCCTATATTGATAGATGTATTTGGAACTCTAAATCCAACACGGTTTGTGCTAGCTTCTTGAAACTTGACACAGTAAAGTAGTTTCACGTTCTATCTCTATGTTCTGTTTCCTCTTGATGTAGCCCTAAGCAGTGACTGGCGAGAAACACTTTCATGGAAAGGGGTTTCCAAGCTTCCAAAAATTACGAATCTCCAGAAATCTCAGCAAATATTTTTTCACCCTAACTGGATGATACTTTCAGGTAATGATCAATACACTAAGGCGACTTGGTTCCCCAAATTTCGTTCTTCTATGTTGAAGCGTTCATTTCCAGTAACAGTTTGAATTTTTAGGTATCACTCTGTTTTCTCCTATATTGATACATGTACTTGGAACTCTAAATCCAACACGGTTTGTGCTAGCTTCTTGAAACTTGACACAGTAAAGCAGTTTCACGTTCTCTCTCTATGGTTTGTTTCCTCTTGATGTAGCCCTAAGCACTGACTGCCGAGAAACACTTTCATGGAAAGGGGTGCCAAGCTTCCAAAAATTACGAATCTCCAGAAATCTCGGCAAATATTTTTTCACCCAAACTGGATGATACTGTCAGGTAATGATCAGTACACTAAGGCGACTTGGTTCCCCAAATTTCGTTCTTCTATGTTGAAGCGTTCATTTCCAGTAACAGTTTGAATTTTTAGGTTTCACTCTGTTTTCTCCTATATTGATAGATGTATCTGGAACTCTAAATCCAACACGGTTTGTGCTAGCTTCTTGAAACTTGACACAGTAAAGTAGTTTCACGTTCTTTCTCTATGTTTTGTTTCCTCTTGATGTAGCCCTAAGCAGTGACTGGCGAGAAACACTTTCATGGAACGGGGTTTCCAAGCTTCCAAAAATTACGAATCTCCAGAAATCTCAGCAAATACTTTTTCAACAAACTGGATGATACTGTCAGGTAATGATCAGTACACTAAGGCGACTTGGTTCCCCAAATTTCGTTCTTCTATGTTGAAGCGTTCATTTCCAGTAACACTTTGAATTTTTAGGTATCACTCTGTTTTCTCCTATATTGATACATGTACTTGGAACTCTAAATCCAACACGGTTTGTGCTAGCTTCTTGAAACTTGACACAGTAAAGTAGTTTCACGTTCTATCTCTATGTTTTGTTTCCTCTTGATGTAGCCCTAAGCAGTGACTGGCGAGAAACACTTTCATGGAACGGAGTTTCCAAGCTTCCAAAAATTACGAATCTCGAGAAATCTCAGCAAATATTTTTTCACCCAAACTGGTTGATACTTTCAGGTAATGATCAGTACACTAAGGCGACTTGGTTCCCCAAATTTCGTTCTTCTATGTTGAAGCGTTCATTTCCAGTAACATTTTGAATTTTTAGGTATCACTCTGTTTTCTCCTATATTGATAGATGTATCTGGAACTCTAAATCCAACACGGTTTGTGCTAGCTTCTTGAAACTTGACACAGTAAAGTAGTTTCACGTTCTATCTCTATGGTTTGTTTCCTCTTGATGTAGCCCTAAGCAGTGACTGGCGAGAAACACTTTCATGGAAAGGGGTTGCCAAGCTTCCAAAAATTACGAATCTCCAGAAATCCCAGCAAATATTTTTTCACCCAAACTGTATGATACTTTCAGATAATGATCAGTACACTAAGGCGACTTGGTTCCCCAAATTTCGTTTTTCTATGCTGAAGCGTTCATTTCCAGTAACAGTTTGAATTTTTAGGTTTCACTCTGTTTTCTCCTATATTGATAGAGGTATTTGGAACTCTAAATCCAACACGGTTTGTGCTAGCTTCTTGAAACTTGACACAGTAAAGTAGTTTCACGTTCTATCTCTATGGTTTGTTTCCTATTGATGTAGCCCTAAGCACTGACTGGAGAGAAACACTTTCATGGAAAGGGGTTGCCAAGCTTCCAAAAATTACGAATCTCCAGAAATCTCAGCAAATATTTTTTCACCCAAACTGGATGATACTTTCAGGTAATGATCAGTACACTAAGGCGACTTGGTTCCCCAAATTTCGTTCTTCTATGTTGAAGCGTTCATTTCCAGTAACATTTTGAATTTTTAGGTATCACTCTGTTTTCTCCTATATTGATACATGTACTTGGAACTCTAAATCCGACACGGTTTGTGCTAGCTTCTTGAAACTTGACACAGTAAAGTAGTTTCACGTTCTATCTCTATGTTTTGTTTCCTCTTGATGTAGCCCTAAGCAGTGACTGGCGAGAAACACTTTCATGGAAAGGGGTTTCCAAGCTTCCAAAAATTACGAATCTCCAGAAATCTCAGCAAATATTTTTTCACCCTAACTGGATGATACTTTCAGGTAATGATCAGTACACTAAGGCAACTTGGTTCCCCAAATTTCGTTCTTCTATGTTGAAGCGTTCATTTCCAGTAACAGTTTGAATTTTTAGGTATCACTCTGTTTTCTCCTATATTGATACATGTACTTGGAACTCTAAATCCAACACGGTTTGTGCTAGCTTCTTGAAACTTGACACAGTAAAGTAGTTTCACGTTCTATCTCTATGGTTTGTTTCCTCTTGATGTAGCCCTAAGCACTGACTGGCGAGAAACACTTTCATGGAAAGGGGTGCCAAGCTTCCAAAAATTACGAATCTCCAGAAATCTCAGCAAATATTTTTTCACCCAAACTGGATGATACTTTCAGGTAATGATCAGTACACTAAGGCGACTTGGTTCCCCAAATTTCGTTCTTCTACGTTGAAGCGTTCATTTCCAGTAACAGTTTGAATTTTTAGGTTTCACTCTGTTTTCTCCTATATTGATAGAGGTATTTGGAACTCTAAATCCAACACGGTTTGTGCTAGCTTCTTGAAACTTGACACAGTAAAGTAGTTTCACGTTCTATCTCTATGGTTTGTTTCCTCTTGATGTAGCCCTAAGCACTGACTGGAGAGAAACACTTTCATGGAAAGGGGTTGCCAAGCTTCCAAAAATTACGAATCTCCAGAAATCTCAGCAAATATTTTTTCACCCAAACTGGATGATACTTTCAGGTAATGATCAGTACACTAAGGCGACTTGGTTCCCCAAATTTCGTTCTTCTATGTTGAAGCGTTCATGTCCAGTAACACTTTGAATTTTTAGGTATCACTCTGTTTTCTCCTATATTGATACATGTACTTGGAACTCTAAATCCGACACGGTTTGTGCTAGCTTCTTGAAACTTGACACAGTAAAGTAGTTTCACGTTCTATCTCTATGGTTTGTTTCCTCTTGATGTAGCCCTAAGCAGTGACTGGCGAGAAACACTTTCATGGAAAGGGGTTGCCAAGCTTCCAAAAATTACGAATCTCCAGAAATCTCAGCAAGTATTTTTTCACCCAAACTGGATGATACTGTCAGGTAATGATCAGTACACTAAGGCGACTTGGTTCCCCAAATTTCGTTCTTCTATGTTGAAGCGTTCATTTCCAGTAACAGTTTGAATTTTTAGGTATCACTCTGTTTTCTCCTATATTGATACATGTACTTGGAACTCTAAATCCAACACGGTTTGTGCTAGCTTCTTGAAACTTCACACAGTAAAGTAGTTTCACGTTCTATCTCTATGGTTTGTTTCCTTTTGATGTAGCCCTAAGCACTGACTGGCGAGAAACACATTAAGGGAAAGGGGTTGCCAAGCTTCCAAAAATTACGAATCTCCAGAAATCTCAGCCAATATTTTTTCACCCAAACTGGATGATACTTTCAGGTAATGATCAGTACACGAAGGCGACTTGGTTCCCCAAATTTCGTTCTTCTATGTTGAAGCGTTCATGTCCAGTAACACTTTGAATTTTTAGGTATCACTCTGTTTTCTCCTATATTGATAGATGTATTTGGAACTCTAAATCCAACACGGTTTGTGCTAGCTTCTTGAAACTTGACACAGTGAAGTAGTTTCACGTTCTATCTCTATGGTTTGTTTCCTCTTGTTGTAGCCCTAAGCACTGACTGGCGAGAAACACTTTCATGGAAAGGGTTTGCCAAGCTTCCAAAAATTACGAATCTCCAGAAATCTCAGCAAATATTTTTTCACCCAAGCTGGATGATACTTTCAGGTAATGATCAGTACACTAAGGCGACTTGGTTCCCCAAATTTCGTTCTTCTACGTTGAAGCGTTCATTTCCAGTAACAGTTTGAATTTTTAGGTTTCACTCTGTTTTCTCCTATATTGATAGAGGTATTTGGAACTCTAAATCCAACATGGTTTGTGCTAGCTTCTTGAAACTTGACACAGTAAAGTAGTTTCATGTTCTATCTCTATGTTTTGTTTCGTCTTGATATAGCCCTAATCAGTGACTGGCGAGAAACACTTTCATGGAAAGGGGTTGCCAAGCTTCCAAAAATTACGAATCTCCAGAAATCTCAGCAAATATTTTTTCACCCAAACTGGATGATACTTTCAGGTAATGATCAGTACACTAAGGCGACTTGGTTCCCCAAATTTCGTTCTTCTATGTTGAAGCGTTCATTTCCAGTAAAACTTTGAATTTTTAGGTATCACTCTGTTTTCTCCTATATTGATAGATGTATTTGGAACTCTAAATCCAACACGGTTTGTGCTAGCTTCTTGAAACTTGACACAGTAAAGTAGTTTCACGTTCTATCTCTATGTTCTGTTTCCTCTTGATGTAGCCCTAAGCAGTGACTGGCGAGAAACACTTTCATGGAAAGGGGTTTCCAAGCTTCCAAAAATTACGAATCTCCAGAAATCTCAGCAAATATTTTTTCACCCAAACTGGATGATACTTTCAGGTAATGATCAATACACTAAGGCGACTTGGTTCCCCAAATTTCGTTCTTCTATGTTGAAACGTTCATTTCCAGTAACAGTTTGAATTTTTAGGTATCACTCTGTTTTCTCCTATATTGATACATGTACTTGGAACTCTAAATCCAACACGGTTTGTGCTAGCTTCTTGAAACTTGACACAGTAAAGCAGTTTCACGTTCTATCTCTATGGTTTGTTTCCTCTTGGTGTAGCCCTAAGCACTGACTGGCGAGAAACACTTTCATGGAAAGGGGTGCCAAGCTTCCAAAAATTACGAATCTCCAGAAATCTCAGCAAATATTTTTTCACCCAAACTGGATGATACTGTCAGGTAATGATCAGTACACTAAGGCGACTTGGTTCCCCAAATTTCGTTCTTCTATGTTGAAGCGTTCATTTCCAGTAACAGTTTGAATTTTTAGGTTTCACTCTGTTTTCTCCTATATTGATAGATGTATCTGGAACTCTAAATCCAACACGGTTTGTGCTAGCTTCTTGAAACTTGACACAGTAAAGTAGTTTCACGTTCTTTCTCTATGTTTTGTTTCCTCTTGATGTAGCCCTAAGCAGTGACTGGCGAGAAACACTTTCATGGAACGGAGTTTCCAAGCTTCCAAAAATTACGAATCTCCAGAAATCTCAGCAAATACTTTTTCACCCAAACTGGATGATACTGTCAGGTAATGATCAGTACACTAAGGCGACTTGGTTCCCCAAATTTCGTTCTTCTATGTTGAAGCGTTCATTTCCAGTAACACTTTGAATTTTTAGGTATCACTCTGTTTTCTCCTATATTGATACATGTACTTGGAACTCTAAATCCAACACGGTTTGTGCTAGCTTCTTGAAACTTGACACAGTAAAGTAGTTTCACGTTCTATCTCTATGTTTTGTTTCCTCTTGATGTAGCCCTAAGCAGTGACTGGCGAGAAACACTTTCATGGAACGGAGTTTCCAAGCTTCCAAAAATTACGAATCTCCAGAAATCACAGCAAATATTTTTTCACCCAAACTGGTTGATACTTTCAGGTAATGATCAGTACACTAAGGTGACTTGGTTCCCCAAATTTCGTTCTTCTATGTTGAAGCGTTCATTTCCAGTAACATTTTGAATTTTTAGGTATCACTCTGTTTTCTCCTATATTGATAGATGTATCTGGAACTCTAAATCCAACACGGTTTGTGCTAGCTTCTTGAAACTTGACACAGTAAAGTAGTTTCACGTTCTATCTCTATGTTTTGTTTCCTCTTGATGTAGCCCTAAGCAGTGACTGGCGAGAAACACTTTCATAGAAAGGGGTTGCCAAGCTTCCAAAAATTACGAATCTCCAGAAATCTCAGCAAATATTTTTTCACCCAAACTGTATGATACTTTCAGGTAATGACCAGTACACGAAGGCGACTTGGTTCCCCAAATTTCGTTTTTCTATGCTGAAGCGTTCATTTCCAGTAACAGTTTGAATTTTTAGGTTTCACTCTGTTTTCTCCTATATTGATAGATGTATCTGGAACTCTAAATCCAACACGGTTTGTGCTAGCTTCTTGAAACTTGACACAGTAAAGTAGTTTCACATTCTATCTCTATGTTTTGTTTCGTCTTGATATAGCCCTAATCAGTGAC
The DNA here is from genome assembly GCF_964194105.1 of Spermophilus citellus. Taxonomy (NCBI): domain Eukaryota; kingdom Metazoa; phylum Chordata; class Mammalia; order Rodentia; family Sciuridae; genus Spermophilus; species Spermophilus citellus. The sequence continues at coordinate 49,534,856 of NC_138187.1, read as the reverse complement.
TGGCGAGAAACACTTTCATGGAAAGGGGTTGCCAAGCTTCCAAAAATTACGAATCTCCAGAAATCTCAGAAAATATTTTTTCACCCAAACTGGATGATACTGTCAGGTAATGATCAGTACACTAAGGCGACTTGGTTCCCCAAATTTCGTTCTTCTATGTTGAAGCGTTCATTTCCAGTAACAGTTTGAATTTTTAGGTATCACTCTGTTTTCTCCTATATTGATACATGTACTTGGAACTCTAAATCCAACACGGTTTGTGCTAGCTTCTTGAAACTTGACACAGTAAAGTAGTTTCACGTTCTATCTCTATGGTTTGTTTCCTTTTGATGTAGCCCTAAGCACTGACTGGCGAGAAACACATTCAGGGAAAGGGGTTGCCAAGCTTCCAAAAATTACGAATCTCCAGAAATCTCAGCAAATATTTTTTCACCCAAACTGGATGATACTTTCAGGTAATGATCAGTACACGAAGGCGACTTGGTTCCCCAAATTTCGTTCTTCTATGTTGAAGCGTTCATGTCCAGTAACACTTTGAATTTTTAGGTATCACTCTGTTTTCTCCTATATTGATAGATGTATTTGGAACTCTAAATCCAACACGGTTTGTGCTAGCTTCTTGAAACTTGACACAGTGAAGTAGTTTCACGTTCTATCTCTATGGTTTGTTTCCTCTTGTTGTAGCCCTAAGCACTGACTGGCGAGAAACACTTTCATGGAAAGGGGTTGCCAAGCTTCCAAAAATTACGAATCTCCAGAAATCTCAGCAAATATTTTTTCACCCAAGCTGGATGATACTTTCAGGTAATGATCAGTACACTAAGGCGACTTGGTTCCCCAAATTTCGTTCTTCTACGTTGAAGCGTTCATTTCCAGTAACAGTTTGAATTTTTAGGTTTCACTCTGTTTTCTCCTATATTGATAGAGGTATTTGGAACTCTAAATCCAACACGGTTTGTGCTAGCTTCTTGAAACTTGACACAGTAAAGTAGTTTCACGTTCTATCTCTATGTTTTGTTTCGTCTTGTTGTAGCCCTAAGCACTGACTGGAGAGAAACACTTTCATGGAAAGGGGTTGCCAAGCTTCCAAAAATTACGAATCTCCAGAAATCTCAGCAAATATTTTTTCACCCAAACTGGATGATACTTTCAGGTAATGATCAGTACACTAAGGCGACTTGGTTCCCCAAATTTTGTTCTTCTATGTTGAAGCGTTCATTTCCAGGAAAACTTTGAATTTTTAGGTATCACTCTGTTTTCTCCTATATTGATAGATGTATTTGGAACTCTAAATCCAACACGGTTTGTGCTAGCTTCTTGAAACTTGACACAGTAAAGTAGTTTCACGTTCTCTCTCTATGTTCTGTTTCCTCTTGATGTAGCCCTAAGCAGTGACTGGCGAGAAACACTTTCATGGAAAGGGGTTTCCAAGCTTCCAAAAATTACGAATCTCCAGAAATCTCAGCAAATATTTTTTCACCCTAACTGGATGATACTTTCAGGTAATGATCAATACACTAAGGCGACTTGGTTCCCCAAATTTCGTTCTTCTATGTTGAAGCGTTGATTTCCAGTAACAGTTTGAATTTTTAGGTATCACTCTGTTTTCTCCTATATTGATACATGTACTTGGAACTCTAAATCCAACACGGTTTGTGCTAGCTTCTTGAAACTTGACACAGTAAAGCAGTTTCACGTTCTATCTCTATGGTTTGTTTCCTCTTGGTGTAGCCCTAAGCACTGACTGGCGAGAAACACTTTCATGGAAAGGGGTGCCAAGCTTCCAAAAATTACGAATCTCCAGAAATCTCAGCAAATATTTTTTCACCCAAACTGGATGATACTGTCAGGTAATGATCAGTACACTAAGGTGACTTGGTTCCCCAAATTTCGTTCTTCTATGTTGAAGCGTTCATTTCCAGTAACAGTTTGAATTTTTAGGTTTCACTCTGTTTTCTCCTATATTGATAGATGTATCTGGAACTCTAAATCCAACACGGTTTGTGCTAGCTTCTTGAAACTTGACACAGTAAAGTAGTTTCACGTTCTTTCTCTATGTTTTGTTTCCTCTTGATGTAGCCCTAAGCAGTGACTGGCGAGAAACACTTTCATGGAACGGAGTTTCCAAGCTTCCAAAAATTACGAATCTCCAGAAATCTCAGCAAATACTTTTTCACCCAAACTGGATGATACTGTCAGGTAACGATCAGTACACTAAGGCGACTTGGTTCCCCAAATTTCGTTCTTCTATGTTGAAGCATTCATTTCCAGTAACACTTTGAATTTTTAGGTATCACTCTGTTTTCTCCTATATTGATACATGTACTTGGAACTCTAAATCCAACACGGTTTGTGCTAGCTTCTTGAAACTTGACACAGTAAAGTAGTTTCACGTTCTATCTCTATGTTTTGTTTCCTCTTGATGTAGCCCTAAGCAGTGACTGGCGAGAAACACTTTCATGGAACGGAGTTTCCAAGCTTCCAAAAATTACGAATCTCCAGAAATCTCAGCAAATATTTTTTCACCCAAACTGGTTGATACTTTCAGGTAATGATCAGTACACTAAGGCGACTTGGTTCCCCAAATTTCGTTCTTCTATGTTGAAGCGTTCATTTCCAGTAACATTTTGAATTTTTAGGTATCACTCTGTTTTCTCCTATATTGATAGATGTATCTGGAACTCTAAATCCAACACGGTTTGTGCTAGCTTCTTGAAACTTGACACAGTAAAGTAGTTTCACGTTCTATCTCTATGTTTTGTTTCCTCTTGATGTAGCCCTAAGCAGTGACTGGCGAGAAACACTTTCATGGAAAGGGGTTGCCAAGCTTCCAAAAATTACGAATCTCCAGAAAGCTCAGCAAATATTTTTTCACCCAAACTGGTTGATACTTTCAGGTAATGATCAGTACACGAAGGCGACTTGGTTCCCCAAATTTCGTTTTTCTATGCTGAAGCGTTCATTTCCAGTAACAGTTTGAATTTTTAGGTTTCACTCTGTTTTCTCCTATATTGATAGATGTATTTGGAACTCTAAATCCAACACGGTTTGTGCTAGCTTCTTGAAACTTGACACAGTAAAGTAGTTTCACGTTCTATCTCTATGTTTTGTTTCCTCTTGATGTAGCCCTAAGCAGTGACTGGCGAGAAACACTTTCATGGAAAGGGGTTTCCAAGCTTCCAAAAATTACGAATCTCCAGAAATCTCAGCAAATATTTTTTCACCCTAACTGGATGATACTTTCAGGTAATGATCAGTACACTAAGGCAACTTGGTTCCCCAAATTTCGTTCTTCTATGTTGAAGCGTTCATTTCCAGTAACAGTTTGAATTTTTAGGTTTCACTCTGTTTTCTCCTATATTGATACATGTACTTGGAACTGTAAATCCAACACGGTTTGTGCTAGCTTCTTGAAACTTGACACAGTAAAGCAGTTTCACGTTCTATCTCTATGGTTTGTTTCCTCTTGATGTAGCCCTAAGTACTGACTGGCGAGAAACACTTTCATGGAAAGGGGTGCCAAGCTTCCAAAAATTATGAATCTCCAGAAATCTCAGCAAATATTTTTTCACCCAAACTGGATGATACTTTCAGGTAATGATCAGTACACTAAGGCGACTTGGTTCCCCAAATTTCGTTCTTCTATGTTGAAGCGTTCATTTCCAGTAACATTTTGAATTTTTAGGTATCACTCTGTTTTCTCCTATATTGATAGATGTATTTGGAACTCTAAATCCAACACGGTTTGTGCTAGCTTCTTGAAACTTGACACAGTAAAGTAGTTTCACGTTCTATCTCTATGTTTTGTTTCCTCTTGATGTAGCCCTAAGCAGTGACTGGCGAGAAACACTTTCATGGAAAGGGGTTTCCAAGCTTCCAAAAATTACGAATCTCCAGAAATCTCAGCAAATACTTTTTCACCCATACTGGATGATACTGTCAGGTAATGATCAGTACACTAAGGCGACTTGGTTCCCCAAATTTCGTTCTTCTATGTTGAAGCGTTCATTTCCAGTAACAGTTTGAATTTTTAGGTATCACTTGTTTTCTCCTATATTGATACATGTACTTGGAACTCTAAATCCAACACGGTTTGTGCTAGCTTCTTGAAACTTGACACAGTAAAGTAGTTTCACGTTCTATCACTATGTTTTGTTTTCTCTTGATGTAGCCCTAAGCACTGACTGGCGAGAAACACTTTCATGGAAAGGGGTTGCCAAGCTTCCAAAAATTACGAATCTCCAGAAATCTCAGCAAATATTTTTTCACCCAAACTGGATGATACTTTCAGGTAATGATCAGTACACTAAGGCCACTTGGTTCCCCAAATTTCGTTCTTCTACGTTGAAGCGTTCATTTCCAGTAACAGTTTGAATTTTTAGGTTTCACTCTGTTTTCTCCTATATTGATAGATGTATTTGGAACTCTAAATCCAACACGGTTTGTGCTAGCTTCTTGAAACTTGACACAGTAAAGTAGTTTCACGTTCTATCTCTATGGTTTGTTTCCTCTTGATGTAGCCCTAAGCACTGACTGGAGAGAAACACTTTCATGGAAAGGGGTTGCCAAGCTTCCAAAAATTACGAATCTCCAGAAATCTCAGCAAATATTTTTTCACCCAAACTGGATGATACTTTCAGGTAATGATCAGTACACGAAGGCGACTTGGTTCCCCAAATTTCGTTCTTCTATGTTGAAGCGTTCATTTCCAGTAACAGTTTGAATTTTTAGGTTTCACTCTGTTTTCTCCTATATTGATAGATGTGTCTGGAACTCTAAATCCAACACGGTTTGTGCTAGCTTCTTGAAACTTGACACAGTAAAGTAGTTTCACGTTCTATCTCTATGTTTTGTTTCCTCTTGATGTAGCCCTAAGCAGTGACTGGCGAGAAACACTTTCATGGAAAGGGGTTGCCAAGCTTCCAAAAATTACGAATCTCCAGAAATCTCAGCAAATATTTTTTCACCCAAACTGGATGATACTTTCAGGTAATGATCAGTACACGAAGGCGACTTGGTTCCCCAAATTTCGTTTTTCTATGCTGAAGCGTTCATTTCCAGTAACAGTTTGAATTTTTAGGTTTCACTCTGTTTTCTCCTATATTGATAGATGTATTTGGAACTCTAAATCCAACACGGTTTGTGCTAGCTTCTTGAAACTTGACACAGTAAAGTAGTTTCACGTTCTATCTCTATGTTTTGTTTCCTCTTGATATAGCCCTAATCAGTGACTGGCGAGAAACACTTTCATGGAAAGGGGTTGCCAAGCTTCCAAAAATTACGAATCTCCAGAAATCTCAGCAAATATTTTTTCACCCAAACTGGATGATACTTTCAGGTAATGATCAGTACACTAAGGCGACTTGGTTCCCCAAATTTCGTTCTTCTATGTTGAAGCGTTCATTTCCAGTAAAACTTTGAATTTTTAGGTATCACTCTGTTTTCTCCTATATTGATAGATGTATTTGGAACTCTAAATCCAACACGGTTTGTGCTAGCTTCTTGAAACTTGACACAGTAAAGTAGTTTCACGTTCTATCTCTATGTTTTGTTTCCTCTTGATGTAGCCCTAAGCAGTGACTGGCGAGAAACACTTTCATGGAAAGGGGTTTCCAAGCTTCCAAAAATTACGAATCTCCAGAAATCTCAGCAAATATTTTTTCACCCTAACTGGATGATACTTTCAGGTAATGATCAGTACACTAAGGCGACTTGGTTCCCCAAATTTCGTTCTTCTATGTTGAAGCGTTCATTTCCAGTAACAGTTTGAATTTTTAGGTATCACTCTGTTTTCTCCTATATTGATACATGTACTTGGAACTCTAAATCCAACACGGTTTGTGCTAGCTTCTTGAAACTTGACACAGTAAAGTAGTTTCACGTTCTATCTCTATGGTTTGTTTCCTCTTGATGTAGCCCTAAGCACTGACTGGCGAGAAACACTTTCATGGAAAGGGGTGCCAAGCTTCCAAAAATTACGAATCTCCAGAAATCTCAGCAAATATTTTTTCACCCAAACTGGATGGTACTGTCAGGTAATGATCAGTACACGAAGGCGACTTGGTTCCCCAAATTTCGTTCTTCTATGTTGAAGCGTTCATTTCCAGTAACAGTTTGAATTTTTAGGTTTCACTCTGTTTTCTCCTATATTGATAGATGTGTCTGGAACTCTAAATCCAACACGGTTTGTGCTAGCTTCTTGAAACTTGACACAGTAAAGTAGTTTAACGTTCTATCTCTATGTTTTGTTTCCTCTTGATGTAGCCCTAAGCAGTGACTGGCGAGAAACACTTTCATGGAAAGGGGTTGCCAAGCTTCCAAAAATTACGAATCTCCAGAAATCTCAGCAAATACTTTTTCACCCAAACTGGATGATACTGTCAGGTAATGATCAGTACACTAAGGCGACTTGGTTCCCCAAATTTCGTTCTTCTATGTTGAAGCGTTCATTTCCAGTAACACTTTGAATTTTTAGGTATCACTCTGTTTTCTCCTATATTGATACATGTACTTGGAACTCTAAATCCAACACGGTTTGTGCTAGCTTCTTGAAACTTGACACAGTAAAGTAGTTTCACTTTCTATCTCTATGTTTTGTTTCCTCTTGATGTAGCCCTAAGCAGTGACTGGCGAGAAACACTTTCATGGAACGGGGTTTCCAAGCTTCCAAAAATTACGAATCTCCAGAAATCTCAGCAAATATTTTTTCACCCAAACTGGATGATACTTTCAGGTAATGATCAGTACACTAAGGCGACATGGTTCCCCAAATTTCGTTCTTCTATGTTGAAGCGTTCATTTCCAGTAACATTTTGAATTTTTAGGTATCACTCTGTTTTCTCCTATATTGATACATGTACTTGGAACTCTAAATCCGACACGGTTTGTGCTAGCTTCTTGAAACTTGACACAGTAAAGTAGTTTCACGTTCTATCACTATGGTTTGTTTCCTCTTGTTGTAGCCCTAAGCACTGACTGGCGAGAAACACTTTCATGGAAAGGGGTTGCCAAGCTTCCAAAAATTACGAATCTCCAGAAATCTCAGCAAATATTTTTTCACACAAACTGGATGATACTTTCAGGTAATGATCAGTACACGAAGGCGACTTGGTTCCCCAAATTTCGTTTTTCTATGCTGAAGCGTTCATTTCCAGTAACAGTTTGAATTTTTAGGTTTCACTCTGTTTTCTCCTATATTAATATATGTATTTGGAACTCTAAATCCAACACGGTTTGTGCTAGCTTCTTGAAACTTGACACAGTAAAGTAGTTTCACGTTCTATCTCTATGTTTTGTTTCCTCTTGATATAGCCCTAATCAGTGACTGGCGAGAAACACTTTCATGGAAAGGGGTTGCCAAGCTTCCAAAAATTACGAATCTCCAGAAATCTCAGCAAATATTTTTTCACCCAAACTGGATGATACTTTCAGGTAATGATCAGTACACTAAGGCGACTTGGTTCCCCAAATTTCGTTCTTCTATGTTGAAGCGTTCATTTCCAGTAAAACTTTGAATTTTTAGGTATCACTCTGTTTTTTCCTATATTGATAGATGTATTTGGAACTCTAAATCCAACACGGTTTGTGCTAGCTTCTTGAAACTTGACACAGTAAAGTAGTTTCACGTTCTATCTCTATGTTTTGTTTCCTCTTGATGTAGCCCTAAGCAGTGACTGGCGAGAAACACTTTCATGGAAAGGGGTTTCCAAGCTTCCAAAAATTACGAATCTCCAGAAATCTCAGCAAATATTTTTTCACCCAAACTGGATGATACTTTCAGGTAATGATCAGTACACGAAGGCGACTTGGTTCCCCAAATTTCGTTCTTCTATGTTGAAGCGTTCATTTCCAGTAACAGTTTGAATTTTTAGGTTTCACTCTGTTTTCTCCTATATTGATAGATGTGTCTGGAACTCTAAATCCAACACGGTTTGTGCTAGCTTCTTGAAACTTGACACAGTAAAGTAGTTTCACGTTCTATCTCTATGTTTTGTTTCCTCTTGATGTAGCCCTAAGCAGTGACTGGCGAGAAACACTTTCATGGAAAGGGGTTGCCAAGCTTCCAAAAATTACGAATCTCCAGAAATCTCAGCAAATATTTTTTCACCCAAACTGGATGATACTTTCAGGTAATGATCAGTACACGAAGGCGACTTGGTTCCCCAAATTTCGTTTTTCTATGCTGAAGCGTTCATTTCCAGTAACAGTTTGAATTTTTAGGTTTCACTCTGTTTTCTCCTATATTGATAGATGTATTTGGAACTCTAAATCCAACACGGTTTGTGCTAGCTTCTTGAAACTTGACACAGTAAAGTAGTTTCAGGTTCTATCTCTATGTTTTGTTTCCTCTTGATATAGCCCTAATCAGTGACTGGCGAGAAACACTTTCATGGAAAGGGGTTGCCAAGCTTCCAAAAATTACGAATCTCCAGAAATCTCAGCAAATATTTTTTCACCCAAACTGGATGATACTTTCAGGTAATGATCAGTACACTAAGGCGACTTGGTTCCCCAAATTTCGTTCTTCTATGTTGAAGCGTTCATTTCCAGTAAAACTTTGAATTTTTAGGTATCACTCTGTTTTCTCCTATATTGATAGATGTATTTGGAACTCTAAATCCAACACGGTTTGTGCTAGCTTCTTGAAACTTGACACAGTAAAGTAGTTTCACGTTCTATCTCTATGTTTTGTTTCCTCTTGATGTAGCCCTAAGCAGTGACTGGCGAGAAACACTTTCATGGAAAGGGGTTTCCAAGCTTCCAAAAATTACGAATCTCCAGAAATCTCAGCAAATATTTTTTCACCCTAACTGGATGATACTTTCAGGTAATGATCAGTACACTAAGGCGACTTGGTTCCCCAAATTTCGTTCTTCTATGTTGAAGCGTTCATTTCCAGTAACAGTTTGAATTTTTAGGTATCACTCTGTTTTCTCCTATATTGATACATGTACTTGGAACTCTAAATCCAACACGGTTTGTGCTAGCTTCTTGAAACTTGACACAGTAAAGTAGTTTCACGTTCTATCTCTATGGTTTGTTTCCTCTTGATGTAGCCCTAAGCACTGACTGGCGAGAAACACTTTCATGGAAAGGGGTGCCAAGCTTCCAAAAATTACGAATCTCCAGAAATCTCAGCAAATATTTTTTCACCCAAACTGGATGATACTGTCAGGTAATGATCAGTACACTAAGGCGACTTGGTTCCCCAAATTTCGTTCTTCTATGTTGAAGCGTTCATTTCCAGTAACAGTTTGAATTTTTAGGTTTCACTCTGTTTTCTCCTATATTTATAGATGTATCTGGAACTCTAAATCCAACACGGTTTGTGCTAGCTTCTTGAAACTTGACACAGTAAAGTAGTTTCACGTTCTATCTCTATGTTTTGTTTCCTCTTGATGTAGCCCTAAGCAGTGACTGGCGAGAAACACTTTCATGGAAAGGGGTTGCCAAGCTTCCAAAAATTACGAATCTCCAGAAATCTCAGCAAATACTTTTTCACCCAAACTGGATGATACTGTCAGGTAATGATCAGTACACTAAGGCGACTTGGTTCCCCAAATTTCGTTCTTCTATGTTGAAGCGTTCATTTCCAGTAACACTTTGAATTTTTAGGTATCACTCTGTTTTCTCCTATATTGATACATGTACTTGGAACTCTAAATCCAACACGGTTTGTGCTAGCTTCTTGAAACTTGACACAGTAAAGTAGTTTCACTTTCTATCTCTATGTTTTGTTTCCTCTTGATGTAGCCCTAAGCAGTGACTGGCGAGAAACACTTTCATGGAACGGGGTTTCCAAGCTTCCAAAAATTACGAATCTCCAGAAATCTCAGCAAATATTTTTTCACCCAAACTGGATGATACTTTCAGGTAATGATCAGTACACTAAGGCGACTTGGTTCCCCAAATTTCGTTCTTCTATGTTGAAGCGTTCATTTCCAGTAACATTTTGAATTTTTAGGTATCACTCTGTTTTCTCCTATATTGATACATGTACTTGGAACTCTAAATCCGACACGGTTTGTGCTAGCTTCTTGAAACTTGACACAGTAAAGTAGTTTCACGTTCTATCACTATGGTTTGTTTCCTCTTGTTGTAGCCCTAAGCACTGACTGGCGAGAAACACTTTCATGGAAAGGGGTTGCCAAGCTTCCAAAAATTACGAATCTCCAGAAATCTCAGCAAATATTTTTTCACCCAAACTGGATGATACTTTCAGGTAATGATCAGTACACGAAGGCGACTTGGTTCCCCAAATTTCGTTTTTCTATGCTGAAGCGTTCATTTCCAGTAACAGTTTGAATTTTTAGGTTTCACTCTGTTTTCTCCTATATTAATATATGTATTTGGAACTCTAAATCCAACACGGTTTGTGCTAGCTTCTTGAAACTTGACACAGTAAAGTAGTTTCACGTTCTATCTCTATGTTTTGTTTCCTCTTGATATAGCCCTAATCAGTGACTGGCGAGAAACACTTTCATGGAAAGGGGTTGCCAAGCTTCCAAAAATTACGAATCTCCAGAAATCTCAGCAAATATTTTTTCACCCAAACTGGATGATACTTTCAGGTAATGATCAGTACACGAAGGCGACTTGGTTCCCCAAATTTCGTTCTTCTACGTTGAAGCGTTCATTTCCAGTAACAGTTTGAATTTTTAGGTTTCACTCTGTTTTGTCCTATATTGATAGAGGTATTTGGAACTCTAAATCCAACACGGTTTGTGCTAGCTTCTTGAAACTTGACACAGTAAAGTAGTTTCACGTTCTATCTCTATGGTTTGTTTCCTCTTGATGTAGCCCTAAGCACTGACTGGAGAGAAACACTTTCATGGAAAGGGGTTGCCAAGCTTCCAAAAATTACGAATCTCCAGAAATCTCAGCAAATATTTTTTCACCCAAACTGGATGATACTTTCAGGTAATGATCAGTACACTAAGGCGACTTGGTTCCCCAAATTTCGTTCTTCTATGTTGAAGCGTTCATTTCCAGTAACATTTTGAATTTTTAGGTATAACTCTGTTTTCTCCTATATTGATACATGTACTTGGAACTCTAAATCCGACACGGTTTGTGCTAGCTTCTTGAAACTTGACACAGTAAAGTAGTTTCAAGTTCTATCTCTATGGTTTGTTTCCTCTTGTTGTAGCCCTAAGCACTGACTGGCGAGAAACACTTTCATGGAAAGGGGTTGCCAAGCTTCCAAAAATTACGAATCTCCAGAAATCTCAGCAAATATTTTTTCACCCAAACTGGATGATACTGTCAGGTAATGATCAGTACACTAAGGCGACTTGGTTCCCCAAATTTCGTTCTTCTATGTTGAAGCGTTCATTTCCAGTAACAGTTTGAATTTTTAGGTATCACTCTGTTTTCTCCTATATTGATACATGTACTTGGAACTCTAAATCCAACACGGTTTGTGCTAGCTTCTTGAAACTTGACACAGTAAAGTAGTTTCACGTTCTATCTCTATGGTTTGTTTCCTTTTGATGTAGCCCTAAGCACTGACTGGCGAGAAACACATTCAGGGAAAGGGGTTGCCAAGCTTCCAAAAATTACGAATCTCCAGAAATCTCAGCCAATATTTTTTCACCCAAACTGGATGATACTTTCAGGTAATGATCAGTACACGAAGGCGACTTGGTTCCCCAAATTTCGTTCTTCTATGTTGAAGCGTTCATGTCCAGTAACACTTTGAATTTTTAGGTATCACTCTGTTTTCTCCTATATTGATAGATGTATTTGGAACTCTAAATCCAACACGGTTTGTGCTAGCTTCTTGAAACTTGACACAGTAAAGTAGTTTCACGTTCTATCTCTATGTTTTGTTTCCTCTTGATGTAGCCCAAAGCAGTGACTGGCGAGAAACACTTTCATGAAAAGGGGTTTCCAAGCTTCCAAAAATTACGAATCTCCAGAAATCTCAGCAAATATTTTTTCACCCAAACTGGATGATACTTTCAGGTAATGATCAGTACACGAAGGCGACTTGGTTCCCCAAATTTCGTTCTTCTATGTTGAAGCGTTCATTTCCAGTAACAGTTTGAATTTTTAGGTATCACTCTGTTTTCTCCTATATTGATACATGTACTTGGAACTCTAAATCCAACACTGTTTGTGCTAGCTTCTTGAAACTTGACACAGTAAAGTAGTTTCACGTTCTATCTCTATGTTTTGTTTCCTCTTGATGTAGCCCTAAGCACTGACTGGCGAGAAACACTTTCATGGAAAGGGGTTGCCAAGCTTCCAAAAATTACGAATCTCCAGAAATCTCAGCAAATATTTTTTCACCCAAACTGGATGATACTTTCAGGTAATGATCAGTACACTAAGGCGACTTGGTTCCCCAAATTTCGTTCTTCTATGTTGAAGCGTTCATTTCCAGTAACATTTTGAATTTTTAGGTATCACTCTGTTTTCTCCTAAATTGATACATGTACTTGGAACTCTAAATCCGACACGGTTTGTGCTAGCTTCTTGAAACTTGACACAGTAAAGTAGTTTCACGTTCTATCTCTATGGTTTGTTTCCTCTTGTTGTAGCCCTAAGCACTGACTGGCGAGAAACACTTTCATGGAAAGGGGTTGCCAAGCTTCCAAAAATTACGAATCTCCAGAAATCTCAGCAAATATTTTTTCACCCAAACTGGATGATACTTTCAGGTAATGATCAGTACACTAAGGCGACTTGGTTCCCCAAATTTCGTTCTTCTATGTTGAAGCGTTCATTTCCAGTAAAACTTTGAATTTTTAGGTATCACTCTGTTTTCTCCTATATTGATAGATGTATTTGGAACTCTAAATCCAACACGGTTTGTGCTAGCTTCTTGAAACTTGACACAGAGAAGTAGTTTCACGTTCTATCTCTATGTTTTGTTTCCTCTTGATGTAGCCCTAAGCACTGACTGGCGAGAAACACTTTCATGGAAAGGGGTTGCCAAGCTTCCAAAAATTACGAATCTCCAGAAATCTCAGCAAATAATTTTTCACCCAAACTGGATGATACTTTCAGGTAATGATCAGTACACTAAGGCGACTTGGTTCCCCAAATTTCGTTCTTCTATGTTGAAGCGTTCATTTCCAGTAACAGTTTGAATTTTTAGGTATCACTCTGTTTTCTCCTATATTGATACATGTACTTGGAACTCTAAATCCAACACTGTTTGTGCTAGCTTCTTGAAACTTGACACAGTAAAGTAGTTTCACGTTCTATCTCTATGGTTTGTTTCCTCTTGATGTAGCCCTAAGCACTGACTGGCGAGAAACACTTTCATGGAAAGGGGTTGCCAAGCTTCCAAAAATTACGAATCTCCAGAAATCTCAGCAAATATTTTTTCACCCAAACTGGATGATACTGTCAGGTAATGATCAGTACACTAAGGCGGCTTGGTTCCCCAAATTTCGTTCTTCTATGTTGAAGCGTTCATTTCCAGTAACAGTTTGAATTTTTAGGTATCACTCTGTTTTCTCCTATATTGATACATGTACTTGGAACTCTAAATCCAACACGGTTTGTGCTAGCTTCTTGAAACTTGACACAGTAAAGTAGTTTCACGTTCTATCTCTATGTTTTGTTTCCTCTTGATGTAGCCCTAAGCACTGACTGGCGAGAAACACTTTCATGGAAAGGGGTTGCCAAGCTTCCAAAAATTACGAATCTCCAGAAATCTCAGCAAATATTTTTTCACCCAAACTGGATGATACTTTCAGGTAATGATCAGTACACTAAGGCGACTTGGTTCCCCAAATTTCGTTCTTCTACGTTGAAGCGTTCATTTCCAGTAACAGTTTGAATTTTTAGGTTTCACTCTGTTTTCTCCTATATTGATAGAGGTATTTGGAACTCTAAATCCAACACGGTTTGTGCTAGCTTCTTGAAACTTGACACAGTAAAGTAGTTTCACGTTCTATCTCTATGGTTTGTTTCCTCTTGATGTAGCCCTAAGCACTGACTGGAGAGAAACACTTTCATGGAAAGGGGTTGCCAAGCTTCCAAAAATTACGAATCTCCAGAAATCTCAGCAAATACTTTTTCACCCAAACTGGATGATACTTTCAGGTAATGATCAGTACACTAAGGCGACTTGGTTCCCCAAATTTCGTTCTTCTATGTTGAAGCGTTCATTTCCAGTAACATTTTGAATTTTTAGGTATCACTCTGTTTTCTCCTATATTGATACATGTACTTGGAACTCTAAATCCGACACGGTTTGTGCTAGCTTCTTGAAACTTGACACAGTAAAGTAGTTTCACGTTCTATCTCTATGGTTTGTTTCCTCTTGTTGTAGCCCTAAGCACTGACTGGCGAGAAACACTTTCATGGAAAGGGGTTGCCAAGCTTCCAAAAATTACAAATCTCCAGAAATCTCAGCAAATATTTTTTCACCCAAACTGGATGATACTGTCAGGTAATGATCAGTACACTAAGGCGACTTGGTTCCCCAAATTTCGTTCTTCTATGTTGAAGCGTTCATTTCCAGTAACAGTTTGAATTTTTAGGTATCACTCTGTTTTCTCCTATATTGATACATGTACTTGGAACTCTAAATCAAACACGGTTTGTGCTAGCTTCTTGAAACTTGACACAGTAAAGTAGTTTCACGTTCTATCTCTATGGTTTGTTTCCTTTTGATGTAGCCCTAAGCACTGACTGGCGAGAAACACATTCAGGGAAAGGGGTTGCCAATCTTCCAAAAATTACGAATCTACAGAAATCTCAGCCAATATTTTTTCACCCAAACTGGATGATACTTTCAGGTAATGATCAGTACACGAAGGCGACTTGGTTCCCCAAATTTCGTTCTTCTATGTTGAAGCGTTCATGTCCAGTAACACTTTGAATTTTTAGGTATCACTCTGTTTTCTCCTATATTGATAGATGTATTTGGAACTCTAAATCCAACACGGTTTGTGCTAGCTTCTTGAAACTTGACACAGTGAAGTAGTTTCACGTTCTATCTCTATGGTTTGTTTCCTCTTGTTGTAGCCCTAAGCACTGACTGGCGAGAAACACTTTCATGGAAAGGGGTTGCCAAGCTTCCAAAAATTACGAATCTCCAGAAATCTCAGCAAATATTTTTTCACCCAAACTGGATGATACTTTCAGGTAATGATCAGTACACTAAGGCGACTTGGTTCCCCAAATTTCGTTCTTCTACGTTGAAGCATTCATTTCCAGTAACAGTTTGAATTTTTAGGTTTCACTCTGTTTTCTCCTATATTGATAGAGGTATTTGGAACTCTAAATCCAACACGGTTTGTGCTAGCTTCTTGAAACTTGACACAGTAAAGTAGTTTCACGTTCTATCTCTATGGTTTGTTTCCTCTTGATGTAGCCCTAAGCACTGACTGGAGAGAAACACTTTCATGCAAAGGGGTTGCCAAGCTTCCAAAAATTACGAATCTCCAGAAATCTCAGCAAATATTTTTTCACCCAAACTGGATGATACTTTCAGGTAATGATCAGTACACTAAGGCGACTTGGTTCCCCAAATTTCGTTCTTCTATGTTGAAGCGTTCATTTCCAGTAACATTTTGAATTTTTAGGTATCACTCTGTTTTCTCCTATATTGATACATGTACTTGGAACTCTAAATCCGACACGGTTTGTGCTAGCTTCTTGAAACTTGACACAGTAAAGTAGTTTCACGTTCTATCTCTATGGTTTGTTTCCTCTTGTTGTAGCCCTAAGCACTGACTGGCGAGAAACACTTTCATGGAAAGGGGTTGCCAAGCTTCCAAAAATTACGAATCTCAAGAAATCTCAGCAAATATTTTTTCACCCAAACTGGATGATACTGTCAGGTAATGATCAGTACACTAAGGCGACTTGGTTCCCCAAATTTCGTTCTTCTATGTTGAAGCGTTCATTTCCAGTAACAGTTTGAATTTTTAGGTATCACTGTTTTCTCCTATATTGATACATGTACTTGGAACTCTAAATCCAACACGGTTTGTGCTAGCTTCTTGAAACTTGACACAGTAAAGTAGTTTCACGTTCTATCTCTATGGTTTGTTTCCTCTTGATGTAGCCCTAAGCACTGACTGGAGAGAAACACTTTCATGCAAAGGGGTTGCCAAGCTTCCAAAAATTACGAATCTCCAGAAATCTCAGCAAATATTTTTTCACCCAAACTGGATGATACTTTCAGGTAATGATCACTACACTAAGGCGACTTGGTTCCCCAAATTTCGTTCTTCTATGTTGAAGCGTTCATTTCCAGTAACATTTTGAATTTTTAGGTATCACTCTGTTTTCTCCTATATTGATACATGTACTTGGAACTCTAAATCCGACACGGTTTGTGCTAGCTTCTTGAAACTTGACACAGTAAAGTAGTTTCACGTTCTATCTCTATGGTTTGTTTCCTCTTGTTGTAGCCCTAAGCACTGACTGGCGAGAAACACTTTCATGGAAAGGGGTTGCCAAGCTTCCAAAAATTACGAATCTCCAGAAATCTCAGCAAATATTTTTTCACCCAAACTGGATGATACTGTCAGGTAATGATCAGTACACTAAAGCGACTTGGTTCCCCAAATTTCGTTCTTCTATGTTGAAGCGTTCATTTCCAGTAACAGTTTGAATTTTTAGGTATCACTGTTTTCTCCTATATTGATACATGTACTTGGAACTCTAAATCCAACACGGTTTGTGCTAGCTTCTTGAAACTTGACACAGTAAAGTAGTTTCACGTTCTATCTCTATGGTTTGTTTCCTTTTGATGTAGCCCTAAGCACTGACTGGCGAGAAACACATTCAGGGAAAGGGGTTGCCAAGCTTCCAAAAATTACGAATCTCCAGAAATCTCAGCAAATATTTTTTCACCCAAACTGGATGATACTTTCAGGTAATGATCAGTACACGAAGTCGACTTGGTTCCCCAAATTTCGTTCTTCTATGTTGAAGCGTTCATGTCCAGTAACACTTTGAATTTTTAGGTATCACTCTGTTTTCTCCTATATTGATAGATGTATTTGGAACTCTAAATCCAACACGGTTTGTGCTAGCTTCTTGAAACTTGACACAGTAAAGTAGTTTCACGTTCTATCTCTATGTTTTGTTTCCTCTTGATGTAGCCCTAAGCACTGACTGGCGAGAAACACTTTCATGGAAAGGGGTTGCCAAGCGTCCAAAAATTACGAATCTCCAGAAATCTCAGCAAATATTTTTTCACCCAAACTGGATGATACTTTCAGGTAATGATCAGTACACTAAGGCGACTTGGTTCCCCAAATTTCGTTCTTCTACGTTGAAGCGTTCATTTCCAGTAACACTTTGAATTTTTAGGTTTCACTCTGTTTTCTTCTATATTGATAGATGTATTTGGAACTCTAAATCCAACACGGTTTGTGCTAGCTTCTTGAAACTTGACACAGTGAAGTAGTTTCACGTTCTATCTCTATGTTTTGTTTCCTCTTGATGTAGCCCTAAGCAGTGACTGGCGAGAAACACTTTCATGGAACGGGGTTTCCAAGCTTCCAAAAATTACGAATCTCCAGAAATCTCAGCAAATATTTTTTCACCCAAACTGGATGATACTTTCAGGTAATGATCAGTACACTAAGGCGACATGGTTCCCCAAATTTCGTTCTTCTATGTTGAAGCGTTCATTTCCAGTAACATTTTGAATTTTTAGGTATCACTCTGTTTTCTCCTATATTGATACATGTACTTGGAACTCTAAATCCGACACGGTTTGTGCTAGCTTCTTGAAACTTGACACAGTAAAGTAGTTTCACGTTCTATCACTATGGTTTGTTTCCTCTTGTTGTAGCCCTAAGCACTGACTGGCGAGAAACACTTTCATGGAAAGGGGTTGCCAAGCTTCCAAAAATTACGAATCTCCAGAAATCTCAGCAAATATTTTTTCACACAAACTGGATGATACTTTCAGGTAATGATCAGTACACGAAGGCGACTTGGTTCCCCAAATTTCGTTTTTCTATGCTGAAGCGTTCATTTCCAGTAACAGTTTGAATTTTTAGGTTTCACTCTGTTTTCTCCTATATTAATATATGTATTTGGAACTCTAAATCCAACACGGTTTGTGCTAGCTTCTTGAAACTTGACACAGTAAAGTAGTTTCACGTTCTATCTCTATGTTTTGTTTCCTCTTGATATAGCCCTAATCAGTGACTGGCGAGAAACACTTTCATGGAAAGGGGTTGCCAAGCTTCCAAAAATTACGAATCTCCAGAAATCTCAGCAAATATTTTTTCAC
Organism: Spermophilus citellus; assembly: GCF_964194105.1. Taxonomy (NCBI): domain Eukaryota; kingdom Metazoa; phylum Chordata; class Mammalia; order Rodentia; family Sciuridae; genus Spermophilus; species Spermophilus citellus. The sequence continues at coordinate 49,516,633 of NC_138187.1, read as the reverse complement.
CCAAACTGGATGATACTTTCAGGTAATGATCAGTACACTAAGGCGACTTGGTTCCCCAAATTTCGTTCTTCTATGTTGAAGCGTTCATTTCCAGTAAAACTTTGAATTTTTAGGTATCACTCTGTTTTTTCCTATATTGATAGATGTATTTGGAACTCTAAATCCAACACGGTTTGTGCTAGCTTCTTGAAACTTGACACAGTAAAGTAGTTTCACGTTCTATCTCTATGTTTTGTTTCCTCTTGATGTAGCCCTAAGCAGTGACTGGCGAGAAACACTTTCATGGAAAGGGGTTTCCAAGCTTCCAAAAATTACGAATCTCCAGAAATCTCAGCAAATATTTTTTCACCCAAACTGGATGATACTTTCAGGTAATGATCAGTACACGAAGGCGACTTGGTTCCCCAAATTTCGTTCTTCTATGTTGAAGCGTTCATTTCCAGTAACAGTTTGAATTTTTAGGTTTCACTCTGTTTTCTCCTATATTGATAGATGTGTCTGGAACTCTAAATCCAACACGGTTTGTGCTAGCTTCTTGAAACTTGACACAGTAAAGTAGTTTCACGTTCTATCTCTATGTTTTGTTTCCTCTTGATGTAGCCCTAAGCAGTGACTGGCGAGAAACACTTTCATGGAAAGGGGTTGCCAAGCTTCCAAAAATTACGAATCTCCAGAAATCTCAGCAAATATTTTTTCACCCAAACTGGATGATACTTTCAGGTAATGATCAGTACACGAAGGCGACTTGGTTCCCCAAATTTCGTTTTTCTATGCTGAAGCGTTCATTTCCAGTAACAGTTTGAATTTTTAGGTTTCACTCTGTTTTCTCCTATATTGATAGATGTATTTGGAACTCTAAATCCAACACGGTTTGTGCTAGCTTCTTGAAACTTGACACAGTAAAGTAGTTTCAGGTTCTATCTCTATGTTTTGTTTCCTCTTGATATAGCCCTAATCAGTGACTGGCGAGAAACACTTTCATGGAAAGGGGTTGCCAAGCTTCCAAAAATTACGAATCTCCAGAAATCTCAGCAAATATTTTTTCACCCAAACTGGATGATACTTTCAGGTAATGATCAGTACACTAAGGCGACTTGGTTCCCCAAATTTCGTTCTTCTATGTTGAAGCGTTCATTTCCAGTAAAACTTTGAATTTTTAGGTATCACTCTGTTTTCTCCTATATTGATAGATGTATTTGGAACTCTAAATCCAACACGGTTTGTGCTAGCTTCTTGAAACTTGACACAGTAAAGTAGTTTCACGTTCTATCTCTATGTTTTGTTTCCTCTTGATGTAGCCCTAAGCAGTGACTGGCGAGAAACACTTTCATGGAAAGGGGTTTCCAAGCTTCCAAAAATTACGAATCTCCAGAAATCTCAGCAAATATTTTTTCACCCTAACTGGATGATACTTTCAGGTAATGATCAGTACACTAAGGCGACTTGGTTCCCCAAATTTCGTTCTTCTATGTTGAAGCGTTCATTTCCAGTAACAGTTTGAATTTTTAGGTATCACTCTGTTTTCTCCTATATTGATACATGTACTTGGAACTCTAAATCCAACACGGTTTGTGCTAGCTTCTTGAAACTTGACACAGTAAAGTAGTTTCACGTTCTATCTCTATGGTTTGTTTCCTCTTGATGTAGCCCTAAGCACTGACTGGCGAGAAACACTTTCATGGAAAGGGGTGCCAAGCTTCCAAAAATTACGAATCTCCAGAAATCTCAGCAAATATTTTTTCACCCAAACTGGATGATACTGTCAGGTAATGATCAGTACACTAAGGCGACTTGGTTCCCCAAATTTCGTTCTTCTATGTTGAAGCGTTCATTTCCAGTAACAGTTTGAATTTTTAGGTTTCACTCTGTTTTCTCCTATATTTATAGATGTATCTGGAACTCTAAATCCAACACGGTTTGTGCTAGCTTCTTGAAACTTGACACAGTAAAGTAGTTTCACGTTCTATCTCTATGTTTTGTTTCCTCTTGATGTAGCCCTAAGCAGTGACTGGCGAGAAACACTTTCATGGAAAGGGGTTGCCAAGCTTCCAAAAATTACGAATCTCCAGAAATCTCAGCAAATACTTTTTCACCCAAACTGGATGATACTGTCAGGTAATGATCAGTACACTAAGGCGACTTGGTTCCCCAAATTTCGTTCTTCTATGTTGAAGCGTTCATTTCCAGTAACACTTTGAATTTTTAGGTATCACTCTGTTTTCTCCTATATTGATACATGTACTTGGAACTCTAAATCCAACACGGTTTGTGCTAGCTTCTTGAAACTTGACACAGTAAAGTAGTTTCACTTTCTATCTCTATGTTTTGTTTCCTCTTGATGTAGCCCTAAGCAGTGACTGGCGAGAAACACTTTCATGGAACGGGGTTTCCAAGCTTCCAAAAATTACGAATCTCCAGAAATCTCAGCAAATATTTTTTCACCCAAACTGGATGATACTTTCAGGTAATGATCAGTACACTAAGGCGACTTGGTTCCCCAAATTTCGTTCTTCTATGTTGAAGCGTTCATTTCCAGTAACATTTTGAATTTTTAGGTATCACTCTGTTTTCTCCTATATTGATACATGTACTTGGAACTCTAAATCCGACACGGTTTGTGCTAGCTTCTTGAAACTTGACACAGTAAAGTAGTTTCACGTTCTATCACTATGGTTTGTTTCCTCTTGTTGTAGCCCTAAGCACTGACTGGCGAGAAACACTTTCATGGAAAGGGGTTGCCAAGCTTCCAAAAATTACGAATCTCCAGAAATCTCAGCAAATATTTTTTCACCCAAACTGGATGATACTTTCAGGTAATGATCAGTACACGAAGGCGACTTGGTTCCCCAAATTTCGTTTTTCTATGCTGAAGCGTTCATTTCCAGTAACAGTTTGAATTTTTAGGTTTCACTCTGTTTTCTCCTATATTAATATATGTATTTGGAACTCTAAATCCAACACGGTTTGTGCTAGCTTCTTGAAACTTGACACAGTAAAGTAGTTTCACGTTCTATCTCTATGTTTTGTTTCCTCTTGATATAGCCCTAATCAGTGACTGGCGAGAAACACTTTCATGGAAAGGGGTTGCCAAGCTTCCAAAAATTACGAATCTCCAGAAATCTCAGCAAATATTTTTTCACCCAAACTGGATGATACTTTCAGGTAATGATCAGTACACGAAGGCGACTTGGTTCCCCAAATTTCGTTCTTCTACGTTGAAGCGTTCATTTCCAGTAACAGTTTGAATTTTTAGGTTTCACTCTGTTTTGTCCTATATTGATAGAGGTATTTGGAACTCTAAATCCAACACGGTTTGTGCTAGCTTCTTGAAACTTGACACAGTAAAGTAGTTTCACGTTCTATCTCTATGGTTTGTTTCCTCTTGATGTAGCCCTAAGCACTGACTGGAGAGAAACACTTTCATGGAAAGGGGTTGCCAAGCTTCCAAAAATTACGAATCTCCAGAAATCTCAGCAAATATTTTTTCACCCAAACTGGATGATACTTTCAGGTAATGATCAGTACACTAAGGCGACTTGGTTCCCCAAATTTCGTTCTTCTATGTTGAAGCGTTCATTTCCAGTAACATTTTGAATTTTTAGGTATAACTCTGTTTTCTCCTATATTGATACATGTACTTGGAACTCTAAATCCGACACGGTTTGTGCTAGCTTCTTGAAACTTGACACAGTAAAGTAGTTTCAAGTTCTATCTCTATGGTTTGTTTCCTCTTGTTGTAGCCCTAAGCACTGACTGGCGAGAAACACTTTCATGGAAAGGGGTTGCCAAGCTTCCAAAAATTACGAATCTCCAGAAATCTCAGCAAATATTTTTTCACCCAAACTGGATGATACTGTCAGGTAATGATCAGTACACTAAGGCGACTTGGTTCCCCAAATTTCGTTCTTCTATGTTGAAGCGTTCATTTCCAGTAACAGTTTGAATTTTTAGGTATCACTCTGTTTTCTCCTATATTGATACATGTACTTGGAACTCTAAATCCAACACGGTTTGTGCTAGCTTCTTGAAACTTGACACAGTAAAGTAGTTTCACGTTCTATCTCTATGGTTTGTTTCCTTTTGATGTAGCCCTAAGCACTGACTGGCGAGAAACACATTCAGGGAAAGGGGTTGCCAAGCTTCCAAAAATTACGAATCTCCAGAAATCTCAGCCAATATTTTTTCACCCAAACTGGATGATACTTTCAGGTAATGATCAGTACACGAAGGCGACTTGGTTCCCCAAATTTCGTTCTTCTATGTTGAAGCGTTCATGTCCAGTAACACTTTGAATTTTTAGGTATCACTCTGTTTTCTCCTATATTGATAGATGTATTTGGAACTCTAAATCCAACACGGTTTGTGCTAGCTTCTTGAAACTTGACACAGTAAAGTAGTTTCACGTTCTATCTCTATGTTTTGTTTCCTCTTGATGTAGCCCAAAGCAGTGACTGGCGAGAAACACTTTCATGAAAAGGGGTTTCCAAGCTTCCAAAAATTACGAATCTCCAGAAATCTCAGCAAATATTTTTTCACCCAAACTGGATGATACTTTCAGGTAATGATCAGTACACGAAGGCGACTTGGTTCCCCAAATTTCGTTCTTCTATGTTGAAGCGTTCATTTCCAGTAACAGTTTGAATTTTTAGGTATCACTCTGTTTTCTCCTATATTGATACATGTACTTGGAACTCTAAATCCAACACTGTTTGTGCTAGCTTCTTGAAACTTGACACAGTAAAGTAGTTTCACGTTCTATCTCTATGTTTTGTTTCCTCTTGATGTAGCCCTAAGCACTGACTGGCGAGAAACACTTTCATGGAAAGGGGTTGCCAAGCTTCCAAAAATTACGAATCTCCAGAAATCTCAGCAAATATTTTTTCACCCAAACTGGATGATACTTTCAGGTAATGATCAGTACACTAAGGCGACTTGGTTCCCCAAATTTCGTTCTTCTATGTTGAAGCGTTCATTTCCAGTAACATTTTGAATTTTTAGGTATCACTCTGTTTTCTCCTAAATTGATACATGTACTTGGAACTCTAAATCCGACACGGTTTGTGCTAGCTTCTTGAAACTTGACACAGTAAAGTAGTTTCACGTTCTATCTCTATGGTTTGTTTCCTCTTGTTGTAGCCCTAAGCACTGACTGGCGAGAAACACTTTCATGGAAAGGGGTTGCCAAGCTTCCAAAAATTACGAATCTCCAGAAATCTCAGCAAATATTTTTTCACCCAAACTGGATGATACTTTCAGGTAATGATCAGTACACTAAGGCGACTTGGTTCCCCAAATTTCGTTCTTCTATGTTGAAGCGTTCATTTCCAGTAAAACTTTGAATTTTTAGGTATCACTCTGTTTTCTCCTATATTGATAGATGTATTTGGAACTCTAAATCCAACACGGTTTGTGCTAGCTTCTTGAAACTTGACACAGAGAAGTAGTTTCACGTTCTATCTCTATGTTTTGTTTCCTCTTGATGTAGCCCTAAGCACTGACTGGCGAGAAACACTTTCATGGAAAGGGGTTGCCAAGCTTCCAAAAATTACGAATCTCCAGAAATCTCAGCAAATAATTTTTCACCCAAACTGGATGATACTTTCAGGTAATGATCAGTACACTAAGGCGACTTGGTTCCCCAAATTTCGTTCTTCTATGTTGAAGCGTTCATTTCCAGTAACAGTTTGAATTTTTAGGTATCACTCTGTTTTCTCCTATATTGATACATGTACTTGGAACTCTAAATCCAACACTGTTTGTGCTAGCTTCTTGAAACTTGACACAGTAAAGTAGTTTCACGTTCTATCTCTATGGTTTGTTTCCTCTTGATGTAGCCCTAAGCACTGACTGGCGAGAAACACTTTCATGGAAAGGGGTTGCCAAGCTTCCAAAAATTACGAATCTCCAGAAATCTCAGCAAATATTTTTTCACCCAAACTGGATGATACTGTCAGGTAATGATCAGTACACTAAGGCGGCTTGGTTCCCCAAATTTCGTTCTTCTATGTTGAAGCGTTCATTTCCAGTAACAGTTTGAATTTTTAGGTATCACTCTGTTTTCTCCTATATTGATACATGTACTTGGAACTCTAAATCCAACACGGTTTGTGCTAGCTTCTTGAAACTTGACACAGTAAAGTAGTTTCACGTTCTATCTCTATGTTTTGTTTCCTCTTGATGTAGCCCTAAGCACTGACTGGCGAGAAACACTTTCATGGAAAGGGGTTGCCAAGCTTCCAAAAATTACGAATCTCCAGAAATCTCAGCAAATATTTTTTCACCCAAACTGGATGATACTTTCAGGTAATGATCAGTACACTAAGGCGACTTGGTTCCCCAAATTTCGTTCTTCTACGTTGAAGCGTTCATTTCCAGTAACAGTTTGAATTTTTAGGTTTCACTCTGTTTTCTCCTATATTGATAGAGGTATTTGGAACTCTAAATCCAACACGGTTTGTGCTAGCTTCTTGAAACTTGACACAGTAAAGTAGTTTCACGTTCTATCTCTATGGTTTGTTTCCTCTTGATGTAGCCCTAAGCACTGACTGGAGAGAAACACTTTCATGGAAAGGGGTTGCCAAGCTTCCAAAAATTACGAATCTCCAGAAATCTCAGCAAATACTTTTTCACCCAAACTGGATGATACTTTCAGGTAATGATCAGTACACTAAGGCGACTTGGTTCCCCAAATTTCGTTCTTCTATGTTGAAGCGTTCATTTCCAGTAACATTTTGAATTTTTAGGTATCACTCTGTTTTCTCCTATATTGATACATGTACTTGGAACTCTAAATCCGACACGGTTTGTGCTAGCTTCTTGAAACTTGACACAGTAAAGTAGTTTCACGTTCTATCTCTATGGTTTGTTTCCTCTTGTTGTAGCCCTAAGCACTGACTGGCGAGAAACACTTTCATGGAAAGGGGTTGCCAAGCTTCCAAAAATTACAAATCTCCAGAAATCTCAGCAAATATTTTTTCACCCAAACTGGATGATACTGTCAGGTAATGATCAGTACACTAAGGCGACTTGGTTCCCCAAATTTCGTTCTTCTATGTTGAAGCGTTCATTTCCAGTAACAGTTTGAATTTTTAGGTATCACTCTGTTTTCTCCTATATTGATACATGTACTTGGAACTCTAAATCAAACACGGTTTGTGCTAGCTTCTTGAAACTTGACACAGTAAAGTAGTTTCACGTTCTATCTCTATGGTTTGTTTCCTTTTGATGTAGCCCTAAGCACTGACTGGCGAGAAACACATTCAGGGAAAGGGGTTGCCAATCTTCCAAAAATTATGAATCTCCAGAAATCTCAGCCAATATTTTTTCACCCAAACTGGATGATACTTTCAGGTAATGATCAGTACACGAAGGCGACTTGGTTCCCCAAATTTCGTTCTTCTATGTTGAAGCGTTCATGTCCAGTAACACTTTGAATTTTTAGGTATCACTCTGTTTTCTCCTATATTGATAGATGTATTTGGAACTCTAAATCCAACACGGTTTGTGCTAGCTTCTTGAAACTTGACACAGTGAAGTAGTTTCACGTTCTATCTCTATGGTTTGTTTCCTCTTGTTGTACCCTAAGCACTGACTGGCGAGAAACACTTTCATGGAAAGGGGTTGCCAAGCTTCCAAAAATTACGAATCTCCAGAAATCTCAGCAAATATTTTTTCACCCAAACTGGATGATACTTTCAGGTAATGATCAGTACACTAAGGCGACTTGGTTCCCCAAATTTCGTTCTTCTACGTTGAAGCATTCATTTCCAGTAACAGTTTGAATTTTTAGGTTTCACTCTGTTTTCTCCTATATTGATAGAGGTATTTGGAACTCTAAATCCAACACGGTTTGTGCTAGCTTCTTGAAACTTGACACAGTAAAGTAGTTTCACGTTCTATCTCTATGGTTTGTTTCCTCTTGATGTAGCCCTAAGCACTGACTGGAGAGAAACACTTTCATGCAAAGGGGTTGCCAAGCTTCCAAAAATTACGAATCTCCAGAAATCTCAGCAAATATTTTTTCACCCAAACTGGATGATACTTTCAGGTAATGATCAGTACACTAAGGCGACTTGGTTCCCCAAATTTCGTTCTTCTATGTTGAAGCGTTCATTTCCAGTAACATTTTGAATTTTTAGGTATCACTCTGTTTTCTCCTATATTGATACATGTACTTGGAACTCTAAATCCGACACGGTTTGTGCTAGCTTCTTGAAACTTGACACAGTAAAGTAGTTTCACGTTCTATCTCTATGGTTTGTTTCCTCTTGTTGTAGCCCTAAGCACTGACTGGCGAGAAACACTTTCATGGAAAGGGGTTGCCAAGCTTCCAAAAATTACGAATCTCAAGAAATCTCAGCAAATATTTTTTCACCCAAACTGGATGATACTGTCAGGTAATGATCAGTACACTAAGGCGACTTGGTTCCCCAAATTTCGTTCTTCTATGTTGAAGCGTTCATTTCCAGTAACAGTTTGAATTTTTAGGTATCACTGTTTTCTCCTATATTGATACATGTACTTGGAACTCTAAATCCAACACGGTTTGTGCTAGCTTCTTGAAACTTGACACAGTAAAGTAGTTTCACGTTCTATCTCTATGGTTTGTTTCCTCTTGATGTAGCCCTAAGCACTGACTGGAGAGAAACACTTTCATGCAAAGGGGTTGCCAAGCTTCCAAAAATTACGAATCTCCAGAAATCTCAGCAAATATTTTTTCACCCAAACTGGATGATACTTTCAGGTAATGATCACTACACTAAGGCGACTTGGTTCCCCAAATTTCGTTCTTCTATGTTGAAGCGTTCATTTCCAGTAACATTTTGAATTTTTAGGTATCACTCTGTTTTCTCCTATATTGATACATGTACTTGGAACTCTAAATCCGACACGGTTTGTGCTAGCTTCTTGAAACTTGACACAGTAAAGTAGTTTCACGTTCTATCTCTATGGTTTGTTTCCTCTTGTTGTAGCCCTAAGCACTGACTGGCGAGAAACACTTTCATGGAAAGGGGTTGCCAAGCTTCCAAAAATTACGAATCTCCAGAAATCTCAGCAAATATTTTTTCACCCAAACTGGATGATACTGTCAGGTAATGATCAGTACACTAAAGCGACTTGGTTCCCCAAATTTCGTTCTTCTATGTTGAAGCGTTCATTTCCAGTAACAGTTTGAATTTTTAGGTATCACTGTTTTCTCCTATATTGATACATGTACTTGGAACTCTAAATCCAACACGGTTTGTGCTAGCTTCTTGAAACTTGACACAGTAAAGTAGTTTCACGTTCTATCTCTATGGTTTGTTTCCTTTTGATGTAGCCCTAAGCACTGACTGGCGAGAAACACATTCAGGGAAAGGGGTTGCCAAGCTTCCAAAAATTACGAATCTCCAGAAATCTCAGCAAATATTTTTTCACCCAAACTGGATGATACTTTCAGGTAATGATCAGTACACGAAGTCGACTTGGTTCCCCAAATTTCGTTCTTCTATGTTGAAGCGTTCATGTCCAGTAACACTTTGAATTTTTAGGTATCACTCTGTTTTCTCCTATATTGATAGATGTATTTGGAACTCTAAATCCAACACGGTTTGTGCTAGCTTCTTGAAACTTGACACAGTAAAGTAGTTTCACGTTCTATCTCTATGTTTTGTTTCCTCTTGATGTAGCCCTAAGCACTGACTGGCGAGAAACACTTTCATGGAAAGGGGTTGCCAAGCGTCCAAAAATTACGAATCTCCAGAAATCTCAGCAAATATTTTTTCACCCAAACTGGATGATACTTTCAGGTAATGATCAGTACACTAAGGCGACTTGGTTCCCCAAATTTCGTTCTTCTACGTTGAAGCGTTCATTTCCAGTAACACTTTGAATTTTTAGGTTTCACTCTGTTTTCTTCTATATTGATAGATGTATTTGGAACTCTAAATCCAACACGGTTTGTGCTAGCTTCTTGAAACTTGACACAGTGAAGTAGTTTCACGTTCTATCTCTATGTTTTGTTTCCTCTTGATGTAGCCCTAAGCAGTGACTGGCGAGAAACACTTTCATGGAAAGGGGTTGCCAAGCTTCCAAAAATTACGAATCTCCAGAAATCTCAGCAAATATTTTTTCACCCAAACTGGATGATACTTTCAGGTAATGATCAGTACACTAAGGCGACTTGGTTCCCCAAATTTCGTTCTTCTATGTTGAAGCGTTCATTTCCAGTAAAACTTTGAATTTTTAGGTATCACTCTGTTTTCTCCTATATTGATAGATGTATTTGGAACTCTAAATCCAACACGGTTTGTGCTAGCTTCTTGAAACTTGACACAGTGAAGTAGTTTCACGTTCTATCTCTATGTTTTGTTTCCTCTTGATGTAGCCCTAAGCAGTGACTGGCGAGAAACACTTTCATGGAAAGGGGTTGCCAAGCTTCCAAAAATTACGAATCTCCAGAAATCTCAGCAAATACTTTTTCACCCAAACTGGATGATACTTTCAGGTAATGATCAGTACACTACGGCGACTTGGTTCCCCAAATTTCGTTCTTCTATGTTGAAGCGTTCATTTCCAGTAACACTTTGAATTTTTAGGTATCACTCTGTTTTCTCCTATATTGATACATGTACTTGGAACTCTAAATCCAACACGGTTTGTGCTAGCTTCTTGAAACTTGACACAGTAAAGTAGTTTCACGTTCTATCTCTATGTTTTGTTTCCTCTTGATGTAGCCCTAAGCACTGACTGGCGAGAAACACTTTCATGGAAAGGGGTTGCCAAGCTTCCAAAAATTACGAATCTCCAGAAATCTCAGCAAATATTTTTTCACCCAAACTGGATGATACTTTCAGGTAATGATCAGTACACTAAGGCGACTTGGTTCCCCAAATTTCGTTCTTCTACGTTGAAGCGTTCATTTCCAGTAACAGTTTGAATTTTTAGGTTTCACTCTGTTTTCTCCTATATTGATAGAGGTATTTGGAACTCTAAATCCAACACGGTTTGTGCTAGCTTCTTGAAACTTGACACAGTAAAGTAGTTTCACGTTCTATCTCTATGGTTTGTTTCCTCTTGATGTAGCCCTAAGCACTGACTGGAGAGAAACACTTTCATGCAAAGGGGTTGCCAAGCTTCCAAAAATTACGAATCTCCAGAAATCTCAGCAAATATTTTTTCACCCAAACTGGATGATACTTTCAGGTAATGATCAGTACACGAAGGCGACTTGGTTCCCCAAATTTCGTTCTTCTATGTTGAAGCGTTCATTTCCAGTAACATTTTGAATTTTTAGGTATCACTCTGTTTTCTCCTATATTGATACATGTACTTGGAACTCTAAATCCGACACGGTTTGTGCTAGCTTCTTGAAACTTGACACAGTAAAGTAGTTTCACGTTCTATCTCTATGGTTTGTTTCCTCTTGTTGTAGCCCTAAGCACTGACTGGCGAGAAACACTTTCATGGAAAGGGGTTGCCAAGCTTCCAAAAATTACGAATCTCAAGAAATCTCAGCAAATATTTTTTCACCCAAACTGGATGATACTGTCAGGTAATGATCAGTACACTAAGGCGACTTGGTTCCCCAAATTTCGTTCTTCTATGTTGAAGCGTTCATTTCCAGTAACAGTTTGAATTTTTAGGTATCACTGTTTTCTCCTATATTGATACATGTACTTGGAACTCTAAATCCAACACGGTTTGTGCTAGCTTCTTGAAACTTGACACAGTAAAGTAGTTTCACGTTCTATCTCTATGGTTTGTTTCCTCTTGATGTAGCCCTAAGCACTGACTGGAGAGAAACACTTTCATGCAAAGGGGTTGCCAAGCTTCCAAAAATTACGAATCTCCAGAAATCTCAGCAAATATTTTTTCACCCAAACTGGATGATACTTTCAGGTAATGATCAGTACACTAAGGCGACTTGGTTCCCCAAATTTCGTTCTTCTATGTTGAAGCGTTCATTTCCAGTAACATTTTGAATTTTTAGGTATCACTCTGTTTTCTCCTATATTGATACATGTACTTGGAACTCTAAATCCGACACGGTTTGTGCTAGCTTCTTGAAACTTGACACAGTAAAGTAGTTTCACGTTCTATCTCTATGGTTTGTTTCCTCTTGTTGTAGCCCTAAGCACTGACTGGCGAGAAACACTTTCATGGAAAGGGGTTGCCAAGCTTCCAAAAATTACGAATCTCCAGAAATCTCAGCAAATATTTTTTCACCCAAACTGGATGATACTGTCAGGTAATGATCAGTACACTAAGGCGACTTGGTTCCCCAAATTTCGTTCTTCTATGTTGAAGCGTTCATTTCCAGTAACAGTTTGAATTTTTAGGTATCACTGTTTTCTCCTATATTGATACATGTACTTGGAACTCTAAATCCAACACGGTTTGTGCTAGCTTCTTGAAACTTGACACAGTAAAGTAGTTGCACGTTCTATCTCTATGGTTTGTTTCCTTTTGATGTAGCCCTAAGCACTGACTGGCGAGAAACACATTCAGGGAAAGGGGTTGCCAAGCTTCCAAAAATTACGAATCTCCAGAAATCTCAGCAAATATTTTTTCACCCAAACTGGATGATACTTTCAGGTAATGATCAGTACACGAAGGCGACTTGGTTCCCCAAATTTCGTTCTTCTATGTTGAAGCGTTCATGTCCAGTAACACTTTGAATTTTTAGGTATCACTCTGTTTTCTCCTATATTGATAGATGTATTTGGAACTCTAAATCCAACACGGTTTGTGCTAGCTTCTTGAAACTTGACACAGTAAAGTAGTTTCACGTTCTATCTCTATGTTTTGTTTCCTCTTGATGTAGCCCTAAGCACTGACTGGCGAGAAACACTTTCATGGAAAGGGGTTGCCAAGCGTCCAAAAATTATGAATCTCCAGAAATCTCAGCAAATATTTTTTCACCCAAACTGGATGATACTTTCAGGTAATGATCAGTACACTAAGGCGACTTGGTTCCCCAAATTTCGTTCTTCTACGTTGAAGCGTTCATTTCCAGTAACACTTTGAATTTTTAGGTTTCACTCTGTTTTCTTCTATATTGATAGATGTATTTGGAACTCTAAATCCAACACGGTTTGTGCTAGCTTCTTGAAACTTGACACAGTAAAGTAGTTTCACGTTCTATCTCTATGGTTTGTTTCCTCTTGATGTAGCCCTAAGCACTGACTGGAGAGAAACACTTTCATGGAAAGGGGTTGCCAAGCTTCCAAAAATTACGAATCTCCAGAAATCTCAGCAAATATTTTTTCACCCAAACTGGATGATACTTTCAGGTAATGATCAGTACACGAAGGCGACTTGGTTCCCCAAATTTCGTTCTTCTATGTTGAAGCGTTCATTTCCAGTAACAGTTTGAATTTTTAGGTTTCACTCTGTTTTCTCCTATATTGATAGATGTATCTGGAACTCTAAATCCAACACGGTTTGTGCTAGCTTCTTGAAACTTGACACAGTAAAGTAGTTTCACGTTCTATCTCTATGTTTTGTTTCCTCTTGATGTAGCCCTAAGCAGTGACTGGCGAGAAACACTTTCATGGAAAGGGGTTGCCAAGCTTCCAAAAATTACGAATCTCCAGAAATCTCAGCAAATACATTTTCACCCAAACTGGATGATACTGTCAGGTAATGATCAGTACACTAAGGCGACTTGGTTCCCCAAATTTCGTTCTTCTATGTTGAAGCGTTCATTTCCAGTAACATTTTGAATTTTTAGGTATCACTCTGTTTTGTCCTATATTGATACATGTACTTGGAACTCTAAATCCGACACGGTTTGTGCTAGCTTCTTGAAACTTGACACAGTAAAGTAGTTTCACGTTCTATCTCTATGGTTTGTTTCCTCTTGTTGTAGCCCTAAGCACTGACTGGCGAGAAACACTTTCATGGAAAGGGGTTGCCAAGCTTCCAAAAATTACGAATCTCCAGAAATCTCAGCAAATATTTTTTCACCCAAACTGGATGATACTTTCAGGTAATGATCAGTACACTAAGGCGACTTGGTTCCCCAAATTTCGTTCTTCTATGTTGAAGCGTTCATTTCCAGTAAAACTTTGAATTTTTAGGTATCACTCTGTTTTCTCCTATATTGATAGATGTATTTGGAACTCTAAATCCAACACGGTTTGTGCTAGCTTCTTGAAACTTGACACAGTGAAGTAGTTTCACGTTCTATCTCTATGTTTTGTTTCCTCTTGATGTAGCCCTAAGCACTGACTGGCGAGAAACACTTTCATGGAAAGGGGTTGCCAAGCTTCCAAAAATTACGAATCTCCAGAAATCTCAGCAAATACTTTTTCACCCAAACTGGATGATACTTTCAGGTAATGATCAGTACACTACGGTGACTTGGTTCCCCAAATTTCGTTCTTCTATGTTGAAGCGTTCATTTCCAGTAACACTTTGAATTTTTAGGTATCACTCTGTTTTCTCCTATATTGATACATGTACTTGGAACTCTAAATCCAACACGGTTTGTGCTAGCTTCTTGAAACTTGACACAGTAAAGTAGTTTCAAGTTCTATCTCTATGTTTTGTTTCCTCTTGATGTAGCCCTAAGCACTGACTGGCGAGAAACACTTTCATGGAAAGGGGTTGCCAAGCTTCCAAAAATTACGAATCTCCAGAAATCTCAGCAAATATTTTTTCACCCAAACTGGATGATACTTTCAGGTAATGATCAGTACACTAAGGCGACTTGGTTCCCCAAATTTCGTTCTTCTATGTTGAAGCGTTCATTTCCAGTAACACTTTGAATTTTTAGGTATCACTCTGTTTTCTCCTATATTGATACATGTACTTGGAACTCTAAATCCAACACGGTTTGTGCTAGCTTCTTGAAACTTGACACAGTAAAGTAGTTTCACGTTCTATCTCTATGTTTTGTTTCCTCTTGATGTAGCCCTAAGCACTGACTGGCGAGAAACACTTTCATGGAAAGGGGTTGCCAAGCTTCCAAAAATTACGAATCTCCAGAAATCTCAGCAAATATTTTTTCACCCAAACTGGATGATACTGTCAGGTAATGATCAGTACACTAAGGCGACTTGGTTCCCCAAATTTCGTTCTTCTATGTTGAAGCGTTCATTTCCAGTAACAGTTTGAATTTTTAGGTATCACTCTGTTTTCTCCTATATTGATACATGTACTTGGAACTCTAAATCCAACACGGTTTGTGCTAGCTTCTTGAAACTTGACACAGTAAAGTAGTTTCACG
Source organism: Spermophilus citellus (assembly GCF_964194105.1). Lineage (NCBI taxonomy): Eukaryota > Metazoa > Chordata > Mammalia > Rodentia > Sciuridae > Spermophilus > Spermophilus citellus. Next base: position 49,501,419 of record NC_138187.1, on the reverse strand, counting down.
TTCTATCTCTATGGTTTGTTTCCTCTTGATGTAGCCCTAAGCACTGACTGGCGAGAAACACTTTCATGGAAAGGGGTTGCCAAGCTTCCAAAAATTACGAATCTCCAGAAATCTCAGCAAATATTTTTTCACCCAAACTGGATGATACTTTCAGGTAATGATCAGTACACTAAGGCGACTTGGTTCCCCAAATTTCGTTCTTCTACGTTGAAGCGTTCATTTCCAGTAACAGTTTGAATTTTTAGGTATCACTCTGTTTTCTCCTATATTGATACATGTACTTGGAACTCTAAATCCAACACGGTTTGTGCTAGCTTCTTGAAACTTGACACAGTAAAGTAGTTTCACGTTCTATCTCTATGGTTTGTTTCCTCTTGACGTAGCCCTAAGCACTGACTGGAGAGAAACACTTTCATGGAAAGGGGTTGCCAAGCTTCCAAAAATTACGAATCTCCAGAAATCTCAGCAAATATTTTTTCACCCAAACTGGATGATACTTTCAGGTAATGATCAGTACACTAAGGCGACTTGGTTCCCCAAATTTCGTTCTTCTATGTTGAAGCGTTCATTTCCAGTAACATTTTGAATTTTTAGGTATCACTCTGTTTTCTCCTATATTGATACATGTACTTGGAACTCTAAATCCGACACGGTTTGTGCTAGCTTCTTGAAACTTGACACAGTAAAGTAGTTTCAAGTTCTATCTCTATGGTTTGTTTCCTCTTGTTGTAGCCCTAAGCACTGACTGGCGAGAAACACTTTCATGGAAAGGGGTTGCCAACCTTCCAAAAATTACGAATCTCCAGAAATCTCAGCAAATATTTTTTCACCCAAACTGGATGATACTTTCAGGTAATGATCAGTACACTAAGGCGACTTGGTTCCCCAAATTTCGTTCTTCTATGTTGAAGCGTTCATTTCCAGTAAAACTTTGAATTTTTAGGTATCACTCTGTTTTCTCCTATATTGATAGATGTATTTGGAACTCTAAATCCAACACGGTTTGTGCTAGCTTCTTGAAACTTGACACAGAGAAGTAGTTTCACGTTCTATCTCTATGTTTTGTTTCCTCTTGATGTAGCCCTAAGCACTGACTGGCGAGAAACACTTTCATGGAAAGGGGTTGCCAAGCTTCCAAAAATTACGAATCTCCAGAAATCTCAGCAAATAATTTTTCACCCAAACTGGATGATACTTTCAGGTAATGATCAGTACACTAAGGCGACTTGGTTCCCCAAATTTCGTTCTTCTATGTTGAAGCGTTCATTTCCAGTAACAGTTTGAATTTTTAGGTATCACTCTGTTTTCTCCTATATTGATACATGTACTTGGAACTCTAAATCCAACACTGTTTGTGCTAGCTTCTTGAAACTTGACACAGTAAAGTAGTTTCACGTTCTATCTCTATGGTTTGTTTCCTCTTGATGTAGCCCTAAGCACTGACTGGCGAGAAACACTTTCATGGAAAGGGGTTGCCAAGCTTCCAAAAATTACGAATCTCCAGAAATCTCAGCAAATATTTTTTCACCCAAACTGGATGATACTGTCAGGTAATGATCAGTACACTAAGGCGACTTGGTTCCCCAAATTTCGTTCTTCTATGTTGAAGCGTTCATTTCCAGTAACAGTTTGAATTTTTAGGTATCACTCTGTTTTCTCCTATATTGATACATGTACTTGGAACTCTAAATCCAACACGGTTTGTGCTAGCTTCTTGAAACTTGACACAGTAAAGTAGTTTCACGTTCTATCTCTATGTTTTGTTTCCTCTTGATGTAGCCCTAAGCACTGACTGGCGAGAAACACTTTCATGGAAAGGGGTTGCCAAGCTTCCAAAAATTACGAATCTCCAGAAATCTCAGCAAATATTTTTTCACCCAAACTGGATGATACTTTCAGGTAATGATCAGTACACTAAGGCGACTTGGTTCCCCAAATTTCGTTCTTCTACGTTGAAGCGTTCATTTCCAGTAACAGTTTGAATTTTTAGGTTTCACTCTGTTTTCTCCTATATTGATAGAGGTATTTGGAACTCTAAATCCAACACGGTTTGTGCTAGCTTCTTGAAACTTGACACAGTAAAGTAGTTTCACGTTCTATCTCTATGGTTTGTTTCCTCTTGATGTAGCCCTAAGCACTGACTGGAGAGAAACACTTTCATGGAAAGGGGTTGCCAAGCTTCCAAAAATTACGAATCTCCAGAAATCTCAGCAAATACTTTTTCACCCAAACTGGATGATACTTTCAGGTAATGATCAGTACACTAAGGCGACTTGGTTCCCCAAATTTCGTTCTTCTATGTTGAAGCGTTCATTTCCAGTAACATTTTGAATTTTTAGGTATCACTCTGTTTTCTCCTATATTGATACATGTACTTGGAACTCTAAATCCGACACGGTTTGTGCTAGCTTCTTGAAACTTGACACAGTAAAGTAGTTTCACGTTCTATCTCTATGGTTTGTTTCCTCTTGTTGTAGCCCTAAGCACTGACTGGCGAGAAACACTTTCATGGAAAGGGGTTGCCAAGCTTCCAAAAATTACAAATCTCCAGAAATCTCAGCAAATATTTTTTCACCCAAACTGGATGATACTGTCAGGTAATGATCAGTACACTAAGGCGACTTGGTTCCCCAAATTTCGTTCTTCTATGTTGAAGCGTTCATTTCCAGTAACAGTTTGAATTTTTAGGTATCACTCTGTTTTCTCCTATATTGATACATGTACTTGGAACTCTAAATCAAACACGGTTTGTGCTAGCTTCTTGAAACTTGACACAGTAAAGTAGTTTCACGTTCTATCTCTATGGTTTGTTTCCTTTTGATGTAGCCCTAAGCACTGACTGGCGAGAAACACATTCAGGGAAAGGGGTTGCCAATCTTCCAAAAATTACGAATCTCCAGAAATCTCAGCCAATATTTTTTCACCCAAACTGGATGATACTTTCAGGTAATGATCAGTACACGAAGGCGACTTGGTTCCCCAAATTTCGTTCTTCTATGTTGAAGCGTTCATGTCCAGTAACACTTTGAATTTTTAGGTATCACTCTGTTTTCTCCTATATTGATAGATGTATTTGGAACTCTAAATCCAACACGGTTTGTGCTAGCTTCTTGAAACTTGACACAGTGAAGTAGTTTCACGTTCTATCTCTATGGTTTGTTTCCTCTTGTTGTAGCCCTAAGCACTGACTGGCGAGAAACACTTTCATGGAAAGGGGTTGCCAAGCTTCCAAAAATTACGAATCTCCAGAAATCTCAGCAAATATTTTTTCACCCAAACTGGATGATACTTTCAGGTAATGATCAGTACACTAAGGCGACTTGGTTCCCCAAATTTCGTTCTTCTACGTTGAAGCGTTCATTTCCAGTAACAGTTTGAATTTTTAGGTTTCACTCTGTTTTCTCCTATATTGATAGAGGTATTTGGAACTCTAAATCCAACACGGTTTGTGCTAGCTTCTTGAAACTTGACACAGTAAAGTAGTTTCACGTTCTATCTCTATGGTTTGTTTCCTCTTGATGTAGCCCTAAGCACTGACTGGAGAGAAACACTTTCATGCAAAGGGGTTGCCAAGCTTCCAAAAATTACGAATCTCCAGAAATCTCAGCAAATATTTTTTCACCCAAACTGGATGATACTTTCAGGTAATGATCAGTACACTAAGGCGACTTGGTTCCCCAAATTTCGTTCTTCTATGTTGAAGCGTTCATTTCCAGTAACATTTTGAATTTTTATGTATCACTCTGTTTTCTCCTATATTGATACATGTACTTGGAACTCTAAATCCGACACGGTTTGTGCTAGCTTCTTGAAACTTGACACAGTAAAGTAGTTTCACGTTCTATCTCTATGGTTTGTTTCCTCTTGTTGTAGCCCTAAGCACTGACTGGCGAGAAACACTTTCATGGAAAGGGGTTGCCAAGCTTCCAAAAATTACGAATCTCAAGAAATCTCAGCAAATATTTTTTCACCCAAACTGGATGATACTGTCAGGTAATGATCAGTACACTAAGGCGACTTGGTTCCCCAAATTTCGTTCTTCTATGTTGAAGCGTTCATTTCCAGTAACAGTTTGAATTTTTAGGTATCACTGTTTTCTCCTATATTGATACATGTACTTGGAACTCTAAATCCAACACGGTTTGTGCTAGCTTCTTGAAACTTGACACAGTAAAGTAGTTTCACGTTCTATCTCTATGGTTTGTTTCCTCTTGATGTAGCCCTAAGCACTGACTGGAGAGAAACACTTTCATGCAAAGGGGTTGCCAAGCTTCCAAAAATTACGAATCTCCAGAAATCTCAGCAAATATTTTTTCACCCAAACTGGATGATACTTTCAGGTAATGATCACTACACTAAGGCGACTTGGTTCCCCAAATTTCGTTCTTCTATGTTGAAGCGTTCATTTCCAGTAACATTTTGAATTTTTAGGTATCACTCTGTTTTCTCCTATATTGATACATGTACTTGGAACTCTAAATCCGACACGGTTTGTGCTAGCTTCTTGAAACTTGACACAGTAAAGTAGTTTCACGTTCTATCTCTATGGTTTGTTTCCTCTTGTTGTAGCCCTAAGCACTGACTGGCGAGAAACACTTTCATGGAAAGGGGTTGCCAAGCTTCCAAAAATTACGAATCTCCAGAAATCTCAGCAAATATTTTTTCACCCAAACTGGATGATACTGTCAGGTAATGATCAGTACACTAAGGCGACTTGGTTCCCCAAATTTCGTTCTTCTATGTTGAAGCGTTCATTTCCAGTAACAGTTTGAATTTTTAGGTATCACTGTTTTCTCCTATATTGATACATGTACTTGGAACTCTAAATCCAACACGGTTTGTGCTAGCTTCTTGAAACTTGACACAGTAAAGTAGTTTCAAGTTCTATCTCTATGGTTTGTTTCCTTTTGATGTAGCCCTAAGCACTGACTGGCGAGAAACACATTCAGGGAAAGGGGTTGCCAAGCTTCCAAAAATTACGAATCTCCAGAAATCTCAGCAAATATTTTTTCACCCAAACTGGATGATACTTTCAGGTAATGATCAGTACACGAAGGCGACTTGGTTCCCCAAATTTCGTTCTTCTATGTTGAAGCGTTCATTTCCAGTAACAGTTTGAATTTTTAGGTATCACTCTGTTTTCTCCTATATTGATACATGTACTTGGAACTCTAAATCCAACACGGTTTGTGCTAGCTTCTTGAAACTTGACACAGTAAAGTAGTTTCACGTTCTATCTCTATGTTTTGTTTCCTCTTGATGTAGCCCTAAGCACTGACTGGCGAGAAACACTTTCATGGAAAGGGGTTGCCAAGCTTCCAAAAATTACGAATCTCCAGAAATCTCAGCAAATATTTTTTCACCCAAACTGGATGATACTTTCAGGTAATGATCAGTACACTAAGGCGACTTGGTTCCCCAAATTTCGTTCTTCTACGTTGAAGCGTTCATTTCCAGTAACAGTTTGAATTTTTAGGTTTCACTCTGTTTTCTCCTATATTGATAGAGGTATTTGGAACTCTAAATCCAACACGGTTTGTGCTAGCTTCTTGAAACTTGACACAGTAAAGTAGTTTCACGTTCTATCTCTATGGTTTGTTTCCTCTTGATGTAGCCCTAAGCACTGACTGGAGAGAAACACTTTCATGGAAAGGGGTTGCCAAGCTTCCAAAAATTACGAATCTCCAGAAATCTCAGCAAATACTTTTTCACCCAAACTGGATGATACTTTCAGGTAATGATCAGTACACTAAGGCGACTTGGTTCCCCAAATTTCGTTCTTCTATGTTGAAGCGTTCATTTCCAGTAACATTTTGAATTTTTAGGTATCACTCTGTTTTCTCCTATATTGATACATGTACTTGGAACTCTAAATCCGACACGGTTTGTGCTAGCTTCTTGAAACTTGACACAGTAAAGTAGTTTCACGTTCTATCTCTATGGTTTGTTTCCTCTTGTTGTAGCCCTAAGCACTGACTGGCGAGAAACACTTTCATGGAAAGGGGTTGCCAAGCTTCCAAAAATTACAAATCTCCAGAAATCTCAGCAAATATTTTTTCACCCAAACTGGATGATACTGTCAGGTAATGATCAGTACACTAAGGCGACTTGGTTCCCCAAATTTCGTTCTTCTATGTTGAAGCGTTCATTTCCAGTAACAGTTTGAATTTTTAGGTATCACTCTGTTTTCTCCTATATTGATACATGTACTTGGAACTCTAAATCAAACACGGTTTGTGCTAGCTTCTTGAAACTTGACACAGTAAAGTAGTTTCACGTTCTATCTCTATGGTTTGTTTCCTTTTGATGTAGCCCTAAGCACTGACTGGCGAGAAACACATTCAGGGAAAGGGGTTGCCAATCTTCCAAAAATTACGAATCTCCAGAAATCTCAGCCAATATTTTTTCACCCAAACTGGATGATACTTTCAGGTAATGATCAGTACACGAAGGCGACTTGGTTCCCCAAATTTCGTTCTTCTATGTTGAAGCGTTCATGTCCAGTAACACTTTGAATTTTTAGGTATCACTCTGTTTTCTCCTATATTGATAGATGTATTTGGAACTCTAAATCCAACACGGTTTGTGCTAGCTTCTTGAAACTTGACACAGTGAAGTAGTTTCACGTTCTATCTCTATGGTTTGTTTCCTCTTGTTGTAGCCCTAAGCACTGACTGGCGAGAAACACTTTCATGGAAAGGGGTTGCCAAGCTTCCAAAAATTACGAATCTCCAGAAATCTCAGCAAATATTTTTTCACCCAAACTGGATGATACTTTCAGGTAATGATCAGTACACTAAGGCGACTTGGTTCCCCAAATTTTGTTCTTCTACGTTGAAGCGTTCATTTCCAGTAACAGTTTGAATTTTTAGGTTTCACTCTGTTTTCTCCTATATTGATAGAGGTATTTGGAACTCTAAATCCAACACGGTTTGTGCTAGCTTCTTGAAACTTGACACAGTAAAGTAGTTTCACGTTCTATCTCTATGGTTTGTTTCCTCTTGATGTAGCCCTAAGCACTGACTGGAGAGAAACACTTTCATGCAAAGGGGTTGCCAAGCTTCCAAAAATTACGAATCTCCAGAAATCTCAGCAAATATTTTTTCACCCAAACTGGATGATACTTTCAGGTAATGATCACTACACTAAGGCGACTTGGTTCCCCAAATTTCGTTCTTCTATGTTGAAGCGTTCATTTCCAGTAACATTTTGAATTTTTAGGTATCACTCTGTTTTCTCCTATATTGATACATGTACTTGGAACTCTAAATCCGACACGGTTTGTGCTAGCTTCTTGAAACTTGACACAGTAAAGTAGTTTCACGTTCTATCTCTATGGTTTGTTTCCTCTTGTTGTAGCCCTAAGCACTGACTGGCGAGAAACACTTTCATGGAAAGGGGTTGCCAAGCTTCCAAAAATTACGAATCTCCAGAAATCTCAGCAAATATTTTTTCACCCAAACTGGATGATACTGTCAGGTAATGATCAGTACACTAAGGCGACTTGGTTCCCCAAATTTCGTTCTTCTATGTTGAAGCGTTCATTTCCAGTAACAGTTTGAATTTTTAGGTATCACTGTTTTCTCCTATATTGATACATGTACTTGGAACTCTAAATCCAACACGGTTTGTGCTAGCTTCTTGAAACTTGACACAGTAAAGTAGTTTCAAGTTCTATCTCTATGGTTTGTTTCCTTTTGATGTAGCCCTAAGCACTGACTGGCGAGAAACACATTCAGGGAAAGGGGTTGCCAAGCTTCCAAAAATTACGAATCTCCAGAAATCTCAGCAAATATTTTTTCACCCAAACTGGATGATACTTTCAGGTAATGATCAGTACACGAAGGCGACTTGGTTCCCCAAATTTCGTTCTTCTATGTTGAAGCGTTCATTTCCAGTAACAGTTTGAATTTTTAGGTATCACTCTGTTTTCTCCTATATTGATACATGTACTTGGAACTCTAAATCCAACACGGTTTGTGCTAGCTTCTTGAAACTTGACACAGTAAAGTAGTTTCACGTTCTATCTCTATGTTTTGTTTCCTCTTGATGTAGCCCTAAGCACTGACTGGCGAGAAACACTTTCATGGAAAGGGGTTGCCAAGCTTCCAAAAATTACGAATCTCCAGAAATCTCAGCAAATATTTTTTCACCCAAACTGGATGATACTTTCAGGTAATGATCAGTACACTAAGGCGACTTGGTTCCCCAAATTTCGTTCTTCTACGTTGAAGCGTTCATTTCCAGTAACAGTTTGAATTTTTAGGTTTCACTCTGTTTTCTCCTATATTGATAGAGGTATTTGGAACTCTAAATCCAACACGGTTTGTGCTAGCTTCTTGAAACTTGACACAGTAAAGTAGTTTCACGTTCTATCTCTATGGTTTGTTTCCTCTTGATGTAGCCCTAAGCACTGACTGGAGAGAAACACTTTCATGGAAAGGGGTTGCCAAGCTTCCAAAAATTACGAATCTCCAGAAATCTCAGCAAATACTTTTTCACCCAAACTGGATGATACTTTCAGGTAATGATCAGTACACTAAGGCGACTTGGTTCCCCAAATTTCGTTCTTCTATGTTGAAGCGTTCATTTCCAGTAACATTTTGAATTTTTAGGTATCACTCTGTTTTCTCCTATATTGATACATGTACTTGGAACTCTAAATCCGACACGGTTTGTGCTAGCTTCTTGAAACTTGACACAGTAAAGTAGTTTCACGTTCTATCTCTATGGTTTGTTTCCTCTTGTTGTAGCCCTAAGCACTGACTGGCGAGAAACACTTTCATGGAAAGGGGTTGCCAAGCTTCCAAAAATTACAAATCTCCAGAAATCTCAGCAAATATTTTTTCACCCAAACTGGATGATACTGTCAGGTAATGATCAGTACACTAAGGCGACTTGGTTCCCCAAATTTCGTTCTTCTATGTTGAAGCGTTCATTTCCAGTAACAGTTTGAATTTTTAGGTATCACTCTGTTTTCTCCTATATTGATACATGTACTTGGAACTCTAAATCAAACACGGTTTGTGCTAGCTTCTTGAAACTTGACACAGTAAAGTAGTTTCACGTTCTATCTCTATGGTTTGTTTCCTTTTGATGTAGCCCTAAGCACTGACTGGCGAGAAACACATTCAGGGAAAGGGGTTGCCAATCTTCCAAAAATTACGAATCTCCAGAAATCTCAGCCAATATTTTTTCACCCAAACTGGATGATACTTTCAGGTAATGATCAGTACACGAAGGCGACTTGGTTCCCCAAATTTCGTTCTTCTATGTTGAAGCGTTCATGTCCAGTAACACTTTGAATTTTTAGGTATCACTCTGTTTTCTCCTATATTGATAGATGTATTTGGAACTCTAAATCCAACACGGTTTGTGCTAGCTTCTTGAAACTTGACACAGTGAAGTAGTTTCACGTTCTATCTCTATGGTTTGTTTCCTCTTGTTGTAGCCCTAAGCACTGACTGGCGAGAAACACTTTCATGGAAAGGGGTTGCCAAGCTTCCAAAAATTACGAATCTCCAGAAATCTCAGCAAATATTTTTTCACCCAAACTGGATGATACTTTCAGGTAATGATCAGTACACTAAGGCGACTTGGTTCCCCAAATTTTGTTCTTCTACGTTGAAGCGTTCATTTCCAGTAACAGTTTGAATTTTTAGGTTTCACTCTGTTTTCTCCTATATTGATAGAGGTATTTGGAACTCTAAATCCAACACGGTTTGTGCTAGCTTCTTGAAACTTGACACAGTAAAGTAGTTTCACGTTCTATCTCTATGGTTTGTTTCCTCTTGATGTAGCCCTAAGCACTGACTGGAGAGAAACACTTTCATGCAAAGGGGTTGCCAAGCTTCCAAAAATTACGAATCTCCAGAAATCTCAGCAAATATTTTTTCACCCAAACTGGATGATACTTTCAGGTAATGATCAGTACACTAAGGCGACTTGGTTCCCCAAATTTCGTTCTTCTATGTTGAAGCGTTCATTTCCAGTAACATTTTGAATTTTTAGGTATCACTCTGTTTTCTCCTATATTGATACATGTACTTGGAACTCTAAATCCGACACGGTTTGTGCTAGCTTCTTGAAACTTGACACAGTAAAGTAGTTTCACGTTCTATCTCTATGGTTTGTTTCCTCTTGTTGTAGCCCTAAGCACTGACTGGCGAGAAACACTTTCATGGAAAGGGGTTGCCAAGCTTCCAAAAATTACGAATCTCAAGAAATCTCAGCAAATATTTTTTCACCCAAACTGGATGATACTGTCAGGTAATGATCAGTACACTAAGGCGACTTGGTTCCCCAAATTTCGTTCTTCTATGTTGAAGCGTTCATTTCCAGTAACAGTTTGAATTTTTAGGTATCACTGTTTTCTCCTATATTGATACATGTACTTGGAACTCTAAATCCAACACGGTTTGTGCTAGCTTCTTGAAACTTGACACAGTAAAGTAGTTTCACGTTCTATCTCTATGGTTTGTTTCCTCTTGATGTAGCCCTAAGCACTGACTGGAGAGAAACACTTTCATGCAAAGGGGTTGCCAAGCTTCCAAAAATTACGAATCTCCAGAAATCTCAGCAAATATTTTTTCACCCAAACTGGATGATACTTTCAGGTAATGATCACTACACTAAGGCGACTTGGTTCCCCAAATTTCGTTCTTCTATGTTGAAGCGTTCATTTCCAGTAACATTTTGAATTTTTAGGTATCACTCTGTTTTCTCCTATATTGATACATGTACTTGGAACTCTAAATCCGACACGGTTTGTGCTAGCTTCTTGAAACTTGACACAGTAAAGTAGTTTCACGTTCTATCTCTATGGTTTGTTTCCTCTTGTTGTAGCCCTAAGCACTGACTGGCGAGAAACACTTTCATGGAAAGGGGTTGCCAAGCTTCCAAAAATTACGAATCTCCAGAAATCTCAGCAAATATTTTTTCACCCAAACTGGATGATACTGTCAGGTAATGATCAGTACACTAAGGCGACTTGGTTCCCCAAATTTCGTTCTTCTATGTTGAAGCGTTCATTTCCAGTAACAGTTTGAATTTTTAGGTATCACTCTGTTTTCTCCTATATTGATACATGTACTTGGAACTCTAAATCCAACACGGTTTGTGCTAGCTTCTTGAAACTTGACACAGTAAAGTAGTTTCACGTTCTATCTCTATGTTTTGTTTCCTCTTGATGTAGCCCTAAGCACTGACTGGCGAGAAACACTTTCATGGAAAGGGGTTGCCAAGCTTCCAAAAATTACGAATCTCCAGAAATCTCAGCAAATATTTTTTCACCCAAACTGGATGATACTTTCAGGTAATGATCAGTACACTAAGGCGACTTGGTTCCCCAAATTTCGTTCTTCTACGTTGAAGCGTTCATTTCCAGTAACAGTTTGAATTTTTAGGTATCACTCTGTTTTCTCCTATATTGATACATGTACTTGGAACTCTAAATCCAACACGGTTTGTGCTAGCTTCTTGAAACTTGACACAGTAAAGTAGTTTCACGTTCTATCTCTATGGTTTGTTTCCTCTTGACGTAGCCCTAAGCACTGACTGGAGAGAAACACTTTCATGGAAAGGGGTTGCCAAGCTTCCAAAAATTACGAATCTCCAGAAATCTCAGCAAATATTTTTTCACCCAAACTGGATGATACTTTCAGGTAATGATCAGTACACTAAGGCGACTTGGTTCCCCAAATTTCGTTCTTCTATGTTGAAGCGTTCATTTCCAGTAACATTTTGAATTTTTAGGTATCACTCTGTTTTCTCCTATATTGATACATGTACTTGGAACTCTAAATCCGACACGGTTTGTGCTAGCTTCTTGAAACTTGACACAGTAAAGTAGTTTCAAGTTCTATCTCTATGTTTTGTTTCCTCTTGATGTAGCCCTAAGCACTGACTGGCGAGAAACACTTTCATGGAAAGGGGTTGCCAACCTTCCAAAAATTACGAATCTCCAGAAATCTCAGCAAATATTTTTTCACCCAAACTGGATGATACTTTCAGGTAATGATCAGTACACTAAGGCGACTTGGTTCCCCAAATTTCGTTCTTCTATGTTGAAGCGTTCATTTCCAGTAAAACTTTGAATTTTTAGGTATCACTCTGTTTTCTCCTATATTGATAGATGTATTTTTAACTCTAAATCCAACACGGTTTGTGCTAGCTTCTTGAAACTTGACACACTGAAGTAGTTTCACGTTCTATCTCTATGTTTTGTTTCCTCTTGATGTAGCCCTAAGCACTGACTGGCGAGAAACACTTTCATGGAAAGGGGTTGCCAAGCTTCCAAGAATTACGAATCTCCAGAAATCTCAGCAAATACTTTTTCACCCAAACTGGATGATACTTTCAGGTAATGATCAGTACACTACGGCGACTTGGTTCCCCAAATTTCGTTCTTCTATGTTGAAGCGTTCATTTCCAGTAACAGTTTGAATTTTTAGTTATCACTCTGTTTTCTCCTATTTTGATACATGTACTTGGAACTCTAAATCCAACACGCTTTGTGCTAGCTTCTTGAAACTTGACACAGTAAAGTAGTTTCACGTTCTATCTCTATGTTTTGTTTCCTCTTGATGTAGCCCTAAGCACTGACTGGCGAGAAACACTTTCATGGAAAGGGGTTGCCAAGCTTCCAAAAATTACGAATCTCCAGAAATCTCAGCAAATATTTTTTCACCCAAACTGGATGATACTTTCAGGTAATGATCAGTACACTAAGGCGACTTGGTTCCCCAAATTTCGTTCTTCTACGTTGAAGCGTTCATTTCCAGTAACAGTTTGAATTTTTAGGTTTCACTCTGTTTTCTCCTATATTGATAGATGTATTTGGAACTCTAAATCCAACACGGTTTGTGCTAGCTTCTTGAAACTTGACACAGTAAAGTAGTTTCACGTTCTATCTCTATGGTTTGTTTCCTCTTGATGTAGCCCTAAGCACTGACTGGAGAGAAACACTTTCATGCAAAGGGGTTGCCAAGCTTCCAAAAATTACGAATCTCCAGAAATCTCAGCAAATATTTTTTCACCCAAACTGGATGATACTTTCAGGTAATGATCAGTACACGAAGGCGACTTGGTTCCCCAAATTTCGTTCTTCTATGTTGAAGCGTTCATTTCCAGTAACAGTTTGAATTTTTAGGTTTCACTCTGTTTTCTCCTATATTGATAGATGTATCTGGAACTCTAAATCCAACACGGTTTGTGCTAGCTTCTTGAAACTTGACACAGTAAAGTAGTTTCACGTTCTATCTCTATGTTTTGTTTCCTCTTGATGTAGCCCTAAGCAGTGACTGGCGAGAAACACTTTCATGGAAAGGGGTTGCCAAGCTTCCAAGAATTACGAATCTCCAGAAATCTCAGCAAATACTTTTTCACCCAAACTGGATGATACTGTCAGGTAATGATCAGTACACGAAGGCGACTTGGTTCGCCAAATTTCGTTTTTCTATGCTGAAGCGTTCATTTCCAGTAACAGTTTGAATTTTTAGGTTTCACTCTGTTTTCTCCTATATTGATAGATGTATTTGGAACTCTAAATCCAACACGGTTTGTGCTAGCTTCTTGAAACTTGACACAGTAAAGTAGTTTCACGTTCTATCTCTATGTTTTGTTTCCTCTTGATGTAGCCCTAAGCAGTGACTGGCGAGAAACACTTTCATGGAAAGGGGTTGCCAAGCTTCCAAGAATTACGAATCTCCAGAAATCGCAGCCAATATTTTTTCACCCAAACTGGATGATACTGTCAGGTAATGACCAGTACACTAAGGCGACTTGGTTCCCCAAATTTCGTTCTTCTATGTTGAAGCTTTCATTTCCAATAACACTTTGAATTTTTAGGTATCACTCTGTTTTCTCCTATATTGATACATGTACTTGGAACTCTAAATCCAACATGGTTTGGGCTAGCTTCTTGAAACTTGACACAGTAAAGTAGTTTCACGTTCTATCTCTATGTTTTGTTTCCTCTTGATGTAGCCCTAAGCACTGACTGGCGAGAAACACTTTCATGGAAAGGGGTTGCCAAGCTTCCAAAAATTACGAATCTCCAGAAATCTCAGCAAATATTTTTTCACCCAAACTGGATGATACTTTCAGGTAATGATCAGTACACTAAGGCGACTTGGTTCCCCAAATTTTGTTCTTGTATGTTGAAGCGTTCATTTCCAGTAACAGTTTGAATTTTTAGGTTTCACTCTGTTTTCTCCTATATTGATAGATGTATCTGGAACTCTAAATCCAACACGGTTTGTGCTAGCTTCTTGCAACTTGACACAGTAAAGTAGTTTCACGTTCTATCTCTATGTTTTGTTTCCTCTTGATGTAGCCCTAAGCACTGACTGGCGAGAAACACTTTCATGGAAAGGGGTTGCCAAGCTTCCAAAAATTACGAATCTCCAGAAATCTCAGCAAATACTTTTTCACCCAAACTGGATGATACTTTCAGGTAATGATCAGTACACTAAGGCGACTTGGTTCCCCAAATTTCGTTCTTCTATGTTGAAGCGTTCATTTCCAGTAACAGTTTGAATTTTTAGGTATCACTCTGTTTTCTCCTATATTGATACATGTACTTGGAACTCTAAATCCAACACGGTTTGTGCTAGCTTCTTGAAACTTGACACAGTAAAGTAGTTTCACGTTCTATCTCTATGTTTTGTTTCCTCTTGATGTAGCCCTAAGCACTGACTGGCGAGAAACACTTTCATGGAAAGGGGTTGCCAAGCTTCCAAAAATTACGAATCTCCAGAAATCTCAGCAAATACTTTTTCACCCAAACTGGATGATACTTTCAGGTAATGATCAGTACACTAAGGCGACTTGGTTCCCCAAATTTCGTTCTTCTATGTTGAAGCGTTCATTTCCAGTAACAGTTTGAATTTTTAGGTATCACTCTGTTTTCTCCTATATTGATACATGTACTTGGAACTCTAAATCCAACACGGTTTGTGCTAGCTTCTTGAAACTTGACACAGTAAAGTAGTTTCACGTTCTATCTCTAAGTTTTGTTTCCTCTTGTTGTAGCCCTAAGCACTGACTGGCGAGAAACACTTTCATGGAAAGGGGTTGCCCAGCTTCCAAAAATTACGAATCTCCAGAAATCGCAGCCAATATTTTTTCACCCAAACTGGATGATACTGTCAGGTAATGACCAGTACACTAAGGCGACTTGGTTCCCCAAATTTCATTCTTCTATTTTGAAGCGTTCATTTCCAGTAACACTTTGAAATTTTAGGTATCACTCTGTTTTCTCCTATATTGATACATGTACTTGGAACACTAATTCCAACACGGTTTGTGCTAGCTTCTTGAAACTTGACACAGTAAAGTAGTTTCACGTTCTATCTCTATGTTTTGTTTCCTCTTGATGTAGCCCTAAGCACTGACTGGCGAGAAACACTTTCATGGAAAGGGGTTGCCAAGCTTCCAAGAATTACGAATCTCCAGATATCTCAGCAAATACTTTTTCACCCAAACTGGATGATACTGTCAGGTAATGATGAGTACACGAAGGCGACTTGGTTCCCCAAATTTCGTTTTTCTATGCTGAAGCGTTCATTTGCAGTAACAGTTTGAAATTTTAGGTATCACTCTGTTTTCTCCTATATTGATACATGTACTTGGAACTCTAAATCCAACACGGTTTGTGCTAGCTTCTTGAAACTTGACACAGTAAAGTAGTTTCACGTTCTATCTCTATGGTGTGTTTCCTCTTGATGTAGCCCTAAGCACTGACTGGCGAGAAACACTTTCATGGAAAGGGGTTGCCCAGCTTCCAAAAATTACGAATCTCCAGAAATCGCAGCCAATATTTTTTCACCCAAACTGGATGATACTGTCAGGTAATGACCAGTACACTAAGGCGACTTGGTTCCCCAAATTTCGTTCTTCTATGTTGAAGCGTTCATTTCCAGTAACACTTTGAATTTTTAGGTATCACTCTGTTTTCTCCTATATTGATACATGTACTTGGAACTCTAAATCCAACATGGTTTGGGCTAGCTTCTTGAAACTTGACACAGTAAAGTAGTTTCATGTTCTATCTCTATGTTTTGTTTCCTCTTGATGTAGCCCTAAGCACTGACTGGCGAGAAACACTTTCATGGAAAGGGGTTGCCAAGCTTCCAAAAATTACGAATCTCCAGAAATCTCAGCAAACATTTTTTCACCCAAACTGGATGATACTTTCAGGTAATGATCAGTACACGAAGGCGACTTGGTTCCCCAAATTTCGTTCTTCTATGTTGAAGCGTTCATTTACAGTAACAGTTTGAATTTTTAGGTTTCACTCTGTTTTCTCCTATATTGATAGATGTATCTGGAACTCTAAATCCAACACGGTTTGTGCTAGCTTCTTGCAACTTGACACAGTAAAGTAGTTTCACGTTCTATCTCTATGTTTTGTTTCCTCTTGATGTAGCCCTAAGCACTGACTGGCGAGAAACACTTTCATGGAAAGGGGTTGCCAAGCTTCCAAAAATTACGAATCTCCAGAAATCTCAGCAAATACTTTTTCACCCAAACTGGATGATACTTTCAGGTAATGATCAGTACACTAAGGCGACTTGGTTCCCCAAATTTCGTTCTTCTACGTTGAAGCGTTCATTTCCACTAACAGTTTGAATTTTTAGGTTTCACTCTGTTTTCTCCTATATTGATAGATGTATTTGGAACTCTAAATCCAACACGGTTTGTGCTAGCTTCTTGAAACTTGACACAGTAAAGTAGTTTCACGTTCTGTCTCTATGGTTTGTTTCCTCTTGATGTAGCCCTAAGCACTGACTGGAGAGAAACACTTTCATGCAAAGGGGTTGCCAAGCTTCCAAAAATTACGAATCTCCAGAAATCTCAGCAAATATTTTTTCACCCAAACTGGATGATACTTTCAGGTAATGATCAGTACACGAAGGCGACTTGGTTCCCCAAATTTCGTTCTTCTATGTTGAAGCGTTCATTTCCAGTAACAGTTTGAATTTTTAGGTTTCACTCTGTTTTCTCCTATATTGATAGATGTATCTGGAACTCTAAATCCAACACGGTTTGTGCTAGCTTCTTGAAACTTGACACAGTAAAGTAGTTTCACCTTCTATCTCTATGTTTTGTTTCCTCTTGATGTAGCCCTAAGCAGTGACAGGCGAGAAACACTTTCATGGAAAGGGGTTGCCAAGCTTCCAAGAATTACGAATCTCCAGAAATCTCAGCAAATACTTTTTCACCCAAACTGGATGATACTGTCAGGTAATGATCAGTACACGAAGGCGACTTGGTTCGCCAAATTTCGTTTTTCTATGCTGAAGCGTTCATTTCCAGTAACAGTTTGAATTTTTAGGTTTCACTCTGTTTTCTCCTATATTGATAGATGTATTTGGAACTCTAAATCCAACACGGTTTGTGCTAGCTTCTTGAAACTTGACACAGTAAAGTAGTTTCACGTTCTATCTCTATGTTTTGTTTCCTCTTGATGTAGCCCTAAGCAGTGACTGGGAGAAACACTTTCATGGAAAGGGGTTGCCAAGCTTCCAAGAATTACGAATCTCCAGAAATCTCAGCAAATACTTTTTCACCCAAACTGGATGATACTGTCAGGTAATGATCAGTACACGAAGGCGACTTGGTTCCCCAAATTTCGTTTTTCTATGCTGAAGCGTTCATTTGCAGTAACAGTTTGAATTTTTAGGTATCACTCTGTTTTCTCCTATATTGATACATGTACTTGGAACTCTAAATCCAACACGGTTTGTGCTAGCTTCTTGAAACTTGACACAGTAAAGTAGTTTCACGTTCTATCTCTATGGTTTGTTTCCTCTTGATGTAGCCCTAAGCACTGACTGGCGAGAAACACTTTCATGGAAAGGGGTTGCCCAGCTTCCAAAAATTACGAATCTCCAGAAATCGCAGCCAATATTTTTTCACCCAAACTGGATGATACTGTCAGGTAATGACCAGTACACTAAGGCGACTTGGTTCCCCAAATTTCGTTCTTCTATGTTGAAGCGTTCATTTCCAGTAACACTTGAATTTTTAGGTATCACTCTGTTTTCTCCTATATTGATACATGTACTTGGAACTCTAAATCCAACACGGTTTGTGCTAGCTTCTTGAAACTTGACACAGTAAAGTAGTTTCACGTTCTATCTCTATGTTTTGTTTCCTCTTGATGTAGCCCTAAGCAGTGACTGGCGAGAAACACTTTCATGGAACGGGGTTTCCAAGCTTCCAAAAATTATGAATCTCCAGAAATCTCAGCAAATATTTTTTCACCCAAACTGGATGATACTTTCAGGTAATGATCAGTACACTAAGGCGACTTGGTTCCCCAAATTTCGTTCTATGTTGAAGCGTTCATTTCCAGTAACATTTTGAATTTTTAGGTATCACTCTGTTTTCTCTTATATTGATACATGTACTTGGAACTCTAAATCCGACACGGTTTGTGCTAGCTTCTTGAAACTTGACACAGTAAAGTAGTTTCACGTTCTATCTCTAAGTTTTGTTTCCTCTTGTTGTAGCCCTAAGCACTGACTGGCGAGAAACACTTTCATGGAAAGGGGTTGCCAAGCTTCCAAAAATTACGAATCTCCAGAAATCTCAGCAAATATTTTTTCACCCAAACTGGATGATACTTTCAGGTAATGATCAGTACACTAAGGCGACTTGGTTCCCCAAATTTCGTTCTTCTACGTTGAAGCGTTCATTTCCAGTAACAGTTTGAATTTTTAGGTTTCACTCTGTTTTCTCCTATATTGATAGATGTATTTGGAACTCTAAATCCAACACGGTTTGTGCTGGCTTCTTGAAACTTGACACAGTAAAGTAGTTTCACGTTCTATCTCTATGGTTTGTTTCCTCTTGATGTAGCCGTAAGCACTGACTGGAGAGAAACACTTTCATGCAAAGGGGTTGCCAAGCTTCCAAAAATTACGAATCTCCAGAAATCTCAGCAAATATTTTTTCACCCAAACTGGATGATACTTTCAGGTAATGATCAGTACACGAAGGCGACTTGGTTCCCCAAATTTCGTTCTTCTATGTTGAAGCGTTCATTTCCAGTAACAGTTTGAATTTTTAGGTTTCACTCTGTTTTCTCCTATATTGATAGATGTATCTGGAACTCTAAATCCAACACGGTTTGTGCTAGCTTCTTGAAACTTGACACAGTAAAGTAGTTTCACGTTCTATCTCTATGTTTTGTTTCCTCTTGATGTAGCCCTAAGCAGTGACTGGCGAGAAACACTTTCATGGAAAGGGGTTGCCAAGCTTCCAAGAATTACGAATCTCCAGAAATCTCAGCAAATACTTTTTCACCCAAACTGGATGATACTGTCAGGTAATGATCAGTACACGAAGGCGACTTGGTTCGCCAAATTTCGTTTTTCTATGCTGAAGCGTTCATTTCCAGTAACAGTTTGAATTTTTAGGTTTCACTCTGTTTTCTCCTATATTGATAGATGTATTTGGAACTCTAAATCCAACACGGTTTGTGCTAGCTTCTTGAAACTTGACACAGTAAAGTAGTTTCACGTTCTATCTCTATGTTTTGTTTCCTCTTGATGTAGCCCTAAGCAGTGACTGGCGAGAAACACTTTCATGGAAAGGGGTTGCCAAGCTTCCAAGAATTACGAATCTCCAGAAATCTCAGCAAATACTTTTTCACCCAAACTGGATGATACTGTCAGGTAATGATCAGTACACGAAGGCGACTTGGTTCCCCAAATTTCGTTTTTCTATGCTGAAGCGTTCATTTGCAGTAACAGTTTGAATTTTTAGGTATCACTCTGTTTTCTCCTATATTGATACATGTACTTGGAACTCTAAATCCAACACGGTTTGTGCTAGCTTCTTGAAACTTGACACAGTAAAGTAGTTTCACGTTCTATCTCTATGGTTTGTTTCCTCTTGATGTAGCCCTAAGCACTGACTGGCGAGAAACACTTTCATCGAAAGGGGTTGCCCAGCTTCCAAAAATTACGAATCTCCAGAAATCGCAGCCAATATTTTTTCACCCAAACTGGATGATACTGTCAGGTAATGACCAGTACACTAAGGCGACTTGGTTCCCCAAATTTCGTTCTTCTATGTTGAAGCGTTCATTTCCAGTAACACTTGAATTTTTAGGTATCACTCTGTTTTCTCCTATATTGATACATGTACTTGGAACTCTAAATCCAACACGGTTTGTGCTAGCTTCTTGAAACTTGACACAGTAAAGTAGTTTCACGTTCTATCTCTATGTTTTGTTTCCTCTTGATGTAGCCCTAAGCAGTGACTGGCGAGAAACACTTTCATGGAACGGGGTTTCCAAGCTTCCAAAAATTATGAATCTCCAGAAATCTCAGCAAATATTTTTTCACCCAAACTGGATGATACTTTCAGGTAATGATCAGTACACTAAGGCGACTTGGTTCCCCAAATTTCGTTCTATGTTGAAGCGTTCATTTCCAGTAACATTTTGAATTTTTAGGTATCACTCTGTTTTCTCTTATATTGATACATGTACTTGGAACACTAAATCCGACACGGTTTGTGCTAGCTTCTTGAAACTTGACACAGTAAAGTAGTTTCACGTTCTATCACTAAGTTTTGTTTCCTCTCGTTGTAGCCCTAAGCACTGACTGGCGAGAAACACTTTCATGGAAAGGGGTTGCCAAGCTTCCAAAAATTACGAATCTCCAGAAATCTCAGCAAATATTTTTTCACCCAAACTGGATGATACTTTCAGGTAATGATCAGTACACTAAGGCGACTTGGTTCACCAAATTTCGTTCTTCTACGTTGAAGCGTTCATTTCCAGTAACAGTTTGAATTTTTAGGTTTCACTCTGTTTTCTCCTATATTGATAGATGTATTTGGAACTCTAAATCCAACACGGTTTGTGCTAGCTTCTTGAAACTTGACACAGTAAAGTAGTTTCACGTTCTATCTCTATGGTTTGTTTCCTCTTGATGTAGCCCTAAGCACTGACTGGAGAGAAACACTTTCATGCAAAGGGGTTGCCAAGCTTCCAAAAATTACGAATCTCCAGAAATCTCAGCAAATATTTTTTCACCCAAACTGGATGATACTTTCAGGTAATGATCAGTACACGAAGGCGACTTGGTTCCCCAAATTTCGTTCTTCTATGTTGAAGCGTTCATTTCCAGTAACAGTTTGAATTTTTAGGTTTCACTCTGTTTTCTCCTATATTGATAGATGTATCTGGAACTCTAAATCCAACACGGTTTGTGCTAGCTTCTTGAAACTTGACACAGTAAAGTAGTTTCACGTTCTATCTCTATGTTTTGTTTCCTCTTGATGTAGCCCTAAGCAGTGACTGGCGAGAAACACTTTCATGGAAAGGGGTTGCCAAGCTTCCAAGAATTACGAATCTCCAGAAATCTCAGCAAATACTTTTTCACCCAAACTGGATGATACTGTCAGGTAATGATCAGTACACGAAGGCGACTTGGTTCGCCAAATTTCGTTTTTCTATGCTGAAGCGTTCATTTCCAGTAACAGTTTGAATTTTTAGGTTTCACTCTGTTTTCTCCTATATTGATAGATGTATTTGGAACACTAAATCCAACACGGTTTGTGCTAGCTTCTTGAAACTTGACACAGTAAAGTAGTTTCACGTTCTATCTCTATGTTTTGTTTCCTCTTGATGTAGCCCTAAGCAGTGACTGGCGAGAAACACTTTCATGGAAAGGGGTTGCCAAGCTTCCAAGAATTACGAATCTCCAGAAATCTCAGCAAATACTTTTTCACCCAAACTGGATGATACTGTCAGGTAATGATCAGTACACGAAGGCGACTTGGTTCCCCAAATTTCGTTTTTCTATGCTGAAGCGTTCATTTGCAGTAACAGTTTGAATTTTTAGGTATCACTCTGTTTTCTCCTATATTGATACATGTACTTGGAACTCTAAATCCAACACGGTTTGTGCTAGCTTCTTGAAACTTGACACAGTAAAGTAGTTTCACGTTCTATCTCTATGGTTTGTTTCCTCTTGATGTAGCCCTAAGCACTGACTGGCGAGAAACACTTTCATGGAAAGGGGTTGCCCAGCTTCCAAAAATTACGAATCTCCAGAAATCGCAGCCAATATTTTTTCACCCAAACTGGATGATACTGTCAGGTAATGACCAGTACACTAAGGCGACTTGGTTCCCCAAATTTCATTCTTCTATTTTGAAGCGTTCATTTCCAGTAACACTTTGAAATTTTAGGTATCACTCTGTTTTCTCCTATATTGATACATGTACTTGGAACACTAATTCCAACACGGTTTGTGCTAGCTTCTTGAAACTTGACACAGTAAAGTAGTTTCACGTTCTATCTCTATGTTTTGTTTCCTCTTGATGTAGCCCTAAGCACTGACTGGCGAGAAACACTTTCATGGAAAGGGGTTGCCAAGCTTCCAAAAATTACGAATCTCCAGAAATCTCAGCAAATATTTTTTCACCCAAACTGGATGATACTTTCAGGTAATGATCAGTACACGAAGGCGACTTGGTTCCCCAAATTTCGTTCTTCTACGTTGAAGCGTTCATTTCCAGTAACAGTTTGAATTTTTAGGTTTCACTCTGTTTTCTCCTATATTGATAGATGTATTTGGAACTCTAAATCCAACACGGTTTGTGCTAGCTTCTTGAAACTTGACACAGTAAAGTAGTTTCACGTTCTATCTCTATGGTTTGTTTCCTCTTAATGTAGCCCTAAGCACTGACTGGAGAGAAACACTTTCATGGAAAGGGGTTGCCAAGCTTCCAAAAATTACGAATCTCCAGAAATCTCAGCAAATATTTTTTCACCCAAACTGGATGATACTTTCAGGTAATGATCAGTACATGAAGGCGACTTGGTTCCCCAAATTTCGTTCTTCTATGTTGAAGCGTTCATTTCCAGTAACAGTTTGAATTTTTAGGTTTCACTCTGTTTTCTCCTATATTGATAGATGTATCTGGAACTCTAAATCCAACACGGTTTGTGCTAGCTTCTTGAAACTTGACACAGTAAAGTAGTTTCACGTTCTATCTCTATGTTTTGTTTCCTCTTGATGTAGCCCTAAGCACTGACTGGCGAGAAACACTTTCATGGAAAGGGGTTGCCAAGCTTCCAAAAATTACGAATCTCCAGAAATCTCAGCAAATACTTTTTCACCCAAACTGGATGATACTGTCAGGTAATGATCAGTACACGAAGGCGACTTGGTTCCCCAAATTTCGTTTTTCTATGCTGAAGCGTTCATTTCCAGTAACAGTTTGAATTTTTAGGTATCACTCTGTTTTCTCCTATATTGATACATGTACTTGGAACTCTAAATCCAACACGGTTTGTGCTAGCTTCTTGAAACTTGACACAGTAAAGTAGTTTCACGTTCTATCTCTATGGTTTGTTTCCTCTTGATGTAGCCCTAAGCACTGACTGGCGAGAAACACTTTCATCGAAAGGGGTTGCCCCGCTTCCAAAAATTACGAATCTCCAGAAATCGCAGCCAATATTTTTTCACCCAAACTGGATGATACTGTCAGGTAATGACCAGTACACTAAGGCGACTTGGTTCCCCAAATTTCGTTCTTCTATGTTGAAGCGTTCATTTCCAGTAACACTTTGAATTTTTAGGTATCACTCTGTTTTCTCCTATATTGATACATGTACTTGGAACTCTAAATCCAACACGGTTTGTGCTAGCTTCTTGAAACTTGACACAGTAAAGTAGTTTCATGTTCTATCTCTATGTTTTGTTTCCTCTTGATGTAGCCCTAAGCACTGACTGGCGAGAAACACTTTCATGGAAAGGGGTTGCCAAGCTTCCAAAAATTACGAATCTCCAGAAATCTCAGCAAATATTTTTTCACCCAAACTGGAAGATACTGTCAGGTAATGATCAGTACACTAAGGCGACTTGGTTCCCCAAATTTCGTTTTTCTACGTTGAAGCGTTCATTTCCAGTAACAGTTTGAATTTTTAGGTTTCACTCTGTTTTCTCCTATATTGATAGATGTATTTGGAACTCTAAATCCAACACGGTTTGTGCTAGCTTCTTGAAACTTGACACAGTAAAGTAGTTTCACGTTCTATCTCTATGTTTTGTTTCCTCTTGATGTAGCCCTAAGCACTGACTGGCGAGAAACACTTTCATGGAAAGGGGTGCCAAGCTTCCAAAAATTATGAATCTCCAGAAATCTCAGCAAATATTTTTTCACCCAAACTGGATGATACTGTCAGGTAATGATCAGTACACTAAGGCGACTTGGTTCCCCAAATTTCGTTCTTCTATGTTGAAGCGTTCATTTCCAGTAACAGTTTGAATTTTTAGGTTTCACTCTGTTTTCTCCTATATTGATAGATGTATCTGGAACTCTAAATCCAACACGGTTTGTGCTAGCTTCCTGAAACTTGACACAGTAAAGTAGTTTCACGTTCTATCTCCATGTTTTGTTTCCTCTTGATGTAGCCCTAAGCAGTGACTGGCGAGAAACACTTTCATGGAAAGGGGTTGCCAAGCTTCCAAAAATTACGAATCTCCAGAAATCTCAGCAAATACTTTTTCACCCAAACTGGATGATACTTTCAGGTAATGATCAGTACACTAAGGCGACTTGGTTCCCCAAATTTCGTTCTTCTATGTTGAAGCGTTCATTTCCAGTAACAGTTTGAATTTTTAGGTATCACTCTGTTTTCTCCTATATTGATACATGTACTTGGAACTCTAAATCCAACACGGTTTGTGCTAGCTTCTTGAAACTTGACACAGTAAAGTAGTTTCACGTTCTATCTCTATGGTTTGTTTCCTCTTGATGTAGCCCTAAGCACTGACTGGCGAGAAACACTTTCATGGAAAGGGGTTGCCCAGCTTCCAAAAATTACGAATCTCCAGAAATCGCAACCAATATTTTTTCACCCAAACTGGATGATACTTTCAGGTAATGATCAGTACACTAAGGCGACTTGGTTCCCCAAATTCCGTTCTTCTACGTTGAAGCGTTCATTTCCAGTAACAGTTTCAATTTTTAGGTTTCACTCTGTTTTCTCCTATATTGATAGATGTATTTGGAACTCTAAATCCAACACGGTTTGTGCTAGTTTCTTGAAACTTGACACAGTAAAGTAGTTTCACGTTCTATCTCTATGGTTTGTTTCCTCTTGATGTAGCCCTAAGCACTGACTGGAGAGAAACACTTTCATGGAAAGGGGTTGCAAAGCTTCCAAAAATTACGAATCTCCAGAAATCTCAGCAAATATTTTTTCACCCAAACTGGATGATACTTTCAGGTAATGATCAGTACACGAAGGCGACTTGGTTCCCCAAATTTCGTTCTTCTATGTTGAAGCGTTCATTTCCAGTAACAGTTTGAATTTTTAGGTTTCACTCTGTTTTCTCCTATATTGATAGATGTATCTGGAACTCTAAATCCAACACGGTTTGTGCTAGCTTCTTGAAACTTGACACAGTAAAGTAGTTTCACGTTCTATCTCTATGTTTTGTTTCCTCTTGATGTAGCCCTAAGCAGTGACTGGCGAGAAACACTTTCATGGAAAGGGGTTGCCAAGCTTCCAAAAATTACGAATCTCCAGAAATCTCAGCAAATACTTTTTCACCCAAACTGGATGATACTGTCAGGTAATGATCAGTACACGAAGGCGACTTGGTTCCCCAAATTTCGTTTTTCTATGCTGAAGCGTTCATTTCCAGTAACAGTTTGAATTTTTAGGTTTCACTCTGTTTTCTCCTATATTGATAGATGTATCTGGAACTCTAAATCCAACACGGTTTGTGCTAGCTTCTTGAAACTTGACACAGTAAAGTAGTTTCACGTTCTATCTCTATGTTTTGTTTCCTCTTGATGTAGCCCTAAGCAGTGACTGGCGAGAAACACTTTCATTGAAAGGGGTTGCCAAGCTTCCAAAAATTACGAATCTCCAGAAATCTCAGCAAATACTTTTTCACCCAAATTGGATGATACTGTCAGGTAATGATCAGTACACGAAGGCGACTTGGTTCCCGAAATTTCGTTTTTCTATGCTGAAGCGTTCATTTCCAGTAACACTTTGAATTTTTAGGTATCACTCTGTTTTCTCCTATATTGATACATTTACTTGGAACTCTAATTCCAACACGGTTTGTGCTAGCTTCTTGAAACTTGACACAGTAAAGTAGTTTCACGTTCTATCTCTATGTTTTGTTTCCTCTTGATATAGCCCTAAGCACTGACTGGCGAGAAACACTTTCATGGAAAGGGTTGCCCAGCTTCCAAAAATTACGAATCTCCAGAAATCGCAGCCAATATTTTTTCACCCAAACTGGATGATACTGTCAGGTAATGACCAGTACACTAAGGCGACTTGGTTCCCCAAATTTCGTTCTTCTATGTTGAAGCGTTCATTTCCAGTAACACTTTGAATTTTTAGGTATCACTCTGTTTTCTCCTATATTGATACATGTACTTGGAACTCTAAATCCAACACGGTTTGTGCTAGCTTCTTGAAACTTGACACAGTAAAGTAGTTTCACGTTCTATCTCTATGTTTTGTTTCCTCTTGATGTAGCCCTAAGCAGTGACTGGCGAGAAACACTTTCATGGAAAGGGGTTTCCAAGCTTCCAAAAATTACGAATCCCCAGAAATCTCAGCCAATATTTTTTCACCCAAACTGGATGATACTTTCAGGTAATGATCAGTACACTAAGGCGACTTGGTTCCCCAAATTTCGTTCTTCTATGTTGAAGCGTTCATTTCCAGTAACAGTTTGAATTTTTAGGTTTCACTCTGTTTTCTCCTATATTGATAGATGTATTTGGAACTCTAAATCCAACACGGTTTGTGCTAGCTTCTTGAAACTTGACACAGTAAAGTAGTTTCACGTTCTATCTCTATGTTTTGTTTCCTCTTGATGTAGCCCTAAGCAGTGACTGGCGAGAAACACTTTCATGGAACGGGGTTTCCAAGCTTCCAAAAATTACGAATCTCCAGAAATCTCAGCAAATATTTTTTCACCCAAACTGGATGATACTTTCAGGTAATGATCAGTACACTAAGGCGACTTGGTTCCCCAAATTTCGTTCTTCTATGTTGAAGCGTTCATTTCCAGTAACATTTTGAATTTTTAGGTATCACTCTGTTTTCTCCTATATTGACACATGTACTTGGAACTCTAAATCCGACACGGTTTGTGCTAGCTTCTTGAAACTTGACACAGTAAAGTAGTTTCACGTTCTATCTCTATGGTTTGTTTCATCTTGTTGTAGCCCTAAGCACTGACTGGCGAGAAACACTTTCATGGAAAGGGGTTGCCAAGCTTCCAAAAACTACGAATCTACAGAAATCTCAGCAAATATTTTTTCACCCAAACTGGATGATACTTTCAGGTAATGATCAGTACACGAAGGCGACTTGGTTCCCCAAATTTCGTTTTTCTATGCTGAAGCGTTCATTTCCAGTAACAGTTTGAATTTTTAGGTTTCACTCTGTTTTCTCCTATATTGATAGATGTATTTGGAACTCTAAATCCAACACGGTTTGTGCTAGCTTCTTGAAACTTGACACAGTGAAGTAGTTTCACGTTCTATCTCTATGGTTTCTTTCCTCTTGATGTAGCCCTAAGCACTGACTGGCGAGAAACACTTACATGGAAAGGGGTTGCCAAGCTTCCAAAAATTACGAATCTCCAGAAATCTCAGCCAATATTTTTTCACCCAAACTGGATGATACTTTCAGGTAATGATCAGTACACTAAGGCGACTTGGTTCCCCAAATTTCGTTCTTCTATGTTGAAGCGTTCATTTCCAGTAACAGTTTGAATTTTTAGGTATCACTCTGTTTTCTCCTATATTGATACATGTACTTGGAACTCTAAATCCAACACGGTTTTTGCTAGCTTCTTGAAACTTGACACAGTAAAGTAGTTTCACGTTCTATCTCTATGTTTTGTTTCCTCTTGATGTAGCCCTAAGCACTGACTGGCGAGAAACACTTTCATGGAAAGGGGTTGCCCAGCTTCCAAAAATTACGAATCTCCAGAAATCGCAGCCAATATTTTTTCACCCAAACTGGATGATACTGTCAGGTAATGACCAGTACACTAAGGCGACTTGGTTCCCCAAATTTCGTTCTTCTATATTGAAGCGTTCATTTCCAGTAACACTTTGAATTTTTAGGTATCACTCTGTTTTCTCCTGTATTGATACATGTACTTGGAACTCTAAATCCAACACGGTTTGTGCTAGCTTCTTGAAACTTGACACAGTAAAGTAGTTTCACGTTCTATCTCTATGTTTTGTTTCCTCTTCATGTAGCCCTAAGCACTGACTGGCGAGAAACACTTTCATGGAAAGGGGTTGCCAAGCTTCCAAAAATTACGAATCTCCAGAAATCTCAGCCAATATTTTTTCACCCAAACTGGATGATACTTTCAGGTAATGATCAGTACACTAAGGCGACTTGGTTCCCCAAATTTCGTTCTTCTACGTTGAAGCGTTCATTTCCAGTAACAGTTTGAATTTTTAGGTTTCACTCTGTTTTCTCCTATATTGATAGATGTATTTGGAACTCTAAATCCAACACGGTTTGTGCTAGCTTCTTGAAACTTGACACAGTAAAGTAGTTTCACGTTCTATCTCTATGGTTTGTTTCCTCTTGATGTAGCCCTAAGCACTGACTGGAGAGAAACACTTTCATGGAAAGGGGTTGCCAAGCTTCCAAAAATTACGAATCTCCAGATCTCAGCAAATATTTTTTCACCCAAACTGGATGATACTTTCAGGTAATGATCAGTACACGAAGGCGACTTGGTTCCCCAAATTTCGTTCTTCTATGTTGAAGCGTTCATTTCCAGTAACAGTTTGAATTTTTAGGTTTCACTCTGTTTTCTCCTATATTGATAGATGTATCTGGAACTCTAAATCCAACACGGTTTGTGCTAGCTTCTTGAAACTTGACACAGTAAAGTAGTTTCACGTTCTATCTCTATGTTTTGTTTCCTCTTGATGTAGCCCTAAGCAGTGACTGGCGAGAAACACTTTCATGGAAAGGGGTTGCCAAGCTTCCAAAAATTACGAATCTCCAGAAATCTCAGCAAATACATTTTCACCCAAACTGGATGATACTGTCAGGTAATGATCAGTACACTAAGGCGACTTGGTTCCCCAAATTTCGTTCTTCTATGTTGAAGCGTTCATTTCCAGTAACAGTTTGAATTTTTAGGTATCACTCTGTTTTCTCCTATATTGATACATGTACTTGGAACTCTAAATCCAACACGGTTTGTGCTAGCTTCTTGAAACTTGACACAGTAAAGTAGTTTCACGTTCTATCTCTATGTTTTGTTTCCTCTTGATGTAGCCCTAAGCACTGACTGGCGAGAAACACTTTCATGGAAAGGGGTTGCCAAGCTTCCAAAAATTACGAATCTCCAGAAATCTAAGCAAATACTTTTTCACCCAAACTGGATGATACTTTCAGGTAATGATCAGTACACTAAGGCGACTTGGTTCCCCAAATTTCGTTCTTCTATGTTGAAGCGTTCATTTCCAGTAACAGTTTGAATTTTTAGGTATCACTCTGTTTTCTCCTATATTGATACATGTACTTGGAACTCTAAATCCAACACGGTTTGTGCTAGCTTCTTGAAACTTGACACAGTAAAGTAGTTTCACGTTCTATCTCTATGTTTTGTTTCCTCTTGATGTAGCCCTAAGCACTGACTGGCGAGAAACACTTTCATGGAAAGGGGTTGCCAAGCTTCCAAAAATTACGAATCTCCAGAAATCTCAGCAAATATTTTTTCACCCAAACTGGATGATACTTTCAGGTAATGATCAGTACACTAAGGCGACTTGGTTCCCCAAATTTCGTTCTTCTACGTTGAAGCGTTCATTTCCAGTAACAGTTTGAATTTTTAGGTTTCACTCTGTTTTCTCCTATATTGATAGATGTATTTGGAACTCTAAATCCAACACGGTTTGTGCTAGCTTCTTGAAACTTGACACAGTAAAGTAGTTTCACGTTCTATCTCTATGTTTTGTTTCCTCTTGATATAGCCCTAAGCACTGACTGGCGAGAAACACTTTCATGGAAAGGGGTTGCCAAGCTTCCAAAAATTACGAATCTCCAGAAATCTCAGCAAATATTTTTTCACCCAAACTGGATGATACTTTCAGGTAATGATCAGTACACGAAGGCGACTTGGTTCCCCAAATTTCGTTCTTCTATGTTGAAGCGTTCATTTCCAGTAACAGTTTGAATTTTTAGGTTTCACTCTGTTTTCTCCTATATTGATAGATGTATCTGGAACTCTAAATCCAACACGGTTTGTGCTAGCTTCTTGAAACTTGACACAGTAAAGTAGTTTCACGTTCTATCTCTATGTTTTGTTTCCTCTTGATGTAGCCCTAAGCAGTGACTGGCGAGAAACACTTTCATGGAAAGGGGTTGCCAAGCTTCCAAAAATTACGAATCTCCAGAAATCTCAGCAAATACTTTTTCACCCAAACTGGATGATACTGTCAGGTAATGATCAGTACACGAAGGTGACTTGGTTCCCCAAATTTCGTTTTTCTATGCTGAAGCGTTCATTTCCAGTAACAGTTTGAATTTTTAGGTTTCACTCTGTTTTCTCCTATATTGATAGATGTACTTGGAACTCTAAATCCAACACGGTTTGTGCTAGCTTCTTGAAACTTGACACAGTAAAGTAGTTTCACGTTCTCTCTCTATGTTTTGTTTCCTCTTGATGTAGCCCTAAGCAGTGACTGGCGAGAAACACTTTCATGGAAACGGGTTGCCAAGCTTCCAAAAATTACGAATCTCCAGAAATCTCAGCAAATACTTTTTCACCCAAACTGGATGATACTGTCAGGTAATGATCAGTACACGAAGGCGACTTGGTTCCCGAAATTTCGTTTTTCTATGCTGAAGCGTTCATTTCCAGTAACACTTTGAATTTTTAGGTATCACTCTGTTTTCTCCTATATTGATACATGTACTTGGAACTCTAATTCCAACACGGTTTGTGCTAGCTTCTTGAAACTTGACACAGTAAAGTAGTTTCACGTTCTATCTCTATGTTTTGTTTCCTCTTGATATAGCCCTAAGCACTGACTGGCGAGAAACACTTTCATGGAAAGGGGTTGCCCAGCTTCCAAAAATTACGAATCTCCAGAAATCGCAGCCAATATTTTTTCACCCAAACTGGATGATACTGTCAGGTAATGACCAGTACACTAAGGCGACTTGGTTCCCCAAATTTCGTTCTTCTATGTTGAAGCGTTCATTTCCAGTAACACTTTGAATTTTTAGGTATCACTCTGTTTTCTCCTATATTGATACATGTACTTGGAACTCTAAATCCAACACGGTTTGTGCTAGCTTCTTGAAACTTGACACAGTAAAGTAGTTTCACGTTCTATCTCTATGTTTTGTTTCCTCTTGATGTAGCCCTAAGCACTGACTGGCGAGAAACACTTTCATGGAAAGGGGTTGCCAAGCTTCCAAAAATTACGAATCTCCAGAAATCTCAGCAAATATTTTTTCACCCAAACTGGATGATACTTTCAGGTAATGATCAGTACACGAAGGCGACTTGGTTCCCCAAATTTCGTTCTTCTATGTTGAAGCGTTCATTTCCAGTAACAGTTTGAATTTTTAGGTTTCACTCTGTTTTCTCCTATATTGATAGATGTATCTGGAACTCTAAATCCAACACGGTTTGTGCTAGCTTCTTGAAACTTGACACAGTAAAGTAGTTTCACGTTCTATCTCTATGTTTTGTTTCCTCTTGATGTAGCCCTAAGCACTGACTGGCGAGAAACACTTTCATGAAAAGGGGTTGCCAAGCTTCCAAAAATTACGAATCTCCAGAAATCTCAGCAAATACTTTTTCACCCAAACTGGATGATACTTTCAGGTAATGATCAGTACACTAAGGCGACTTGGTTCCCCAAATTTCGTTCTTCTATGTTGAAGCGTTCATTTCCAGTAACAGTTTGAATTTTTAGGTATCACTATGTTTTCTCCTATATTGATACATGTACTTGGAACTCTAAATCCAACACGGTTTGTGCTAGCTTCTTGAAACTTGACACAGTAAAGTAGTTTCACGTTCTATCTCTATGTTTTGTTTCCTCTTGATGTAGCCCTAAGCACTGACTGGCGAGAAACACTTTCATGGAAAGGGGTTGCCAAGCTTCCAAAAATTACGAATCTCCAGAAATCTCAGCAAATATTTTTTCACCCAAACTGGATGATACTTTCAGGTAATGATCAGTACACTAAGGCGACTTGGTTCCCCAAATTTCGTTCTTCTACGTTGAAGCGTTCATTTCCAGTAACAGTTTGAATTTTTAGGTTTCACTCTGTTTTCTCCTATATTGATAGATGTATTTGGAACTCTAAATCCAACCTGGTTTGTGCTAGCTTCTTGAAACTTGACACAGTAAAGTAGTTTCACGTTCTATCTCTATGGTTTGTTTCCTCTTGATGTAGCCCTAAGCACTGACTGGAGAGAAACACTTTCATGGAAAGGGGTTGCCAAGCTTCCAAAAATTACGAATCTCCAGAAATCTCAGCAAATATTTTTTCACCCAAACTGGATGATACTTTCAGGTAATGATCAGTACACGAAGGCGACTTGGTTCCCCAAATTTCGTTCTTCTATGTTGAAGCGTTCATTTCCAGTAACAGTTTGAATTTTTAGGTTTCACTCTGTTTTCTCCTATATTGATAGATGTATCTGGAACTCTAAATCCAACACGGTTTGTGCTAGCTTCTTGAAACTTGACACAGTAAAGTAGTTTCACGTTCTATCTCTATGTTTTGTTTCCTCTTGATGTAGCCCTAAGCACTGACTGGCGAGAAACACTTTCATGGAAAGGGGTTGCCAAGCTTCCAAAAATTACGAATCTCCAGAAATCTCAGCAAATACTTTTTCACCCAAACTGGATGATACTGTCAGGTAATGATCAGTACACGAAGGCGACTTGGTTCCCCAAATTTCGTTTTTCTATGCTGAAGCGTTTATTTCCAGTAACAGTTTGAATTTTTAGGTTTCACTCTGTTTTCTCCTATATTGATAGATGTATTTGGAACTCTAAATCCAACACGGTTTGTGCTAGCTTCTTGAAACTTGACACAGTAAAGTAGTTTCACGTTCTATCTCTATGTTTTGTTTCCTCTTGATGTAGCCCTAAGCAGTGACTGGCGAGAAACACTTTCATGGAAAGGGGTTGCCAAGCTTCCAAAAATTACGAATCTCCAGAAATCTCAGCAAATACTTTTTCACCCAAACTGGATGATACTGTCAGGTAGTGATCAGTACACGAAGGCGACTTGGTTCCCCAAATTTCGTTTTTCTATGCTGAAGCGTTCATTTCCAGTAACAGTTTGAATTTTTAGGTATGACTCTGTTTTCTCCTATATTGATACATGTACTTGGAACTCTAAATCCAACACGGTTTGTGCTAGCTTCTTGAAACTTGACACAGTAAAGTAGTTTCACGTTCTATCTCTATGGTTTGTTTCCTCTTGATGTAGCCCTAAGCACTGACTGGAGAGAAACACTTTCATGGAAAGGGGTTGCCAAGCTTCCAAAAATTACGAATCTCCAGAAATCGCAGCCAATATTTTTTCACCCAAACTGGATGATACTGTCAGGTAATGACCAGTACACTAAGGCGACTTGGTTCCCCAAATTTCGTTCTTCTATGTTGAAGCATTCATTTCCAGTAACACTTTGAATTTTTAGGTATCACTCTGTTTTCTCCTATATTGATACATGTACTTGGAACTCTAAATCCAACACGGTTTGTGCTAGCTTCTTGAAACTTGACACAGTAAAGTAGTTTCACGTTCTATCTCTATGGTTTGTTTCCTCTTGATGTAGCCCTAAGCACTGACTGGCGAGAAACACTTTCATGGAAAGGGGTTGCCAAGCTTCCAAAAATTACGAATCTCCAGAAATCTCAGCAAATATTTTTTCACCCAAACTGGATGATACTTTCAGGTAATGATCAGTACACTAAGGCGACTTGGTTCCCCAAATTTCGTTCTTTTATGTTGAAGCGTTCATTTCCAGTAACAGTTTGAATTTTTAGGTATCACTCTGTTTTCTCCTATATTGATACATGTACTTGGAACTCTAAATCCAACACGGTTTGTGCTAGCTTCTTGAAACTTGACACAGTAAAGTAGTTTCACGTTCTATCTCTATGGTTTGTTTCCTCTTGATGTAGCCCTAAGCACTGACTGGCGAGAAACACTTTCATGGAAAGGGGTTGCCCAGCTTCCAAAAATTACGAATCTCCAGAAATCGCAGCCAATATTTTTTCACCCAAACTGGATGATACTGTCAGGTAATGACCAGTACACTAAGGCGACTTGGTTCCCCAAATTTCGTTCTTGTATTTTGAAGCGTTCATTTCCAGTAACACTTTGAATTTTTAGGTATCACTCTGTTTTCTCCTATATTGATACATGTACTTGGAACTCTAATTCCAACACGGTTTGTGCTAGCTTCTTGAAACTTGACACAGTAAAGTAGTTTCACGTTCTATCTCTATGGTTTGTTTCCTCTTGATGTAGCCCTAAGCACTGACTGGAGAGAAACACTTTCATGGAAAGGGGTTGCCAAGCTTCTAAAAATTACGAATCTCCAGAAATCTCAGCAAATATTTTTTCACCCAAACTGGATGATACTTTCAGGTAATGATCAGTACACGAAGGCGACTTGGTTCCCCAAATTTCGTTCTTCTATGTTGAAGCGTTCATTTCCAGTAACAGTTTGAATTTTTAGGTTTCACTCTGTTTTCTCCTATATTGATAGATGTATCTGGAACTCTAAATCCAACACGGTTTGTGCTAGCTTCTTGAAACTTGACACAGTATAGTAGTTTCACGTTCTATCTCTATGTTTTGTTTCCTCTTGATGTAGCCCTAAGCACTGACTGGCAAGAAACACTTTCATGGAAAGGGGTTGCCAAGCTTCCAAAAATTACGAATCTCCAGAAATCTCAGCAAATACTTTTTCACCCAAACTGGATGATACTTTCAGGTAATGATCAGTACACTAACGCGACTTGGTTCCCCAAATTTCGTTCTTCTATGTTGAAGCGTTCATTTCCAGTAACAGTTTGAATTTTTAGGTATCACTCTGTTTTCTCCTATATTGATACATGTACTTGGAACTCTAAATCCAACACGGTTTGTGCTAGCTTCTTGAAACTTGACACAGTAAAGTAGTTTCACGTTCTATCTCTATGTTTTGTTTCCTCTTGATGTAGCCCTAAGCACTGACTGGCGAGAAACACTTTCATGGAAAGGGGTTGCCAAGCTTCCTAAAATTACGAATCTCCAGAAATCTCAGCAAATATTTTTTCACCCAAACTGGATGATACTTTCAGGTAATGATCAGTACACTAAGGCGACTTGGTTCCCCAAATTTCGTTCTTCTACGTTGAAGCGTTCATTTCCAGTAACAGTTTGAATTTTTAGGTTTCACTCTGTTTTCTCCTATATTGATAGATGTATTTGGAACTCTAAATCCAACACGGTTTGTGCTAGCTTCTTGAAACTTGACACAGTAAAGTAGTTTCACGTTCTATCTCTATGGTTTGTTTCCTCTTGATGTAGCCCTAAGCACTGACTGGAGAGAAACACTTTCATGGAAAGGGGTTGCCAAGCTTCCAAAAATTACGAATCTCCAGAAATCTCAGCAAATATTTTTTCACCCAAACTGGATGATACTTTCAGGTAATGATCAGTACACGAAGGCGACTTGGTTCCCCAAATTTCGTTCTTCTATGTTGAAGCGTTCATTTCCAGTAACAGTTTGAATTTTTAGGTTTCACTCTGTTTTCTCCTATATTGATAGATGTATCTGGAACTCTAAATCCAACACGTTTTGTGCTATCTTCTTGAAACTTGACACAGTAAAGTAGTTTCACGTTCTATCTCTATGTTTTGTTTCCTCTTGATGTAGCCCTAAGCAGTGACTGGCGAGAAACACTTTCATGGAAAGGGGTTGCCAAGCTTCCAAAAATTACGAATCTCCAGAAATCTCAGCAAATACTTTTTCATCCAAACTGGATGATACTGTCAGGTAATGATCAGTACACGAAGGCGACTTGGTTCCCCAAATTTCGTTTTTCTATGCTGAAGCGTTCATTTCCAGTAACAGTTTGAATTTTTAGGTTTCACTCTGTTTTCTCCTATATTGATAGATGTATTTGGAACTCTAAATCCAACACGGTTTGTGCTAGCTTCTTGAAACTTGACACAGTAAAGTAGTTTCACGTTCTATCTCTATGTTTTTTTTCCTCTTGATATAGCCCTAAGCACTGACTGGCGAGAAACACTTTCATGGAAAGGGGTTGCCAAGCTTCCAAAAATTACGAATCTCCAGAAATCTCAGCAAATATTTTTTCACCCAAACTGGATGATACTTTCAGGTAATGATCAGTACACGAAGGCGACTTGGTTCCCCAAATTTCGTTCTTCTATGTTGAAGCGTTCATTTCCAGTAACAGTTTGAATTTTTAGGTTTCACTCTGTTTTCTCCTATATTGATAGATGTATCTGGAACTCTAAATCCAACACAGTTTGTGCTAGCTTCTTGAAACTTGACACAGTAAAGTAGTTTCACGTTCTATCTCTATGTTTTGTTTCCTCTTGATGTAGCCCTAAGCACTGACTGGCGAGAAACACTTTCATGGAAAGGGGTTGCCCAGCTTCCAAAAATTACGAATCTCCAGAAATCGCAGCCAATATTTTTTCACCCAAACTGGATGATACTGTCAGGTAATGACCAGTACACGAAGGCGACTTGGTTCCCCAAATTTCGTTCTTCTATGTTGAAGCGTTCATTTCCAGTAACACTTTGAATTTTTAGGTATCACTCTGTTTTCTCCTATATTGATACATGTACTTGGAACTGTAAATCCAACACGGTTTGTGCTAGCTTCTTGAAACTTGACACAGTAAAGTAGTTTCACGTTCTATCTCTATGTTTTGTTTCCTCTGGATGTAGCCCTAAGCACTGACTGGCGAGAAACACTTTCATGGAAAGGGGTTTCCAAGCTTCCAAAAATTACGAATCTCCAGAAATCTCAGCAAATATTTTTTCACCCAAACTGGATGATACTGTCAGGTAATGATCAGTACACTAAGGCGACTTGGTTCCCCAAATTTCGTTCTTCTATTTTGAAGCGTTCATTTCCAGTAACACTTTGAATTTTTAGGTATCACTCTGTTTTCTCCTATATTGATAGATGTATTTGGAACTCTAAATCCAACACGGTTTGTGCTAGCTTCTTGAAACTTGACACAGTAAAGTAGTTTCACGTTCTATCTCTATGTTTTGTTTCCTCTTGATGTAGCCCTAAGCAGTGACTGGCGAGAAACACTTTCATGGAAAGGGGTTGCCAAGCTTCCAAAAATTACGAATCTCCAGAAATCTCAGCAAATATTTTTTCACCCAAACTGGATGATACTTTCAGGTAATGATCAGTACACTAAGGCGACTTGGTTCCCCAAATTTCGTTCTTCTACGTTGAAGCGTTCATTTCCAGTAACAGTTTGAATTTTTAGGTATCACTCTGTTTTCTCCTATATTGATACATGTACTTGGAACTCTAAATCCGACACGGTTTGTGCTAGCTTCTTGAAACTTGACACAGTAAAGTAGTTTCACGTTCTATCTCTATGGATTGTTTCCTCCAGTTGTAGCCCTAAGCACTGACTGGCGAGAAACACTTTCATGGAAAGGGGTTTCCAAGCTTCCAAAAATTACGAATCTCCAGAAATCTCAGCAAATATTTTTTCACCCAAACTGGATGATACTTTCAGGTAATGATCAGTACACTAAGTCGACTTGGTTCCCCAATTTCGTTCTTCTATGTTGAAGCGTTCATTTCCAGTAACACTTTGAATTTTTAGGTATCACTCTGTTTTCTCCTATATTGATAGATGTATTTGGAACTCTAAATCCAACACGGTTTGTGCTAGCTTCTTGAAACTTGACACAGTAAAGTAGTTTCACGTTCTATCTCTATGTTTTGTTTCCTCTTGATGTAGCCCTAAGCAGTGACTGGCGAGAAACACTTTCATGGAAAGGGGTTTCCAAGCTTCCAAAAATTACGAATCCCCAGAAATCTCAGCCAATATTTTTTCACCCAAACTGGATGATACTTTCAGGTAATGATCAGTACACTAAGGCGACTTGGTTCCCCAAATTTCGTTCTTCTATGTTGAAGCGTTCATTTCCAGTAACAGTTTGAATTTTTAGGTATCACTCTGTTTTCTCCTATATTGATACATGTACTTGGAACTCTAAATCCAACACGGTTTGTGCTAGCTTCTTGAAACTTGACACAGTAAAGTAGTTTCACGTTCTATCTCTATGGTTTGTTTCCTTTTGATGTAGCCCTAAGCACTGACTGGCGAGAAACACATTCAGGGAAAGGGGTTGCCAAGCTTCCAAAAATTACGAATCTCCAGAAATCTCAGCAAATATTTTTTCACCCAAACTGGATGATACTTTCAGGTAATGATCAGTACACGAAGGCGACTTGGTTCCCCAAATTTCGTTCTTCTATGTTGAAGCGTTCATGTCCAGTAACACTTTGAATTTTTAGGTATCACTCTGTTTTCTCCTATATTGATAGATGTATTTGGAACTCTAAATCCAACACGGTTTGTGCTAGCTTCTTGAAACTTGACACAGTAAAGTAGTTTCACGTTCTATCTCTATGTTTTGTTTCCTCTTGATGTAGCCCTAAGCAGTGACTGGCGAGAAACACTTTCATGGAAAGGGGTTGCCAAGCTTCCAAAAATTACGAATCTCCAGAAATCTCAGCAAATACTTTTTCACCCAAACTGGATGATACTGTCAGGTAATGATCAGTACACGAAGGCGACTTGGTTCCCCAAATTTCGTTTTTCTATGCTGAAGCGTTCATTTCCAGTAACAGTTTGAATTTTTAGGTATGACTCTGTTTTCTCCTATATTGATACATGTACTTGGAACTCTAAATCCAACACGGTTTGTGCTAGCTTCTTGAAACTTGACACAGTAAAGTAGTTTCACGTTCTATCTCTATGTTTTGTTTCCTCTTGATGTAGCCCTAAGCACTGACTGGCGAGAAACACTTTCATGGAAAGGGGTTGCCAAGCTTCCAAAAATTACGAATCTCCAGAAATCTCAGCAAATACTTTTTCATCCAAACTGGATGATACTTTCAGGTAATGATCAGTACACTAAGGCGACTTGCTTCCCCAAATTTCGTTCTTCTATGTTGAAGCGTTCATTTCCAGTAACACTTTGAATTTTTAGGTATCACTCTGTTTTCTCCTATATTGATACATGTACTTGGAACTCTAAATCCAACACGGTTTGTGCTAGATTCTTGAAACTTGACACAGTAAAGTAGTTTCACGTTCTATCTCTATGGTTTGTTTCCTCTTGATGTAGCCCTAAGCACTGACTGGCGAGAAACACTTTCATGGAAAGGGGTTGCCCAGCTTCCAAAAATTACGAATCTCCAGAAATGGCAGCCAATATTTTTTCACCCAAACTGGATGATACTGTCAGGTAATGACCAGTACACTAAGGCGACTTGGTTCCCCAAATTTCGTTCTTGTATTTTGAAGCGTTCATTTCCAGTAACACTTTGAATTTTTAGGTATCACTATGTTTTCTCCTATATTGATACATGTACTTGGAACTCTAATTCCAACACGGTTTGTGCTAGCTTCTTGAAACTTGACACAGTAAAGTAGTTTCACGTTCTATCTCTATGTTTTGTTTCCTCTTGATGTAGCCCTAAGCACTGACTGGCGAGAAACACTTTCATGGAAAGGGGTTGCCAAGCTTCCAAAAATTACGAATCTCCAGAAATCTCAGCAAATATTTTTTCACCCAAACTGGATGATACTTTAAGGTAATGATCAGTACACGAAGGCGACTTGGTTCCCCAAATTTCGTTCTTCTACGTTGAAGCGTTCATTTCCAGTAACAGTTTGAATTTTTAGGTTTCACTCTGTTTTCTCCTATATTGATAGATGTATTTGGAACTCTAAATCCAACACGGTTTGTGCTAGCTTCTTGAAACTTGACACAGTAAAGTAGTTTCACGTTCTATCTCTATGTTTTGTTTCCTCTTGATGTAGCCCTAAGCACTGACTGGAGAGAAACACTTTCATGGAAAGGGGTTGCCAAGCTTCTAAAAA
This sequence comes from Spermophilus citellus, assembly GCF_964194105.1. Classification (NCBI taxonomy): domain Eukaryota; kingdom Metazoa; phylum Chordata; class Mammalia; order Rodentia; family Sciuridae; genus Spermophilus; species Spermophilus citellus. The sequence continues at coordinate 49,461,212 of NC_138187.1, read as the reverse complement.
TTACGAATCTCCAGAAATCTCAGCAAATATTTTTTCACCCAAACTGGATGATACTTTCAGGTAATGATCAGTACACGAAGGCGACTTGGTTCCCCAAATTTCGTTCTTCTATGTTGAAGCGTTCATTTCCAGTAACAGTTTGAATTTTTAGGTTTCACTCTGTTTTCTCCTATATTGATAGATGTATCTGGAACTCTAAATCCAACACGGTTTGTGCTAGCTTCTTGAAACTTGACACAGTAAAGTAGTTTCACGTTCTATCTCTATGTTTTGTTTCCTCTTGATGTAGCCCTAAGCACTGACTGGCGAGAAACACTTTCATGGAAAGGGGTTGCCAAGCTTCCAAAAATTACGAATCTCCAGAAATCTCAGCAAATACTTTTTCACCCAAACTGGATGATACTTTCAGGTAATGATCAGTACACTAAGGCGACTTGGTTCCCCAAATTTCGTTCTTCTATGTTGAAGCGTTCATTTCCAGTAACAGTTTGAATTTTTAGGTATCACTCTGTTTTCTCCTATATTGATACATGTACTTGGAACTCTAAATCCAACACGGATTGTGCTAGCTTCTTGAAACTTGACACAGTAAAGTAGTTTCACGTTCTATCTCTATGTTTTGTTTCCTCTTGATGTAGCCCTAAGCACTGACTGGCGAGAAACACTTTCATGGAAAGGGGTTGCCAAGCTTCCAAAAATTACGAATCTCCAGAAATCTCAGCAAATATTTTTTCACCCAAACTGGATGATACTTTCAGGTAATGATCAGTACACGAAGGCGACTTGGTTCCCCAAATTTCGTTCTTCTATGTTGAAGCGTTCATTTCCAGTAACAGTTTGAATTTTTAGGTTTCACTCTGTTTTCTCCTATATTGATAGATGTATCTGGAACTCTAAATCCAACACGTTTTGTGCTATCTTCTTGAAACTTGACACAGTAAAGTAGTTTCACGTTCTATCTCTATGTTTTGTTTCCTCTTGATGTAGCCCTAAGCAGTGACTGGCGAGAAACACTTTCATGGAAAGGGGTTGCCAAGCTTCCAAAAATTACGAATCTCCAGAAATCTCAGCAAATATTTTTTCACCCAAACTGGATGATACTTTCAGGTAATGATCAGTACACTAAGGCGACTTGGTTCCCCAAATTTCGTTCTTCTATGTTGAAGCATTCATTTCCAGTAACAGTTTGAATTTTTAGGTTTCACTCTGTTTTCTCCTATATTGATAGATGTATCTGGAACTCTAAATCCAACACGGTTTGTGCTAGCTTCTTGAAACTTGACACAGTAAAGTAGTTTCACGTTCTATCTCTATGTTTTGTTTCCTCTTGATGTAGCCCTAAGCAGTGACTGGCGAGAAACACTTTCATGGAAAGGGGTTGCCAAGCTTCCAAAAATTACGAATCTCCAGAAATCTCAGCAAATACTTTTTCACCCAAACTGGATGATACTGTCAGGTAATGATCAGTACACGAAGGCGACTTGGTTCCCCAAATTTCGTTTTTCTATGCTGAAGCGTTCATTTCCAGTAACAGTTTGAATTTTTAGGTATGACTCTGTTTTCTCCTATATTGATACATGTACTTGGAACTCTAAATCCAACACGGTTTGTGCTAGCTTCTTGAAACTTGACACAGTAAAGTAGTTTCACGTTCTATCTCTATGGTTTGTTTCCTCTTGATGTAGCCCTAAGCACTGACTGGCGAGAAACACTTTCATGGAAAGGGGTTGCCCAGCTTCCAAAAATTACGAATCTCCAGAAATCGCAGCCAATATTTTTTCACCCAAACTGGATGATACTGTCAGGTAATGACCAGTACACTAAGGCGACTTGGTTCCCCAAATTTCGTTCTTCTATGTTGAAGCATTCATTTCCAGTAACACTTTGAATTTTTAGGTATCACTCTGTTTTCTCCTATATTGATACATGTACTTGGAACTCTAAATCCAACACGGTTTGTGCTAGCTTCTTGAAACTTGACACAGTAAAGTAGTTTCACGTTCTATCTCTATGTTTTGTTTCCTCTTGATGTAGCCCTAAGCACTGACTGGCGAGAAACACTTTCATGGAAAGGGGTTGCCAAGCTTCCAAAAATTACGAATCTCCAGAAATCTCAGCAAATACTTTTTCATCCAAACTGGATGATACTTTCAGGTAATGATCAGTACACTAAGGCGACTTGCTTCCCCAAATTTCGTTCTTCTATGTTGAAGCGTTCATTTCCAGTAACACTTTGAATTTTTAGGTATCACTCTGTTTTCTCCTATATTGATACATGTACTTGGAACTCTAAATCCAACACGGTTTGTGCTAGATTCTTGAAACTTGACACAGTAAAGTAGTTTCACGTTCTATCTCTATGGTTTGTTTCCTCTTGATGTAGCCCTAAGCACTGACTGGCGAGAAACACTTTCATGGAAAGGGGTTGCCCAGCTTCCAAAAATTACGAATCTCCAGAAATGGCAGCCAATATTTTTTCACCCAAACTGGATGATACTGTCAGGTAATGACCAGTACACTAAGGCGACTTGGTTCCCCAAATTTCGTTCTTGTATTTTGAAGCGTTCATTTCCAGTAACACTTTGAATTTTTAGGTATCACTATGTTTTCTCCTATATTGATACATGTACTTGGAACTCTAATTCCAACACGGTTTGTGCTAGCTTCTTGAAACTTGACACAGTAAAGTAGTTTCACGTTCTATCTCTATGTTTTGTTTCCTCTTGATGTAGCCCTAAGCACTGACTGGCGAGAAACACTTTCATGGAAAGGGGTTGCCAAGCTTCCAAAAATTACGAATCTCCAGAAATCTCAGCAAATATTTTTTCACCCAAACTGGATGATACTTTCAGGTAATGATCAGTACACGAAGGCGACTTGGTTCCCCAAATTTCGTTCTTCTATGTTGAAGCGTTCATTTCCAGTAACAGTTTGAATTTTTAGGTTTCACTCTGTTTTCTCCTATATTGATAGATGTATCTGGAACTCTAAATCCAACACGTTTTGTGCTATCTTCTTGAAACTTGACACAGTAAAGTAGTTTCACGTTCTATCTCTATGTTTTGTTTCCTCTTGATGTAGCCCTAAGCAGTGACTGGCGAGAAACACTTTCATGGAAAGGGGTTGCCAAGCTTCCAAAAATTACGAATCTCCAGAAATCTCAGCAAATATTTTTTCACCCAAACTGGATGATACTTTCAGGTAATGATCAGTACACTAAGGCGACTTGGTTCCCCAAATTTCGTTCTTCTATGTTGAAGCATTCATTTCCAGTAACAGTTTGAATTTTTAGGTTTCACTCTGTTTTCTCCTATATTGATAGATGTATCTGGAACTCTAAATCCAACACGGTTTGTGCTAGCTTCTTGAAACTTGACACAGTAAAGTAGTTTCACGTTCTATCTCTATGTTTTGTTTCCTCTTGATGTAGCCCTAAGCAGTGACTGGCGAGAAACACTTTCATGGAAAGGGGTTGCCAAGCTTCCAAAAATTACGAATCTCCAGAAATCTCAGCAAATATTTTTTCACCCAAACTGGATGATACTGTCAGGTAATGATCAGTACACGAAGGCGACTTGGTTCCCCAAATTTCGTTCTTCTATGTTGAAGCGTTCTTTTCCAGTAACACTTTGAATTTTTAGGTATCACTCTGTTTTCTCCTATATTGATACATGTACTTGGAACTCTAAATCCAACACGGTTTGTGCTAGCTTCTTGAAACTTGCCACAGTAAAGTAGTTTCACGTTCTATCTCTTTCATTTGTTTCCTCTTGATGTAGCCCTAAGCACTGACTGGCGAGAAACACTTTCATGGAAAGGGGTTGCCCAGGTTCCAAAAATTACGAATCTCCAGAAATCGCAGCCAATATTTTTTCACCCAAACTAGATGATACTGTCAGGTAATGACCAGTACACTAAGGCGACTTGGTTCCCCAAATTCCGTTCTTCTATGTTGAAGCGTTCATTTCCAGTAACACTTTGAATTTTTAGGTATCACTCTGTTTTCTCCTATATTGATACATGTACTTGGAACTCTAAATCCAACACGGTTTGTGCTAGCTTCTTGAAACTTGACACAGTAAAGTAGTTTCACGTTCTATCTCTATGTTTTGTTTCCTCTTGATGTAGCCCTAAGCACTGACTGGCGAGAACACTTTCATGGAAAGGGGTTTCCAAGCTTCCAAAAATTACGAATCTCCAGAAATCTCAGCAAATATTTTTTCACCCAAACTGGATGATACTTTCAGGTAATGATCAGTACACTAAGGCGACTTGGTTCCCCAAATTTCGTTCTTCTATGTTGAAGCGTTCATTTCCAGTAACACTTTGAATTTTTAGGTATCACTCTGTTTTGTCCTATATTGATAGATGTATTTGGAACTCTAAATCCAACACGGTTTGTGCTAGCTTCTTGAAACTTGACACAGTAAAGTAGTTTCACGTTCTATCTCTATGTTTTGTTTCCTCTTGATGTAGCCCTAAGCAGTGACTGGCGAGAAACACTTTCATGGAAAGGGGTTGCCAAGCTTCCAAAAAATTACGAATCTCCAGAAATCTCAGCAAATATTTTTTCACCCAAACTGGATGATACTTTCAGGTAATGATCAGTACACTAAGGCGACTTGGTTCCCCAAATTTCGTTCTTCTACGTTGAAGCGTTCATTTCCAGTAACAGTTTGAATTTTTAGGTATAACTCTGTTTTCTCCTATATTGATACATGTACTTGGAACTCTAAATCCAACACGGTTTGTGCTAGCTTCTTAAAACTTGACACAGTAAAGTAGTTTCACGTTCTATCTCTATGTTTTGTTTCCTCTTGATGTAGCCCTAAGCACTGACTGGCGAGAACACTTTCATGGAAAGGGGTTTCCAAGCTTCCAAAAATTACGAATCTCCAGAAATCTCAGCAAATATTTTTTCACCCAAACTGGATGATACTGTCAGGTAATGATCAGTACACTAAGGCGACTTGGTTCCCCAAATTTCGTTCTTCTATGTTGAAGCGTTCATTTCCAGTAACAGTTTGAATTTTTAGGTATCACTCTGTTTTGTCCTATATTGATAGATGTATTTGGAACTCTAAATCCAACACGGTTTGTGCTAGCTTCTTGAAACTTGACACAGTAAAGTAGTTTCACGTTCTATCTCTATGTTTTGTTTCCTCTTGATGTAGCCCTAAGCAGTGACTGGCGAGAAACACTTTCATGGAAAGGGGTTGCCAAGCTTCCAAAAAATTACGAATCTCCAGAAATCTCAGCAAATATTTTTTCACCCAAACTGGATGATACTTTCAGGTAATGATCAGTACACTAAGGCGACTTGGTTCCCCAAATTTCGTTCTTCTACGTTGAAGCGTTCATTTCCAGTAACAGTTTGAATTTTTAGGTATCACTCTGTTTTCTCCTATATTGATACATGTACTTGGAACTCTAAATCCAACACGGTTTGTGCTAGCTTCTTGAAACTTGACACAGTAAAGTAGTTTCACGTTCTATCTCTATGTTTTGTTTCCTCTTGATGTAGCCCTAAGCACTGACTGGCGAGAACACTTTCATGGAAAGGGGTTTCCAAGCTTCCAAAAATTACGAATCTCCAGAAATCTCAGCAAATATTTTTTCACCCAAACTGGATGATACTGTCAGGTAATGATCAGTACACTAAGGCGACTTGGTTCCCCAAATTTCGTTCTTCTATGTTGAAGCGTTCATTTCCAGTAACACTTTGAATTTTTAGGTAGCACTCTGTTTTGTCCTATATTGATAGATGTATTTGGAACTCTAAATCCAACACGGTTTGTGCTAGCTTCTTGAAACTTGACACAGTAAAGTAGTTTCACGTTCTATCTCTATGTTTTGTTTCCTCTTGATGTAGCCCTAAGCAGTGACTGGCGAGAAACACTTTCATGGAAAGGGGTTGCCAAGCTTCCAAAAAATTACGAATCTCCAGAAATCTCAGCAAATATTTTTTCACCCAAACTGGATGATACTTTCAGGTAATGATCAGTACACTAAGGCGACTTGGTTCCCCAAATTTCGTTCTTCTACGTTGAAGCGTTCATTTCCAGTAACAGTTTGAATTTTTAGGTATCACTCTGTTTTCTCCTATATTGATACATGTACTTGGAACTCTAAATCCGACACGGTTTGTGCAAGCTTCTTGAAACTTGACACAGTAAAGTAGTTTCACGTTCTATCTCTATGGATTGTTTCCTCTTGTTGTAGCCCTAAGCACTGACTGGCGAGAAACACTTTCATGGAAAGGGGTTTCCAAGCTTCCAAAAATTACGAATCTCCAGAAATCTCAGCAAATATTTTTTCACCCAAACTGGATGATACTTTCAGGTAATGATCAGTACACTAAGGCGACTTGGTTCCCCAAATTTCGTTCTTCTATGTTGAAGCGTTCATTTCCAGTAACACTTTGAATTTTTAGGTATCACTCTGTTTTCTCCTATATTGATAGATGTATTTGGAACTCTAAATCCAACACGGTTTGTGCTAGCTTCTTGAAACTTGACACAGTAAAGTAGTTTCACGTTCTATCTCTATGTTTTGTTTCCTCTTGATGTAGCCCTAAGCAGTGACTGGCGAGAAACACTTTCATGGAAAGGGGTTTCCAAGCTTCCAAAAATTACGAATCCCCAGAAATCTCAGCCAATATTTTTTCACCCAAACTGGATGATACTTTCAGGTAATGATCAGTACACTAAGGCGACTTGGTTCCCCAAATTTCGTTCTTCTATGTTGAAGCGTTCATGTCCAGTAACACTTTGAATTTTTAGGTATCACTCTGTTTTCTCCTATATTGATAGATGTATTTGGAACTCTAAATCCAACACGGTTTGTGCTAGCTTCTTGAAACTTGACAAAGTAAAGTAGTTTCACGTTCTATCTCTATGTTTTGTTTCCTCTTGATGTAGCCCTAAGCAGTGACTGGCGAGAAACACTTTCATGAAAAGGGGTTTCCAAGCTTCCAAAAATTACGAATCTCCAGAAATCTCAGCCAATATTTTTTCACCCAAACTGGATGATACTTTCAGGTAATGATCAGTACACTAAGGCGACTTGGTTCCCCAAATTTCGTTCTTCTATGTTGAAGCGTTCATTTCCAGTAACAGTTTGAATTTTTAGGTATCACTCTGTTTTCTCCTATATTGATACATGTACTTGGAACTCTAAATCCAACACGGTTTGTGCCAGCTTCTTGAAACTTGACACAGTAAAGTAGTTTCACGTTCTATCTCTATGTTTTGTTTCCTCTTGATGTAGCCCTAAGCACTGACTGGCGAGAAACACTTTCATGGAAAGGGGTTGCCAAGCTTCCAAAAATTACGAATCTCCAGAAATCTCAGCAAATATTTTTTCACCCAAACTGGATGATACTTTCAGGTATGATCAGTACACTAAGGCGACTTGGTTCCCCAAATTTCGTTCTTCTACGTTGAAGCGTTCATTTCCAGTAACAGTTTGAATTTTTAGGTTTCACTCTGTTTTCTCCTATATTGATAGATGTATCTGGAACTCTAAATCCGACACGGTTTGTGCTAGCTTCTTGAAACTTGACACAGTAAAGTAGTTTCACGTTCTATCTCTATGTTTTGTTTCCTCTTGATGTAGCCCTAAGCAGTGACTGCCGAGAAACACTTTCATGGAAAGGGGTTGCCAAGCTTCCAAAATTTACGAATCTCCAGAAATCTCAGCAAATATTTTTTCACCCTAACAGGATGATACTTTCAGGTAATGATCAGTACACTAAGGCGACTTGGTTCCCCAAATTTCGTTCTTCTATGTTGAAGCGTTCATTTCCAGTAACAGTTTGAATTTTTAGGTATCACTCTGTTTTCTCCTATATTGATACATGTACTTGGAACTCTAAATCCGACAGGGTTTGTGCTAGCTTCTTGAAACTTGACACAGTAAAGTAGTTTCACGTTCTATCACTATGGATTGTTTCCTCTTGTTGTAGCCCTAAGCACTGACTGGCGAGAAACACTTTCATGGAAAGGGGTTGCCAAGCTTCCAAAAATTACGAATCTCCAGAAATCTCAGCAAATATTTTTTCACCCAAACTGGATGATACTTTCAGGTAATGATCAGTACACGAAGGCGACTTGGTTCCCCAAATTTCGTTTTTCTATGCTGAAGCGTTCATTTCCAGTAACAGTTTGAATTTTTAGGTTTCACTCTGTTTTCTCCTATATTGATAGATGTATTTGGAACTCTAAATCCAACACGGTTTGTGCTAGCTTCTTGAAACTTGACACAGTGAAGTAGTTTCACGTTCTATCTCTATGGTTTGTTTCCTCTTGATGTAGCCCTAAGCACTGACTGGCGAGAAACACTTTCATGGAAAGGGGTTGCCAAGCTTCCAAAAATTACGAATCTCCAGTAATCTCAGCAAATATTTTTTCACCCAAACTGGATGATACTTTCAGGTAATGATCAGTACACTAAGGCGACTTGGTTCCCCAAATTTCGTTCTTCTATGTTGAAGCGTTCATTTCCAGTAACACTTTGAATTTTTAGGTATCACTCTGTTTTCTCCTATATTGATAGATGTATTTGGAACTCTAAATCCAACACGGTTTGTGCTAGCTTCTTGAAACTTGACACAGTAAAGTAGTTTCACGTTCTATCTCTATGTTTTGTTTCCTCTTGATGTAGCCCTAAGCAGTGACTGGCGAGAAACACTTTCATGGAAAGGGGTTTCCAAGCTTCCAAAAATTACGAATCCCCAGAAATCTCAGCCAATATTTTTTCACCCAAACTGGATGATACTTTCAGGTAATGATCAGTACACTAAGGCGACTTGGTTCCCCAAATTTCGTTCTTCTATGTTGAAGCGTTCATTTCCAGTAACAGATTGAATTTTTAGGTATCACTCTGTTTTCTCCTATATTGATACATGTACTTGGAACTCTAAATCCAACACGGTTTGTGCTAGCTTCTTGAAACTTGACACAGTAAAGTAGTTTCACGTTCTATCTCTATGGTTTGTTTCCTTTTGATGTAGCCCTAAGCACTGACTGGCGAGAAACACATTCATGGAAAGGGGTTGCCAAGCTTCCAAAAATTACGAATCTCCAGAAATCTCAGCCAATATTTTTTCACCCAAACTGGATGATACTTTCAGGTAATGATCAGTACACGAAGGCGACTTGGTTCCCCAAATTTCCTTCTTCTATGTTGAAGCGTTCATGTCCAGTAACACTTTGAATTTTTAGGTATCACTCTGTTTTCTCCTATATTGATAGATGTATATGGAACTCTAAATCCAACACGGTTTGTGCTAGCTTCTTGAAACTTGACAAAGTAAAGTAGTTTCACGTTCTATCTCTATGTTTTGTTTCCTCTTGATGTAGCCCTAAGCAGTGACTGGCGAGAAACACTTTCATGGAAAGGGGTTTCCAAGCTTCCAAAAATTACGAATCTCCAGAAATCTCAGCAAATATTTTTTCACCCAAACTGGATGATACTTTCAGGTAATGATCAGTACACTAAGGCGACTTGGTTCCCCAAATTTCGTTCTTCTATGTTGAAGCGTTCATTTCCAGTAACAGTTTGAATTTTTAGGTATCACTCTGTTTTCTCCTATATTGATACATGTACTTGGAACTCTAAATCCAACACGGTTTGTGCCAGCTTCTTGAAACTTGACACAGTAAAGTAGTTTCACGTTCTATCTCTATGTTTTGTTTCCTCTTGATGTAGCCCTAAGCACTGACTGGCGAGAAACACTTTCATGGAAAGGGGTTGCCAAGCTTCCAAAAATTACGAATCCCCAGAAATCTCAGCAAATATTTTTTCACCCAAACTGGATGATACATTCAGGTAATGAACAGTACACTAAGGCGACTTGGTTCCCCAAATTTCGTTCTTCTACGTTGAAGCGTTCATTTCCAGTAACAGTTTGAATTTTTAGGTTTCACTCTGTTTTCTCCTATATTCATAGATGTATTTGGAACTCTAAATCCAACACGGTTTGTGCTAGCTTCTTGAAACTTGACACAGTAAAGTAGTTTCACGTTCTATCTCTATGTTTTGTTTCCTCTTGATGTAGCCCTAAGCAGTGACTGGCGAGAAACACTTTCATGGAAAGGGGTTGCCAAGCTTCCAAAAATTACGAATCTCCAGAAATCTCAGCAAATACTTTTTCACCCAAACTGGATGATACTGTCAGGTAATGATCAGTACACGAAGGCGACTTGGTTCCCCAAATTTCGTTTTTCTATGCTGAAGCGTTCATTTCCAGTAACAGTTTGAATTTTTAGGTATGACTCTGTTTTCTCCTATATTGATACATGTACTTGGAACTCTAAATCCAACACGGTTTGTGCTAGCTTCTTGAAACTTGACACAGTAAAGTAGTTTCACGTTCTATCTCTATGTTTTGTTTCCTCTTGATGTAGCCCTAAGCACTGACTGGCGAGAAACACTTTCATGGAAAGGGGTTGCCAAGCTTCCAAAAATTACAAATCTCCAGAAATCTCAGCAAATACTTTTTCATCCAAACTGGATGATACTTTCAGGTAATGATCAGTACACTAAGGCGACTTGCTTCCCCAAATTTCGTTCTTCTATGTTGAAGCGTTCATTTCCAGTAACACTTTGAATTTTTAGGTATCACTCTGTTTTCTCCTATATTGATACATGTACTTGGAACTCTAAATCCAACACGGTTTGTGCTAGATTCTTGAAACTTGACACAGTAAAGTAGTTTCACGTTCTATCTCTATGGTTTGTTTCCTCTTGATGTAGCCCTAAGCACTGACTGGCGAGAAACACTTTCATGGAAAGGGGTTGCCCAGCTTCCAAAAATTACGAATCTCCAGAAATGGCAGCCAATATTTTTTCACCCAAACTGGATGATACTGTCAGGTAATGACCAGTACACTAAGGCGACTTGGTTCCCCAAATTTCGTTCTTGTATTTTGAAGCGTTCATTTCCAGTAACACTTTGAATTTTTAGGTATCACTCTGTTTTCTCCTATATTGATACATGTACTTGGAACTCTAATTCCAACACGGTTTGTGCTAGCTTCTTGAAACTTGACACAGTAAAGTAGTTTCACGTTCTATCTCTATGTTTTGTTTCCTCTTGATGTAGCCCTAAGCACTGACTGGCGAGAAACACTTTCATGGAAAGGGGTTGCCAAGCTTCCAAAAATTACGAATCTCCAGAAATCTCAGCAAATATTTTTTCACCCAAACTGGATGATACTTTAAGGTAATGATCAGTACACGAAGGCGACTTGGTTCCCCAAATTTCGTTCTTCTACGTTGAAGCGTTCATTTCCAGTAACAGTTTGAATTTTTAGGATTCACTCTGTTTTCTCCTATATTGATAGATGTATTTGGAACTCTAAATCCAACACGGTTTGTGCTAGCTTCTTGAAACTTGACACAGTAAAGTAGTTTCACGTTCTATCTCTATGTTTTGTTTCCTCTTGATGTAGCCCTAAGCACTGACTGGAGAGAAACACTTTCATGGAAAGGGGTTGCCAAGCTTCTAAAAATTACGAATCTCCAGAAATCTCAGCAAATATTTTTTCACCCAAACTGGATGATACTTTCAGGTAATGATCAGTACACGAAGGCGACTTGGTTCCCCAAATTTCGTTCTTCTATGTTGAAGCGTTCATTTCCAGTAACAGTTTGAATTTTTAGGTTTCACTCTGTTTTCTCCTATATTGATAGATGTATCTGGAACTCTAAATCCAACACGGTTTGTGCTAGCTTCTTGAAACTTGACACAGTAAAGTAGTTTCACGTTCTATCTCTATGTTTTGTTTCCTCTTGATGTAGCCCTAAGCACTGACTGGCGAGAAACACTTTCATGGAAAGGGGTTGCCAAGCTTCCAAAAATTACGAATCTCCAGAAATCTCAGCAAATACTTTTTCACCCAAACTGGATGATACTTTCAGGTAATGATCAGTACACTAAGGCGACTTGGTTCCCCAAATTTCGTTCTTCTATGTTGAAGCGTTCATTTCCAGTAACAGTTTGAATTTTTAGGTATCACTCTGTTTTCTCCTATATTGATACATGTACTTGGAACTCTAAATCCAACACGGATTGTGCTAGCTTCTTGAAACTTGACACAGTAAAGTAGTTTCACGTTCTATCTCTATGTTTTGTTTCCTCTTGATGTAGCCCTAAGCACTGACTGGCGAGAAACACTTTCATGGAAAGGGGTTGCCAAGCTTCCAAAAATTACGAATCTCCAGAAATCTCAGCAAATATTTTTTCACCCAAACTGGATGATACTTTCAGGTAATGATCAGTACACTAAGGCGACTTGGTTCCCCAAATTTCGTTCTTCTACGTTGAAGCGTTCATTTCCAGTAACAGTTTGAATTTTTAGGTTTCACTCTGTTTTCTCCTATATTGATACATGTATTTGGAACTCTAAATCCAACACGGTTTGTGCTAGCTTCTTGAAACTTGACACAGTAAAGTAGTTTCACGTTCTATCTCTAAGGTTTGTTTCCTCTTGATGTAGCCCTAAGCACTGACTGGAGAGAAACACTTTCATGGAAAGGGGTTGCCAAGCTTCCAAAAATTAGGAATCTCCAGAAATCTCAGCAAATATTTTTTCACCCAAACTGGATGATACTTTCAGGTAATGATCAGTACACGAAGGCGACTTGGTTCCCCAAATTTCATTCTTCTATGTTGAAGCGTTCATTTCCAGTAACAGTTTGAATTTTTAGGTTTCACTCTGTTTTCTCCTATATTGATAGATGTATCTGGAACTCTAAATCCAACACGTTTTGTGCTATCTTCTTGAAACTTGACACAGTAAAGTAGTTTCACGTTCTATCTCTATGTTTTGTTTCCTCTTGATGTAGCCCTAAGCAGTGACTGGCGAGAAACACTTTCATGGAAAGGGGTTGCCAAGCTTCCAAAAATTACGAATCTCCAGAAATCTCAGCAAATATTTTTTCACCCAAACTGGATGATACTGTCAGGTAATGAACAGTACACGAAGGCGACTCGGTTCCCCAAATTTCGTTTTTCTATGCTGAAGCGTTCATTTCCAGTAACAGTTTGAATTTTTAGGTTTCACTCTGTTTTCTCCTATATTGATAGATGTATTTGGAACTCTAAATCCAACACGGTTTGTGCTAGCTTCTTGAAACTTGACACAGTAAAGTAGTTTCACGTTCTATCTCTATGTTTTTTTTCCTCTTGATGTAGCCCTAAGCACTGACTGGCGAGAAACACTTTCATGGAAAGGGGTTGCCAAGCTTCCAAAAATTACGAATCTCCAGAAATCTCAGCCAATATTTTTTCACCCAAACTGGATGATACTTTCAGGTAATGATCAGTACACGAAGGCGACTTGGTTCCCCAAATTTCGTTCTTCTATGTTGAAGCGTTCATTTCCAGTAACAGTTTGAATTTTTAGGTTTCACTCTGTTTTCTCCTATATTGATAGATGTATCTGGAACTCTAAATCCAACACGGTTTGTGCTAGCTTCTTGAAACTTGACACAGTAAAGTAGTTTCACGTTCTATCTCTATGTTTTGTTTCCTCTTGATGTAGCCCTAAGCAGTGACTGGCGAGAAACACTTTCATGGAAAGGGGTTGCCAAGCTTCCAAAAATTACGAATCTCCAGAAATCTCAGCCAATATTTTTTCACCCAAACTGGATGATACTTTCAGGTAATGATCAGTACACGAAGGCGACTTGGTTCCCCAAATTTCGTTCTTCTATGTTGAAGCGTTCTTTTCCAGTAACACTTTGAATTTTTAGGTATCACTCTGTTTTCTCCTATATTGATACATGTACTTGGAACTCTAAATCCAACACGGTTTGTGCTAGCTTCTTGAAACTTGCCACAGTAAAGTAGTTTCACGTTCTATCTCTTTCGTTTGTTTCCTCTTGATGTAGCCCTAAGCACTGACTGGCGAGAAACACTTTCATGGAAAGGGGTTGCCCAGGTTCCAAAAATTACGAATCTCCAGAAATCGCAGCCAATATTTTTTCACCCAAACTAGATGATACTGTCAGGTAATGACCAGTACACTAAGGCGACTTGGTTCCCCAAATTCCGTTCTTCTATGTTGAAGCGTTCATTTCCAGTAACACTTTGAATTTTTAGGTATCACTCTGTTTTCTCCTATATTGATACATGAACTTGGAACTCTAAATCCAACACGGTTTGTGCTAGCTTCTTGAAACTTGACACAGTAAAGTAGTTTCACGTTCTATCTCTATGTTTTGTTTCCTCTTGATGTAGCCCTAAGCACTGACTGGCGAGAACACTTTCATGGAAAGGGGTTTCCAAGCTTCCAAAAATTACGAATCTCCAGAAATCTCAGCAAATATTTTTTCACCCAAACTGGATGATACTTTCAGGTAATGATCAGTACACTAAGGCGACTTGGTTCCCCAAATTTCGTTCTTCTATGTTGAAGCGTTCATTTCCAGTAACACTTTGAATTTTTAGGTATCACTCTGTTTTGTCCTATATTGATAGATGTATTTGGAACTCTAAATCCAACACGGTTTGTGCTAGCTTCTTGAAACTTGACACAGTAAAGTAGTTTCACGTTCTATCTCTATGTTTTGTTTCCTCTTGATGTAGCCCTAAGCAGTGACTGGCGAGAAACACTTTCATGGAAAGGGGTTGCCAAGCTTCCAAAAAATTACGAATCTCCAGAAATCTCAGCAAATATTTTTTCACCCAAACTGGATGATACTTTCAGGTAATGATCAGTACACTAAGGCGACTTGGTTCCCCAAATTTCGTTCTTCTACGTTGAAGCGTTCATTTCCAGTAACAGTTTGAATTTTTAGGTATCACTCTGTTTTCTCCTATATTGATACATGTACTTGGAACTCTAAATCCAACACGGTTTGTGCTAGCTTCTTGAAACTTGACACAGTAAAGTATTTTCACGTTCTATCTCTATGTTTTGTTTCCTCTTGATGTAGCCCTAAGCACTGACTGGCGAGAACACTTTCATGGAAAGGGGTTTCCAAGCTTCCAAAAATTACGAATCTCCAGAAATCTCAGCAAATATTTTTTCACCCAAACTGGATGATACTGTCAGGTAATGATCAGTACACTAAGGCGACTTGGTTCCCCAAATTTCGTTCTTGTATGTTGAAGCGTTCATTTCCAGTAACAGTTTGAATTTTTAGGTATCACTCTGTTTTGTCCTATATTGATAGATGTATTTGGAACTCTAAATCCAACACGGTTTGTGCTAGTTTCTTGAAACTTGACACAGTAAAGTAGTTTCACGTTCTATCTCTATGTTTTGTTTCCTCTTGATGTAGCCCTAAGCAGTGACTGGCGAGAAACACTTTCATGGAAAGGGGTTTCCAAGCTTCCAAAAATTACGAATCCCCAGAAATCTCAGCCAATATTTTTTCACCCAAACTGGATGATACTTTCAGGTAATGATCAGTACACTAAGGCGACTTGGTTCCCCAAATTTCGTTCTTCTACGTTGAAGCGTTCATTTCCAGTAACAGTTTGAATTTTTAGGTTTCACTCTGTTTTCTCCTATATTGATAGATGTATCTGGAACTCTAAATCCGACACGGTTTGTGCTAGCTTCTTGAAACTTGACACAGTAAAGTAGTTTCACGTTCTATCTCTATGTTTTGTTTCCTCTTGATGTAGCCCTAAGCAGTGACTGCCGAGAAACACTTTCATGGAAAGGGGTTGCCAAGCTTCCAAAATTTACGAATCTCCAGAAATCTCAGCAAATATTTTTTCACCCTAACAGGATGATACTTTCAGGTAATGATCAGTACACTAAGGCGACTTGGTTCCCCAAATTTCGTTCTTCTATGTTGAAGCGTTCATTTCCAGTAACAGTTTGAATTTTTAGGTATCACTCTGTTTTCTCCTATATTGATACATGTACTTGGAACTCTAAATCCGACAGGGTTTGTGCTAGCTTCTTGAAACTTGACACAGTAAAGTAGTTTCACGTTCTATCACTATGGATTGTTTCCTCTTGTTGTAGCCCTAAGCACTGACTGGCGAGAAACACTTTCATGGAAAGGGGTTGCCAAGCTTCCAAAAATTACGAATCTCCAGAAATCTCAGCAAATATTTTTTCACCCAAACTGGATGATACTTTCAGGTAATGATCAGTACACGAAGGCGACTTGGTTCCCCAAATTTCGTTTTTCTATGCTGAAGCGTTCATTTCCAGTAACAGTTTGAATTTTTAGGTTTCACTCTGTTTTCTCCTATATTGATAGATGTATTTGGAACTCTAAATCCAACACGGTTTGTGCTAGCTTCTTGAAACTTGACACAGTGAAGTAGTTTCACGTTCTATCTCTATGGTTTGTTTCCTCTTGATGTAGCCCTAAGCACTGACTGGCGAGAAACACTTTCATGGAAAGGGGTTGCCAAGCTTCCAAAAATTACGAATCTCCAGTAATCTCAGCAAATATTTTTTCACCCAAACTGGATGATACTTTCAGGTAATGATCAGTACACTAAGGCGACTTGGTTCCCCAAATTTCGTTCTTCTATGTTGAAGCGTTCATTTCCAGTAACACTTTGAATTTTTAGGTATCACTCTGTTTTCTCCTATATTGATAGATGTATTTGGAACTCTAAATCCAACACGGTTTGTGCTAGCTTCTTGAAACTTGACACAGTAAAGTAGTTTCACGTTCTATCTCTATGTTTTGTTTCCTCTTGATGTAGCCCTAAGCAGTGACTGGCGAGAAACACTTTCATGGAAAGGGGTTTCCAAGCTTCCAAAAATTACGAATCCCCAGAAATCTCAGCCAATATTTTTTCACCCAAACTGGATGATACTTTCAGGTAATGATCAGTACACTAAGGCGACTTGGTTCCCCAAATTTCGTTCTTCTATGTTGAAGCGTTCATTTCCAGTAACAGATTGAATTTTTAGGTATCACTCTGTTTTCTCCTATATTGATACATGTACTTGGAACTCTAAATCCAACACGGTTTGTGCTAGCTTCTTGAAACTTGACACAGTAAAGTAGTTTCACGTTCTATCTCTATGGTTTGTTTCCTTTTGATGTAGCCCTAAGCACTGACTGGCGAGAAACACATTCATGGAAAGGGGTTGCCAAGCTTCCAAAAATTACGAATCTCCAGAAATCTCAGCCAATATTTTTTCACCCAAACTGGATGATACTTTCAGGTAATGATCAGTACACGAAGGCGACTTGGTTCCCCAAATTTCCTTCTTCTATGTTGAAGCGTTCATGTCCAGTAACACTTTGAATTTTTAGGTATCACTCTGTTTTCTCCTATATTGATAGATGTATATGGAACTCTAAATCCAACACGGTTTGTGCTAGCTTCTTGAAACTTGACAAAGTAAAGTAGTTTCACGTTCTATCTCTATGTTTTGTTTCCTCTTGATGTAGCCCTAAGCAGTGACTGGCGAGAAACACTTTCATGGAAAGGGGTTTCCAAGCTTCCAAAAATTACGAATCTCCAGAAATCTCAGCAAATATTTTTTCACCCAAACTGGATGATACTTTCAGGTAATGATCAGTACACTAAGGCGACTTGGTTCCCCAAATTTCGTTCTTCTATGTTGAAGCGTTCATTTCCAGTAACAGTTTGAATTTTTAGGTATCACTCTGTTTTCTCCTATATTGATACATGTACTTGGAACTCTAAATCCAACACGGTTTGTGCCAGCTTCTTGAAACTTGACACAGTAAAGTAGTTTCACGTTCTATCTCTATGTTTTGTTTCCTCTTGATGTAGCCCTAAGCACTGACTGGCGAGAAACACTTTCATGGAAAGGGGTTGCCAAGCTTCCAAAAATTACGAATCCCCAGAAATCTCAGCAAATATTTTTTCACCCAAACTGGATGATACATTCAGGTAATGAACAGTACACTAAGGCGACTTGGTTCCCCAAATTTCGTTCTTCTACGTTGAAGCGTTCATTTCCAGTAACAGTTTGAATTTTTAGGTTTCACTCTGTTTTCTCCTATATTGATAGATGTATTTGGAACTCTAAATCCAACACGGTTTGTGCTAGCTTCTTGAAACTTGACACAGTAAAGTAGTTTCACGTTCTATCTCTATGTTTTGTTTCCTCTTGATGTAGCCCTAAGCAGTGACTGGCGAGAAACACTTTCATGGAAAGGGGTTGCCAAGCTTCCAAAAATTACGAATCTCCAGAAATCTCAGCAAATACTTTTTCACCCAAACTGGATGATACTGTCAGGTAATGATCAGTACACGAAGGCGACTTGGTTCCCCAAATTTCGTTTTTCTATGCTGAAGCGTTCATTTCCAGTAACAGTTTGAATTTTTAGGTATGACTCTGTTTTCTCCTATATTGATACATGTACTTGGAACTCTAAATCCAACACGGTTTGTGCTAGCTTCTTGAAACTTGACACAGTAAAGTAGTTTCACGTTCTATCTCTATGTTTTGTTTCCTCTTGATGTAGCCCTAAGCACTGACTGGCGAGAAACACTTTCAAGGAAAGGGGTTGCCAAGCTTCCAAAAATTACAAATCTCCAGAAATCTCAGCAAATACTTTTTCATCCAAACTGGATGATACTTTCAGGTAATGATCAGTACACTAAGGCGACTTGCTTCCCCAAATTTCGTTCTTCTATGTTGAAGCGTTCATTTCCAGTAACACTTTGAATTTTTAGGTATCACTCTGTTTTCTCCTATATTGATACATGTACTTGGAACTCTAAATCCAACACGGTTTGTGCTAGATTCTTGAAACTTGACACAGTAAAGTAGTTTCACTTTCTATCTCTATGGTTTGTTTCCTCTTGATGTAGCCCTAAGCACTGACTGGCGAGAAACACTTTCATGGAAAGGGGTTGCCCAGCTTCCAAAAATTACGAATCTCCAGAAATGGCAGCCAATATTTTTTCACCCAAACTGGATGATACTGTCAGGTAATGACCAGTACACTAAGGCGACTTGGTTCCCCAAATTTCGTTCTTGTATTTTGAAGCGTTCATTTCCAGTAACACTTTGAATTTTTAGGTATCACTCTGTTTTCTCCTATATTGATACATGTACTTGGAACTCTAATTCCAACACGGTTTGTGCTAGCTTCTTGAAACTTGACACAGTAAAGTAGTTTCACGTTCTATCTCTATGTTTTGTTTCCTCTTGATGTAGCCCTAAGCACTGACTGGCGAGAAACACTTTCATGGAAAGGGGTTGCCAAGCTTCCAAAAATTACGAATCTCCAGAAATCTCAGCAAATATTTTTTCACCCAAACTGGATGATACTTTAAGGTAATGATCAGTACACGAAGGCGACTTGGTTCCCCAAATTTCGTTCTTCTACGTTGAAGCGTTCATTTCCAGTAACAGTTTGAATTTTTAGGATTCACTCTGTTTTCTCCTATATTGATAGATGTATTTGGAACTCTAAATCCAACACGGTTTGTGCTAGCTTCTTGAAACTTGACACAGTAAAGTAGTTTCACGTTCTATCTCTATGTTTTGTTTCCTCTTGATGTAGCCCTAAGCACTGACTGGAGAGAAACACTTTCATGGAAAGGGGTTGCCAAGCTTCTAAAAATTACGAATCTCCAGAAATCTCAGCAAATATTTTTTCACCCAAACTGGATGATACTTTCAGGTAATGATCAGTACACGAAGGCGACTTGGTTCCCCAAATTTCGTTCTTCTATGTTGAAGCGTTCATTTCCAGTAACAGTTTGAATTTTTAGGTTTCACTCTGTTTTCTCCTATATTGATAGATGTATCTGGAACTCTAAATCCAACACGGTTTGTGCTAGCTTCTTGAAACTTGACACAGTAAAGTAGTTTCACGTTCTATCTCTATGTTTTGTTTCCTCTTGATGTAGCCCTAAGCACTGACTGGCGAGAAACACTTTCATGGAAAGGGGTTGCCAAGCTTCCAAAAATTACGAATCTCCAGAAATCTCAGCAAATACTTTTTCACCCAAACTGGATGATACTTTCAGGTAATGATCAGTACACTAAGGCGACTTGGTTCCCCAAATTTCGTTCTTCTATGTTGAAGCGTTCATTTCCAGTAACAGTTTGAATTTTTAGGTATCACTCTGTTTTCTCCTATATTGATACATGTACTTGGAACTCTAAATCCAACACGGATTGTGCTAGCTTCTTGAAACTTGACACAGTAAAGTAGTTTCACGTTCTATCTCTATGTTTTGTTTCCTCTTGATGTAGCCCTAAGCACTGACTGGCGAGAAACACTTTCATGGAAAGGGGTTGCCAAGCTTCCAAAAATTACGAATCTCCAGAAATCTCAGCAAATATTTTTTCACCCAAACTGGATGATACTTTCAGGTAATGATCAGTACACTAAGGCGACTTGGTTCCCCAAATTTCGTTCTTCTACGTTGAAGCGTTCATTTCCAGTAACAGTTTGAATTTTTAGGTTTCACTCTGTTTTCTCCTATATTGATACATGTATTTGGAACTCTAAATCCAACACGGTTTGTGCTAGCTTCTTGAAACTTGACACAGTAAAGTAGTTTCACGTTCTATCTCTAAGGTTTGTTTCCTCTTGATGTAGCCCTAAGCACTGACTGGAGAGAAACACTTTCATGGAAAGGGGTTGCCAAGCTTCCAAAAATTAGGAATCTCCAGAAATCTCAGCAAATATTTTTTCACCCAAACTGGATGATACTTTCAGGTAATGATCAGTACACGAAGGCGACTTGGTTCCCCAAATTTCATTCTTCTATGTTGAAGCGTTCATTTCCAGTAACAGTTTGAATTTTTAGGTTTCACTCTGTTTTCTCCTATATTGATAGATGTATCTGGAACTCTAAATCCAACACGTTTTGTGCTATCTTCTTGAAACTTGACACAGTAAAGTAGTTTCACGTTCTATCTCTATGTTTTGTTTCCTCTTGATGTAGCCCTAAGCAGTGACTGGCGAGAAACACTTTCATGGAAAGGGGTTGCCAAGCTTCCAAAAATTACGAATCTCCAGAAATCTCAGCAAATATTTTTTCACCCAAACTGGATGATACTGTCAGGTAATGAACAGTACACGAAGGCGACTCGGTTCCCCAAATTTCGTTTTTCTATGCTGAAGCGTTCATTTCCAGTAACAGTTTGAATTTTTAGGTTTCACTCTGTTTTCTCCTATAATGATAGATGTATTTGGAACTCTAAATCCAACACGGTTTGTGCTAGCTTCTTGAAACTTGACACAGTAAAGTAGTTTCACGTTCTATCTCTATGTTTTTTTTCCTCTTGATATAGCCCTAATCAGTGACTGGCGAGAAACACTTTCATGGAAAGGGGTTGCCAAGCTTCCAAAAATTACGAATCTCCAGAAATCTCAGCCAATATTTTTTCACCCAAACTGGATGATACTTTCAGGTAATGATCAGTACACTAAGGCGACTTGGTTCCCCAAATTTCGTTCTTCTATGTTGAAGCGTTCATTTCCAGTAACAGTTTGAATTTTTAGGTTTCACTCTGTTTTCTCCTATATTGATAGATGTATCTGGAACTCTAAATCCAACACGGTTTGTGCTAGCTTCTTGAAACTTGACACAGTAAAGTAGTTTCACGTTCTATCTCTATGTTTTGTTTCCTCTTGATGTAGCCCTAAGCAGTGACTGGCGAGAAACACTTTCATGGAAAGGGGTTGCCAAGCTTCCAAAAATTACGAATCTCCAGAAATCTCAGCAAATATTTTTTCACCCAAACTGGATGATACTGTCAGGTAATGATCAGTACACGAAGGCGACTTGGTTCCCCAAATTTCGTTCTTCTATGTTGAAGCGTTCTTTTCCAGTAACACTTTGAATTTTTAGGTATCACTCTGTTTTCTCCTATATTGATACATGTACTTGGAACTCTAAATCCAACACGGTTTGTGCTAGCTTCTTGAAACTTGCCACAGTAAAGTAGTTTCACGTTCTATCTCTTTCGTTTGTTTCCTCTTGATGTAGCCCTAAGCACTGACTGGCGAGAAACACTTTCATGGAAAGGGGTTGCCCAGGTTCCAAAAATTACGAATCTCCAGAAATCGCAGCCAATATTTTTTCACCCAAACTAGATGATACTGTCAGGTAATGACCAGTACACTAAGGCGACTTGGTTCCCCAAATTCCGTTCTTCTATGTTGAAGCGTTCATTTCCAGTAACACTTTGAATTTTTAGGTATCACTCTGTTTTCTCCTATATTGATACATGAACTTGGAACTCTAAATCCAACACGGTTTGTGCTAGCTTCTTGAAACTTGACACAGTAAAGTAGTTTCACGTTCTATCTCTATGTTTTGTTTCCTCTTGATGTAGCCCTAAGCACTGACTGGCGAGAACACTTTCATGGAAAGGGGTTTCCAAGCTTCCAAAAATTACGAATCTCCAGAAATCTCAGCAAATATTTTTTCACCCAAACTGGATGATACTTTCAGGTAATGATCAGTACACTAAGGCGACTTGGTTCCCCAAATTTCGTTCTTCTATGTTGAAGCGTTCATTTCCAGTAACACTTTGAATTTTTAGGTATCACTCTGTTTTGTCCTATATTGATAGATGTATTTGGAACTCTAAATCCAACACGGTTTTTGCTAGCTTCTTGAAACTTGACACAGTAAAGTAGTTTCACGTTCTATCTCTATGTTTTGTTTCCTCTTGATGTAGCCCTAAGCAGTGACTGGCGAGAAACACTTTCATGGAAAGGGGTTGCCAAGCTTCCAAAAAATTACGAATCTCCAGAAATCTCAGCAAATATTTTTTCACCCAAACTGGATGATACTTTCAGGTAATGATCAGTACACTAAGGCGACTTGGTTCCCCAAATTTCGTTCTTCTACGTTGAAGCGTTCATTTCCAGTAACAGTTTGAATTTTTAGGTATCACTCTGTTTTCTCCTATATTGATACATGTACTTGGAACTCTAAATCCAACACGGTTTGTGCTAGCTTCTTGAAACTTGACACAGTAAAGTATTTTCACGTTCTATCTCTATGTTTTGTTTCCTCTTGATGTAGCCCTAAGCACTGACTGGCGAGAACACTTTCATGGAAAGGGGTTTCCAAGCTTCCAAAAATTACGAATCTCCAGAAATCTCAGCAAATATTTTTTCACCCAAACTGGATGATACTGTCAGGTAATGATCAGTACACTAAGGCGACTTGGTTCCCCAAATTTCGTTCTTGTATGTTGAAGCGTTCATTTCCAGTAACAGTTTGAATTTTTAGGTATCACTCTGTTTTGTCCTATATTGATAGATGTATTTGGAACTCTAAATCCAACACGGTTTGTGCTAGTTTCTTGAAACTTGACACAGTAAAGTAGTTTCACGTTCTATCTCTATGTTTTGTTTCCTCTTGATGTAGCCCTAAGCAGTGACTGGCGAGAAACACTTTCATGGAAAGGGGTTGCCAAGCTTCCAAAAAATTACGAATCTCCAGAAATCTCAGCAAATATTTTTTCACCCAAACTGGATGATACTTTCAGGTAATGATCAGTACACTAAGGCGACTTGGTTCCCCAAATTTCGTTCTTCTACGTTGAAGCGTTCATTTCCAGTAACAGTTTGAATTTTTAGGTTTCACTCTGTTTTCTCCTATATTGATAGATGTATTTGGAACTCTAAATCCAACACGGTTTGTGCTAGCTTCTTGAAACTTGACACAGTAAAGTAGTTTCACGTTCTATCTCTATGGTTTGTTTCCTCTTGATGTAGCCCTAAGCACTGACTGGAGAGAAACACTTTCATGCAAAGGGGTTTCCAAGCTTCCAAAAATTACGAATCTCCAGAAATCTCAGCAAATATTTTTTCACCCAAACTGGATGATACTTTCAGGTAATGATCAGTACACGAAGGCGACTTGGTTCCCCAAATTTCGTTCTTCTATGTTGAAGCGTTCATTTCCAGTAACAGTTTGAATTTTTAGGTTTCACTCTGTTTTCTCCTATATTGATAGATGTATCTGGAACTCTAAATCCAACACGGTTTGTGCTAGCTTCTTGAAACTTGACACAGTAAAGTAGTTTCACGTTCTATCTCTATGTTTTGTTTCCTCTTGATGTAGCCCTAAGCAGTGACTGGCGAGAAACACTTTCATGGAAAGGGGTTGCCAAGCTTCCAAAAATTACGAATCTCCAGAAATCTCAGCAAATATTTTTTCACCCAAACTGGATGATACTGTCAGGTAATGATCAGTACACGAAGGCGACTTGGTTCCCCAAATTTCGTTCTTCTATGTTGAAGCGTTCTTTTCCAGTAACACTTTGAATTTTTAGGTATCACTCTGTTTTCTCCTATATTGATACATGTACTTGGAACTCTAAATCCAACACGGTTTGTGCTAGCTTCTTGAAACTTGCCACAGTAAAGTAGTTTCACGTTCTATCTCTTTCGTTTGTTTCCTCTTGATGTAGCCCTAAGCACTGACTGGCGAGAAACACTTTCATGGAAAGGGGTTGCCCAGGTTCCAAAAATTACGAATCTCCAGAAATCGCAGCCAATATTTTTTCACCCAAACTAGATGATACTGTCAGGTAATGACCAGTACACTAAGGCGACTTGGTTCCCCAAATTCCGTTCTTCTATGTTGAAGCGTTCATTTCCAGTAACACTTTGAATTTTTAGGTATCACTCTGTTTTCTCCTATATTGATACATGAACTTGGAACTCTAAATCCAACACGGTTTGTGCTAGCTTCTTGAAACTTGACACAGTAAAGTAGTTTCACGTTCTATCTCTATGTTTTGTTTCCTCTTGATGTAGCCCTAAGCACTGACTGGCGAGAACACTTTCATGGAAAGGGGTTTCCAAGCTTCCAAAAATTACGAATCTCCAGAAATCTCAGCAAATATTTTTTCACCCAAACTGGATGATACTTTCAGGTAATGATCAGTACACTAAGGCGACTTGGTTCCCCAAATTTCGTTCTTCTATGTTGAAGCGTTCATTTCCAGTAACACTTTGAATTTTTAGGTATCACTCTGTTTTGTCCTATATTGATAGATGTATTTGGAACTCTAAATCCAACACGGTTTGTGCTAGCTTCTTGAAACTTGACACAGTAAAGTAGTTTCACGTTCTATCTCTATGTTTTGTTTCCTCTTGATGTAGCCCTAAGCAGTGACTGGCGAGAAACACTTTCATGGAAAGGGGTTGCCAAGCTTCCAAAAAATTACGAATCTCCAGAAATCTCAGCAAATATTTTTTCACCCAAACTGGATGATACTTTCAGGTAATGATCAGTACACTAAGGCGACTTGGTTCCCCAAATTTCGTTCTTCTACGTTGAAGCGTTCATTTCCAGTAACAGTTTGAATTTTTAGGTATCACTCTGTTTTCTCCTATATTGATACATGTACTTGGAACTCTAAATCCAACACGGTTTGTGCTAGCTTCTTGAAACTTGACACAGTAAAGTAGTTTCACGTTCTATCTCTATGGTTTGTTTCCTCTTGATGTAGCCCTAAGCACTGACTGGCGAGAACACTTTCATGGAAAGGGGTTTCCAAGCTTCCAAAAATTACGAATCTCCAGAAATCTCAGCAAATATTTTTTCACCCAAACTGGATGATACTGTCAGGTAATGATCAGTACACTAAGGCGACTTGGTTCCCCAAATTTCGTTCTTCTATGTTGAAGCGTTCATTTCCAGTAACAGTTTGAATTTTTAGGTATCACTCTGTTTTCTCCTATATTGATACATGTACTTGGAACTCTAAATCCAACACGGTTTGTGCTAGCTTCTTGAAACTTGACACAGTAAAGTAGTTTCACGTTCTATCTCTATGTTTTGTTTCCTCTTGATGTAGCCCTAAGCAGTGACTGGCGAGAAACACTTTCATGGAAAGGGGTTGCCAAGCTTCCAAAAAATTACGAATCTCCAGAAATCTCAGCAAATATTTTTTCACCCAAACTGGATGATACTTTCAGGTAATGATCAGTACACTAAGGCGACTTGGTTCCCCAAATTTCGTTCTTCTACGTTGAAGCGTTCATTTCCAGTAACAGTTTGAATTTTTAGGTATCACTCTGTTTTCTCCTATATTGATACATGTACTTGGAACTCTAAATCCAACACGGTTTGTGCTAGCTTCTTGAAACTTGACACAGTAAAGTAGTTTCACGTTCTATCTCTATGTTTTGTTTCCTCTTGATGTAGCCCTAAGCACTGACTGGCGAGAACACTTTCATGGAAAGGGGTTTCCAAGCTTCCAAAAATTACGAATCTCCAGAAATCTCAGCAAATATTTTTTCACCCAAACTGGATGATACTGTCAGGTAATGATCAGTACACGAAGGCGACTTGGTTCCCCAAATTTCGTTCTTCTATGTTGAAGCGTTCATTTCCAGTAACACTTTGAATTTTTAGGTAGCACTCTGTTTTGTCCTATATTGATAGATGTATTTGGAACTCTAAATCCAACACGGTTTGTGCTAGCTTCTTGAAACTTGACATAGTAAAGTAGTTTCACGTTCTATCTCTATGTTTTGTTTCCTCTTGATGTAGCCCTAAGCAGTGACTGGCGAGAAACACTTTCATGGAAAGGGGTTGCCAAGCTTCCAAAAAATTACGAATCTCCAGAAATCTCAGCAAATATTTTTTCACCCAAACTGGATGATACTTTCAGGTAATGATCAGTACACGAAGGCGACTTGGTTCCCCAAATTTCGTTCTTCTATGTTGAAGCGTTCATTTCCAGTAACACTTTGAATTTTTAGGTAGCACTCTGTTTTGTCCTATATTGATAGATGTATTTGGAACTCTAAATCCAACACGGTTTGTGCTAGCTTCTTGAAACTTGACACAGTAAAGTAGTTTCACGTTCTATCTCTATGTTTTGTTTCCTCTTGATGTAGCCCTAAGCAGTGACTGGCGAGAAACACTTTCATGGAAAGGGGTTGCCAAGCTTCCAAAAAATTACGAATCTCCAGAAATCTCAGCAAATATTTTTTCACCCAAACTGGATGATACTTTCAGGTAATGATCAGTACACTAAGGCGACTTGGTTCCCCAAATTTCGTTCTTCTACGTTGAAGCGTTCATTTCCAGTAACAGTTTGAATTTTTAGGTATCACTCTGTTTTCTCCTATATTGATACATGTACTTGGAACTCTAAATCCGACACGGTTTGTGCAAGCTTCTTGAAACTTGACACAGTAAAGTAGTTTCACGTTCTATCTCTATGGATTGTTTCCTCTTGTTGTAGCCCTAAGCACTGACTGGCGAGAAACACTTTCATGGAAAGGGGTTTCCAAGCTTCCAAAAATTACGAATCTCCAGAAATCTCAGCAAATATTTTTTCACCCAAACTGGATGATACTTTCAGGTAATGATCAGTACACTAAGGCGACTTGGTTCCCCAAATTTCGTTCTTCTATGTTGAAGCGTTCATTTCCAGTAACAGTTTGAATTTTTAGGTATCACTCTGTTTTCTCCTATATTGATAGATGTATTTGGAACTCTAAATCCAACACGGTTTGTGCTAGCTTCTTGAAACTTGACACAGTAAAGTAGTTTCACGTTCTATCTCTATGTTTTGTTTCCTCTTGATGTAGCCCTAAGCAGTGACTGGCGAGAAACCCTTTCATGGAAAGGGGTTTCCAAGCTTCCAAAAATTACGAATCCCCAGAAATTTCAGCCAATATTTTTTCACCGAAACTGGATGATACTTTCAGGTAATGATCAGTACACTAAGGCGACTTGGTTCCCCAAATTTCGTTCTTCTATGTTGAAGCGTTCATGTCCAGTAACACTTTGAATTTTTAGGTATCACTCTGTTTTCTCCTATATTGATAGATGTATTTGGAACTCTAAATCCAACACGGTTTGTGCTAGCTTCTTGAAACTTGACAAAGTAAAGTAGTTTCACGTTCTATCTCTATGTTTTGTTTCCTCTTGATGTAGCCCTAAGCAGTGACTGGCGAGAAACACTTTCATGAAAAGGGGTTTCCAAGCTTCCAAAAATTACGAATCTCCAGAAATCTCAGCCAATATTTTTTCACCCAAACTGGATGATACTTTCAGGTAATGATCAGTACACTAAGGCGACTTGGTTCCCCAAATTTCGTTCTTCTATGTTGAAGCGTTCATTTCCAGTAACAGTTTGAATTTTTAGGTATCACTCTGTTTTCTCCTATATTGATACATGTACTTGGAACTCTAAATCCAACACGGTTTGTGCCAGCTTCTTGAAACTTGACACAGTAAAGTAGTTTCACGTTCTATCTCTATGTTTTGTTTCCTCTTGATGTAGCCCTAAGCACTGACTGGCGAGAAACACTTTCATGGAAAGGGGTTGCCAAGCTTCCAAAAATTACGAATCTCCAGAAATCTCAGCAAATATTTTTTCACCCAAACTGGATGATACTTTCAGGTATGATCAGTACACTAAGGCGACTTGGTTCCCCAAATTTCGTTCTTCTACGTTGAAGCGTTCATTTCCAGTAACAGTTTGAATTTTTAGGTTTCACTCTGTTTTCTCCTATATTGATAGATGTATCTGGAACTCTAAATCCGACA
Source organism: Spermophilus citellus (assembly GCF_964194105.1). Lineage (NCBI taxonomy): Eukaryota > Metazoa > Chordata > Mammalia > Rodentia > Sciuridae > Spermophilus > Spermophilus citellus. Next base: position 49,432,738 of record NC_138187.1, on the reverse strand, counting down.
CGGTTTGTGCTAGCTTCTTGAAACTTGACACAGTAAAGTAGTTTCACGTTCTATCTCTATGTTTTGTTTCCTCTTGATGTAGCCCTAAGCAGTGACTGCCGAGAAACACTTTCATGGAAAGGGGTTGCCAAGCTTCCAAAATTTACGAATCTCCAGAAATCTCAGCAAATATTTTTTCACCCTAACAAGATGATACTTTCAGGTAATGATCAGTACACTAAGGCGACTTGGTTCCCCAAATTTCGTTCTTCTATGTTGAAGCGTTCATTTCCAGTAACAGTTTGAATTTTTAGGTATCACTCTGTTTTCTCCTATATTGATACATGTACTTGGAACTCTAAATCCGACAGGGTTTGTGCTAGCTTCTTGAAACTTGACACAGTAAAGTAGTTTCACGTTCTATCACTATGGATTGTTTCCTCTTGTTGTAGCCCTAAGCACTGACTGGCGAGAAACACTTTCATGGAAAGGGGTTGCCAAGCTTCCAAAAATTACGAATCTCCAGAAATCTCAGCAAATATTTTTTCACCCAAACTGGATGATACTTTCAGGTAATGATCAGTACACGAAGGCGACTTGGTTCCCCAAATTTCGTTTTTCTATGCTGAAGCGTTCATTTCCAGTAACAGTTTGAATTTTTAGGTTTCACTCTGTTTTCTCCTATATTGATAGATGTATTTGGAACTCTAAATCCAACACGGTTTGTGCTAGCTTCTTGAAACTTGACACAGTGAAGTAGTTTCACGTTCTATCTCTATGGTTTGTTTCCTCTTGATGTAGCCCTAAGCACTGACTGGCGAGAAACACTTTCATGGAAAGGGGTTGCCAAGCTTCCAAAAATTACGAATCTCCAGTAATCTCAGCAAATATTTTTTCACCCAAACTGGATGATACTTTCAGGTAATGATCAGTACACTAAGGCGACTTGGTTCCCCAAATTTCGTTCTTCTATGTTGAAGCGTTCATTTCCAGTAACACTTTGAATTTTTAGGTATCACTCTGTTTTCTCCTATATTGATAGATGTATTTGGAACTCTAAATCCAACACGGTTTGTGCTAGCTTCTTGAAACTTGACACAGTAAAGTAGTTTCACGTTCTATCTCTATGTTTTGTTTCCTCTTGATGTAGCCCTAAGCAGTGACTGGCGAGAAACACTTTCATGGAAAGGGGTTTCCAAGCTTCCAAAAATTACGAATCCCCAGAAATCTCAGCCAATATTTTTTCACCCAAACTGGATGATACTTTCAGGTAATGATCAGTACACGAAGGCGACTTGGTTCCCCAAATTTCGTTCTTCTACGTTGAAGCGTTCATTTCCAGTAACAGTTTGAATTTTTAGGTTTCACTCTGTTTTCTCCTATATTGATAGATGTATCTGGAACTCTAAATCCAACACGGTTTGTGCTAGCTTCTTGAAACTTGACACAGTAAAGTAGTTTCACGTTCTATCTCTATGGTTTGTTTCCTCTTGATGTAGCCCTAAGCACTGACTGGCGAGAAACACTTTCATGGAAAGGGGTTGCCAAGCTTCCAAAAATTACGAATCTCCAGAAATCTCAGCAAATATTTTTTCACCCAAACTGGATGATACTTTCAGGTAATGATCAGTACACTAAGGCGACTTGGTTCAGCAAATTTCGTTCTTCTACGTTGAAGCGTTCATTTCCAGTAACAGTTTGAATTTTTAGGTTTCACTCTGTTTTCTCCTATATTGATAGATGTATTTGGAACTCTAAATCCAACACGGTTTGTGCTAGCTTCTTGAAACTTGACACAGTAAAGTAGTTTCACGTTCTATCTCTATGGTTTGTTTCCTCTTGATGTAGCCCTAAGCACTGACTGGAGAGAAACACTTTCATGGAAAGGGGTTGCCAAGCTTCCAAAAATTACGAATCTCCAGAAATCTCAGCAAATATTTTTTCACCCAAATTGGATGATACTTTCAGGTAATGATCAGTACACGAAGGCGACTTGGTTCCCCAAATTTCGTTCTTCTATGTTGAAGCGTTCATTTCCAGTAACAGTTTGAATTTTTAGGTTTCACTCTGTTTTCTCCTATATTGATAGATGTATCTGGAACTCTAAATCCAACACGGTTTGTGCTAGCTTCTTGAAACTTGACACAGTAAAGTAGTTTCACGTTCTATCTCTATGTTTTGTTTCCTCTTGATTTAGCCCTAAGCAGTGACTGGCGAGAAACACTTTCATGGAAAGGGGTTGCCAAGCTTCCAAAAATTACGAATCTCTAGAAATCGCAGCCAATATTTTTTCACCCAAACTGGATGATACTTTCAGGTAATGATCAGTACACTAAGGCGACTTGGTTCCCCAAATTTCGTTCTTCTATGTTGAAGCGTTCATTTCCAGTAACAGTTTGAATTTTTAGGTATCACTCTGTTTTCTCCTATATTGATACATGTACTTGGAACTCTAAATCCAACACGGTTTGTGCTAGCTTCTTGAAACTTGACACAGTAAAGTAGTTTCACGTTCTATCTCTATGGTTTGTTTCCTCTTGATGTAGCCCTAAGCACTGACTGGCGAGAAAAACTTTCATGGAAAGGGGTTGCCAAGCTTCCAAAAATTACGAATCTCCAGAAATCTCAGCAAATATTTTTTCACCCAAACTGGATGATACTGTCTGGTAATGATCAGTACACTAAGGCGACTTGGTTCCCCAAATTTCGTTCTTCTATGTTGAAGCGTTCATTTCCAGTAACAGTTTGAATTTTTAGGTATCACTCTGTTTTCTCCTATATTGATACATGTACTTGGAACTCTAAATCCAACACGGTTTGTGCTAGCTTCTTGAAACTTGACACAGTAAAGTAGTTTCACGTTCTATCTCTGTTTTGTTTCCTCTTGATGTAGCCCTAAGCACAGACTGGCGAGAAACACTTTCATGGAAAGGGGTTGCCAAGCTTCCAAAAATTACGAATCTCCAGAAATCTCAGCAAATATTTTTTCACCCAAACTGGATGATACTTTCAGGTAATGATCAGTACACTAAGGCGACTTGGTTCCCCAAATTTCGTTCTTCTACGTTGAAGCGTTCATTTCCAGTAACAGTTTGAATTTTTAGGTTTCACTCTGTTTTCTCCTATATTGATAGATGTATTTGGAACTCTAAATCCAACACGGTTTGTGCTAGCTTCTTGAAACTTGACACAGTAAAGTAGTTTCACGTTCTATCTCTATGGTTTGTTTCCTCTTGATGTAGCCCTAAGCACTGACTGGAGAGAAACACTTTCATGGAAAGGGGTTTCCAAGCTTCCAAAAATTACGAATCCCCAGAAATCTCAGCCAATATTTTTTCACCCAAACTGGATGATACTTTCAGGTAATGATCAGTACACTAAGGCGACTTGGTTCCCCAAATTTCGTTCTTCTATGTTGAAGCGTTCATTTCCAGTAACAGTTTGAATTTTTAGGTTTCACTCTGTTTTCTTTTATATTGATAGATGTATCTGGAACTCTAAATCCAACACGGTTTGTGCTAGCTTCTTGAAACTTGACACAGTAAAGTAGTTTCACGTTCTATCTCTATGTTTTGTTTCCTCTTAATTTAGCCCTAAGCAGTGACTGGCGAGAAACACTTTCATGGAAAGGGGTTGCCAAGCTTCCAAAAATTACGAATCTCTAGAAATCGCAGAAATATTTTTTCACCCAAACTGGTTGATACTTTCAGGTAATGATCAGTACACTAAGGCGACTTGGTTCCCCAAATTTCGTTCTTCTATGTTGAAGCGTTCATTTCCAGTAACAGTTTGAATTTTTAGGTATCACTCTGTTTTCTCCTCTATTGATACATGTACTTGGAACTCTAAATCCCACACGGTTTGTGCTAGCTTCTTGAAACTTGACACAGTAAAGTAGTTTCACGTTCTATCTCTATGGTTTGTTTCCTCTTGCTGTAGCCCTAAGCACTGACTGGAGAGAAACACTTTCATGGAAAGGGGTTGCCAAGCTTCCAAAAATTACGAATCTCCAGAAATCTCAGCCAATATTTTTTCCCCCAAACTGGATGATACTTTCAGGTAATGATCAGTACACTAAGGCGACTTGGTTCCCCAAATTTTGTTCTTCTACGTTGAAGCGTTCATTTCCAGTAACAGTTTGAATTTTTGGGTTTCACTCTGTTTTCTCCTATATTGATAGATGTATTTGGAACTCTAAATCCAACACGGTTTGTGCTAGCTTCTTGAAACTTGACACAGTAAAGTAGTTTCACGTTCTATCTCTATGTTTTGTTTCCTCTTGATGTAGCCCTAAGCACTGACTGGAGAGAAACACTTTCATGGAAAGGGGTTGCCAAGCTTCCAAAAATTACGAATCTCCAGAAATCTCAGCAAATATTTTTTCACCAAAACTGGATGATACTTTCAGGTAATGATCAGTACACTAAGGCGACTTGGTTCCCCAAATTTCATTCTTCTATGTTGAAGCGTTCATTTCCAGTAACAGTTTGAATTTTTAGGTTTCACTCTGTTTTCTCCTATATTGATAGATGTATCTGGAACTCTAAATCCAACACGGTTTGTGCTAGCTTCTTGAAACTTGACACAGTAAAGTAGTTTCACGTTCTATCTCTATGTTTTGTTTCCTCTTGATTTAGCCCTAAGCAGTGACTGGCGAGAAACACTTTCATGGAAAGGGGTTGCCAAGCTTCCAAAAATTACGAATCTCGAGAAATCGCAGCCAATATTTTTTCACCCAAACTGGATGATACTTTCAGGTAATGATCAGTACACTAAGGCGACTTGGTTCCCCAAATTTCGTTCTTCTATGTTGAAGCGTTCATTTCCAGTAACAGTTTGAATTTTTAGGTATCACTCTGTTTTCTCCTATATTGATACATGTACTTGGAACTCTAAATCCAACACGGTTTGTGCTAGCTTCTTGAAACTTGACACAGTAAAGTAGTTTCACGTTCTATCTCTATGGTTTGTTTCCTCTTGATGTAGCCTTAAGCACTGACTGGAGAGAAACACTTTCATGGAAAGGGGTTGCCAAGCTTCCAAAAATTACGAATCTCCAGAAATCTCAGCAAATATTTTTTCACCCAAACTGGATGATACTTTCAGGTAATGATCAGTACACTAAGGCGACTTGGTTCCCCAAATTTCGTTCTTCTACGTTGAAGCGTTCATTTCCAGTAACAGTTTGAATTTTTAGGTTTCACTCTGTTTTCTCCTATATTGATAGATGTATTTGGAACTCTAAATCCAACACGGTTTGTGCTAGCTTCTTGAAACTTGACACAGTAAAGTAGTTTCACGTTCTATCTCTATGGTTTGTTTCCTCTTGATGTAGCCCTAAGCACTGACTGGAGAGAAACACTTTCATGGAAAGGGGTTGCCAAGCTTCCAAAAATTACGAATCTCCAGAAATCTCAGCAAATATTTTTTCACCCAAACTGGATGATACTTTCAGGTAATGATCAGTACACAAAGGCGACTTGGTTCCCCAAATTTCGTTCTTCTATGTTGAAGCGTTCATTTCCAGTAACAGTTTGAATTTTTAGGTATCACTCTGTTTTCTCCTATATTGATACATGTACTTGGAACTCTAAATCCAACACGGTTTGTGCTAGCTTCTTGAAACTTGACACAGTAAAGTAGTTTCACGTTCTATCTCTATGGTTTGTTTCCTCTTGATGTAGCCCTAAGCACTGACTGGCGAGAAACACTTTCATGGAAAGGGGTTGCGAAGCTTCCAAAAATTACGAATCTCCAGAAATCTCAGCAAATATTTTTTCACCCAAACTGGATGATACTGTCAGGTAATGATCAGTACACTAAGGCGACTTGGTTCCCCAAATTTCGTTCTTCTACGTTGAAGCGTTCATTTCCAGTAACAGTTTGAATTTTTAGGTTTCACTCTGTTTTCTCCTATATTGATAGATGTATCTGGAACTCTAAATCCAACACGGTTTGTGCTAGCTTCTTGAAACTTGACACAGTAAAGTAGTTTCACGTTCTATCTCTATGGTTTGTTTCCTCTTGATGTAGCCCTAAGCACTGACTGGCGAGAAACACTTTCATGGAAAGGGGTTGCCAAGCTTCCAAAAATTACGAATCTCCAGAAATCTCAGCAAATACTTTTTCACCCAAACTGGATGATACTGTCAGGTAATGATCAGTACACTAAGGCGACTTGGTTCCCCAAATTTCGTTCTTCTATGTTGAAGCGTTCATTTCCAGTAACACTTTGAATTTTTAGGTATCACTCTGTTTTCTCCTATATTGATACATGTACTTGGAACTCTAAATCCAACACGGTTTGTGCTAGCTTCTTGAAACTTGACACAGTAATGTAGTTTCACGTTCTATCTCTATGTTTTGTTTCCTCTTGATGTAGCCCTAAGCAGTGACTGCCGAGAAACACTTTCATGGAAAGGGGTTGCCAAGCTTCCAAAAATTACGAATCTCCAGAAATCTCAGCAAATATTTTTTCACCCTAACTGGATGATACTTTCAGGTAATGATCAGTACACTAAGGCGACTTGGTTCCCCAAATTTCGTTCTTCTATGTTGAAGCGTTCATTTCCAGTAACAGTTTGAATTTTTAGGTATCACTCTGTTTTCTCCTATATTGATACATGTACTTGGAACTCTAAATCCGACACGGTTTGTGCTAGCTTCTTGAAACTTGACACAGTAAAGTAGTTTCACGTTCTATCTCTATGGTTTGTTTCCTCTTGTTGTAGCCCTAAGCACTGACTGGCGAGAAACACTTTCATGGAAAGGGGTTGCCAAGCTTCCAAAAATTACGAATCTCCAGAAATCTCAGCCAATATTTTTTCACCCAAACTGGATGATACTTTCAGGTAATGATCAGTACACGAAGGCGACTTGGTTCCCCAAATTTCGTTCTTCTATGTTGAAGCGTTCATTTCCAGTAACAGTTTGAATTTTTAGGTATCACTCTGTTTTCTCCTATATTGATACATGTACTTGGAACTCTAAATCCAACACGGTTTGTGCTAGCTTCTTGAAACTTGACACAGTAAAGTAGTTTCACGTTCTATCTCTATGGTTTGTTTCCTCTTGATGTAGCCCTAAGCACTGACTGGAGAGAAACACTTTCATGGAAAGGGGTTGCCAAGCTTCCAAAAATTACGAATCTCCAGAAATCTCAGCAAATATTTTTTCACCCAAACTGGATGATACTGTCAGGTAATGATCAGTACACTAAGGCGACTTGGTTCCCCAAATTTCGTTCTTCTATGTTGAAGCGTTCATTTCCAGTAACAGTTTGAATTTTTAGGTATCACTCTGTTTTCTCCTATATTGATACATGTACTTGGAACTCTAAATCCAACACGGTTTGTGCTAGCTTCTTGAAACTTGACACAGTAAAGTAGTTTCACGTTCTATCTCTATGGTTTGTTTCCTCTTGATGTAGCCCTAAGCACTGACTGGAGAGAAACACTTTCATGGAAAGGGGTTGCCAAGCTTCCAAAAATTACGAATCTCCAGAAATCTCAGCCAATATTTTTTCACCCAAACTGGATGATACTTTCAGGTAATGATCAGTACACTAAGGCGACTTGGTTCAGCAAATTTCGTTCTTCTACGTTGAAGCGTTCATTTCCAGTAACAGTTTGAATTTTTAGGTTTCACTCTGTTTTCTCCTATATTGATAGATGTATTTGGAACTCTAAATCCAACACGGTTTGTGCTAGTTTCTTGAAACTTGACACAGTAAAGTAGTTTCACGTTCTATCTCTATGGTTTTTTTCCTCTTGATGTAGCCCTAAGCACTGACTGGAGAGAAACACTTTCATGGAAAGGGGTTGCCAAGCTTCCAAAAATTACGAATCTCCAGAAATCTCAGCAAATATTTTTTCACCCAAACTGGATGATACTTTCAGGTAATGATCAGTACACGAAGGCGACTTGGTTCCCCAAATTTCGTTCTTCTATGTTGAAGCGTTCATTTCCAGTAACAGTTTGAATTTTTAGGTTTCACTCTGTTTTCTCCTATATTGATAGATGTATCTGGAACTCTAAATCCAACACGGTTTGTGCTAGCTTCTTGAAACTTGACACAGTAAAGTAGTTTCACGTTCTATCTCTATGTTTTGTTTCCTCTTGATTTAGCCCTAAGCAGTAACTGGCGAGAAACACTTTCATGGAAAGGGGTTGCCAAGCTTCCAAAAATTACGAATCTCCAGAAATCTCAGCAAATATTTTTTCACCCAAACTGGATGATACTTTCAGGTAATGATCAGTACACTAAGGCGACTTGGTTCCCCAAATTTCGTTCTTCTATGTTGAAGCGTTCATTTCCAGTAACATTTTGAATTTTTAGGTATCACTCTGTTTTCTCCTATATTGATACATGTACTTGGAACTCTAAATCCGACACGGTTTGTGCTAGCTTCTTGAAACTTGACACAGTAAAGTAGTTTCACGTTCTATCTCTATGGTTTGTTTCCTCTTGTTGTAGCCCTAAGCACTGACTGGCGAGAAACACTTTCATGGAAAGGGGTTGCCAAGCTTCCAAAAATTACGAATCTCCAGAAATCTCAGCAAATATTTTTTCACCCAAACTGGATGATACTTTCAGGTAATGATCAGTACACTAAGGCGACTTGGTTCCCCAAATTTCGTTCTTCTATGTTGAAGCGTTCATTTCCAGTAACAGTTTGAATTTTTAGGTATGACTCTGTTTTCTCCTATATTGATACATGTACTTGGAACTCTAAATCCAACACGGTTTGTGCTAGCTTCTTGAAACTTGACACAGTAAAGTAGTTTCACGTTCTATCTCTATGGTTTGTTTCCTCTTGATGTAGCCCTAAGCACTGACTGGAGAGAAACACTTTCATGGAAAGGGGTTGCCAAGCTTCCAAAAATTACGAATCTCCAGAAATCTCAGCAAATATTTTTTCACCCAAACTGGATGATACTGTCAGGTAATGATCAGTACACTAAGGCGACTTGGTTCCCCAAATTTCGTTCTTCTATGTTGAAGCGTTCATTTCCAGTAACAGTTTGAATTTTTAGGTATCACTCTGTTTTCTCCTATATTGATACATGTACTTGGAACTCTAAATCCAACACGGTTTGTGCTAGCTTCTTGAAACTTGACACAGTAAAGTAGTTTCACGTTCTATCTCTATGTTTTGTTTCCTCTTGATGTAGCCCTAAGCACTGACTGGCGAGAAACACTTTCATGGAAAGGGGTTGCCAAGCTTCCAAAAATTACGAATCTCCAGAAATCTCAGCAAATATTTTTTCACCCAAACTGGATGATACTTTCAGGTAATGATCAGTACACTAAGGCGACTTGGTTCCCCAAATTTTGTTCTTCTACGTTGAAGCGTTCATTTCCAGTAACAGTTTGAATTTTTAGGTTTCACTCTGTTTTCTCCTATATTGATAGATGTATCTGGAACTCTAAATCCAACACGGTTTGTGCTAGCTTCTTGAAACTTGACACAGTAAAGTAGTTTCACGTTCTATCTCTATGGTTTGTTTCCTCTTGATGTAGCCCTAAGCACTGACTGGAGAGAAACACTTTCATGGAAAGGGGTTGCCAAGCTTCCAAAAATTACGAATCTCCAGAAATCTCAGCAAATAATTTTTCACCCAAACTGGATGATACTTTCAGGTAATGATCAGTACACGAAGGCGACTTGGTTCCCCAAATTTCGTTCTTCTATGTTGAAGCGTTCATTTCCAGTAACAGTTTGAATTTTTAGGTTTCACTCTGTTTTCTCCTATATTGATAGATGTATCTAGAACTCTAAATCCAACACGGTTTGTGCTAGCTTCTTGAAACTTGACACAGTAAAGTAGTTTCACGTTCTATCTCTATGTTTTGTTTCCTCTTGATGTAGCCCTAAGCAGTGACTGGCGAGAAACACTTTCATGGAAAGGGGTTGCCAAGCTTCCAAAAATTACGAATCTCCAGAAATCTCAGCAAATACTTTTTCACCCAAACTGGATGATACTGTCAGGTAATGATCAGTACACTAAGGCGACTTGGTTCCCCAAATTTCGTTCTTCTATGTTGAAGCGTTCATTTCCAGTAACACTTTGAATTTTTAGGTATCACTCTGTTTTCTCCTATATTGATACATGTACTTGGAACTCTAAATCCAACACGGTTTGTGCTAGCTTCTTGAAACTTGACACAGTAAAGTAGTTTCACGTTCTATCTCTATGGTTTGTTTCCTCTTGATGTAGCCCTAAGCAGTGACTGCCGAGAAACACTTTCATGGAAAGGGGTTGCCAAGCTTCCAAAAATTACGAATCTCCAGAAATCTCAGCAAATATTTTTTCACCCTAACTGGATGATACTTTCAGGTAATGATCAGTACACTAAGGCGACTTGGTTCCCCAAATTTCGTTCTTCTATGTTGAAGCGTTCATTTCCAGTAACAGTTTGAATTTTTAGGTATCACTCTGTTTTCTCCTATATTGATACATGTACTTGGAACTCTAAATCCGACACGGTTTGTGCTAGCTTCTTGAAACTTGACACAGTAAAGTAGTTTCACGTTCTATCTCTATGGTTTGTTTCCTCTTGTTGTAGCCCTAAGCACTGACTGGCGAGAAACACTTTCATGGAAAGGGGTTGCCAAGCTTCCAAAAATTACGAATCTCCAGAAATCTCAGCCAATATTTTTTCACCCAAACTGGATGATACTTTCAGGTAATGATCAGTACACGAAGGCGACTTGTTTCCCCAAATTTCGTTCTTCTATGTTGAAGCGTTCATTTCCAGTAACACTTTGAATTTTTAGGTATCACTCTGTTTTCTCCTATATTGATACATGTACTTGGAACTCTAAATCCAACACGGTTTGTGCTAGCTTCTTGAAACTTGACACAGTAAAGTAGTTTCACGTTCTATCTCTATGGTTTGTTTCCTCTTGATGTAGCCCTAAGCACTGACTGGAGAGAAACACTTTCATGGAAAGGGGTTGCCAAGCTTCCAAAAATTACGAATCTCCAGAAATCTCAGCAAATATTTTTTCACCCAAACTGGATGATACTGTCAGGTAATGATCAGTACACTAAGGCGACTTGGTTCCCCAAATTTCGTTCTTCTATGTTGAAGCGTTCATTTCCAGTAACAGTTTGAATTTTTAGGTATCACTCTGTTTTCTCCTATATTGATACATGTACTTGGAACTCTAAATCCAACACGGTTTGTGCTAGCTTCTTGAAACTTGACACAGTAAAGTAGTTTCACGTTCTATCTCTATGTTTTGTTTCCTCTTGATGTAGCCCTAAGCACTGACTGGCGAGAAACACTTTCATGGAAAGGGGTTGCCAAGCTTCCAAAAATTACGAATCTCCAGAAATCTCAGCAAATATTTTTTCACCCAAACTGGATGATACTTTCAGGTAATGATCAGTACACTAAGGCGACTTGGTTCCCCAAATTTCGTTCTTCTACGTTGAAGCGTTCATTTCCAGTAACAGTTTGAATTTTTAGGTATCACTCTGTTTTCTCCTATATTGATACATGTACTTGGAACTCTAAATCCAACACGGTTTGTGCTAGCTTCTTGAAACTTGACACAGTAAAGTAGTTTCACGTTCTATCTCTATGGTTTGTTTCCTCTTGATGTAGCCCTAAGCACTGACTGGAGAGAAACACTTTCATGGAAAGGGGTTGCCAAGCTTCCAAAAATTACGAATCTCCAGAAATATCAGCCAATATTTTTTCACCCAAACTGGATGATACTTTCAGGTAATGATCAGTACACTAAGGCGACTTGGTTCAGCAAATTTCGTTCTTCTACGTTGAAGCGTTCATTTCCAGTAACAGTTTGAATTTTTAGGTTTCACTCTGTTTTCTCCTATATTGATAGATGTATTTGGAACTCTAAATCCAACACGGTTTGTGCTAGTTTCTTGAAACTTGACACAGTAAAGTAGTTTCACGTTCTATCTCTATGGTTTTTTTCCTCTTGATGTAGCCCTAAGCACTGACTGGAGAGAAACACTTTCATGGAAAGGGGTTGCCAAGCTTCCAAAAATTACGAATCTCCAGAAATCTCAGCAAATATTTTTTCACCCAAACTGGATGATACTTTCAGGTAATGATCAGTACACGAAGGCGACTTGGTTCCCCAAATTTCGTTCTTCTATGTTGAAGCGTTCATTTCCAGTAACAGTTTGAATTTTTAGGTTTCACTCTGTTTTCTCCTATATTGATAGATGTATCTGGAACTCTAAATCCAACACGGTTTGTGCTAGCTTCTTGAAACTTGACACAGTAAAGTAGTTTCACGTTCTATCTCTATGTTTTGTTTCCTCTTGATTTAGCCCTAAGCAGTGACTGGCGAGAAACACTTTCATGGAAAGGGGTTGCCAAGCTTCCAAAAATTACGAATCTCCAGAAATCTCAGCAAATATTTTTTCACCCAAACTGGATGATACTTTCAGGTAATGATCAGTACACTAAGGCGACTTGTTTCCCCAAATTTCGTTCTTCTATGTTGAAGCGTTCATTTCCAGTAACATTTTGAATTTTTAGGTATCACTCTGTTTTCTCCTATATTGATACATGTACTTGGAACTCTAAATCCGACACGGTTTGTGCTAGCTTCTTGAAACTTGACACAGTAAAGTAGTTTCACGTTCTATATCTATGGTTTGTTTCCTCTTGTTGTAGCCCTAAGCACTGACTGGCGAGAAACACTTTCATGGAAAGGGGTTGCCAAGCTTCCAAAAATTACGAATCTCCAGAAATCTCAGCAAATATTTTTTCACCCAAACTGGATGATACTTTCAGGTAATGATCAGTACACGAAGGCGACTTGGTTCCCCAAATTTCGTTCTTCTATGTTGAAGCGTTCATTTCCAGTAACAGTTTGAATTTTTAGGTATCACTCTGTTTTCTCCTATATTGATACATGTACTTGGAACTCTAAATCCAACACGGTTTGTGCTAGCTTCTTGAAACTTGACACAGTAAAGTAGTTTCACGTTCTATCTCTATGGTTTGTTTCCTCTTGATGTAGCCCTAAGCACTGACTGGAGAGAAACACTTTCATGGAAAGGGGTTGCCAAGCTTCCAAAAATTACGAATCTCCAGAAATCTCAGCAAATATTTTTTCACCCAAACTGGATGATACTGTCAGGTAATGATCAGTACACTAACGCGACTTGGTTCCCCAAATTTCGTTCTTCTATGTTGAAGCGTTCATTTCCAGTAACAGTTTGAATTTTTAGGTATCACTCTGTTTTCTCCTATATTGATACATGTACTTGGAACTCTAAATCCAACACGGTTTGTGCTAGCTTCTTGAAACTTGACACAGTAAAGTAGTTTCACGTTCTATCTCTATGTTTTGTTTCCTCTTGATGTAGCCCTAAGCACTGACTGGCGAGAAACACTTTCATGGAAAGGGGTTGCCAAGCTTCCAAAAATTACGAATCTCCAGAAATCTCAGCAAATATTTTTTCACCCAAACTGGATGATACTTTCAGGTAATGATCAGTACACTAAGGCGACTTGGTTCCCCAAATTTTGTTCTTCTACGTTGAAGCGTTCATTTCCAGTAACAGTTTGAATTTTTAGGTTTCACTCTGTTTTCTCCTATATTGATAGATGTATCTGGAACTCTAAATCCAACACGGTTTGTGCTAGCTTCTTGAAACTTGACACAGTAAAGTAGTTTCACGTTCTATCTCTATGTTTTCTTTCCTCTTGATGTAGCCCTAAGCAGTGACTGGCGAGAAACACTTTCATGGAAAGGGGTTGCCAAGCTTCCAAAAATTACGAATCTCCAGAAATCTCAGCAAATACTTTTTCACCCAAACTGGATGATACTGTCAGGTAATGATCAGTACACTAAGGCGACTTGGTTCCCCAAATTTCGTTCTTCTATGTTGAAGCGTTCATTTCCAGTAACACTTTGAATTTTTAGGTATCACTCTGTTTTCTCCTATATTGATACATGTACTTGGAACTCTAAATCCAACACGGTTTGTGCTAGCTTCTTGAAACTTGACACAGTAAAGTAGTTTCACGTTCTATCTCTATGTTTTGTTTCCTCTTGATGTAGCCCTAAGCAGTGACTGGCGAGAAACACTTTCATGGAACGGGGTTTCCAAGCTTCCAAAAATTACGAATCTCCAGAAATCTCAGCAAATATTTTTTCACCCAAACTGGATGATACTTTCAGGTAATGATCAGTACACTAAGGCGACTTGGTTCCCCAAATTTCGTTCTTCTATGTTGAAGCGTTCATTTCCAGTAACAGTTTGAATTTTTAGGTATCACTCTGTTTTCTCCTATATTGATACATGTACTTGGAACTCTAAATCCAACACGGTTTGTGCTAGCTTCTTGAAACTTGACACAGTAAAGTAGTTTCACGTTCTATCTCTATGTTTTGTTTCCTCTTGATGTAGCCCTAAGCAGTGACTGGCGAGAAACACTTTCATGGAACGGGGTTTCCAAGCTTCCAAAAATTACGAATCTCCAGAAATCTCAGCAAATATTTTTTCACCCAAACTGGATGATACTTTCAGGTAATGATCAGTACACTAAGGCGACTTGGTTCCCCGAATTTCGTTCTTCTATGTTGAAGCGTTCATTTCCAGTAACATTTTGAATTTTTAGGTATCACTCTGTTTTCTCCTATATTGATACATGTACTTGGAACTCTAAATCCGACACGGTTTGTGCTAGCTTCTTGAAACTTGACACAGTAAAGTAGTTTCACGTTCTATCTCTATGGTTTGTTTCCTCTTGTTGTAGCCCTAAGCACTGACTGGCGAGAAACACTTTCATGGAAAGGGGTTGCCAAGCTTCCAAAAATTACGAATCTCCAGAAATCTCAGCAAATATTTTTTCACCCAAACTGGATGATACTTTCAGGTAATGATCAGTACACGAAGGCGACTTGGTTCCCCAAATTTCGTTCTTCTATGTTGAAGCGTTCATTTCCAGTAACATTTTGAATTTTTAGGTATCACTCTGTTTTCTCCTATATTGATACATGTACTTGGAACTCTAAATCCGACACGGTTTGTGCTAGCTTCTTGAAACTTGACAAAGTAAAGTAGTTTCACGTTCTATCTCTATGGTTTGTTTCCTCTTGTTGTAGCCCTAAGCACTGACTGGCGAGAAACACTTTCATGGAAAGGGGTTGCCAAGCTTCCAAAAATTACGAATCTCCAGAAATCTCAGCAAATATTTTTTTCTCCAAACTGGATGATACTGTCAGGTAATGATCAGTACACGAAGGCGACTTGGTTCCCCAAATTTCGTTCTTCTATGTTGAAGCGTTCATTTCCAGTAACAGTTTGAATTTTTAGGTGTCACTCTGTTTTCTCCTATATTGATACATGTACTTGGAACTCTAAATCCAACACGGTTTGTGCTAGCTTCTTGAAACTTGACACAGTAAAGTAGTTTCACGTTCTATCTCTATGGTTTGTTTCCTCTTGATGTAGCCCTAAGCACTGACTGGAGAGAAACACTTTCATGGAAAGGGGTTGCCAAGCTTCCAAAAATTACGAATCTCCAGAAATCTCAGCAAATATTTTTTCACCCAAACTGGATGATACTGTCAGGTAATGATCAGTACACTAAGGCGACTTGGTTCCCCAAATTTCGTTCTTCTATGTTGAAGCGTTCATTTCCAGTAACAGTTTGAATTTTTAGGTATCACTCTGTTTTCTCCTATATTGATACATGTACTTGGAACTCTAAATCCAACACGGTTTGTGCTAGCTTCTTGAAACTTGACACAGTAAAGTAGTTTCACGTTCTATCTCTATGTTTTGTTTCCTCTTGATGTAGCCCTAAGCACTGACTGGCGAGAAACACTTTCATGGAAAGGGGTTGCCAAGCTTCCAAAAATTACGAATCTCCAGAAATCTCAGCAAATATTTTTTCACCCAAACTGGATGATACTTTCAGGTAATGATCAGTACACTAAGGCGACTTGGTTCCCCAAATTTCGTTCTTCTACGTTGAAGCGTTCATTTCCAGTAACAGTTTGAATTTTTAGGTTTCACTCTGTTTTCTCCTATATTGATAGATGTATCTGGAACTCTAAATCCAACACGGTTTGTGCTAGCTTCTTGAAACTTGACACAGTAAAGTAGTTTCACGTTCTATCTCTATGGTTTGTTTCCTCTTGATGTAGCCCTAAGCACTGACTGGAGAGAAACACTTTCATGGAAAGGGGTTGCCAAGCTTCCAAAAATTACGAATCTCCAGAAATCTCAGCAAATATTTTTTCACCCAAACTGGATGATACTTTCCGGTAATGATCAGTACACGAAGGCGACTTGGTTCCCCAAATTTCGTTCTTCTATGTTGAAGCGTTCATTTCCAGTAACAGTTTGAATTTTTAGGTTTCACTCTGTTTTCTCCTATATTGATAGATGTATCTGGAACTCTAAATCCAACACGGTTTGTGCTAGCTTCTTGAAACTTGACACAGTAAAGTAGTTTCACGTTCTATCTCTATGTTTTGTTTCCTCTTGATGTAGCCCTAAGCAGTGACTGGCGAGAAACACTTTCATGGAAAGGGGTTGCCAAGCTTCCAAAAATTACGAATCTCCAGAAATCTCAGCAAATACTTTTTCACCCAAACTGGATGATACTGTCAGGTAATGATCAGTACACTAAGGCGACTTGGTTCCCCAAATTTCGTTCTTCTATGTTGAAGCATTCATGTCCAGTAACAGTTTGAATTTTTAGGTATCACTCTGTTTTCTCCTATATTGATACATGTACTTGGAACTCTAAATCCAACACGGTTTGTGCTAGCTTCTTGAAACTTGACACAGTAAAGTAGTTTCACGTTCTATCTCTATGGTTTGTTTCCTCTTGATGTAGCCCTAAGCACTGACTGGCGAGAAACACTTTCATGGAAAGGGGTTGCCCAGCTTCCAAAAATTACGAATCTCCAGAAATCGCAGCCAATATTTTTTCACCCAAACTGGATGATACTGTCAGGTAATGACCAGTACACTAAGGCGACTTGGTTCCCCAAATTTCGTTCTTCTATGTTGAAGCGTTCATTTCCAGTAACACTTTGAATTTTTAGGTATCACTCTGTTTTCTCCTATATTGATACATGTACTTGGAACTCTAAATCCAACACGGTTTGTGCTAGCTTCTTGAAACTTGACACAGTAAAGTAGTTGCACGTTCTATCTCTATGGTTTGTTTCCTCTTGCTGTAGCCCTAAGCAGTGACTGGCGAGAAACACTTTCATGGAAAGGGGTTGCCAAGCTTCCAAAAATTACGAATCTCCAGAAATCTCAGCAAATATTTTTTCACCCAAACTGGATGATACTTTCAGGTAATGATCAGTACACTAAGGCGACTTGGTTCCCCAAATTTCGTTCTTCTATGTTGAAGCGTTCATTTCCAGTAAAACTTTGAATTTTTAGGTATCACTCTGTTTTCTCCTATATTGATAGATGTATTTGGAACTCTAAATCCAACACGGTTTGTGCTAGCTTCTTGAAACTTGACACAGTGAAGTAGTTTCACGTTCTATCTCTATGGTTTGTTTCCTCCTGATGTACCCCTAAGCACTGAGTGGCGAGAAACACTTTCATGGAAAGGGGTTGCCAAGCTTCCAAAAATTACGAATCTCCAGAAATCTCAGCCAATATTTTTTCACCCAAACTGGATGATACTTTCAGGTAATGATCAGTACACTAAGGCGACTTGGTTCCCCAAATTTCGTTCTTCTATGTTGAAGCATTCATTTCCAGTAACACTTTGAATTTTTAGGTATCACTCTGTTTTCTCCTATATTGATAGATGTATTTGGAACTCTAAATCGAACACGGTTTGTGCTAGCTTCTTGAAACTTGACCCAGTAAAGTAGTTTCACGTTCTATCTCTATGTTTTGTTTCCTCTTGATGTAGCCCTAAGCAGTGACTGGCGAGAAACACTTTCATGGAAAGGGGTTTCCAAGCTTCCAAAAATTACGAATCTCCAGAAATCTCAGCCAATATTTTTTCACCCAAACGGGATGATACTTTCAGGTAATGATCAGTACACTAAGGCGACTTGGTTTCCCAAATTTCGTTCTTCTATGTTGAAGCGTTCATTTCCAGTAACACTTTGAATTTTTAGGTATCACTCTGTTTTCTCCTATATTGATACATGTACTTGGAACTCTAAATCCAACACGGTTTGTGCTAGCTTCTTGAAACTTGACACAGTAAAGTAGTTTCACGTTCTATCTCTATGGTTTGTTTCCTTTTGATGTAGCCCTAAGCACTGACTGGCGAGAAACACTTTCAGGGAAAGGGGTTGCCAAGCTTCCAAAAATTACGAATCTCCAGAAATCTCAGCCAATATTTTTTCAACCAAACTGGATGATACTTTCAGGTAATGATCAGTACACGAAGGCGACTTGGTTCACCAAATTTCGTTCTTCTATGTTGAAGCGTTCATTTCCAGTAACAGTTTGAATTTTTAGGTTTCACTCTGTTTTCTCCTATATTGATAGATGTATCTGGAACTCTAAATCCAACACGGTTTGTGCTAGCTTCTTGAAACTTGACACAGTAAAGTAGTTTCACGTTCTATCTCTATGTTTTGTTTCCTCTTGATGTAGCCCTAAGCAGTGACTGGCGAGAAACACTTTCATGGAAAGGGGTTGCCAAGCTTCCAAAAATTACGAATCTCCAGAAATCTCAGCAAATACTTTTTCACCCAAACTGGATGATACTGTCAGGTAATGATCAGTACACTAAGGCGACTTGGTTCCCCAAATTTCGTTCTTCTATGTTGAAGCGTTCATTTCCAGTAACACTTTGAATTTTTAGGTATCACTCTGTTTTCTCCTATATTGATACATGTACTTGGAACTCTAAATCCAACACGGTTTGTGCTAGCTTCTTGAAACTTGACACAGTAAAGTAGTTTCACGTTCTATCTCTATGGTTTGTTTCCTCTTGATGTAGCCCTAAGCAGTGACTGCCGAGAAACACTTTCATGGAAAGGGGTTGCCAAGCTTCCAAAAATTACGAATCTCCAGAAATCTCAGCAAATATTTTTTCACCCTAACTGGATGATACTTTCAGGTAATGATCAGTACACTAAGGCGACTTGGTTCCCCAAATTTCGTTCTTCTATGTTGAAGCGTTCATTTCCAGTAACAGTTTGAATTTTTAGGTATCACTCTGTTTTCTCCTATATTGATACATGTACTTGGAACTCTAAATCCGACACGGTTTGTGCTAGCTTCTTGAAACTTGACACAGTAAAGTAGTTTCACGTTCTATCTCTATGGTTTGTTTCCTCTTGTTGTAGCCCTAAGCACTGACTGGCGAGAAACACTTTCATGGAAAGGGGTTGCCAAGCTTCCAAAAATTACGAATCTCCAGAAATCTCAGCCAATATTTTTTCACCCAAACTGGATGATACTTTCAGGTAATGATCAGTACACGAAGGCGACTTGGTTCCCCAAATTTCGTTCTTCTATGTTGAAGCGTTCATTTCCAGTAACAGTTTGAATTTTTAGGTATCACTCTGTTTTCTCCTATATTGATACATGTACTTGGAACTCTAAATCCAACACGGTTTGTGCTAGCTTCTTGAAACTTGACACAGTAAAGTAGTTTCACGTTCTATCTCTATGGTTTGTTTCCTCTTGATGTAGCCCTAAGCACTGACTGGAGAGAAACACTTTCATGGAAAGGGGTTGCCAAGCTTCCAAAAATTACGAATCTCCAGAAATCTCAGCCAATATTTTTTCACCCAAACTGGATGATACTGTCAGGTAATGATCAGTACACTAAGGCGACTTGGTTCCCCAAATTTCGTTCTTCTATGTTGAAGCGTTCATTTCCAGTAACAGTTTGAATTTTTAGGTATCACTCTGTTTTCTCCTATATTGATACATGTACTTGGAACTCTAAATCCAACACGGTTTGTGCTAGCTTCTTGAAACTTGACACAGTAAAGTAGTTTCACGTTCTATCTCTATGGTTTGTTTCCTCTTGATGTAGCCCTAAGCACTGACTGGAGAGAAACACTTTCATGGAAAGGGGTTGCCAAGCTTCCAAAAATTACGAATCTCCAGAAATATCAGCCAATATTTTTTCACCCAAACTGGATGATACTTTCAGGTAATGATCAGTACACTAAGGCGACTTGGTTCAGCAAATTTCGTTCTTCTACGTTGAAGCGTTCATTTCCAGTAACAGTTTGAATTTTTAGGTTTCACTCTGTTTTCTCCTATATTGATAGATGTACTTGGAACTCTAAATCCAACACGGTTTGTGCTAGCTTCTTGAAACTTGACACAGTAAAGTAGTTTCACGTTCTATCTCTATGGTTTGTTTCCTTTTGATGTAGCCCTAAGCACTGACTGGCGAGAAACACTTTCATGGAAAGGGGTTGCCAAGCTTCCAAAAATTACGAATCTCCAGAAATCTCAGCAAATATTTTTTCACCCAAACTGGATGATACTGTCAGGTAATGATCAGTACACTAAGGCGACTTGGTTCCCCAAATTTCGTTCTTCTATGTTGAAGCGTTCATTTCCAGTAACAGTTTGAATTTTTAGGTATCACTCTGTTTTCTCCTATATTGATACATGTACTTGGAACTCTAAATCCAACACGGTTTGTGCTAGCTTCTTGAAACTTGACACAGTAAAGTAGTTTCACGTTCTATCTCTATGTTTTGTTTCCTCTTGATGTAGCCCTAAGCACTGACTGGCGAGAAACACTTTCATGGAAAGGGGTTGCCAAGCTTCCAAAAATTACGAATCTCCAGAAATCTCAGCAAATATTTTTTCACCCAAACTGGATGATACTTTCAGGTAATGATCAGTACACTAAGGCGACTTGGTTCCCCAAATTTCGTTCTTCTACGTTGAAGCGTTCATTTCCAGTAACAGTTTGAATTTTTAGGTTTCACTCTGTTTTCTCCTATATTGATAGATGTATCTGGAACTCTAAATCCAACACGGTTTGTGCTAGCTTCTTGAAACTTGACACAGTAAAGTAGTTTCACGTTCTATCTCTATGGTTTGTTTCCTCTTGATGTAGCCCTAAGCACTGACTGGAGAGAAACACTTTCATGGAAAGGGGTTGCCAAGCTTCCAAAAATTACGAATCTCCAGAAATCTCAGCAAATATTTTTTCACCCAAACTGGATGATACTTTCCGGTAATGATCAGTACACGAAGGCGACTTGGTTCCCCAAATTTCGTTCTTCTATGTTGAAGCGTTCATTTCCAGTAACAGTTTGAATTTTTAGGTTTCACTCTGTTTTCTCCTATATTGATAGATGTATCTGGAACTCTAAATCCAACACGGTTTGTGCTAGCTTCTTGAAACTTGACACAGTAAAGTAGTTTCACGTTCTATCTCTATGTTTTGTTTCCTCTTGATGTAGCCCTAAGCAGTGACTGGCGAGAAACACTTTCATGGAAAGGGGTTGCCAAGCTTCCAAAAATTACGAATCTCCAGAAATCTCAGCAAATACTTTTTCACCCAAACTGGATGATACTGTCAGGTAATGATCAGTACACTAAGGCGACTTGGTTCCCCAAATTTCGTTCTTCTATGTTGAAGCGTTCATGTCCAGTAACAGTTTGAATTTTTAGGTATCACTCTGTTTTCTCCTATATTGATACATGTACTTGGAACTCTAAATCCAACACGGTTTGTGCTAGCTTCTTGAAACTTGACACAGTAAAGTAGTTTCACGTTCTATCTCTATGGTTTGTTTCCTCTTGATGTAGCCCTAAGCACTGACTGGCGAGAAACACTTTCATGGAAAGGGGTTGCCCAGCTTCCAAAAATTACGAATCTCCAGAAATCGCAGCCAATATTTTTTCACCCAAACTGGATGATACTGTCAGGTAATGACCAGTACACTAAGGCGACTTGGTTCCCCAAATTTCGTTCTTCTATGTTGAAGCGTTCATTTCCAGTAACACTTTGAATTTTTAGGTATCACTCTGTTTTCTCCTATATTGATACATGTACTTGGAACTCTAAATCCAACACGGTTTGTGCTAGCTTCTTGAAACTTGACACAGTAAAGTAGTTGCACGTTCTATCTCTATGGTTTGTTTCCTCTTGCTGTAGCCCTAAGCAGTGACTGGCGAGAAACACTTTCATGGAAAGGGGTTGCCAAGCTTCCAAAAATTACGAATCTCCAGAAATCTCAGCAAATATTTTTTCACCCAAACTGGATGATACTTTCAGGTAATGATCAGTACACTAAGGCGACTTGGTTCCCCAAATTTCGTTCTTCTATGTTGAAGCGTTCATTTCCAGTAAAACTTTGAATTTTTAGGTATCACTCTGTTTTCTCCTATATTGATAGATGTATTTGGAACTCTAAATCCAACACGGTTTGTGCTAGCTTCTTGAAACTTGACACAGTGAAGTAGTTTCACGTTCTATCTCTATGGTTTGTTTCCTCCTGATGTACCCCTAAGCACTGAGTGGCGAGAAACACTTTCATGGAAAGGGGTTGCCAAGCTTCCAAAAATTACGAATCTCCAGAAATCTCAGCCAATATTTTTTCACCCAAACTGGATGATACTTTCAGGTAATGATCAGTACACTAAGGCGACTTGGTTCCCCAAATTTCGTTCTTCTATGTTGAAGCATTCATTTCCAGTAACACTTTGAATTTTTAGGTATCACTCTGTTTTCTCCTATATTGATAGATGTATTTGGAACTCTAAATCGAACACGGTTTGTGCTAGCTTCTTGAAACTTGACCCAGTAAAGTAGTTTCACGTTCTATCTCTATGTTTTGTTTCCTCTTGATGTAGCCCTAAGCAGTGACTGGCGAGAAACACTTTCATGGAAAGGGGTTTCCAAGCTTCCAAAAATTACGAATCTCCAGAAATCTCAGCCAATATTTTTTCACCCAAACGGGATGATACTTTCAGGTAATGATCAGTACACTAAGGCGACTTGGTTTCCCAAATTTCGTTCTTCTATGTTGAAGCGTTCATTTCCAGTAACACTTTGAATTTTTAGGTATCACTCTGTTTTCTCCTATATTGATACATGTACTTGGAACTCTAAATCCAACACGGTTTGTGCTAGCTTCTTGAAACTTGACACAGTAAAGTAGTTTCACGTTCTATCTCTATGGTTTGTTTCCTTTTGATGTAGCCCTAAGCACTGACTGGCGAGAAACACTTTCAGGGAAAGGGGTTGCCAAGCTTCCAAAAATTACGAATCTCCAGAAATCTCAGCCAATATTTTTTCAACCAAACTGGATGATACTTTCAGGTAATGATCAGTACACGAAGGCGACTTGGTTCACCAAATTTCGTTCTTCTATGTTGAAGCGTTCATTTCCAGTAACAGTTTGAATTTTTAGGTTTCACTCTGTTTTCTCCTATATTGATAGATGTATCTGGAACTCTAAATCCAACACGGTTTGTGCTAGCTTCTTGAAACTTGACACAGTAAAGTAGTTTCACGTTCTATCTCTATGTTTTGTTTCCTCTTGATGTAGCCCTAAGCAGTGACTGGCGAGAAACACTTTCATGGAAAGGGGTTGCCAAGCTTCCAAAAATTACGAATCTCCAGAAATCTCAGCAAATACTTTTTCACCCAAACTGGATGATACTGTCAGGTAATGATCAGTACACTAAGGCGACTTGGTTCCCCAAATTTCGTTCTTCTATGTTGAAGCGTTCATTTCCAGTAACACTTTGAATTTTTAGGTATCACTCTGTTTTCTCCTATATTGATACATGTACTTGGAACTCTAAATCCAACACGGTTTGTGCTAGCTTCTTGAAACTTGACACAGTAAAGTAGTTTCACGTTCTATCTCTATGGTTTGTTTCCTCTTGATGTAGCCCTAAGCAGTGACTGCCGAGAAACACTTTCATGGAAAGGGGTTGCCAAGCTTCCAAAAATTACGAATCTCCAGAAATCTCAGCAAATATTTTTTCACCCTAACTGGATGATACTTTCAGGTAATGATCAGTACACTAAGGCGACTTGGTTCCCCAAATTTCGTTCTTCTATGTTGAAGCGTTCATTTCCAGTAACAGTTTGAATTTTTAGGTATCACTCTGTTTTCTCCTATATTGATACATGTACTTGGAACTCTAAATCCGACACGGTTTGTGCTAGCTTCTTGAAACTTGACACAGTAAAGTAGTTTCACGTTCTATCTCTATGGTTTGTTTCCTCTTGTTGTAGCCCTAAGCACTGACTGGAGAGAAACACTTTCATGGAAAGGGGTTGCCAAGCTTCCAAAAATTACGAATCTCCAGAAATCTCAGCCAATATTTTTTCACCCAAACTGGATGATACTTTCAGGTAATGATCAGTACACGAAGGCGACTTGGTTCCCCAAATTTCGTTCTTCTATGTTGAAGCGTTCATTTCCAGTAACAGTTTGAATTTTTAGGTATCACTCTGTTTTCTCCTATATTGATACATGTACTTGGAACTCTAAATCCAACACGGTTTGTGCTAGCTTCTTGAAACTTGACACAGTAAAGTAGTTTCACGTTCTATCTCTATGGTTTGTTTCCTCTTGATGTAGCCCTAAGCACTGACTGGAGAGAAACACTTTCATGGAAAGGGGTTGCCAAGCTTCCAAAAATTACGAATCTCCAGAAATCTCAGCCAATATTTTTTCACCCAAACTGGATGATACTGTCAGGTAATGATCAGTACACTAAGGCGACTTGGTTCCCCAAATTTCGTTCTTCTATGTTGAAGCGTTCATTTCCAGTAACAGTTTGAATTTTTAGGTATCACTCTGTTTTCTCCTATATTGATACATGTACTTGGAACTCTAAATCCAACACGGTTTGTGCTAGCTTCTTGAAACTTGACACAGTAAAGTAGTTTCACGTTCTATCTCTATGGTTTGTTTCCTCTTGATGTAGCCCTAAGCACTGACTGGAGAGAAACACTTTCATGGAAAGGGGTTGCCAAGCTTCCAAAAATTACGAATCTCCAGAAATATCAGCCAATATTTTTTCACCCAAACTGGATGATACTTTCAGGTAATGATCTGTACACTAAGGCGACTTGGTTCAGCAAATTTCGTTCTTCTACGTTGAAGCGTTCATTTCCAGTAACAGTTTGAATTTTTAGGTTTCACTCTGTTTTCTCCTATATTGATAGATGTACTTGGAACTCTAAATCCAACACGGTTTGTGCTAGCTTCTTGAAACTTGACACAGTAAAGTAGTTTCACGTTCTATCTCTATGGTTTGTTTCCTTTTGATGTAGCCCTAAGCACTGACTGGCGAGAAACACTTTCAGAGAAAGGGGTTGCCAAGCTTCCAAAAATTACGAATCTCCAGAAATCTCAGCCAATATTTTTTCAACCAAACTGGATGATACTTTCAGGTAATGATCAGTACACGAAGGCGACTTGGTTCACCAAATTTCGTTCTTCTATGTTGAAGCGTTCATTTCCAGTAACAGTTTGAATTTTTAGGTATCACTCTGTTTTCTCCTATATTGATAGATGTATTTGGAACTCTAAATCCAACACGGTTTGTGCTAGCTTCTTGAAACTTGACACAGTAAAGTAGTTTCACGTTCTATCTCTATGTTTTGTTTCCTCTTGATGTAGCCCTAAGCAGTGACTGGCGAGAAACACTTTCATGAAAAGGGGTTTCCAAGCTTCCAAAAATTACGAATCTCCAGAAATCTCAGCAAATATTTTTTCACCCAAACTGGATGATACTTTCAGGTAATGATCAGTACACTAAGGCGACTTGGTTCCCCAAATTTCGTTCTTCAATGTTGAAGCGTTCATTTCCAGTAACAGTTTGAATTTTTAGGTATCACTCTGTTTTCTCCTATATTGATACATGTACTTGGAACTCTAAATCCAACACGGTTTGTGCTAGCTTCTTGAAACTTGACACAGTAAAGTAGTTTCACGTTCTATCTCTATGGTTTGTTTCCTCTTGATGTAGCCCTAAGCACTGACTGGCGAGAAACACTTTCATGGAAAGGGGTTGCCAAGCTTCCAAAAATTACGAATCTCCAGAAATCTCAGCAAATATTTTTTCACCCAAACTGGATGATACTTTCAGGTAATGATCAGTACACTAAGGCGACTTGGTTCCCCAAATTTCGTTCTTCTACGTTGAAGCGTTCATTTCCAGTAACAGTTTGAATTTTTAGGTTTCACTCTGTTTTCTCCTATATTGATAGATGTATTTGGAACTCTAAATCCAACACGGTTTGTGCTAGCTTCTTGAAACTTGACACAGTAAAGTAGTTTCACGTTCTATCTCTATGGTTTGTTTCCTCTTGATGTAGCCCTAAGCACTGACTGGAGAGAAACACTTTCATGGAAAGGGGTTGCCAAGCTTCCAAAAATTACGAATCTCCAGAAATCTCAGCAAATATTTTTTCACCCAAACTGGATGATACTTTCAGGTAATGATCAGTACACTAAGGCGACTTGGTTCCCCAAATTTCGTTCTTCTATGTTGAAGCGTTCATTTCCAGTAAAACTTTGAATTTTTAGGTATCACTCTGTTTTCTCCTATATTGATAGATGTATTTGGAACTCTAAATCCAACACGGTTTGTGCTAGCTTCTTGAAACTTGACACAGTGAAGTAGTTTCACGTTCTATCTCTATGGTTTGTTTCCTCCTGATGTAGCCCTAAGCACTGAGTGGCGAGAAACACTTTCATGGAAAGGGGTTGCCAAGCTTCCAAAAATTACGAATCTCCAGAAATCTCAGCAAATACTTTTTCACCCAAACTGGATGATACTTTCAGGTAATGATCAGTACACTAAGGCGACTTGGTTCCCCAAATTTCGTTCTTCTATGTTGAAGCGTTCATTTCCAGTAACAGTTTGAATTTTTAGGTATCACTCTGTTTTCTCCTATATTGATACATGTACTTGCAACTCTAAATCCAACACGGTTTGTGCTAGCTTCTTGAAACTTGACACAGTAAAGTAGTTTCACGTTCTATCTCTATGGTTTGTTTCCTCTTGATGTAGCCCTAGGCACTGACTGGCGAGAAACACTTTCATGGAAGGGGGTTGCCCAGCTTCCAAAAATTACGAATCTCCAGAAATCGCAGCCAATATTTTTTCACCCAAACTGGATGATACTGTCAGGTAATGACCAGTACACTTAGGCGACTTGGTTCCCCAAATTTCGTTCTTCTATGTTGAAGCGTTCATTTCCAGTAACACTTTGAATTTTTAGGTATCACTCTGTTTTCTCCTATATTGATACATGTACTTGGAACTCTAAATCCAACACGGTTTGTGCTAGCTTCTTGAAACTTGACACAGTAAAGTAGTTTCACGTTCTATCTCTATGTTTTGTTTCCTCTTGATGTAGCCCTAAGCACTGACTGGCGAGAAACACTTTCATGGAAAGGGGTTGCCAAGCTTCCAAAAATTACGAATCTCCAGAAATCTCAGCAAATATTTTTTCACCCAAACTGGATGATACTTTCAGGTAATGATCAGTACACTAAGGCGACTTGGTTCCCCAAATTTCGTTCTTCTACGTTGAAGCGTTCATTTCCAGTAACAGTTTGAATTTTTAGGTTTCACTCTGTTTTCTCCTATATTGATAGATGTATTTGGAACTCTAAATCCAACACGGTTTGTGCTAGCTTCTTGAAACTTGACACAGTAAAGTAGTTTCACGTTCTATCTCTATGGTTTGTTTCCTATTGATGTAGCCCTAAGCACTGACTGGAGAGAAACACTTTCATGGAAAGGGGTTGCCAAGCTTCCAAAAATTACGAATCTCCAGAAATCTCAGCAAATATTTTTTCACCCAAACTGGATGATACTTTCAGGTAATGATCAGTACACTAAGGCGACTTGGTTCCCCAAATTTCGTTCTTCTACGTTGAAGCGTTCATTTCCAGTAACAGTTTGAATTTTTAGGTTTCACTCTGTTTTCTCCTATATTGATAGATGTATTTGGAACTCTAAATCCAACACCGTTTGTGCTAGCTTCTTGAAACTTGACACAGTAAAGTAGTTTCACGTTCTATCTCTATGTTTTGTTTCCTCTTGATGTAGCCCTAAGCACTGACTGGCGAGAAACACTTTCATGGAAAGGGGTTGCCAAGCTTCCAAAAATTACGAATCTCCAGAAATCTCAGCAAATATTTTTTCACCCAAACTGGATGATACTTTCAGGTAATGATCAGTACACGAAGGCGACTTGGTTCCCCAAATTTCGTTCTTCTATGTTGAAGCGTTCATTTCCAGTAACAGTTTGAATTTTTAGGTTTCACTCTGTTTTCTCCTATATTGATAGATGTATCTGGAACTCTAAATCCAACACGGTTTGTGCTAGCTTCTTGAAACTTGACACAGTAAAGTAGTTTCACGTTCTATCTCTATGTTTTGTTTCCTCTTGATTTAGCCCTAAGCAGTGACTGGCGTGAAACACTTTCATGGAAAGGGGTTGCCAAGCTTCCAAAAATTACGAATCTCCAGAAATCTCAGCAAATACTTTTTCACCCAAACTGGATGATACTTTCAGGTAATGATCAGTACACTAAGGCGACTTGGTTCCCCAAATTTCGTTCTTCTATGTTGAAGCGTTCATTTCCAGTAACAGTTTGAATTTTTAGGTATCACTCTGTTTTCTCCTATATTGATACATGTACTTGGAACTCTAAATCCAACACGGTTTGTGCTAGCTTCTTGAAACTTGACAGAGTAAAGTAGTTTCACGTTCTATCTCTATGTTTTGTTTCCTCTTGATGTAGCCCTAAGCAGTGACTGGCGAGAAACACTTTCATGGAAAGGGGTTGCCAAGCTTCCAAAAATTACGAATCTCCAGAAATCTCAGCAAATATTTTTTCACCCAAACTGGATGATACTGTCAGGTAATGATCAGTACACTAAGGCGACTTGGTTCCCCAAATTTCGTTCTTCTATGTTGAAGCGTTCATTTCCAGTAACAGTTTGAATTTTTAGGTATCACTCTGTTTTCTCCTATATTGATACATGTACTTGGAACTCTAAATCCAACACTGTTTGTGCTAGCTTCTTGAAACTTGACACAGTAAAGTAGTTTCACGTTCTATCTCTATGTTTTGTTTCCTCTTGATGTAGCCCTAAGCACTGACTGGCGAGAAACACTTTCATGGAAAGGGGTTGCCAAGCTTCCAAAAATTACAAATCTCCAGAAATCTCAGCAAATATTTTTTCACCCAAACTGGATGATACTTTCAGGTAATGATCAGTACACTAAGGCGACTTGGTTCCCAAAATTTCGTTCTTCTACGTTGAAGCGTTCATTTCCAGTAACAGTTTGAATTTTTAGGTTTCACTCTGTTTTCTCCTATATTGATAGATGTATCTGGAACTCTAAATCCAACACGGTTTGTGCTAGCTTCTTGAAACTTGACACAGTAAAGTAGTTTCACGTTCTATCTCTATGGTTTGTTTCCTCTTGATGTAGCCCTAAGCACTGACTGGAGAGAAACACTTTCATGGAAAGGGGTTGCCAAGCTTCCAAAAATTACGAATCTCCAGAAATCTCAGCAAATATTTTTTCCACCAAACTGGATGATACTTTCAAGTAATGATCAGTACACGAAGGCGACTTGGTTCCCCAAATTTCGTTCTTCTATGTTGAAGCGTTCATTTCCAGTAACAGTTTGAATTTTTAGGTTTCACTCTGTTTTCTCCTATATTGATAGATGTATCTGGAACTCTAAATCCAACACGGTTTGTGCTAGCTTCTTGAAACTTGACAGAGTAAAGTAGTTTCACGTTCTATCTCTATGTTTTGTTTCCTCTTGATGTAGCCCTAAGCAGTGACTGGCGAGAAACACTTTCATGGAAAGGGGTTGCCAAGCTTCCAAAAATTACGAATCTCCAGAAATCTCAGCAAATATTTTTTCACCCAAACTGGATAATACTTTCAGGTAATGATCAGTACACTAAGGCGACTTGGTTCCCCAAATTTCGTTCTTCTATGTTGAAGCGTTCATTTCCAGTAACAGTTTGAAATTTTAGGTATCACTCTGTTTTCTCCTATATTGATACATGTACTTGGAACTCTAAATCCAACACGGTTTGTGCTAGCTTCTTGAAACTTGACACAGTAAAGTAGTTTCACGTTCTATCTCTATGTTTTGTTTCCTCTTGATGTAGCCCTAAGCACTGACTGGCGAGAAACACTTTCATGGAAAGGGGTTGCCAAGCTTCCAAAAATTACGAATCTCCAGAAATCGCAGCAAATATTTTTTCACCCAAACTGGATGATACTTTCAGGTAATGATCAGTACACTAAGGCGACTTGGTTCCCCAAATTTCGTTCTTCTATGTTGAAGCGTTCATTTCCAGTAAAACTTTGAATTTTTAGGTATCACTCTGTTTTCTCCTATATTGATAGATGTATTTGGAACTCTAAATCGAACACGGTTTGTGCTAGCTTCTTGAAACTTGACCCAGTAAAGTAGTTTCACGTTCTATCTCTATGTTTTGTTTCCTCTTGATGTAGCCCTAAGCAGTGACTGGCGAGAAACACTTTCATGGAAAGGGGTTTCCAAGCTTCCAAAAATTACGAATCTCCAGAAATCTCAGCCAATATTTTTTCACCCAAACTGGATGATACTTTCAGGTAATGATCAGTACACTAAGGCGACTTGGTTTCCCAAATTTCGTTCTTCTATGTTGAAGCGTTCATTTCCAGTAACACGTTGAATTTTTAGGTATCACTCTGTTTTCTCCTATATTGATACATGTACTTGGAACTCTAAATCCAACACGGTTTGTGCTAGCTTCTTGAAACTTGACACAGTAAAGTAGTTTCACGTTCTATCTCTATGGTTTGTTTCCTTTTGATGTAGCCCTAAGCACTGACTGGCGAGAAACACTTTCATGGAAAGGGGTTGCCAAGCTTCCAAAAATTACGAATCTCCAGAAATCTCAGCCAATATTTTTTCAACCAAACTGGATGATACTTTCAGGTAATGATCAGTACACTAAGGCGACTTGGTTCCCCAAATTTCGTTCTTCTATGTTGAAGCGTTCATTTCCAGTAACACTTTGAATTTTTAGGTATCACTCTGTTTTCTCCTATATTGATAGATGTATTTGGAACTCTAAATCCAACATGGTTTGTGCTAGCTTCTTGAAACTTGACACAGTAAAGTAGTTTCACGTTCTATCTCTATGTTTTGTTTCCTCTTGATGTAGCCCTAAGCAGTGACTGGCGAGAAACACTTTCATGAAAAGGGGTTTCCAAGCTTCCAAAAATTACGAATCTCCAGAAATCTCAGCAAATATTTTTTCACCCAAACTGGATGATACTTTCAGGTAATGATCAGTACACTAAGGCGACTTGGTTCCCCAAATTTCGTTCTTCAATGTTGAAGCGTTCATTTCCAGTAACAGTTTGAATATTTAGGTATCACTCTGTTTTCTCCTATATTGATACATGTACTTGGAACTCTAAATCCAACACGGTTTGTGCTAGCTTCTTGAAACTTGACACAGTAAAGTAGTTTCACGTTCTATCTCTATGGTTTGTTTCCTCTTGATGTAGCCCTAAGCACTGACTGGAGAGAAACACTTTCATGGAAAGGGGTTGCCAAGCTTCCAAAAATTACGAATCTCCAGAAATCTCAGCAAATATTTTTTCACCCAAACTGGATGATACTTTCAGGTAATGATCAGTACACGAAGGCGACTTGGTTCCCCAAATTTCGTTCTTCTATGTTGAAGCGTTCATTTCCAGTAACAGTTTGAATTTTTAGGTTTCACTCTGTTTTCTCCTATATTGATAGATGTATCTGGAACTCTAAATCCAACACGGTTTGTGCTAGCTTCTTGAAACTTGACACAGTAAAGTAGTTTCACGTTCTATCTCTATGTTTTGTTTCCTCTTGATGTAGCCCTAAGCAGTGACTGGCGAGAAACACTTTAATGGAAAGGGGTTGCCAAGCTTCCAAAAATTACGAATCTCCAGAAATCTCAGCAAATACTTTTTCACACAAACTGGATGATACTTTCAGGTAATGATCAAGACACTAAGGCGACTTGGTTCCCCAAATTTCGTTCTTCTATGTTGAAGCGTTCATTTCCAGTAACAGTTTGAATTTTTAGGTATCACTCTGTTTTCTCCTATATTGATACATGTACTTGGAACTCTAAATCCAACACGGTTTGTGCTAGCTTCTTGAAACTTGACACAGTAAAGTAGTTTCACGTTCTATCTCTATGGTTTGTTTCCTCTTGATGTAGCCCTAAGCACTGACTGGCGAGAAACACTTTCATGGAAAGGGGTTGCCCAGCTTCCAAAAATTACGAATCTCCAGAAATCGCAGCCAATATTTTTTCACCCAAACTGGATGATACTGTCAGGTAATGACCAGTACACTTAGGCGACTTGGTTCCCCAAATTTCGTTCTTCTATGTTGAAGCGTTCATTTCCAGTAACACTTTGAATTTTTAGGTATCACTCTGTTTTCTCCTATATTGATACATGTACTTGGAACTCTAAATCCAACACGGTTTGTGCTAGCTTCTTGAAACTTGACACAGTAAAGTAGTTTCACGTTCTATCTCTATGTTTTGTTTCCTCTTGATGTAGCCCTAAGCACTGACTGGCGAGAAACACTTTCATGGAAAGGGGTTGCCAAGCTTCCAAAAATTACGAATCTCCAGAAATCTCAGCAAATATTTTTTCACCCAAACTGGATGATACTTTCAGGTAATGATCAGTACACGAAGGCGACTTGGTTCCCCAAATTTCGTTCTTCTATGTTGAAGCGTTCATTTCCAGTAACAGTTTGAATTTTTAGGTTTCACTCTGTTTTCTCCTATATTGATAGATGTATCTGGAACTCTAAATCCAACACGGTTTGTGCTAGCTTCTTGAAACTTGACACAGTAAAGTAGTTTCACGTTCTATCTCTATGTTTTGTTTCCTCTTGATTTAGCCCTAAGCAGTGACTGGCGAGAAACACTTTCATGGAAAGGGGTTGCCAAGCTTCCAAAAATTACGAATCTCCAGAAATCTCAGCAAATACTTTTTCACCCAAACTGGATGATACTTTCAGGTAATGATCAGTACACTAAGGCGACTTGGTTCCCCAAATTTCGTTCTTCTATGTTGAAGCGTTCATTTCCAGTAACAGTTTGAATTTTTAGGTATCACTCTGTTTTCTCCTATATTGATACATGTACTTGGAACTCTAAATCCAACACGGTTTGTGCTAGCTTCTTGAAACTTGACACAGTAAAGTAGTTTCACGTTCTATCTCTATGTTTTGTTTCCTCTTGATGTAGCCCTAAGCACTGACTGGCGAGAAACACTTTCATGGAAAGGGGTTGCCAAGCTTCCAAAAATTACGAATCTCCAGAAATCTCAGCAAATATTTTTTCACCCAAACTGGATGATACTGTCAGGTAATGATCAGTACACTAAGGCGACTTGGTTCCCCAAATTTCGTTCTTCTATGTTGAAGCGTTCATTTCCAGTAACAGTTTGAATTTTTAGGTATCACTCTGTTTTCTCCTATATTGATACATGTACTTGGAACTCTAAATCCAACACGGTTTGTGCTAGCTTCTTGAAACTTGACACAGTAAAGTAGTTTCACGTTCTATCTCTATGTTTTGTTTCCTCTTGATGTAGCCCTAAGCACTGACTGGCGAGAAACACTTTCATGGAAAGGGGTTGCCAAGCTTCCAAAAATTACAAATCTCCAGAAATCTCAGCAAATATTTTTTCACCCAAACTGGATGATACTTTCAGGTAATGATCAGTACACTAAGGCGACTTGGTTCCCAAAATTTCGTTCTTCTACGTTGAAGCGTTCATTTCCAGTAACAGTTTGAATTTTTAGGTTTCACTCTGTTTTCTCCTATATTGATAGATGTATCTGGAACTCTAAATCCAACACGGTTTGTGCTAGCTTCTTGAAACTTGACACAGTAAAGTAGTTTCACGTTCTATCTCTATGGTTTGTTTCCTCTTGTTGTAGCCCTAAGCACTGACTGGAGAGAAACACTTTCATGGAAAGGGGTTTCCAAGCTTCCAAAAATTACGAATCTCCAGAAATCTCAGCCAATATTTTTTCACCCAAACTGGATGATACTTTCAGGTAATGATCAGTACACTAAGGCGACTTGGTTTCCCAAATTTCGTTCTTCTATGTTGAAGCGTTCATTTCCAGTAACACGTTGAATTTTTAGGTATCACTCTGTTTTCTCCTATATTGATACATGTACTTGGAACTCTAAATCCAACACGGTTTGTGCTAGCTTCTTGAAACTTGACACAGTAAAGTAGTTTCACGTTCTATCTCTATGGTTTGTTTCCTTTTGATGTAGCCCTAAGCACTGACTGGCGAGAAACACTTTCAGGGAAAGGGGTTGCCAAGCTTCCAAAAATTACGAATCTCCAGAAATCTCAGCCAATATTTTTTCAACCAAACTGGATGATACTTTCAGGTAATGATCAGTACACTAAGGCGACTTGGTTCCCCAAATTTCGTTCTTCTATGTTGAAGCGTTCATTTCCAGTAACACTTTGAATTTTTAGGTATCACTCTGTTTTCTCCTATATTGATAGATGTATTTGGAACTCTAAATCCAACATGGTTTGTGCTAGCTTCTTGAAACTTGACACAGTAAAGTAGTTTCACGTTCTATCTCTATGTTTTGTTTCCTCTTGATGTAGCCCTAAGCAGTGACTGGCGAGAAACACTTTCATGAAAAGGGGTTTCCAAGCTTCCAAAAATTACGAATCTCCAGAAATCTCAGCAAATATTTTTTCACCCAAACTGGATGATACTTTCAGGTAATGATCAGTACACTAAGGCGACTTGGTTCCCCAAATTTCGTTCTTCAATGTTGAAGCGTTCATTTCCAGTAACAGTTTGAATATTTAGGTATCACTCTGTTTTCTCCTATATTGATACATGTACTTGGAACTCTAAATCCAACATGGTTTGTGCTAGCTTCTTGAAACTTGACACAGTAAAGTAGTTTCACGTTCTATCTCTATGGTTTGTTTCCTCTTGATGTAGCCCTAAGCACTGACTGGAGAGAAACACTTTCATGGAAAGGGGTTGCCAAGCTTCCAAAAATTACGAATCTCCAGAAATCTCAGCAAATATTTTTTCACCCAAACTGGATGATACTTTCAGGTAATGATCAGTACACGAAGGCGACTTGGTTCCCCAAATTTCGTTCTTCTATGTTGAAGCGTTCATTTCCAGTAACAGTTTGAATTTTTAGGTTTCACTCTGTTTTCTCCTATATTGATAGATGTATCTGGAACTCTAAATCCAACACGGTTTGTGCTAGCTTCTTGAAACTTGACACAGTAAAGTAGTTTCACGTTCTATCTCTATGTTTTGTTTCCTCTTGATGTAGCCCTAAGCAGTGACTGGCGAGAAACACTTTCATGGAAAGCGGTTGCCAAGCTTCCAAAAATTACGAATCTCCAGAAATCTCAGCAAATACTTTTTCACCCAAACTGGATGATACTGTCAGGTAATGATCAGTACACTAAGGCGACTTGGTTCCCCAAATTTCGTTCTTCTATGTTGAAGCGTTCATTTCCAGTAACAGTTTGAATTTTTAGGTATCACTCTGTTTTCTCCTATATTGATACATGTACTTGGAACTCTAAATCCAACACGGTTTGTGCTAGCTTCTTGAAACTTGACACAGTAAAGTAGTTTCACGTTCTATCTCTATGTTTTGTTTCCTCTTGATGTAGCCCTAAGCAGTGACTGGCGAGAAACACTTTCATGGAAAGGGGTTGCCAAGCTTCCAAAAATTACGAATCTCCAGAAATCTCAGCAAATATTTTTTCACCCTAACTGGATGATACTTTCAGGTAATGATCAGTACACTAAGGCGACTTGGTTCCCCAAATTTCGTTCTTCTATGTTGAAGCGTTCATTTCCAGTAACAGTTTGAATTTTTAGGTAACACTCTGTTTTCTCCTATATTGATACATGTACTTGGAACTCTAAATCCAACACGGTTTGTGCTAGCTTCTTGAAACTTGACACAGTAAAGTAGTTTCACGTTCTATCTCTATGTTTTGTTTCCTCTTGATGTAGCCCTAAGCACTGACTGGCGAGAAACACTTTCATGGAAAGGGGTTGCCAAGCTTCCAAAAATTACGAATCTCCAGAAATCGCAGCAAATATTTTTTCACCCAAACTGGATGATACTTTCAGGTAATGATCAGTACACTAAGGCGACTTGGTTCCCCAAATTTCGTTCTTCTATGTTGAAGCGTTCATTTCCAGTAACAGTTTGAATTTTTAGGTATCACTCTGTTTTCTCCTATATTGATACATGTACTTGGAACTCTAAATCCAACACGGTTTGTGCTAGCTTCTTGAAACTTGACACAGTAAAGTAGTTTCACGTTCTATCTCTATGTTTTGTTTCCTCTTGATGTAGCCCTAAGCACTGACTGGCGAGAAACACTTTCATGGAAAGGGGTTGCCGAGCTTCCAAAAATTACGAATCTCCAGAAATCTCAGCAAATATTTTTTCACCCAAACTGGATGATACTGTCAGGTAATGATCAGTACACTAAGGCGACTTGGTGCCCCAAATTTCGTTCTTCTATGTTGAAGCGTTCATTTCCAGTAACAGTTTGAATTTTTAGGTATCACTCTGTTTTCTCCTATATTGATACATGTACTTGGAACTCTAAATCCAACACGGTTTGTGCTAGCTTCTTGAAACTTGACACAGTAAAGTAGTTTCACGTTCTATCTCTATGTTTTGTTTCCTCTTGATGTAGCCCTAAGCACTGACTGGCGAGAAACACTTTCATGGAAAGGGGTTGCCAAGCTTCCAAAAACTACAAATCTCCAGAAATCTCAGCAAATATTTTTTCACCCAAACTGGATGATACTTTCAGGTAATGATCAGTACACTAAGGCGACTTGGTTCCCAAAATTTCGTTCTTCTACGTTGAAGCGTTCATTTCCAGTAACAGTTTGAATTTTTAGGTTTCACTCTGTTTTCTCCTATATTGATAGATGTATCTGGAACTCTAAATCCAACACGGTTTGTGCTAGCTTCTTGAAACTTGACACAGTAAAGTAGTTTCACGTTCTATCTCTATGGTTTGTTTCCTCTTGATGTAGCCCTAAGCACTGACTGGAGAGAAACACTTTCATGGAAAGGGGTTGCCAAGCTTCCAAAAATTACGAATCTCCAGAAATCTCAGCAAATATTTTTTCACCCAAACTGGATGATACTTTCAGGTAATGATCAGTACACGAAGGCGACTTGGTTCCCCAAATTTCGTTCTTCTATGTTGAAGCGTTCATTTCCAGTAACAGTTTGAATTTTTAGGTATCACTCTGTTTTCTCCTATATTGATAGATGTATCTGGAACTCTAAATCAAACACGGTTTGTGCTAGCTTCTTGAAACTTGACACAGTAAAGTAGTTTCACGTTCTATCTCTATGTTTTGTTTCCTCTTGATGTAGCCCTAAGCAGTGACTGGCGAGAAACACTTTCATGGAAAGGGGTTGCCAAGCTTCCAAAAATTACGAATCTCCAGAAATCTCAGCAAATACTTTTTCACCCAAACTGGATGATACTGTCAGGTAATGATCAGTACACTAAGGCGACTTGGTTCCCCAAATTTCGTTCTTCTATGTTGAAGCGTTCATTTCCAGTAACACTTTGAATTTTTAGGTATCACTCTGTTTTCTCCTATATTGATACATGTACTTGGAACTCTAAATCCGACACGGTTTGTGCTAGCTTCTTGAAACTTGACACAGTAAAGTAGTTTCACGTTCTATCTCTATGGTTTGTTTCCTTTTGTTGTAGCCCTAAGCACTGACTGGCGAGAAACACTTTCATGGAAAGGGGTTGCCAAGCTTCCAAAAATTACGAATCTCCAGAAATCTCAGCAAATATTTTTTCACCCAAACTGGATGATACTTTCAGGTAATGATCAGTACACTAAGGCGACTTGGTTCCCCAAATTTCGTTCTTCTATGTTGAAGCGTTCATTTCCAGTAACAGTTTGAATTTTTAGGTATCACTCTGTTTTCTCCTATATTGATACATGTACTTGGAACTCTAAATCCGACACGGTTTGTGCTAGCTTCTTGAAACTTGACAAAGTAAAGTAGTTTCACGTTCTATCTCTATGGTTTGTTTCCTCCTGATGTAGCCCTAAGCACTGAGTGGCGAGAAACACTTTTATGGAAAGGGGTTGCCAAGCTTCTAAAAATTACGAATCTCCAGAAATCTCAGCAAATATTTTTTCACCCAAACTGGATGATACTTTCAGGTAATGATCAGTACACTAAGGCGACTTGATTCCCCAAATTTCGTTCTTCAGGTAATGATCAGTACACTAAGGCGACTTGGTTCCCCAAATTTCGTTCTTCTACGTTGAAGCGTTCATTTCCAGTAACAGTTTGAATTTTTAGGTTTCACTCTGTTTTCTCCTATATTGATAGATGTATTTGGAACTCTAAATCCAACACGGTTTGTGCTAGCTTCTTGAAACTTGACACAGTAAAGTAGTTTCACGTTCTATCTCTATGGTTTGTTTCCTCTTGATGTAGCCCTAAGCACTGACTGGAGAGAAACACTTTCATGGAAAGGGGTTGCCAAGCTTCCAAAAATTACGAATCTCCAGAAATCTCAGCAAATATTTTTTCCCCCAAACTGGATGATACTTTCAGGTAATGATCAGTACACGAAGGCGACTTGGTTCCCCAAATTTCGTTCTTCTATGTTGAAGCGTTCATTTCCAGTAACAGTTTGAATTTTTAGGTTTCACTCTGTTTTCTCCTATATTGATAGATGTATCTGGAACTCTAAATCCAACACGGTTTGTGCTAGCTTCTTGAAACTTGACACAGTAAAGTAGTTTCACGTTCTATCTCTATGTTTTGTTTCCTCTTGATGTAGCCCTAAGCAGTGACTGGAGAGAAACACTTTCATGGAAAGGGGTTGCCCAGCTTCCAAAAATTACGAATCTCCAGAAATCTCAGCAAATATTTTTTCACCCAAACTGGATGATACTTTCAGGTAATGATCAGTACACTAAGGCGACTTGGTTCCCAAAATTTCGTTCTTCTACGTTGAAGCGTTCATTTCCAGTAACAGTTTGAATTTTTAGGTTTCACTCTGTTTTCTCCTATATTGATAGATGTATCTGGAACTCTAAATCCAACACGGTTTGTGCTAGCTTCTTGAAACTTGACACAGTAAAGTAGTTTCACGTTCTATCTCTATGGTTTGTTTCCTCTTGATGTAGCCCTAAGCACTGACTGGAGAGAAACACTTTCATGGAAAGGGGTTGCCAAGCTTCCAAAAATTACGAATCTCCAGAAATCTCAGCAAATATTTTTTCACCCAAACTGGATGATACTTTCAGGTAATGATCAGTACACGAAGGCGACTTGGTTCCCCAAATTTCGTTCTTCTATGTTGAAGCGTTCATTTCCAGTAACAGTTTGAATTTTTAGGTATCACTCTGTTTTCTCCTATATTGATAGATGTATCTGGAACTCTAAATCAAACACGGTTTGTGCTAGCTTCTTGAAACTTGACACAGTAAAATAGTTTCACGTTCTATCTCTATGTTTTGTTTCCTCTTGATGTAGCCCTAAGCAGTGACTGGCGAGAAACACTTTCATGGAAAGGGGTTGCCAAGCTTCCAAAAATTACGAATCTCCAGAAATCTCAGCAAATACTTTTTCACCCAAACTGGATGATACTGTCAGGTAATGATCAGTACACTAAGGCGACTTGGTTCCCCAAATTTCGTTCTTCTATGTTGAAGCGTTCATTTCCAGTAACATTTTGAATTTTTAGGTATCACTCTGTTTTCTCCTATATTGATACATGTACTTGGAACTCTAAATCCGACACGGTTTGTGCTAGCTTCTTGAAACTTGACACAGTAAAGTAGTTTCACGTTCTATCTCTATGGTTTGTTTCCTTTTGTTGTAGCCCTAAGCACTGACTGGCGAGAAACACTTTCATGGAAAGGGGTTGCCAAGCTTCCAAAAATTACGAATCTCCAGAAATCTCAGCAAATATTTTTTCACCCAAACTGGATGATACTTTCAGGTAATGATCAGTACACTAAGGCGACTTGGTTCCCCAAATTTCGTTCTTCTATGTTGAAGCGTTCATTTCCAGTAACAGTTTGAATTTTTAGGTATCACTCTGTTTTCTCCTATATTGATACATGTACTTGGAACTCTAAATCCGACACGGTTTGTGCTAGCTTCTTGAAACTTGACAAAGTAAAGTAGTTTCACGTTCTATCTCTATGGTTTGTTTCCTCCTGATGTAGCCCTAAGCACTGAGTGGCGAGAAACACTTTTATGGAAAGGGGTTGCCAAGCTTCTAAAAATTACGAATCTCCAGAAATCTCAGCAAATATTTTTTCACCCAAACTGGATGATACTTTAGGTAATGATCAGTACACTAAGGCGACTTGATTCCCCAAATTTCGTTCTTCAGGTAATGATCAGTACACTAAGGCAACTTGGTTCCCCAAATTTCGTTCTTCTACGTTGAAGCGTTCATTTCCAGTAACAGTTTGAATTTTTAGGTTTCACTCTGTTTTCTCCTATATTGATAGATGTATTTGGAACTCTAAATCCAACACGGTTTGTGCTAGCTTCTTGAAACTTGACACAGTAAAGTAGTTTCACGTTCTATCTCTATGGTTTGTTTCCTCTTGATGTAGCCCTAAGCACTGACTGGAGAGAAACACTTTCATGGAAAGGGGTTGCCAAGCTTCCAAAAATTACGAATCTCCAGAAATCTCAGCAAATATTTTTTCCCCCAAACTGGATGATACTTTCAGGTAATGATCAGTACACGAAGGCGACTTGGTTCCCCAAATTTCGTTCTTCTATGTTGAAGCGTTCATTTCCAGTAACAGTTTGAATTTTTAGGTTTCACTCTGTTTTCTCCTATATTGATAGATGTATCTGGAACTCTAAATCCAACACGGTTTGTGCTAGCTTCTTGAAACTTGACACAGTAAAGTAGTTTCACGTTCTATCTCTATGTTTTGTTTCCTCTTGATGTAGCCCTAAGCAGTGACTGGAGAGAAACACTTTCATGGAAAGGGGTTGCCCAGCTTCCAAAAATTACGAATCTCCAGAAATCTCAGCAAATATTTTTTCACCCAAACTGGATGATACTTTCAGGTAATGATCAGTACACGAAGGCGACTTGGTTCCCCAAATTTCGTTCTTCTATGTTGAAGCGTTCATTTCCAGTAACAGTTTGAATTTTTAGGTATCACTCTGTTTTCTCCTATATTGATACATGTACTTGGAACACTAAATCCAACACGGTTTGTGCTAGCTTCTTGAAACTTGACACAGTAAAGTAGTTTCACGTTCTATCTCTATGTTTTGTTTCCTCTTGATGTAGCCCTAAGCAGTGACTGGCGAGAAACACTTTCATGAAACGGGGTTTCCAAGCTTCCAAAAATTACGAATCTCCAGAAATCTCAGCAAATATTTTTTCACCCAAACTGGATGATACTTTCAGGTAATGATCAGTACACTAAGGCGACTTGGTTCCCCAAATTTCGTTCTTCTATGTTGAAGCGTTCATTTCCAGTAACACTTTGAATTTTTAGGTATCACTCTGTTTTCTCCTATATTGATACATGTACTTGGAACTCTAAATCCGACACGGTTTGTGCTAGCTTCTTGAAACTTGACACAGTAAAGTAGTTTCACGTTCTATCTCTATGGTTTGTTTCCTTTTGTTGTAGCCCTAAGCACTGACTGGCGAGAAACACTTTCATGGAAAGGGGTTGCCAAGCTTCCAAAAATTACGAATCTCCAGAAATCTCAGCAAATATTTTTTCACCCAAACTGGATGATACTTTCAGGTAATGATCAGTACACTAAGGCGACTTGGTTCCCCAAATTTCGTTCTTCTATGTTGAAGCGTTCATTTCCAGTAACAGTTTGAATTTTTAGGTATCACTCTGTTTTCTCCTATATTGATACATGTACTTGGAACTCTAAATCCAACAAGGTTTGTGCTAGCTTCTTGAAACTTGACACAGTAAAGTAGTTTCACGTTCTATCTCTATGTTTTGTTTCCTCTTGATGTAGCCCTAAGCACTGACTGGCGAGAAACACTTTTATGGAAAGGGGTTGCCAAGCTTCTAAAAATTACGAATCTCCAGAAATCTCAGCAAATATTTTTTCACCCAAACTGGATGATACTTTCAGGTAATGATCAGTACACTAAGGCGACTTGATTCCCCAAATTTCGTTCTTCAGGTAATGATCAGTACACTAAGGCGACTTGGTTCCCCAAATTTCGTTCTTCTACGTTGAAGCGTTCATTTCCAGTAACAGTTTGAATTTTTAGGTTTCACTCTGTTTTCTCCTATATTGATAGATGTATTTGGAACTCTAAATCCAACACGGTTTGTGCTAGCTTCTTGAAACTTGACACAGT
The DNA here is from genome assembly GCF_964194105.1 of Spermophilus citellus. Lineage (NCBI taxonomy): Eukaryota > Metazoa > Chordata > Mammalia > Rodentia > Sciuridae > Spermophilus > Spermophilus citellus. The sequence continues at coordinate 49,390,326 of NC_138187.1, read as the reverse complement.
AAAGTAGTTTCACGTTCTATCTCTATGGTTTGTTTCCTCTTGATGTAGCCCTAAGCACTGACTGGAGAGAAACACTTTCATGGAAAGGGGTTGCCAAGCTTCCAAAAATTACGAATCTCCAGAAATCTCAGCAAATATTTTTTCCCCCAAACTGGATGATACTTTCAGGTAATGATCAGTACACGAAGGCGACTTGGTTGCCCAAATTTCGTTCTTCTATGTTGAAGCGTTCATTTCCAGTAACAGTTTGAATTTTTAGGTTTCACTCTGTTTTCTCCTATATTGATAGATGTATCTGGAACTCTAAATCCAACACGGTTTGTGCTAGCTTCTTGAAACTTGACACAGTAAAGTAGTTTCACGTTCTATCTCTATGTTTTGTTTCCTCTTGATGTAGCCCTAAGCAGTGACTGGAGAGAAACACTTTCATGGAAAGGGGTTGCCCAGCTTCCAAAAATTACGAATCTCCAGAAATCTCAGCAAATATTTTTTCACCCAAACTGGATGATACTTTCAGGTAATGATCAGTACACGAAGGCGACTTGGTTCCCCAAATTTCGTTCTTCTATGTTGAAGCGTTCATTTCCAGTAACAGTTTGAATTTTTAGGTATCACTCTGTTTTCTCCTATATTGATACATGTACTTGGAACTCTAAATCCAACACGGTTTGTGCTAGCTTCTTGAAACTTGACACAGTAAAAGTAGTTTCACGTTCTATCTCTATGGTTTGTTTCCTCTTGATGTAGCCCTAAGCACTGACTGGCGAGAAACACTTTCATGGAAAGGGGTTGCCCAGCTTCCAAAAATTACGAATCTCCAGAAATCTCAGCCAATATTTTTTCACCCAAACTGGATGATACTGTCAGGTAATGACCAGTACACTAAGGCGACTTGGTTCCCCAAATTTCGTTCTTCTATGTTGAAGCGTTCATTTCCAGTAACACTTTGAATTTTTAGGTATCACTCTGTTTTCTCCTATATTGATACATGTACTTGGAACTCTAAATCCAACACGGTTTGTGCTAGCTTCTTGAAACTTGACACAGTAAAGTAGTTTCACGTTCTATCTCTATGTTTTGTTTCCTCTTGATGTAGCCCTAAGCACTGACTTGCGAGAAACACTTTCATGGAAAGGGGTTGCCAAGCTTCCAAAATTACGAATCTCCAGAAATCTCAGCAAATATTTTTTCACCCAAACTGGATGATACTTTCAGGTAATGATCAGTACACTAAGGCAACTTGGTTCCCCAAATTTCGTTCTTCTACGTTGAAGCGTTCATTTCCAGTAACAGTTTGAATTTTTAGGTTTCACTCTGTTTTCTCCTATATTGATAGATGTATTTGGAACTCTAAATCCAACACGGATTGTGCTAGCTTCTTGAAACTTGACACAGTAAAGTAGTTTCACGTTCTATCTCTATGGTTTGTTTCCTCTTGATGTAGCCCTAAGCACTGACTGGCGAGAAACACTTTCATGGAAAGGGGTTGCCAAGCTTCCAAAAATTACGAATCTCCAGAAATCTCAGCAAATACTTTTTCACCCAAATTGGATGATACTGTCAGGTAATGACCAGTACACTAAGGCGACTTGGTTCCCCAAATTTCGTTCTTCTATGTGGAAGCGTTCATTTCCAGTAACAGTTTGAATTTTTAGGTATCACTCTGTTTTCTCCTATATTGATAGATGTATCTGGAACTCTAAATCCAACACGGTTTGTGCTAGCTTCTTGAAGCTTGACACAGTAAAGTAGTTTCACGTTCTATCTCTATGTTTTGTTTCCTCTTGATGTAGCCCTAAGCACTGACTGGCGAGAAACACTTTCATGCAAAGGGGTTGCCAAGCTTCCAAAAATTACGAATCTCCAGAAATCTCAGCAAATATTTTTTCACCCAAACTGGATGATACTTTCAGGTAATGATCAGTACACGAAGGCGACTTGGTTCCCCAAATTTCGTTCTTCTATGTTGAAGCGTTCATTTCCAGTAACAGTTTGAATTTTTAGGTTTCACTCTGTTTTCTCCTATATTGATAGATGTATCTGGAACTCTAAATCCAACACGGTTTGTGCTAGCTTCTTGAAACTTGACACAGTAAAGTAGTTTCACGTTCTATCTCTATGTTTTGTTTCCTCTTGATGTAGCCCTAAGCAGTGACTGGCGAGAAACACTTTCATGGAAAGGGGTTGCCAAGCTTCCAAAAATTACGAATCTCCAGAAATCTCAGCAAATACTTTCTCACCCAAACTGGATGATACTGACAGGTAATGATCAGTACACTAAGGCAACTTGGTTCCCCAAATTTCGTTCTTCTATGTTGAAGCGTTCATTTCCAGTAACACTTTGAATTTTTAGGTATCACTCTGTTTTCTCCTATATTGATACATGTACTTGGAACTCTAAATCCAACACGGTTTGTGCTAGCTTCTTGAAACTTGACACAGTAAAGTAGTTTCACGTTCTATCTCTATGTTTTGTTTCCTCTTGATGTAGCCCTAAGCAGTGACTGGCGAGAAACACTTTCATGGAACGGGGTTTCCAAGCTTCCAAAAATTACGAATCTCCAGAAATCTCAGCAAATATTTTTTCACCCAAACTGGATGATACTTTCAGGTAATGATCAGTACACTAAGGCGACTTGGTTCCCCAAATTTCGTTCTTCTATGTTGAAGCGTTCATTTCTAGTAACAGTTTGAATTTTTAGGTATCACTCTGTTTTCTCCTATATTGATACATGTACTTGGAACTCTTAATCCAACAAGGTTTGTGCTAGCTTCTTGAAACTTGACACAGTAAAGTAGTTTCACGTTCTATCTCTATGTTTTGTTTCCTCTTGATGTAGCCCTAAGCACTGACTGGCGAGAAACACTTTCATGGAAAGGGGTTGCCAAGCTTCCAAAAATTACGAATCTCCAGAAATCTCAGCAAATATTTTTTCACCCAAACTGGATGATACTTTCAGGTAATGATCAGTACACTAAGGCGACTTGGTTCCCCAAATTTCGTTCTTCTACGTTGAAGCGTTCATTTCCAGTAACAGTTTGAATTTTTAGGTTTCACTCTGTTTTCTCCTATATTGATAGATGTATCTGGAACTCTAAATCCAACACGGTTTGTGCTAGCTTCTTGAAACTTGACACAGTAAAGTAGTTTCACGTTCTATCTCTATGGTTTGTTTCCTCTTGATGTAGCCCTAAGCACTGACTGGAGAGAAACACTTTCATGGAAAGGGGTTGCCAAACTTCCAAAAATTACGAATCTCCAGAAATCTCAGCAAATATTTTTTCACCCAAACTGGATGATACTTTCAGGTAATGATCAGTACACGAAGGCGACTTGGTTCCCCAAATTTCGTTCTTCTATGTTGAAGCATTCATTTCCAGTAACAGTTTGAATTTTTAGGTTTCACTCTGTTTTCTCCTATATTGATAGATGTATCTGGAACTCTAAATCCAACACGGTTTGTGCTAGCTTCTTGAAACTTGACACAGTAAAGTAGTTTCACGTTCTATCTCTATGTTTTGTTTCCTCTTGATTTAGCCCTAAGCAGTGACTGGCGAGAAACACTTTCATGGAAAGGGGTTGCCAAGCTTCCAAAAATTACGAATCTCCAGAAATCTCAGCAAATACTTTTTCACCCAAACTGGATGATACTGTCAGGTAATGATCAGTACACTAAGGCGACTTGGTTCCCCAAATTTCGTTCTTCTATGTTGAAGCGTTCATTTCCAGTAACAGTTTGAATTTTTAGGTATCACTCTGTTTTCTCCTATATTGATAGATGTATCTGGAACTCTAAATCCAACACGGTTTGTGCTAGCTTCTTGAAGCTTGACACAGTAAAGTAGTTTCACGTTCTATCTCTATGTTTTGTTTCCTCTTGATGTAGCCCTAAGCACTGACTGGCGAGAAACACTTTCATGCAAAGGGGTTGCCAAGCTTCCAAAAATTACGAATCTCCAGAAATCTCAGCAAATATTTTTTCACCCAAACTGGATGATACTTTCAGGTAATGATCAGTACACGAAGGCGACTTGGTTCCCCAAATTTCGTTCTTCTATGTTGAAGCGTTCATTTCCAGTAACAGTTTGAATTTTTAGGTTTCACTCTGTTTTCTCCTATATTGATAGATGTATCTGGAACTCTAAATCCAACACGGTTTGTGCTAGCTTCTTGAAACTTGACACAGTAAAGTAGTTTCACGTTCTATCTCTATGTTTTGTTTCCTCTTGATGTAGCCCTAAGCAGTGACTGGCGAGAAACACTTTCATGGAAAGGGGTTGCCAAGCTTCCAAAAATTACGAATCTCCAGAAATCTCAGCAAATACTTTCTCACCCAAACTGGATGATACTGACAGGTAATGATCAGTACACTAAGGCAACTTGGTTCCCCAAATTTCGTTCTTCTATGTTGAAGCGTTCATTTCCAGTAACACTTTGAATTTTTAGGTATCACTCTGTTTTCTCCTATATTGATACATGTACTTGGAACTCTAAATCCAACACGGTTTGTGCTAGCTTCTTGAAACTTGACACAGTAAAGTAGTTTCACGTTCTATCTCTATGTTTTGTTTCCTCTTGATGTAGCCCTAAGCAGTGACTGGCGAGAAACACTTTCATGGAACGGGGTTTCCAAGCTTCCAAAAATTACGAATCTCCAGAAATCTCAGCAAATATTTTTTCACCCAAACTGGATGATACTTTCAGGTAATGATCAGTACACTAAGGCGACTTGGTTCCCCAAATTTCGTTCTTCTATGTTGAAGCGTTCATTTCTAGTAACAGTTTGAATTTTTAGGTATCACTCTGTTTTCTCCTATATTGATACATGTACTTGGAACTCTTAATCCAACAAGGTTTGTGCTAGCTTCTTGAAACTTGACACAGTAAAGTAGTTTCACGTTCTATCTCTATGTTTTGTTTCCTCTTGATGTAGCCCTAAGCACTGACTGGCGAGAAACACTTTCATGGAAAGGGGTTGCCAAGCTTCCAAAAATTACGAATCTCCAGAAATCTCAGCAAATATTTTTTCACCCAAACTGGATGATACTTTCAGGTAATGATCAGTACACTAAGGCGACTTGGTTCCCCAAATTTCGTTCTTCTACGTTGAAGCGTTCATTTCCAGTAACAGTTTGAATTTTTAGGTTTCACTCTGTTTTCTCCTATATTGATAGATGTATCTGGAACTCTAAATCCAACACGGTTTGTGCTAGCTTCTTGAAACTTGACACAGTAAAGCAGTTTCACGTTCTATCTCTATGGTTTGTTTCCTCTTGATGTAGCCCTAAGCACTGACTGGAGAGAAACACTTTCATGGAAAGGGGTTGCCAAACTTCCAAAAATTACGAATCTCCAGAAATCTCAGCAAATATTTTTTCACCCAAACTGGATGATACTTTCAGGTAATGATCAGTACACGAAGGCGACTTGGTTCCCCAAATTTCGTTCTTCTATGTTGAAGCATTCATTTCCAGTAACAGTTTGAATTTTTAGGTTTCACTCTGTTTTCTCCTATATTGATAGATGTATCTGGAACTCTAAATCCAACACGGTTTGTGCTAGCTTCTTGAAACTTGACACAGTAAAGTAGTTTCACGTTCTATCTCTATGTTTTGTTTCCTCTTGATTTAGCCCTAAGCAGTGACTGGCGAGAAACACTTTCATGGAAAGGGGTTGCCAAGCTTCCAAAAATTACGAATCTCCAGAAATCTCAGCAAATACTTTTTCACCCAAACTGGATGATACTGTCAGGTAATGATCAGTACACTAAGGCAACTTGGTTCCCCAAATTTCGTTCTTCTATGTTGAAGCGTTCATTTCCAGTAACACTTTGAATTTTTAGGTATCACTCTGTTTTCTCCTATATTGATACATGTACTTGGAACTCTAAATCCAACACGGTTTGTGCTAGCTTCTTGAAACTTGACACAGTAAAGTAGTTTCACGTTCTATCTCTATGTTTTGTTTCCTCTTGATGTAGCCCTAAGCAGTGACTGGCGAGAAACACTTTCATGGAACGGGGTTTCCAAGGTTCCAAAAATTACGAATCTCCAGAAATCTCAGCAAATATTTTTTCACCCAAACTGGATGATACTTTCAGGTAATGATCAGTACACTAAGGTGACTTGGTTCCCCAAATTTCGTTCTTCTACGTTGAAGCGTTGATTTCCAGTAACAGTTTGAATTTTTAGGTTTCACTCTGTTTTCTCCTATATTGATAGATGTATCTGGAACTCTAAATCCAACACGGTTTGTGCTAGCTTCTTGAAACTTGACACAGTAAAGTAGTTTCACGTTCTATCTCTATGGTTTGTTTCCTCTTGATGTAGCCCTAAGCACTGACTGGCGAGAAACACTTTCATGCAAAGGGGTTGCCAAGCTTCCAAAAATTACGAATCTCCAGAAATCTCAGCAAATATTTTTTCACCCAAACTGGATGATACTTTCAGGTAATGATCAGTACACGAAGGCGACTTGGTTATCCAAATTTCGTTCTTCTATGTTGAAGCGTTCATTTCCAGTAACAGTTTGAATTTTTAGGTTTCACTCTCTTTTCTCCTATATTGATAGATGTATCTGGAACTCTAAATCCAACACGGTTTGTGCTAGCTTCTTGAAACTTGACACAGTAAAGTAGTTTCACGTTCTATCTCTATGTTTTGTTTCCTCTTGATGTAGCCCTAAGCAGTGACTGGAGAGAAACACTTTCATGGAAAGGGGTTGCCCAGCTTCCAAAAATTACGAATCTCCAGAAATCTCAGCAAATATTTTTTCACCCAAACTGGATGATACTTTCAGGTAATGATCAGTACACTAAGGCGACTTGGTTCCCCAAATTTCGTTCTTCTATGTTGAAGCGTTCATTTCCAGTAACACTTTGAATTTTTAGGTATCACTCTGTTTTCTCCTATATTGATACATGTACTTGGAACTCTAAATCCAACACGGTTTGTGCTAGCTTCTTGAAACTTGACACAGTAAAGTAGTTTCACGTTCTATCTCTATGTTTTGTTTCCTCTTGATGTAGCCCTAAGCAGTGACTGGCGAGAAACACTTTCATGGAACGGGGTTTCCAAGGTTCCAAAAATTACGAATCTCCAGAAATCTCAGCAAATATTTTTTCACCCAAACTGGATGATACTTTCAGGTAATGATCAGTACACTAAGGCGACTTGGTTCCCCAAATTTCGTTCTTCTACGTTGAAGCGTTGATTTCCAGTAACAGTTTGAATTTTTAGGTTTCACTCTGTTTTCTCCTATATTGATAGATGTATCTGGAACTCTAAATCCAACACGGTTTGTGCTAGCTTCTTGAAACTTGACACAGTAAAGTAGTTTCACGTTCTATCTCTATGGTTTGTTTCCTCTTGATGTAGCCCTAAGCACTGACTGGCGAGAAACACTTTCATGCAAAGGGGTTGCCAAGCTTCCAAAAATTACGAATCTCCAGAAATCTCAGCAAATATTTTTTCACCCAAACTGGATGATACTTTCAGGTAATGATCAGTACACGAAGGCGACTTGGTTATCCAAATTTCGTTCTTCTATGTTGAAGCGTTCATTTCCAGTAACAGTTTGAATTTTTAGGTTTCACTCTCTTTTCTCCTATATTGATAGATGTATCTGGAACTCTAAATCCAACACGGTTTGTGCTAGCTTCTTGAAACTTGACACAGTAAAGTAGTTTCACGTTCTATCTCTATGTTTTGTTTCCTCTTGATGTAGCCCTAAGCAGTGACTGGAGAGAAACACTTTCATGGAAAGGGGTTGCCCAGCTTCCAAAAATTACGAATCTCCAGAAATCTCAGCAAATATTTTTTCACCCAAACTGGATGATACTTTCAGGTAATGATCAGTACACTAAGGCGACTTGGTTCCCCAAATTTCGTTCTTCTATGTTGAAGCGTTCATTTCCAGTAACACTTTGAATTTTTAGGTATCACTCTGTTTTCTCCTATATTGATACATGTACTTGGAACTCTAAATCCGACACGGTTTGTGCTAGCTTCTTGAAACTTGACACAGTAAAGTAGTTTCACGTTCTATCTCTATGGTTTGTTTCCTCTTGTTGTAGCCCTAAGCACTGACTGGCGAGAAACACTTTCATGGAAAGGGGTTGCCAAGCTTCCAAAAATTACGAATCTCCAGAAATCTCAGCAAATACTTTTTCACCCAAACTGGATGATACTGTCAGGTAATGATCAGTACACTAAGGCAACTTGGTTCCCCAAATTTCGTTCTTCTATGTTGAAGCGTTCATTTCCAGTAACAGTTTGAATTTTTAGGTATCACTCTGTTTTCTCCTATATTCATACATGTACTTGGAACTCTAAATCCAACACGGTTTGTGCTAGCTTCTTGAAACTTGACACAGTAAAGTAGTTTCACGTTCTATCTCTATGTTTTGTTTCCTCTTAATGTAGCCCTAAGCAGTGACTGGCGAGAAACACTTTCATGGAACGGGGTTTCCAAGGTTCCAAAAATTACGAATCTCCAGAAATCTCAGCAAATATTTTTTCACCCAAACTGGATGATACTTTCAGGTAATGATCAGTACACTAAGGCGACTTGGTTCCCCAAATTTCGTTCTTCTATGTTGAAGCGTTCATTTCCAGTAACAGTTTGAATTTTTAGGTATCACTCTGTTTTCTCCTATATTGATACATGTACTTGGAACTCTAAATCCAACAAGGTTTGTGCTAGCTTCTTGAAACTTGACACAGTAAAGTAGTTTCACGTTCTATCTCTATGTTTTGTTTCCTCTTGATGTAGCCCTAAGCACTGACTGGCGAGAAACACTTTCATGGAAAGGGGTTGCCAAGCTTCCAAAAATTACGAATCTCCAGAAATCGCAGCAAATATTTTTTCACCCAAACTGGATGATACTTTCAGGTAATGATCAGTACACTAAGGCGACTTGGTTCCCCAAATTTCGTTCTTCTACGTTGAAGCGTTCATTTCCAGTAAGAGTTTGAATTTTTAGGTTTCACTCTGTTTTCTCCTATATTGATAGATGTATCTGGAACTCTAAATCCAACACGGTTTGTGCTAGCTTCTTGAAACTTGACACAGTAAAGTAGTTTCACGTTCTATCTCTATGGTTTGTTTCCTCTTGATGTAGCCCAAAGCACTGACTGGAGAGAAACACTTTCATGGAAAGGGGTAGCCAAGCTTCCAAAAATAACGAATATCCAGAAATCTCAGCAAATATTTTTTCACGCAAACTGGATGATACTTTCAGGTAATGATCAGTACACGAAGGCGACTTGGTTCCCCAAATTTCGTTCTTCTATGTTGAAGCGTTCATTTCCAGTAACAGTTTGAATTTTTAGGTTTCACTCTCTTTTCTCCTATATTGATAGATGTATCTGGAACTCTAAATCCAACACGGTTTGTGCTAGCTTCTTGAAACTTGACACAGTAAAGTAGTTTCACGTTCTATCTCTATGTTTTGTTTCCTCTTGATGTAGCCCTAAGCAGTGACTGGAGAGAAACACTTTCATGGAAAGGGGTTGCCCAGGTTCCAAAAATTACGAATCTCCAGAAATCTCAGCAAATATTTTTTCACCCAAACTGGATGATACTTTCAGGTAATGATCAGTACACTAAGGCGACTTGGTTCCCCAAATTTCGTTCTTCTATGTTGAAGCGTTCATTTCCAGTAACAGTTTGAATTTTTAGGTTTCACTCTGTTTTCTCCTATATTGATAGATGTATCTGGAACTCTAAATCCAACACGGTTTGTGCTAGCTTCTTGAAACTTGACACAGTAAAGTAGTTTCACGTTCTATCTCTATGGTTTGTTTCCTCTTGTTGTAGCCCTAAGCACTGACTGGCGAGAAACACTTTCATGGAAAGGGGTTGCCAAGCTTTTAAAAATTACGAATCTCCAGAAATCTCAGCAAATATTTTTTCACCCAAACTGGATGATACTTTCAGGTAATGATCAGTACACGAAGGCGACTTGGTTCCCCAAATTTCGTTTTTCTATGCTGAAGCGTTCATTTCCAGTAACAGTTTGAATTTTTAGGTTTCACTCTGTTTTCTCCTATATTGATAGATGTATTTGGAACTCTAAATCCAACACGGTTTGTGCTAGCTTCTTGAAACTTGACACAGTAAAGTAGTTTCACGTTCTATCTCTATGTTTTGTTTCCTCTTGATATAGCCCTAATCAGTGACTGGCGAGAAACACTTTCATGGAAAGGGGTTGCCAAGCTTCCAAAAATTACGAATCTACAGAAATCTCAGCAAATATTTTTTCACCCAAACTGGATGATACTTTCAGGTAATGATCAGTACACGAAGGCGACTTGGTTCCCCAAATTTCGTTCTTCTATGTTGAAGCGTTCATTTCCAGTAACAGTTTGAATTTTTAGGTATCACTCTGTTTTCTCCTATATTGATAGATGTATTTGGAACTCTAAATCCAACACGGTTTGTGCTAGCTTCTTGAAACTTGACACAGTGAAGTAGTTTCACGTTCTATCTCTATGGTTTGTTTCCTCTTGATGTAGCCCTAAGCACTGACTGGCGAGAAACACTTTCATGGAAAGGGGTTTCCAAGCTTCCAAAAATTACGAATCTCCAGAAATCTCAGCCAATATTTTTTCACCCAAACTGGATGATACTTTCAGGTAATGATCAGTACACTAAGGCGACTTGGTTCCCCAAATTTCGTTCTTCTATGTTGAAGCGTTCATTTCCAGTAACACTTTGAATTTTTAGGTATCACTCTGTTTTCTCCTATATTGATACATGTACTTGGAACTCTAAATCCGACACGGTTTGTGCTAGCTTCTTGAAACTTGACACAGTAAAGTAGTTTCACGTTCTATCTCTATGGTTTGTTTCCTCTTGTTGTAGCCCTAAGCACTGACTGGCGAGAAACACTTCCATGGAAAGGGGTGCCAAGCTTCCAAAAATTACGAATCTCCAGAAATCTCAGCAAATATTTTTTCACCCAATCTGGATGATACTGTCAGGTAATGATCAGTACACTAAGGCGACTTGGTTCCCCAAATTTCGTTCTTCTATGCTGAAGCGTTCATTTCCAGTAACAGTTTGAATTTTTAGGTTTCACTCTGTTTTCTCCTATATTGATAGATGTATCTGGAACTCTAAATCCAACACGGTTTGTGCTAGCTTCTTGAAACTTGACACAGTAAAGTAGTTTCACGTTCTATCTCTATGTTTTGTTTCCTCTTGATGTAGCCCTAAGCAGTGACTGGCGAGAAACACTTTCATGGAACGGGGTTTCCAAGCTTCCAAAAATTACGAATCTCCAGAAATCTCAGCAAATATTTTTTCACCCAAACTGGATGATACTTTCAGGTAATGATCAGTACACTAAGGCGACTTGGTTCCCCAAATTTCGTTCTTCTATGTTGAAGCGTTCATTTCCAGTAACAGTTTGAATTTTTAGGTATCACTCTGTTTTCTCCTATATTGATACATGTACTTGGAACTCTAAATCCGACACGGTTTGTGCTAGCTTCTTGAAACTTGACACAGTAAAGTAGTTTCACGTTCTATCTCTATGGTTTGTTTCCTCTTGTTGTAGCCCTAAGCACTGACTGGCGAGAAACACTTTCATGGAAAGGGGTTGCCAAGCTTCCAAAAATTACGAAACTCCAGAAATCTCAGCAAATATTTTTTCACCCAAACTGGATGATACTTTCAGGTAATGATCAGTACACTAAGGCGACTTGGTTCCCCAAATTTCGTTCTTCTACGTTGAAGCGTTCATTTCCAGTAACAGTTTGAATTTTTAGATTTCACTCTGTTTTCTCCTATATTGATAGATGTATTTGGAACTCTAAATCCAACACGGTTTGTGCTAGCTTCTTGAAACTTGACACAGTAAAGTAGTTTCACGTTCTATCTCTATGTTTTGTTTCCTCTTGATGTAGCCCTAAGCACTGACTGGCGAGAAACCCTTTCATGGAAAGGGGTTGCCAAGCTTCCAAAAATTACGAATCTCCAGAAATCTCAGCAAATATTTTTTCACCCAAACTGGATGATACTGTCAGGTAATGACCAGTACACTAAGGCGACTTGGTTCCCCAAATTTCGTTCTTCTATGTTGAAGCGTTCATTTCCAGTAACAGTTTGAATTTTTAGGTATCACTCTGTTTTCTCCTATATTGATACATGTACTTGGAACTCTAAATCCAACACGGTTTGTGCTAGCTTCTTGAAACTTGACACAGTAAAGTAGTTTCACGTTCTATCTCTATGTTTTGTTTCCTCTTGATGTAGCCCTAAGCACTGACTGGCGAGAAACACTTTCATGGAAAGGGGTTGCCAAGCTTCCAAAAATTACGAATCTCCAGAAATCTCAGCAAATATTTTTTCACCCAAACTGGATGATACTTTCAGGTAATGATCAGTACACTAAGGCGACTTGGTTCCCCAAATTTCGTTCTTCTACGTTGAAGCGTTCATTTCCAGTAACAGTTTGAATTTTTAGGTTTCACTCTGTTTTCTCCTATATTGATAGATGTATCTGGAACTCTAAATCCAACACGGTTTGTGCTAGCTTCTTGAAACTTGAAAGATTAAAGTAGTTTCACGTTCTATCTCTATGGTTTGTTTCCTCTTGATGTAGCCCTAAGCACTGACTGGAGAGAAACACTTTCATGGAAAGGGGTTGCCAAGCTTCCAAAAATTACGAATCTCCAGAAATCTCAGCAAATATTTTTTCACCCAAACTGGATGATACTTTCAGGTAATGATCAGTACACGAAGGCGACTTGGTTCCCCAAATTTCGTTCTTCTATGTTGAAGCGTTCATTTCCAGTAACAGTTTGAATTTTTAGGTTTCACTCTGTTTTCTCCTATATAGATAGATGTATCTGGAACTCTAAATCCAACACGGTTTGTGCTAGCTTCTTGAAACTTGACACAGTAAAGTAGTTTCACGTTCTATCTCTATGTTTTGTTTCCTCTTGATGTAGCCCTAAGCAGTGACTGGCGAGAAACACTTTCATGGAAAGGGGTTGCCAAGCTTCCAAAAATTACGAATCTCCAGAAATCTCAGCAAATACTTTTTCACCCAAACTGGATGATACTGTCAGGTAATGATCAGTACACTAAGGCGACTTGGTTCCCCAAATTTCGTTCTTCTATGTTGAAGCGTTCATTTCCAGTAACAGTTTGAATTTTTAGGTTTCACTCTGTTTTCTCCTATATTGATACATGTACTTGGAACTCTAAATCCGACACGGTTTGTGCTAGCTTCTTGAAACTTGACACAGTAAAGTAGTTTCACGTTCTATCTCTATGGTTTGTTTCCTCTTGTTGTAGCCCTAAGCACTGACTGGCGAGAAACACTTTAATGGAAAGGGGTGCCAAGCTTCCAAAAATTACGAATCTCCAGAAATCTCAGCAAATATTTTTTCACCCAATCTGGATGATACTGTCAGGTAATGATCAGTACACTAAGGCGACTTGGTTCCCCAAATTTCGTTCTTCTATGCTGAAGCGTTCATTTCCAGTAACAGTTTGAATTTTTAGGTTTCACTCTGTTTTCTCCTATATTGATAGATGTATCTGGAACTCTAAATCCAACACGGTTTGTGCTAGCTTCTTGAAACTTGACACAGTAAAGTAGTTTCACGTTCTATCTCTATGTTTTGTTTCCTCTTGATGTAGCCCTAAGCAGTGACTGGCGAGAAACACTTTCATGGAACGGGGTTTCCAAGCTTCCAAAAATTACGAATCTCCAGAAATCTCAGCAAATATTTTTTCACCCAAACTGGATGATACTTTCAGGTAATGATCAGTACACTAAGGCGACTTGGTTCCCCAAATTTCGTTCTTCTATGTTGAAGCGTTCATTTCCAGTAACAGTTTGAATTTTTAGGTATCACTCTGTTTTCTCCTATATTGATACATGTACTTGGAACTCTAAATCCGACACGGTTTGTGCTAGCTTCTTGAAACTTGACACAGTAAAGTAGTTTCACGTTCTATCTCTATGGTTTGTTTCCTCTTGTTGTAGCCCTAAGCACTGACTGGCGAGAAACACTTTCATGGAAAGGGGTTGCCAAGCTTCCAAAAATTACGAAACTTCAGAAATCTCAGCAAATATTTTTTCACCCAAACTGGATGATACTTTCAGGTAATGATCAGTACACTAAGGCGACTTGGTTCCCCAAATTTCGTTCTTCTACGTTGAAGCGTTCATTTCCAGTAACAGTTTGAATTTTTAGATTTCACTCTGTTTTCTCCTATATTGATAGATGTATTTGGAACTCTAAATCCAACACGGTTTGTGCTAGCTTCTTGAAACTTGACACAGTAAAGTAGTTTCACGTTCTATCTCTATGTTTTGTTTCCTCTTGATGTAGCCCTAAGCACTGACTGGCGAGAAACCCTTTCATGGAAAGGGGTTGCCAAGCTTCCAAAAATTACGAATCTCCAGAAATCTCAGCAAATATTTTTTCACCCAAACTGGATGATACTGTCAGGTAATGACCAGTACACTAAGGCGACTTGGTTCCCCAAATTTCGTTCTTCTATGTTGAAGCGTTCATTTCCAGTAACAGTTTGAATTTTTAGGTATCACTCTGTTTTCTCCTATATTGATACATGTACTTGGAACTCTAAATCCAACACGGTTTGTGCTAGCTTCTTGAAACTTGACACAGTAAAGTAGTTTCACGTTCTATCTCTATGTTTTGTTTCCTCTTGATGTAGCCCTAAGCACTGACTGGCGAGAAAGACTTTCATGGAAAGGGGTTGCCAAGCTTCCAAAAATTACGAATCTCCAGAAATCTCAGCAAATATTTTTTCACCCAAACTGGATGATACTTTCAGGTAATGATCAGTACACTAAGGCGACTTGGTTCCCCAAATTTCGTTCTTCTACGTTGAAGCGTTCATTTCCAGTAACAGTTTGAATTTTTAGGTTTCACTCTGTTTTCTCCTATATTGATAGATGTATCTGGAACTCTAAATCCAACACGGTTTGTGCTAGCTTCTTGAAACTTGACAGATTAAAGTAGTTTCACGTTCTATCTCTATGGTTTGTTTCCTCTTGATGTAGCCCTAAGCACTGACTGGAGAGAAACACTTTCATGGAAAGGGGTTGCCAAGCTTCCAAAAATTACGAATCTCCAGAAATCTCAGCAAATATTTTTTCACCCAAACTGGATGATACTTTCAGGTAATGATCAGTACACGAAGGCGACTTGGTTCCCCAAATTTCGTTCTTCTATGTTGAAGCGTTCATTTCCAGTAACAGTTTGAATTTTTAGGTTTCACTCTGTTTTCTCCTATATTGATAGATGTATCTGGAACTCTAAATCCAACACGGTTTGTGCTAGCTTCTTGAAACTTGACACAGTAAAGTAGTTTCACGTTCTATCTCTATGTTTTGTTTCCTCTTGATGTAGCCCTAAGCAGTGACTGGCGAGAAACACTTTCATGGAAAGGGGTTGCCAAGCTTCCAAAAATTACGAATCTCCAGAAATCTCAGCAAATACTTTTTCACCCAAACTGGATGATACTGTCAGGTAATGATCAGTACACTAAGGCGACTTGGTTCCCCAAATTTCGTTCTTCTATGTTGAAGCGTTCATTTCCAGTAACAGTTTGAATTTTTAGGTTTCACTCTGTTTTCTCCTATATTGATACATGTACTTGGAACTCTAAATCCGACACGGTTTGTGCTAGCTTCTTGAAACTTGACACAGTAAAGTAGTTTCACGTTCTATCTCTATGGTTTGTTTCCTCTTGTTGTAGCCCTAAGCACTGACTGGCGAGAAACACTTTAATGGAAAGGGGTGCCAAGCTTCCAAAAATTACGAATCTCCAGAAATCTCAGCAAATATTTTTTCACCCAATCTGGATGATACTGTCAGGTAATGATCAGTACACTAAGGCGACTTGGTTCCCCAAATTTCGTTCTTCTATGCTGAAGCGTTCATTTCCAGTAACAGTTTGAATTTTTAGGTTTCACTGTGTTTTCTCGTATATTGATAGTTGTATCTGGAACTCTAAATCCAACACGGTTTGTGCTAGCTTCTTGAAACTTGACACAGTAAAGTAGTTTCACGTTCTATCTATATGTTTTGTTTCCTCTTGATGTAGCCCTAAGCAGTGACTGGCGAGAAACACTTTCATGGAAAGGGGTTGCCAAGCTTCCAAAAATTACGAATCTCCAGAAATCTCAGCAAATACTTTTTCACCCAAACTGGATGATACTGTCAGGTAATGATCAGTACACGAAGGCGACTTGGTTCCCCAAATTTCGTTCTTCTATGTTGAAGCGTTCATTTCCAGTAACAGTTTGAATTTTTAGGTTTCACTCTGTTTTCTCCTATATTGATAGATGTATCTGGAACTCTAAATCCAACACGGTTTGTGCTAGCTTCTTGAAACTTGACACAGTAAAGTAGTTTCACGTTCTATCTCTATGTTTTGTTTCCTCTTGATGTAGCCCTAAGCAGTGACTGGCGAGAAACACTTTCATGGAACGGGGTTTCCAAGCTTCCAAAAATTACGAATCTCCAGAAATCTCAGCAAATATTTTTTCACCCAAACTGGATGATACTTTCAGGTAATGATCAGTACACTAAGGCGACTTGGTTCCCCAAATTTCGTTCTTCTATGTTGAAGCGTTCATTTCCAGTAACAGTTTGAATTTTTAGGTATCACTCTGTTTTCTCCTATATTGATACATGTACTTGGAACTCTAAATCCGACACGGTTTGTGCTAGCTTCTTGAAACTTGACACAGTAAAGTAGTTTCACGTTCTATCTCTATGGTTTGTTTCCTCTTGTTGTAGCCCTAAGCACTGACTGGCGAGAAACACTTTCATGGAAAGGGGTTGCCAAGCTTCCAAAAATTACGAAACTCCAGAAATCTCAGCAAATATTTTTTCACCCAAACTGGATGATACTTTCAGGTAATGATCAGTACACTAAGGCGACTTGGTTCCCCAAATTTCGTTCTTCTACGTTGAAGCGTTCATTTCCAGTAACAGTTTGAATTTTTAGATTTCACTCTGTTTTCTCCTATATTGATAGATGTATTTGGAACTCTAAATCCAACACGGTTTGTGCTAGCTTCTTGAAACTTGACACAGTAAAGTAGTTTCACGTTCTATCTCTATGTTTTGTTTCCTCTTGATGTAGCCCTAAGCACTGACTGGCGAGAAACCCTTTCATGGAAAGGGGTTGCCAAGCTTCCAAAAATTACGAATCTCCAGAAATCTCAGCAAATATTTTTTCACCCAAACTGGATGATACTGTCAGGTAATGACCAGTACACTAAGGCGACTTGGTTCCCCAAATTTCGTTCTTCTATGTTGAAGCGTTCATTTCCAGTAACAGTTTGAATTTTTAGGTATCACTCTGTTTTCTCCTATATTGATACATGTACTTGGAACTCTAAATCCAACACGGTTTGTGCTAGCTTCTTGAAACTTGACACAGTAAAGTAGTTTCACGTTCTATCTCTATGTTTTGTTTCCTCTTGATGTAGCCCTAAGCACTGACTGGCGAGAAACACTTTCATGGAAAGGGGTTGCCAAGCTTCCAAAAATTACGAATCTCCAGAAATCTCAGCAAATATTTTTTCACCCAAACTGGATGATACTTTCAGGTAATGATCAGTACACTAAGGCGACTTGGTTCCCCAAATTTCGTTCTTCTACGTTGAAGCGTTCATTTCCAGTAACAGTTTGAATTTTTAGGTTTCACTCTGTTTTCTCCTATATTGATAGATGTATCTGGAACTCTAAATCCAACACGGTTTGTGCTAGCTTCTTGAAACTTGACAGATTAAAGTAGTTTCACGTTCTATCTCTATGGTTTGTTTCCTCTTGATGTAGCCCTAAGCACTGACTGGAGAGAAACACTTTCATGGAAAGGGGTTGCCAAGCTTCCAAAAATTACGAATCTCCAGAAATCTCAGCAAATATTTTTTCACCCAAACTGGATGATACTTTCAGGTAATGATCAGTACACGAAGGCGACTTGGTTCCCCAAATTTCGTTCTTCTATGTTGAAGCGTTCATTTCCAGTAACAGTTTGAATTTTTAGGTTTCACTCTGTTTTCTCCTATATTGATAGATGTATCTGGAACTCTAAATCCAACACGGTTTGTGCTAGCTTCTTGAAACTTGACACAGTAAAGTAGTTTCACGTTCTATCTCTATGTTTTGTTTCCTCTTGATGTAGCCCTAAGCAGTGACTGGCGAGAAACACTTTCATGGAAAGGGGTTGCCAAGCTTCCAAAAATTACGAATCTCCAGAAATCTCAGCAAATACTTTTTCACCCAAACTGGATGATACTGTCAGGTAATGATCAGTACACTAAGGCGACTTGGTTCCCCAAATTTCGTTCTTCTATGTTGAAGCGTTCATTTCCAGTAACAGTTTGAATTTTTAGGTTTCACTCTGTTTTCTCCTATATTGATACATGTACTTGGAACTCTAAATCCGACACGGTTTGTGCTAGCTTCTTGAAACTTGACACAGTAAAGTAGTTTCACGTTCTATCTCTATGGTTTGTTTCCTCTTGTTGTAGCCCTAAGCACTGACTGGCGAGAAACACTTTAATGGAAAGGGGTGCCAAGCTTCCAAAAATTACGAATCTCCAGAAATCTCAGCAAATATTTTTTCACCCAATCTGGATGATACTGTCAGGTAATGATCAGTACACTAAGGCGACTTGGTTCCCCAAATTTCGTTCTTCTATGCTGAAGCGTTCATTTCCAGTAACAGTTTGAATTTTTAGGTTTCACTGTGTTTTCTCGTATATTGATAGTTGTATCTGGAACTCTAAATCCAACACGGTTTGTGCTAGCTTCTTGAAACTTGACACAGTAAAGTAGTTTCACGTTCTATCTATATGTTTTGTTTCCTCTTGATGTAGCCCTAAGCAGTGACTGGCGAGAAACACTTTCATGGAAAGGGGTTGCCAAGCTTCCAAAAATTACGAATCTCCAGAAATCTCAGCAAATACTTTTTCACCCAAACTGGATGATACTGTCAGGTAATGATCAGTACACTAAGGCGACTTGGTTCCCCAAATTTCGTTCTTCTATGTTGAAGCGTTCATTTCCAGTAACACTTTGAATTTTTAGGTATCACTCTGTTTTCTCCTATATTGATACATGTACTTGGAACTCTAAATCCAACACGGTTTGTGCTAGCTTCTTGAAACTTGACACAGTAAAGTAGTTTCACGTTCTATCTCTATGTTTTGTTTCCTCTTGATGTAGCCCTAAGCAGTGACTGGCGAGAAACACTTTCATGGAACGGGGTTTCCAAGCTTCCAAAAATTACGAATCTCCAGAAATCTCAGCAAATATTTTTTCACCCAAACTGGATGATACTTTCAGGTAATGATCAGTACACGAAGGCGACTTGGTTCCCCAAATTTCGTTCTTCTATGTTGAAGCGTTCATTTCCAGTAACATTTTGAATTTTTAGGTATCACTCTGTTTTCTCCTATATTGATACATGTACTTGGAACTCTAAATCCGACACGGTTTGTGCTAGCTTCTTGAAACTTGACACAGTAAAGTAGTTTCACGATCTATCTCTATGGTTTGTTTCCTCTTGTTGTAGCCCTAAGCACTGACTGGCGAGAAACACTTTCATGGAAAGGGGTTGCCAAGCTTCCAAAAATTACGAAACTCCAGAAATCTCAGCAAATATTTTTTCACCCAAACTGGATGATACTTTCAGGTAATGATCAGTACACTAAGGCGACTTGGTTCCCCAAATTTCGTTCTTCTACGTTGAAGCGTTCATTTCCAGTAACAGTTTGAATTTTTAGGTTTCACTCTGTTTTCTCCAATATTGATAGATGTATTTGGAACTCTAAATCCAACACGGTTTGTGCTAGCTTCTTGAAACTTGACACAGTAAAGTAGTTTCACGTTCTATCTCTATGGTTTGTTTCCTCTTGATGTAGCCCTAAGCACTGACTGGAGAGAAACACTTTCATGGAAAGGGGTTGCCAAGCTTCCAAAAATTACGAATCTCCAGAAATCTCAGCAAATATTTTTTTCCCCAAACTGGATGATACTTTCAGGTAATGATCAGTACACGAAGGCGACTTGGTTCCCCAAATTTCGTTCTTCTATGTTGAAGCGTTCATTTCCAGTAACAGTTTGAATTTTTAGGTTTCACTCTGTTTTCTCCTATATTGATAGATGTATCTGGAACTCTAAATCCAACACGGTTTGTGCTAGCTTCTTGAAACTTGACACAGTAAAGTAGTTTCACGTTCTATCTCTATGTTTTGTTTCCTCTTGATGTAGCCCTAAGCAGTGACTGGCGAGAAACACTTTCATGGAAAGGGGTTGCCAAGCTTCCAAAAATTACGAATCTCCAGAAATCTCAGCAAATACTTTTTCACCCAAACTGGATGATACTGTCAGGTAATGATCAGTACACTAAGGCGACTTGGTTTCCCAAATTTCGTTCTTCTATGTTGAAGCGTTCATTTCCAGTAACACTTTGAATTTTTAGGTATCACTCTGTTTTCTCCTATATTGATACATGTACTTGGAACTCTAAATCTAACACGGTTTGTGCTAGCTTCTTGAAACTTGACACAGTAAAGTAGTTTCACGTTCTATCTCTATGTTTTGTTTCCTCTTAATGTAGCCCTAAGCAGTGACTGGCGAGAAACACTTTCATGGAACGGGGTTTCCAAGCTTCCAAAAATTACGAATCTCCAGAAATCTCAGCAAATATTTTTTCACCCAAACTGGATGATACTTTCAGGTAATGATCAGTACACTAAGGAGACTTGGTTCCCCAAATTTCGTTCTTCTATGTTGAAGCGTTCATTTCCAGTAACATTTTGAATTTTTAGGTATCACTCTGTTTTCTCCTATATTGATACATGTACTTGGAACTCTAAATCCGACACGGTTTGTGCTAGCTTCTTGAAACTTGACACAGTAAAGTAGTTTCACGTTCTATCTCTATGGTTTGTTTCCTCTTGTTGTAGCCCTAAGCACTGACTGGCGAGAAACACTTTCATGGAAAGGGGTTGCCAAGCTTCCAAAAATTACGAAACTCCAGAAATCTCAGCAAATATTTTTTCACCCAAACTGGATGATACTTTCAGGTAATGATCAGTACACTAAGGCGACTTGGTTCCCCAAATTTCGTTCTTCTACGTTGAAGCGTTCATTTCCAGTAACAGTTTGAATTTTTAGGTTTCACTCTGTTTTCTCCAATATTGATAGATGTATTTGGAACTCTAAATCCAACACGGTTTGTGCTAGCTTCTTGAAACTTGACACAGTAAAGTAGTTTCACGTTCTATCTCTATGGTTTGTTTCCTCTTGATGTAGCCCTAAGCACTGACTGGAGAGAAACACTTTCATGGAAAGGGGTTGCCAAGCTTCCAAAAATTACGAATCTCCAGAAATCTCAGCAAATATTTTTTTCCCCAAACTGGATGATACTTTCAGGTAATGATCAGTACACGAAGGCGACTTGGTTCCCCAAATTTCGTTCTTCTATGTTGAAGCGTTCATTTCCAGTAACAGTTTGAATTTTTAGGTTTCACTCTGTTTTCTCCTATATTGATAGATGTATCTGGAACTCTAAATCCAACACGGTTTGTGCTAGCTTCTTGAAACTTGACACAGTAAAGTAGTTTCACGTTCTATCTCTATGTTTTGTTTCCTCTTGATGTAGCCCTAAGCAGTGACTGGCGAGAAACACTTTCATGGAAAGGGGTTGCCAAGCTTCCAAAAATTACGAATCTCCAGAAATCTCAGCAAATACTTTTTCACCCAAACTGGATGATACTGTCAGGTAATGATCAGTACACTAAGGCGACTTGGTTCCCCAAATTTCGTTCTTCTATGTTGAAGCGTTCATTTCCAGTAACACTTTGAATTTTTAGGTATCACTCTGTTTTCTCCTATATTGATACATGTACTTGGAACTCTAAATCTAACACGGTTTGTGCTAGCTTCTTGAAACTTGACACAGTAAAGTAGTTTCACGTTCTATCTCTATGTTTTGTTTCCTCTTAATGTAGCCCTAAGCAGTGACTGGCGAGAAACACTTTCATGGAACGGGGTTTCCAAGCTTCCAAAAATTACGAATCTCCAGAAATCTCAGCAAATATTTTTTCACCCAAACTGGATGATACTTTCAGGTAATGATCAGTACACTAAGGAGACTTGGTTCCCCAAATTTCGTTCTTCTATGTTGAAGCGTTCATTTCCAGTAACATTTTGAATTTTTAGGTATCACTCTGTTTTCTCCTATATTGATACATGTACTTGGAACTCTAAATCCGACACGGTTTGTGCTAGCTTCTTGAAACTTGACACAGTAAAGTAGTTTCACGTTCTATCTCTATGGTTTGTTTCCTCTTGTTTTAGCCCTAAGCACTGACTGGCGAGAAACACTTTCATGGAAAGGGGTTGCCAAGCTTCCAAAAATTACGAAACTCCAGAAATCTCAGCAAATATTTTTTCACCCAAACTGGATGATACTTTCAGGTAATGATCAGTACACTAAGGCGACTTGGTTCCCCAAATTTCGTTCTTCTACGTTGAAGCGTTCATTTCCAGTAACAGTTTGAATTTTTAGGTTTCACTCTGTTTTCTCCTATATTGATAGATGTATTTGGAACTCTAAATCCAACACGGTTTGTGCTAGCTTCTTGAAACTTGACACAGTAAAGTAGTTTCACGTTCTATCTCTATGTTTTGTTTCCTCTTGATGTAGCCCTAAGCACTGACTGGCGAGAAACCCTTTCATGGAAAGGGGTTGCCAAGCTTCCAAAAATTACGAATCTCCAGAAATCTCAGCAAATATTTTTTCACCCAAACTGGATGATACTGTCAGGTAATGACCAGTACACTAAGGCGACTTGGTTCCCCAAATTTCGTTCTTCTATGTTGAAGCGTTCATTTCCAGTAACAGTTTGAATTTTTAGGTATCACTCTGTTTTCTCCTATATTGATACATGTACTTGGAACTCTAAATCCAACACGGTTTGTGCTAGCTTCTTGAAACTTGACACAGTAAAGTAGTTTCACGTTCTATCTCTATGTTTTGTTTCCTCTTGATGTAGCCCTAAGCACTGACTGGCGAGAAACACTTTCATGGAAAGGGGTTGCCAAGCTTCCAAAAATTACGAATCTCCAGAAATCTCAGCAAATATTTTTTCACCCAAACTGGATGATACTTTCAGGTAATGATCAGTACACTAAGGCGACTTGGTTCCCCAAATTTCGTTCTTCTACGTTGAAGCGTTCATTTCCAGTAACAGTTTGAATTTTTAGGTTTCACTCTGTTTTCTCCTATATTGATAGATGTATCTGGAACTCTAAATCCAACACGGTTTGTGCTAGCTTCTTGAAACTTGACACAGTAAAATAGTTTCACGTTCTATCTCTATGGTTTGTTTCCTCTTGATGTAGCCCTAAGCAGTGACTGGCGAGAAACACTTTCATGGAAAGGGGTTGCCAAGCTTCCAAAAATTACGAATCTCCAGAAATCTCAGCAAATACTTTTTCACCCAAACTGGATGATACTGTCAGGTAATGATCAGTACACTAAGGCGACTTGGTTCCCCAAATTTCGTTCTTCTATGTTGAAGCGTTCATTTCCAGTAACAGTTTGAATTTTTAGGTTTCACTCTGTTTTCTCCTATATTGATACATGTACTTGGAACTCTAAATCCGACACGGTTTGTGCTAGCTTCTTGAAACTTGACACAATAAAGTAGTTTCACGTTCTATCTCTATGGTTTGTTTCCTCTTGTTGTAGCCCTAAGCACTGACTGGCGAGAAACACTTTCATGGAAAGGGGTGCCAAGCTTCCAAAAATTACGAATCTCCAGAAATCTCAGCAAATATTTTTTCACCCAATCTGGATGATACTGTCAGGTAATGATCAGTACACTAAGGCGACTTGGTTCCCCAAATTTCGTTCTTCTATGCTGAAGCGTTCATTTCCAGTAACAGTTTGAATTTTTAGGTTTCACTGTGTTTTCTCGTATATTGATAGATGTATCTGGAACTCTAAATCCAACACGGTTTGTGCTAGCTTCTTGAAACTTGACACAGTAAAGTAGTTTCACGTTCTATCTCTATGGTTTGTTTCCTCTTGATGTAGCCCTAAGCAGTGACTGGCGAGAAACACTTTCATGGAAAGGGGTTGCCAAGCTTCCAAAAATTACGAATCTCCAGAAATCTCAGCAAATACTTTTTCACCCAAACTGGATGATACTGTCAGGTAATGATCAGTACACTAAGGCGACTTGGTTCCCCAAATTTCGTTCTTCTATGTTGAAGCGTTCATTTCCAGTAACACTTTGAATTTTTAGGTATCACTCTGTTTTCTCCTATATTGATACATGTACTTGGAACTCTAAATCCAAAACGGTTTGTGCTAGCTTCTTGAAACTTGACACAGTAAAGTAGTTTCACGTTCTATCTCTATGTTTTGTTTCCTCTTGATGTAGCCCTAAGCACTGACTGGAGAGAAACACTTTCATGGAAAGGGGTTGCCAAGCTTCCAAAAATTACGAATCTCCAGAAATCTCAGCAAATATTTTTTTCCCCAAACTGGATGATACTTTCAGGTAATGATCAGTACACGAAGGCGACTTGGTTCCCCAAATTTCGTTCTTCTATGTTGAAGCGTTCATTTCCAGTAACAGTTTGAATTTTTAGGTTTCACTCTGTTTTCTCCTATATTGATAGATGTATCTGGAACTCTAAATCCAACACGGTTTGTGCTAGCTTCTTGAAACTTGACACAGTAAAGTAGTTTCACGTTCTATCTCTATGTTTTGTTTTCTCTTGATGTAGCCCTAAGCAGTGACTGGAGAGAAACACTTTCATGGAAAGGGGTTGCCCAGCTTCCAAAAATTACGAATCTCCAGAAATCTCAGCAAATATTTTTTCACCCAAACTGGATGATACTTTCAGGTAATGATCAGTACACTAAGGCGACTTGGTTCCCCAAATTTCGTTCTTCTATGTTGAAGCGTTCATTTCCAGTAACAGTTTGAATTTTTAGGTTTCACTCTGTTTTCTCCTATATTGATACATGTACTTGGAACTCTAAATCCAACACGGTTTGTGCTAGATTCTTGAAACTTGACACAGTAAAGTAGTTTCACGTTCTATCTCTGTGTTTTGTTTTCTCTTGATGTAGCCCTAAGCAGTGACTGGAGAGAAACACTTTCATGGAAAGGGGTTGCCAAGCTTTCAAAAATTACGAATCTCCAGAAATCTCAGCAAATACTTTTTCACCCAAACTGGATGATACTTTCAGGTAATGATCAGTACACTAAGGCGACTTGGTTCCCCAAATTTCGTTCTTCTATGTTGAAGCGTTCATTTCCAGTAACAGTTTGAATTTTTAGGTTTCACTCTGTTTTCTCCTATATTGATACATGTACTTGGAACTCTAAATCCAACACGGTTTGTGCTAGCTTCTTGAAACTTGACACAGTAAAGTAGTTTCACGTTCTATCTCTATGGTTTGTTTCCTCTTGATGTAGCCCTAAGCACTGACTGGCGAGAAACACTTTCATGGAAAGGGGTTGCCAAGCTTCCAAAAATTACGAATCTCCAGAAATCTCAGCTAATATTTTTTCACCCAAACTGGATGATACTGTCAGGTAATGACCAGTACACTAAGGCGACTTGGTTCCCCAAATTTCGTTCTTCTATGTTGAAGCGTTCATTTCCAGTAACAGTTTGAATTTTTAGGTATCACTCTGTTTTCTCCTATATTGATACATGTACTTGGAACTCTAAATCCAACACGGTTTGTGCTAGCTTCTTGAAACTTGACACAGTAAAGTAGTTTCACGTTCTATCTCTATGTTTTGTTTCCTCTTGATGTAGCCCTAAGCACTGACTGGCGAGAAACACTTTCATGGAAAGGGGTTGCCAAGCTTCCAAAAATTACGAATCTCCAGAAATCTCAGCAAATATTTTTTCACCCAATCTGGATGATACTTTCAGGTAATGATCAGTACACTAAGGCGACTTGGTTCCCCAAATTTCGTTCTTCTACGTTGAAGCGTTCATTTCCAGTAAAAGTTTGAATTTTTAGGTTTCACTCTGTTTTCTCCTATATTGATAGATGTATCTGGAACTCTAAATCCAACACGGTTTGTGCTAGCTTCTTGAAACTTGACACAGTAAAGTAGTTTCACGTTCTATCTCTATGGTTTGTTTCCTCTTGATGTAGCCCTAAGCACTGACTGGAGAGAAACACTTTCATGGAAAGGGGTTGCCAAGCTTCCAAAAATTACGAATCTCCAGAAATATCAGCAAATATTTTTTCACCCAAACTGGATGATACCTTCAGGTAATGATCAGTACACGAAGGCGACTTGGTTCCCCAAATTTCGTTCTTCTATGTTGAAGCGTTCATTTCCAGTAACAGTTTGAATTTTTAGGTTTCACTCTGTTTTCTCCTATATTGATAGATGTATCTGGAACTCTAAATCCAACACGGTTTGTGCTAGCTTCTTGAAACTTGACACAGTAAAGTAGTTTCACGTTCTATCTCTATGTTTTGTTTCCTCTTGATGTAGCCCTAAGCAGTGACGGGCGAGAAACACTTTCATGGAAAGGGGTTGCCAAGCTTCCAAAAATTACGAATCTCCAGAAATCTCAGCAAATACTTTTTCACCCAAACTGGATGATACTGTCAGGTAATGATCAGTACACTAAGGCGACTTGGTTCCCCAAATTTCGTTCTTCTATGTTGAAGCGTTCATTTCCAGTAACAGTTTGAATTTTTAGGTTTCACTCTGTTTTCTCCTATATTGATACATGTACTTGGAACTCTAAATCCAACACGGTTTGTGCTAGCTTCTTGAAACTTGACACAGTAAAGTAGTTTCACGTTCTATCTCTATGGTTTGTTTCCTCTTGATGTAGCCCTAAGCACTGACTGGCGAGAAACACTTTCATGGAAAGGGGTTGCCAAGCTTCCAAAAATTACGAATCTCCAGAAATCTCAGCTAATATTTTTTCACCCAAAATGGATGATACTGTCAGGTAATGACCAGTACACTAAGGCGACTTGGTTCCCCAAATTTCGTTCTTCTATGTTGAAGCGTTCATTTCCAGTAACAGTTTGAATTTTTAGGTATCACTCTGTTTTCTCCTATATTGATACATGTACTTGGAACTCTAAATCCAACACGGTTTGTTCTAGCTTCTTGAAACTTGACACAGTAAAGTAGTTTCACGTTCTATCTCTATGTTTTGTTTCCTCTTGATGTAGCCCTAAGCACTGACTGGCGAGAAACACTTTCATGGAAAGGGGTTGCCAAGCTTCCAAAAATTACGAATCTCCAGAAATCTCAGCAAATATTTTTTCACCCAATCTGGATGATACTTTCAGGTAATGATCAGTACACTAAGGCGACTTGGTTCCCCAAATTTCGTTCTTCTACGTTGAAGCGTTCATTTCCAGTAAAAGTTTGAATTTTTAGGTTTCACTCTGTTTTCTCCTATATTGATAGATGTATCTGGAACTCTAAATCCAACACGGTTTGTGCTAGCTTCTTGAAACTTGACACAGTAAAGTAGTTTCACGTTCTATCTCTATGGTTTGTTTCCTCTTGATGTAGCCCTAAGCACTGACTGGAGAGAAACACTTTCATGGAAAGGGGTTGCCAAGCTTTCAAAAATTACGAATCTCCAGAAATATCAGCAAATATTTTTTCACCCAAACTGGATGATACCTTCAGGTAATGATCAGTACACGAAGGCGACTTGGTTCCCCAAATTTCGTTCTTCAATGTTGAAGCGTTCATTTCCAGTAACAGTTTGAATTTTTAGGTTTCACTCTGTTTTCTCCTATATTGATAGATGTATCTGGAACTCTAAATCCAACACGGTTTGTGCTAGCTTCTTGAAACTTGACACAGTAAAGTAGTTTCACGTTCTATCTCTATGTTTTGTTTCCTCTTGATGTAGCCCTAAGCAGTGACTGGCGAGAAACACTTTCATGGAAAGGGGTTGCCAAGCTTCCAAAAATTACGAATCTCCAGAAATCTCAGCAAATACTTTTTCACCCAAACTGGATGATACTGTCAGGTAATGATCAGTACACTAAGGCGACTTGGTTCCCCAAATTTCGTTCTTCTATGTTGAAGCGTTCATTTCCAGTAACAGTTTGAATTTTTAGGTTTCACTCTGTTTTCTCCTATATTGATACATGTACTTGGAACTCTAAATCCAACACGGTTTGTGCTAGCTTCTTGAAACTTGACACAGTAAAGTAGTTTCACGTTCTATCTCTATGTTTTGTTTCCTCTTGATGTAGCCCTAAGCACTGACTGGCGAGAAACACTTTCATGGAAAGGGGTTGCCAAGCTTCCAAAAATTACGAATCTCCAGAAATCTCAGCAAATATTTTTTCACCCAAACTGGATGATACTGTCAGGTAATGACCAGTACACTAAGGCGACTTGGTTCCCCAAATTTCGTTCTTCTATGTTGAAGCGTTCATTTCCAGTAACAGTTTGAATTTTTAGGTATCACTCTGTTTTCTCCTATATTGATACATGTACTTGGAACTCTAAATCCAACACGGTTTGTGCTAGCTTCTTGAAACTTGACACAGTAAAGTAGTTTCACGTTCTATCTCTATGTTTTGTTTCCTCTTGATGTAGCCCTAAGCACTGACTGGCGAGAAACACTTTCATGGAAAGGGGTTGCCAAGCTTCCAAAAATTACGAATCTCCAGAAATCTCAGCAAATATTTTTTCACCCAAACTGGATGATACTTTCAGGTAATGATCAGTACACTAAGGCGACTTGGTTCCCCAAATTTCGTTCTTCTACATTGAAGCGTTCATTTCCAGTAACAGTTTGAATTTTTAGGTTTCAATCTGTTTTCTCCTATATTGATAGATGTATCTGGAACTCTAAATCCAACACGGTTTGTGCTAGCTTCTTGAAACTTGACACAGTAAAGTATTTTCACGTTCTATCTCTATGTTTTGTTTCCTCTTGATGTAGCCCTAAGCAGTGACTGGAGAGAAACACTTTCATGGAAAGGGGTTGCCCAGCTTCCAATAATTACGAATCTCCAGAAATCTCAGCAAATATTTTTTCACCCAAACTGGATGATACTTTCAGGTAATGATCAGTACACTAAGGCGACTTGGTTCCCCAAATTTCGTTCTTCTATGTTGAAGCGTTCATTTCCAGTAACACTTTGAATTTTTAGGTATCACTCTGTTTTCTCCTATATTGATACATGTACTTGGAACTCTAAATCCAACACGGTTTGTGCTAGCTTCTTGAAACTTGATACAGTAAAGTAGTTTCACGTTCTATCTCTATGTTTTGTTTCCTCTTGATGTAGCCCTAAGCAGTGACTGGCGAGAAACACTTTCATGAAACGGGGTTTCCAAGCTTCCAAAAATTACGAATCTCCAGAAATCTCAGCAAATATTTTTTCACCCAAACTGGATGATACTTTCAGGTAATGATCAGTACACTAAGGCGACTTGGTTCCCCAAATTTCGTTCTTCTATGTTGAAGCGTTCATTTCCAGTAACACTTTGAATTTTTAGGTATCACTCTGTTTTCTCCTATATTGATACATGTACTTGGAACTCTAAATCCGACACGGTTTGTGCTAGCTTCTTGAAACTTGACACAGTAAAGTAGTTTCACGTTCTATCTCTATGGTTTGTTTCCTCTTGTTGTAGCCCTAAGCACTGACTGGCGAGAAACACTTTCATGGAAAGGGGTGCCAAGCTTCCAAAAATTACGAATCTCCAGAAATCTCAGCAAATATTTTTTCACCCAAACTGGATGATACTGTCAGGTAATGATCAGTACACTAAGGCGACTTGGTTCCCCAAATTTCGTTCTTCTATGTTGAAGCGTTCATTTCCAGTAACAGTTTGAATTTTTAGGTTTCACTCTGTTTTCTCCTATATTGATAGATGTATCTGGAACTCTAAATCCAACACGGTTTGTGCTAGCTTCTTGAAACTTGACAAAGTAAAGTAGTTTCACGTTCTATCTCTATGTTTTGTTTCCTCTTGATGTAGCCCTAAGCAGTGACTGGCGAGAAACACTTTCATGGAAAGGGGTTGCCAAGCTTCCAAAAATTACAAATCTCCAGAAATCTCAGCAAATACTTTTTCACCCAAACTGGATGATACTGTCAGGTAATGATCAGTACACTAAGGCGACTTGGTTCCCCAAATTTCGTTCTTCTATGTTGAAGCGTTCATTTCCAGTAACAGTTTGAATTTTTAGGTATCACTCTGTTTTCTCCTATATTGATACATGTACTTGGAACTCTAAATCCGACACGGTTTGTGCTAGCTTCTTGAAACTTGACACAGTAAAGTAGTTTCACGTTCTATCTCTATGGTTTGTTTCCTCTTGTTGTAGCCCTAAGCACTGACTGGCGAGAAACACTTTCATGGAAAGGGGTTGCCAAGCTTCCAAAATTTACGAATCTCCAGAAATCTCAGCAAATATTTTTTCACCCAAACTGGATGATACTTTCAGGTAATGATCAGTACACGAAGGCGACTTGGTTCCCCAAATTTCGTTTTTCTATGCTGAAGCGTTCATTTCCAGTAACAGTTTGAATTTTTAGGTTTCACTCTGTTTTCTCCTATATTGATAGATGTATTTGGAACTCTAAATCCAACACGGTTTGTGCTAGCTTCTTGAAACTTGACACAGTAAAGTAGTTTCACGTTCTATCTCTATGTTTTGTTTCCTCTTGATATAGCCCTAATCAGTGACTGGCGAGAAACACTTTCATGGAAAGGGTTTGCCAAGCTTCCAAAAATTACGAATCTCCAGAAATCTCAGCAAATATTTTTTCACCCAAACTGGATGATACTTTCAGGTAATGATCAGTACACGAAGGCGACTTGGTTCCCCAAATTTCGTTCTTCTATGTTGAAGCGTTCATTTCCAGTAAAACTTTGAATTTTTAGGTATCACTCTGTTTTCTCCTATATTGATAGATGTATTTGGAACTCTAAATCCAACACGGTTTGTGCTAGCTTCTTGAAACTTGACACAGTGAAGTAGTTTCACATTCTATCTCTATGGTTTGTTTCCTCTTGATGTAGCCCTAAGCACTGACTGGCGAGAAACACTTTCATGGAAAGGGGTTTCCAAGCTTCCAAAAATTACGAATCTCCAGAAATCTCAGCCAATATTTTTTCACCCAAACTGGATGATACTTTCAGGTAATGATCAGTACACTAAGGCGACTTGGTTCCCCAAATTTCGTTCTTCTATGTTGAAGCGTTCATTTCCAGTAACACTTTGAATTTTTAGGTATCACTCTGTTTTCTCCTATATTGATACATGTACTTGGAACTCTAAATCCAACACGGTTTGTGCTAGCTTCTTGAAACTTGACACAGTAAAGTAGTTTCACGTTCTATCTCTATGGTTTGTTTCCTCTTGTTGTAGCCCTAAGCACTGACTGGCGAGAAACACTTTCATGGAAAGGGGTGCCAAGCTTCCAAAAATTACGAATCTCCAGAAATCTCAGCAAATATTTTTTCACCCAAACTGGATGATACTGTCAGGTAATGATCAGTACACTAAGGCGACTTGGTTCCCCAAATTTCGTTCTTCTATGCTGAAGCGTTCATTTCCAGTAACAGTTTGAATTTTTAGGTTTCACTCTGTTTTCTCCTATATTGATAGATGTATCTGGAACTCTAAATCCAACACGGTTTGTGCTAGCTTCTTGAAACTTGACACAGTAAAGTAGTTTCACGTTCTATCTCTATGTTTTGTTTCCTCTTGATGTAGCCCTAAGCAGTGACTGGCGAGAAACACTTTCATGGAAAGGGGTTGCCAAGCTTCCAAAAATTACGAATCTCCAGAAATCTCAGCAACTACTTTTTCACCCAAACTGGATGATACTGTCAGGTAATGATCAGTACACTAAGGCGACTTGGTTCCCCAAATTTCTTTCTTCTATGTTGAAGCGTTCATTTCCAGTAACACTTTGAATTTTTAGGTATCACTCTGTTTTCTCCTATATTGATACATGTACTTGGAACTCTAAATCTAACACGGTTTGTGCTAGCTTCTTGAAACTTGACACAGTAAAGTAGTTTCACGTTCTATCTCTATGTTTTGTTTCCTCTTGATGTAGCCCTAAGCAGTGACTGGCGAGAAACACTTTCATGGAACGGGGTTTCCAAGCTTCCAAAAATTACGAATCTCCAGAAATCTCAGCAAATATTTTTTCAACCAAACTGGATGATACTTTCAGGTAATGATCAGTACAATAAGGCGACTTGGTTCCCCAAATTTCGTTCTTCTATGTTGAAGCGTTCATTTCCAGTAACATTTTGAATTTTTAGGTATCACTCTGTTTTCTCCTATATTGATACATGTACTTGGAACTCTAAATCCGACACGGTTTGTGCTAGCTTCTTGAAACTTGACACAGTAAAGTAGTTTCATGTTCTATCTCTATGGTTTGTTTCCTCTTGTTGTAGCCCTAAGCACTGACTGGCGAGAAACACTTTCATGGAAAGGGGTTGCCAAGCTTCCAAAAATTACGAATCTCCAGAAATCTCAGCAAATATTTTTTCACCCAAACTGGATGATACTTTCAGGTAATGATCAGTACACTAAGTCGACTTGGTTCCCCAAATTTCGTTCTTCTACGTTGAAGCATTCATTTCCAGTAACAGTTTGAATTTTTAGGTTTCACTCTGTTTTCTCCTATATTGATAGATGTATTTGGAACTCTAAATCCAACACGGTTTGTGCTAGCTTCTTGAAACTTGACACAGTAAAGTAGTTTCACGTTCTATCTCTATGGTTTGTTTCCTCTTGATGTAGCCCTAAGCACTGACTGGAGAGAAACACTTTCATGGAAAGGGGTTGCCAAGCTTCCAAAAATTACGAATCTCCAGAAATCTCAGCAAATATTTTTTTCCCCCAACCTGGATGATACTTTCAGGTAATGATCAGTACACGAAGGCGACTTGGTTCCCCAAATTTCGTTCTTCTATGTTGAAGCGTTCATTTCCAGTAACAGTTTGAATTTTTAGGTTTCACTCTGTTTTCTCCTATATTGATAGATGTATCTGGAACTCTAAATCCAACACGGTTTGTGCTAGCTTCTTGAAACTTGACACAGTAAAGTAGTTTCACGTTCTATCTCTATGTTTTGTTTCCTCTTGATGTAGCCCTAAGCAGTGACTGGAGAGAAACACTTTCATGGAAAGGGGTTGCCCAGCTTCCAAAAATTACGAATCTCCAGAAATCTCAGCAAATATTTTTTCACCCAAACTGGATGATACTTTCAGGTAATGATCAGTACACGAAGGCGACTTGGTTTCCCAAATTTCGTTTTTCTATGCTGAAGCGTTCATTTCCAGTAACAGTTTGAATTTTTAGGTTTCACTCTGTTTTCTCCTATATTGATAGATGTATTTGGAACTCTAAATCCAACACGGTTCAAGCTTCTTGAAACTTGACACAGTGAAGTAGTTTCACGTTCTATCTCTATGGTTTGTTTCCACTTGATGTAGCCCTAAGCACTGACTGGCGAGAAACCCTTTCATGGAAAGGGGTTTCCAAGCTTCCAAAAATTACGAATCTCCAGAAATCTCAGCCAATATTTTTTCACCCAAACTGGATGATACTTTCAGGTAATGATCAGTACACTAAGGTGACTTGGTTCCCCAAATTTCGTTCTTCTATGTTGAAGCGTTCATTTCCAGTAACACTTTGAATTTTTAGGTATCACTCTGTTTTCTCCTATATTGATACATGTACTTGGAACTCTAAATCTAACACGGTTTGTGCTAGCTTCTTGAAACTTGACACAGTAAAGTAGTTTCACGTTCTATCTCTATGTTTTGTTTCCTCTTGATGTAGCCCTAAGCAGTGACTGGCGAGAAACACTTTCATGGAAAGGGGTTGCCAAGCTTCCAAAAATTACGAATCTCCAGAAATCTCAGCAAATACTTTTTCACCCAAACTGGATGATACTGTCAGGTAATGATCAGTACACTAAGGCGACTTGGTTCCCCAAATTTCGTTCTTCTATGTTGAAGCGTTCATTTCCAGTAACACTTTGAATTTTTAGGTATCACTCTGTTTTCTCCTATATTGATACATGTACTTGGAACTCTAAATCTAACACGGTTTGTGCTAGCTTCTTGAAACTTGACACAGTAAAGTAGTTTCACGTTCTATCTCTATGTTTTGTTTCCTCTTGATGTAGCCCTAAGCAGTGACTAGCGAGAAACACTTTCATGGAAAGGGGTTGCCAAGCTTCCAAAAATTACGAATCTCCAGAAATCTCAGCAAATATTTTTTCACCCAAACTGGATGATACTTTCAGGTAATGATCAGTACACTAAGGCGACTTGGTTCCCCAAATTTCGTTCTTCCATGTTGAAGCGTTCATTTCCAGTAACATTTTGAATTTTTAGGTATCACTCTGTTTTCTCCTATATTGATACATGTACTTGGAACTCTAAATCCGACACGGTTTGTGCTAGCTTCTTGAAACTTGACACAGTAAAGTAGTTTCACGTTCTATCTCTATGGTTTGTTTCCTCTTGTTGTAGCCCTAAGCACTGACTGGCGAGAAACACTTTCATGGAAAGGGGTTGCCAAGCTTCCAAAAATTACGAAACTCCAGAAATCTCAGCAAATATTTTTTCACCCAAACTGGATGATACTTTCAGGTAATGATCAGTACACTAAGGCGACTTGGTTCCCCAAATTTCGTTCTTCTACGTTGAAGCGTTCATTTCCAGTAACTGTTTGAATTTTTAGGTTTCACTCTGTTTTCTCCTATATTGATAGATGTATTTGGAACTCTAAATCCAACACGGTTTGTGCTAGCTTCTTGAAACTTGACACAGTAAAGTAGTTTCACGTTCTATCTCTATGGTTTGTTTCCTCTTGATGTAGCCCTAAGCACTGACTGGAGAGAAACACTTTCATGGAAAGGGGTTGCCAAGCTTCCAAAAATTACGAATCTCCAGAAATCTCAGCAAATATTTTTTCACCCAAACTGGATGATACTTTCAGGTAATGATCAGTACACGAAGGCGACTTGGTTCCCCAAATTTCGTTCTTCTATGTTGAAGCGTTCATTTCCAGTAACAGTTTGAATTTTTAGGTTTCACTCTGTTTTCTCCTATATTGATAGATGTATCTGGAACTCTAAATCCAACACGGTTTGTGCTAGCTTCTTGAAACTTGACACAGTAAAGTAGTTTCACTTTCTATCTCTATGTTTTGTTTCCTCTTGATGTAGCCCTAAGCAGTGACTGGAGAGAAACACTTTCATGGAAAGGGGTTGCCCAGCTTCCAAAAATTACGAATCTCCAGAAATCTCAGCAAATATTTTTTCACCCAAACTGGATGATACTTTCAGGTAATGATCAGTACACTAAGGCGACTTGGTTCCCCAAATTTCGTTCTTCTATGTTGAAGCGTTCATTTCCAGTAACACTTTGAATTTTTAGGTATCATTCTGTTTTCTCCTATATTGATACATGTACTTGGAACTCTAAATCCAACACGGTTTGTGCTAGCTTCTTGAAACTTGACACAGTAAAGTAGTTTCACGTTCTATCTCTATGTTTTGTTTCCTCTTGATGTAGCTCTAAGCAGTGACTGGCGAGAAACACTTTCATGAAACGGGGTTTCCAAGCTTCCAAAAATTACGAATCTCCAGAAATCTCAGCAAATATTTTTTCACCCAAACTGGATGATACTTTCAGGTAATGATCAGTACACGAAGGCGACTTGGTTCCCCAAATTTCGTTCTTCTATGTTGAAGCGTTCATTTCCAGTAACAGTTTGAATTTTTAGGTTTCACTCTGTTTTCTCTTATATTGATAGATGTATCTGGAACTCTAAATCCAACACGGTTTGTGCTAGCTTCTTGAAACTTGACCCAGTAAAGTAGTTTCACGTTCTATCTCTATGTTTTGTTTCCTCTTGATTTAGCCCTAAGCAGTGACTGGCGAGAAACACTTTCATGGAAAGGGGTTGCCAAGCTTCCAAAAATTACGAATCTCCAGAAATCTCAGCAAATACTTTTTCACCCAAACTGGATGATACTTTCAGGTAATGATCAGTACACTAAGGCGACTTGGTTCCCCAAATTTCGTTCTTCTATGTTGAAGCGTTCATTTCCAGTAACAGTTTGAATTTTTAGGTTTCACTCTGTTTTCTCCTATATTGATAGATGTATCTGGAACTCTAAATCCAACACGGTTTGTGCTAGCTTCTTGAAACTTGACACAGTAAAGTAGTTTCACGTTCTATCTCTATGTTTTGTTTCCTCTTGATGTAGCCCTAAGCACTGACTGGCGAGAAACACTTTCATGGAAAGGGGTTGCCAAGCTTCCAAAAATTACGAATCTCCAGAAATCTCAGCAAATATTTTTTCACCCAAACTGGATGATACTTTCAGGTAATGATCAGTACACTAAGGCGACTTGGTTCCCCAAATTTCGTTCTTCTATGTTGAAGCGTTCATTTCCAGTAACACTTTGAATTTTTAGGTATCACTCTGTTTTCTCCTATATTGATACATGTACTTGGAACTCTAAATCCGACACGGTTTGTGCTAGCTTCTTGAAACTTGACACAGTAAAGTAGTTTCACGTTCTATCTCTATGGTTTGTTTCCTCTTGTTGTAGCCCTAAGCACTGACTGGCGAGAAACACTTTCATGGAAAGGGGTGCCAAGCTTCCAAAAATTACGAATCTCCAGAAATCTCAGCAAATATTTTTTCACCCAAACTGGATGATACTGTCAGGTAATGATCAGTACACTAAGGCGACTTGGTTCCCCAAATTTCGTTCTTCTATGTTGAAGCGTTCATTTCCAGTAACAGTTTGAATTTTTAGGTTTCACTCTGTTTTCTCCTATATTGATAGATGTATCTGGAACTCTAAATCCAACACGGTTTGTGCTAGCTTCTTGAAACTTGACAAAGTAAAGTAGTTTCACGTTCTATCTCTATGTTTTGTTTCCTCTTGATGTAGCCCTAAGCAGTGACTGGCGAGAAACACTTTCATGGAAAGGGGTTGCCAAGCTTCCAAAAATTACAAATCTCCAGAAATCTCAGCAAATACTTTTTCACCCAAACTGGATGATACTGTCAGGTAATGATCAGTACACTAAGGCGACTTGGTTCCCCAAATTTCGTTCTTCTATGTTGAAGCGTTCATTTCCAGTAACATTTTGAATTTTTAGGTATCACTCTGTTTTCTCCTATATTGATACATGTACTTGGAACTCTAAATCCGACACGGTTTGTGCTAGCTTCTTGAAACTTGACACAGTAAAGTAGTTTCACGTTCTATCTCTATGGTTTGTTTCCTCTTGTTGTAGCCCTAAGCACTGACTGGCGAGAAACACTTTCATGGAAAGGGGTTGCCAAGCTTCCAAAATTTACGAATCTCCAGAAATCTCAGCAAATATTTTTTCACCCAAACTGGATGATACTTTCAGGTAATGATCAGTACACGAAGGCGACTTGGTTCCCCAAATTTCGTTTTTCTATGCTGAAGCGTTCATTTCCAGTAACAGTTTGAATTTTTAGGTTTCACTCTGTTTTCTCCTATATTGATAGATGTATTTGGAACTCTAAATCCAACACGGTTTGTGCTAGCTTCTTGAAACTTGACACAGTAAAGTAGTTTCACGTTCTATCTCTATGTTTTGTTTCCTCTTGATGTAGCCCTAAGCAGTGACTGGCGAGAAACACTTTCATGGAAAGGGGTTGCCAAGCTTCCAAAAATTACGAATCTCCAGAAATCTCAGCCAATATTTTTTCACCCAAACTGGATGATACTTTCAGGTAATGATCAGTACACGAAGGCGACTTGGTTCCCCAAATTTCGTTCTTCTATGTTGAAGCGTTCATTTCCAGTAAAACTTTGAATTTTTAGGTATCACTCTGTTTTCTCCTATATTGATAGATGTATTTGGAACTCTAAATCCAACACGGTTTGTGCTAGCTTCTTGAAACTTGACACAGTGAAGTAGTTTCACATT
The DNA here is from genome assembly GCF_964194105.1 of Spermophilus citellus. NCBI lineage: Eukaryota > Metazoa > Chordata > Mammalia > Rodentia > Sciuridae > Spermophilus > Spermophilus citellus. The sequence continues at coordinate 49,352,280 of NC_138187.1, read as the reverse complement.
CTATCTCTATGGTTTGTTTCCTCTTGATGTAGCCCTAAGCACTGACTGGCGAGAAACACTTTCATGGAAAGGGGTTTCCAAGCTTCCAAAAATTACGAATCTCCAGAAATCTCAGCCAATATTTTTTCACCCAAACTGGATGATACTTTCAGGTAATGATCAGTACACTAAGGCGACTTGGTTCCCCAAATTTCGTTCTTCTATGTTGAAGCGTTCATTTCCAGTAACACTTTGAATTTTTAGGTATCACTCTGTTTTCTCCTATATTGATACATGTACTTGGAACTCTAAATCCAACACGGTTTGTGCTAGCTTCTTGAAACTTGACACAGTAAAGTAGTTTCACGTTCTATCTCTATGGTTTGTTTCCTCTTGTTGTAGCCCTAAGCACTGACTGGCGAGAAACACTTTCATGGAAAGGGGTGCCAAGCTTCCAAAAATTACGAATCTCCAGAAATCACAGCAAATATTTTTTCACCCAAACTGGATGATACTGTCAGGTAATGATCAGTACACTAAGGCGACTTGGTTCCCCAAATTTCGTTCTTCTATGTTGAAGCGTTCATTTCCAGTAACAGTTTGAATTTTTAGGTTTCACTCTGTTTTCTCCTATATTGATAGATGTATCTGGAACTCTAAATCCAACACGGTTTGTGCTAGCTTCTTGAAACTTGACACAGTAAAGTAGTTTCACGTTCTATCTCTATGTTTTGTTTCCTCTTGATGTAGCCCTAAGCAGTGACTGGCGAGAAACACTTTCATGGAAAGGGGTTGCCAAGCTTCCAAAAATTACGAATCTCCAGAAATCTCAGCAACTACTTTTTCACCCAAACTGGATGATACTGTCAGGTAATGATCAGTACACTAAGGCGACTTGGTTCCCCAAATTTCGTTCTTCTATGTTGAAGCGTTCATTTCCAGTAACACTTTGAATTTTTAGGTATCACTCTGTTTTCTCCTATATTGATACATGTACTTGGAACTCTAAATCTAACACGGTTTGTGCTAGCTTCTTGAAACTTGACACAGTAAAGTAGTTTCACGTTCTATCTCTATGTTTTGTTTCCTCTTGATGTAGCCCTAAGCAGTGACTGGCGAGAAACACTTTCATGGAACGGGGTTTCCAAGCTTCCAAAAATTACGAATCTCCAGAAATCTCAGCAAATATTTTTTC